>NC_064924.1:223797760-224422760 GCF_023897955.1 Schistocerca gregaria
TAGTATGGTAGTTTGCGGGATTCAGGTGTAGATGTAACAGGTAAATACGGACTACCTAGGTATAATAAATAAAAATAGATTTTCCGTATCTGAGATGGGAAACATTATAATACGGAAAGTGTCAGTTACGAACAAATCTGAAAATTAGTTGTATAAGGTTGCTGTGTGTATCTGTCATTCCCTGGCTTTTTTTACATGTAATCCGGCCCAAGAAAGTATTTGTAAGTATCGAGGATTTACTTGTCAGACACCCTTTTGCAATGTTGTGGTAAGTAGGTATGATCTCCTCACTTATCGATAAATCCGTTCCTTCAAATAGCATTTTTATGTTGACCCTTCACAGAGCTGAACTGCAGCAGCATCAGAATTCAGTTATCCGTAGCATGAAGATACTGTGAACAAGCGTTTGTTAAGAGAACGTAACGCAATTTTTTTTTTGCCTCAGTTTTTATGGACCACTGACTCATAGTTCAATCCCAAATGAGTAAACTTCCACCCCCTCGGCGGACATCGCTACCAATTACCACAAAAGTGATAAACGTGATAGAAGAAAAATATCTGTCTCGCACTCAAAAATTGTAGCAAGGAAGCTCAGAAACACAAAGTCGATTTCCGGAACATACAGAGTTTCACTCTTAACAAATTTGGTTATGAATAGTCTGAAAAAAGGTAAAGAATGGGTGAAAATAACATACAACATCAAAAAAAAAAAAAAATACTGGCGAAAAAAGATATTATTCTTGTAGAAGACAAACGTAAAAAATGTTTCACAAAACCCAAAATATGGTCAATTATGATTCATTGTATTGTAGGTATTTTATTTTAACCAGGAACCTCGAAACGACGGAGAGGCTCCTTCCCCACCACAGCCACAGTGGTGCACAACCCCACGACGACTACAGCAGTCCACTTCACCCCTCCGCCACCCCACACCGCACCCAGGGTTATTGTGCGGTTCGGCCCCCCTTGGAACCCCCCACCCCCCACTCGCCACCCTCCACCCCCACCGAGGGAACGTCTCACACTAGACGAGTGTAACCCCTATGTTTGCGTGGTAGAGTGATGGTGTACGCGTACGTGGAGAACCTGTTTGCGCATCAATCGCCGACATAGTGTAGCTGAGGCCGAATAAGGGGAACCAGCCCGCATTCGCCGATGCAAATGGAAAACCACCTAAAACCAACCGCAGACTGGCCGGCTCACCGGACCTCGACACAAGTCCGCCGGGCGGATTCGTGGCGGGGACCAGGCACTCCTTCCCACTCCAGAAAGCCGTGCGTTAGACAGGTCGGCTAACCGGGCGGGCTTATGATTCATTATTGCAATATTACTTCAGAGGCCTAGAAGAGTCAGTCTACATGTATTTTGATTGTTAACCTTCTTGCTATCCAAGCTGTCTAACTTTGTTATTTATCGTGTCAGTTTTGTACCTCGGTAAAATCACCCTAATCGAGGCCTAATGAAAATACTGGAGAGCGCAGGAATCTCAGAGACAGTGCTTTAGTTACGCTAATTCCGGACACTAGTCGTGCAAGTAATCTTTCCTCGCTAACATTTAAATCTAAATCATGCTGTGTCTGGTGCGACCGTATGACAGGTGACGATTCAATATATCCCGTGTGTGTTCGCTACACACTATTGACTGCCACTTGAAGCTCTACATTTACACATTCGACGGAACGCTTCATCCAGGGCACACTGTATCGCTCAAAGAGTGTGAGGAGCTTTATCAGCGATGTTCCTTATGTCCTTCTTAACCGTTTAGTAGCCGGCCGGAGTGGCCGTGCGGTTCTAGGCGCTACAGTCTGGAACCAAGCGACCGCTACGGTCGCAGGTTCGAATCCTGCCTCGGGCATGGATGTGTGTGATGTCCTTAGGTTAGTTAGGTTTAATTAGTTCGAACTTCTAGGCGACTGATGACCTCAGAAGTTAAGTCGCATAGTGCACACAGCCATTTGAACCAATCGTTTAGTAGCGGTTACGGTCCAAACAGCTCCTGGTATCCCCAGTAAACATTAATGATTCTCTTTACCAATGTTACCCACAATATTAAATCACAGGCGACTCGCTGAACACTGCACTTGGCTGAAACGTACTGATTACTTGGAACTCTGTATTCAGAGAGTCCTGCACTTATCCGATCATTCCACCCTATGACTACTCCCTGGCACAAGGGCCTTCTTGGCGCCTTAACGCTCTGATTACTACTGGCTGTCTTATCAAAGTGTTCCTGGATTCGTCGGATTCTCTGCACACATTTTTCTCCACCGTCTTCACAGCAGTGAAGCAATTGAAGACGTCTATACTAAAACTTGCAGAACTTCAACCTTATTGAGCTGAACTTCTTACGCCATTTAGGGTGTTTGACCACAGTTTTAACTTTACCATTAAGATCTGCGGCTTTTAGCAGCTCTAATACTGCTTGAGCTAGTGTTAGATTGGATCTGCGTTTTAACGTCAACTGCTGCTCCTCCTTAATAATGAGAATGAATGTAAGGTGTTAACAGGTTCGTACTGATACTAAAACAAAGTCGTGAAACGCACTGATGTGTAGAATGGTTCAAGAGGTAACAGGCAGATACTGAAATGTGTAGTTAGAGTACACATTTCAGGCTTTTGACTCTAGCCAGCTGTGTAAGGAAGTTTAATGTATTTCCTTATTCCATTTTTAAAGGAGTTCATTTAATTTCCATGTGCTGCAGTTTCTTTCTGAAATTACAAAAATTACAATGGAAAATTAAGGTTTCTGTAACTAAAAACATGTTCCAAGGTGAAACATAGTCATTTACCGAGGAGCGAATATTCGACTGAAATTTAAAAGCTTTCAGTTGAGAAACTCGTTACATTAGTACTCTACTATACATCAATTATATTATTAGTTAGTGAAATTAAATAAAGCAGAAGTATTACCAAAACCTAATCACAAGTTAAATACTTACTGACATTGAATCTATTGAAATCTAACACAAATTTCCATCTTCAAGACAGATAATTTTTTTAAGACTTGAACGCAATACAGTTAATTATCAAATATGTCATCTACCTTCCATTACGTCGAACACTGCAACATCTGTTTCATACCGTGAATCACAAAGCGATTCGGGCACTCAGTTCACATCTGGTAGCAAATGGTGTAGAGTGTATCACGCTCTCGACAGGTCTCGAAAAACTAGAAAAGTCATATGAGCACAGCTGTCACCCGCAGGTCAATTTTGCAAAGAAGTTTTGCTTTATATGCCAATTCTTCATTTTCTTTTGTGTGGGAAAAATGTCAAGAGTAGAGAACACTGTGAAGGAGTAAAGAGGAATCAAGCATGTCATGAGATGTATGGAATATTATCTGTACACCTATTACAAATTTGTTCAATTGTATTAGTACGACTCGCGCAAGTTATTTGTTGTTCTGTTAGTAAATATGTGTGGAAAGTATCTCTATGGTATTGGCTGCATGGGGCATTTAATCTGTTGTTAACCGTCAGAAACGTTATATGTGTTCATGTAGTAGAGACGATTATTTATTTTGTATAAAAATGGGTAAGAGATTTTTCATTAAACTTAGCTATAAGAACAGGATGAAGTGGAAACACGTCTTAGAATTGTTAAATGTTGTTTCTGGCAAATGTGCTAGGAGTAAAACAAGATTTTGTGACCCGTGCTAGCGGTTCGAAGAAGACCGTGAAGATGATGCAGGTGACGAGCGCCCTGGACGCCCCAGTACAGAGTCGAACGATGAAATCGTGGAAAAACTGAAAGAAATGAACGATCGCCGAATCACAACCAAAGAAATCGCTGATCTTGTTTGCATATCAGCTGACTCATGTCATGATATTTATTCTGGTGCTTTGTGTATGAAACGTGTGGTAGACAAATCTGTACAATAATTGTTGAATTTCGAAGAAAAACAGCGGCGAATGCAACTTGCACAGAAATCGTTAGATGAAATAGACGACGATGTGGCACTAGTGAAACATGTAAGAACAGCAATGGAACATTGGTTTAAGGATCGACGTCCAAACAAAGGCTCAATCGTCCGAGTGGAAGCTTTCTGGATAGGCTCAATCGTCCCAGTGCAAGATTTCTGGATCCCAAGCCCGACAAAAGGTTGACGACGGCGGTTAAATGTGAACGTTATGCTCGTTGCACTCACCAGTTTTAATAACATAATGAACCATGAGCTGGTGCCACAAGGTAGAAAGATTAATAAGTAGGCCTACTACTTACAGACTCATCGTCTGTGTGAAGTAATCCGCAAAAAGTCCGGATTTGTGGCGAAACGAATCATGGCTTTGAACATGATAGTGTACCTCTGCACACTTCGTTGCTTTATAGTGAATTTTTGACCAAAAGCAATACTGTAACGCTGTCCAGCCTCCATATTTGTCAGAATTGGCAACAAGTGATTTTTTTCTGTTTCCAAAATTAAGAGAACCTAAAGGGCCACCGTCTTACAAGAATAAGTGAGATTAAAAATGCGCCAGTGAGAGAGCGAAGAGTAATCACAAAGAGTGACTTCCGTAAGTGATTCGGGGAATGCAAAAAGTGCCGGGACAAGCATATATTGTGCATCTAGATGACTACTCAGCAATTGAAGCTTAAGTGCCTGACAAAGGGTTCATCGAAACACTTTCACACTATTTCTCTACCGTTCCACTCACGAACAGAGAGCGGGAAAAACGAAAACTTGAATCTCACCGTGTGAGCTTCGATTCCTCTTATTTTACTACGAATATCATTTCTCTCCATGTGGGCGGGCACCAACAAAAGCCGGCTGGAGTGGCCGAGCGCTTCTAGGCACTACAGTCTGGAACCGCACGACTTCTACGGTCGGAGGTTCGAATCCTACCTCGCACATGGATGTGTGTGTTGTCCTTACGTTAGGTAGGTTTAAGTAGTTCTAAGTTCTAGCTGACTGATGACCTCCGAAGTTAAGTCCCATAGTGTTCAGAGCCATTTGAACCATTTTTGAACTAACAAAATATTTTGCATTCGGAGCAGAAAGTTGGTATATGAAATTTCGTGGATAGATCTCGCAACGGAAAATGGCTTGGTTTTATTATTGTCACCCTAAATAGCTTACCATACCCTTTTCACTCTTTCCCCTATTGCGCGATAATACAAAACTAGCTGCACTTCCTTGAAGTCTGTCGAAGTCCTCCGTCAATCCTGTTTCTTGCTGAACCCACACAGTACAACAATACTCCATAACAGGGCGAACAAACGTAGTGTAGCAGTCTCTTTAGTAGGTCTGTTCCATTTTCTAAGTCTTCTGCCAATAAATCGCAGTCTTTGGTTTGCCTTCCCCACAGTGTTATCTATCGCACCTCTCTTATTTAAGTTATTCGCAAATGTAATCCCTAAGTCTATAGTTGATTGCTCAGCCTTTAGATTTGTGTAATTCATCGTTATCCTGGTTTGCGCGTTTCTTTTAGTACCCGTGTGGATGACTACACACTTTTCATTATTTAGAGTCCAATGTGACTCTTCGCACCATACAGCTATCTTGCTAAATCGTTTTCCAGATCGCTTTAATCATGACGTTACAAGACAGTAAATGACAGAATCAGCTGCAAACAATACAATAGGTTGCTGAGATCTTCTATTAATTCGTTTATGTAGATCTGGAACTACAGAGGGGCTATCACATTCCCTTGGGGAACGCCAGACGTTATCGACTTTATTATTACGAACTGTGACCTTTCTTACAGGAAATGACGAATCCAGTCACACAGTCGAGATGATACTCCACAGGCACGCAATTTAATTTGAAGTCGCTTGTGAGTAATGGTGCCAAAAGTCTTCTGGAATCCGTGTTGGCTGTTGGTCACTAAATCGTTTTCTTCGAGGTAGTTCGTAATGTTCGGAAACAGTATTCCAAAAGGTTACTGCAAATCGACGTTAGTGATATCGGTCTGTAATTCAACAAAGTACTCTTATCTCCTTCCTTCGGTCCTAGTGCGGCTTATGCTACTTTCCAGTCTTTCGGTACGGATTATTCGGCGAGCGGATGAAGGTACGTGACTGCTAAGTATGGAGCTATTGTATCAGTATACTCTGAGAGGAAACCAATACTAGTATGCAACGTGACATACCAATATGCTTCTGTGTTGCAGTTGAGTAAATCTAACTGACTAAAATATCTTTATCTGTCAGTAGCCGTTTTATTTTTGAAAACGAAACAGCTTCTGCTGACGGTATAATATTTCAATAGGCCCGGTAGAACGCCAGGCAGACGTTCCGCCTGCAGGGAACCCCGAAACCGCTCGTCGGTAAACAGTGATCGTATTTGGTGAATGAAAACAAGAATATATAATGGGAGTCGGTGGGGACGTTGACGTAGCGCAGAGTAGCGCGACAGTTCAGCAGAGTTCGTTGACCTCTCTGCCGCTGGCCGCAATACTTCCCAGCATCAGGTCCCCTGCGAGACGAGGCCCACCTAACACCAGCGCCTACAGAGCAGGCAAACCGCGAAGCGCGCCTCTGTGACGATTTACACACCGTAGGAGACAACTGGTCATTTCAAACAGTCATGTTTCTTCAGTGATTATCCCACAAACTTGTCTGCAATGCGCATTCTTAAGGCTGTTCTGTCGTCAGCTAGTCTTTTCAGTTCGTTGTAAATGCTTTAACATTTATCCTTTAGCAGTTAGATCGTTCTCGATCAAAATTGTCTTCACCAATGTTTTAGTATAAATGTCAGATACATATATTCCTAATCGTGGCAGAAGTGTTACAGAGTCTACTTTCACCACCAGTCGTGTCAGCTTCGTTGCAGTTGATAATCACTATCTGCCAAGACTTTTATACGGTTATCCCGCAATGATGTTATAAACTTTCAGGTATCAAAAAAGTCTACTAAACATCGGCTCAAAACAGCATACCTTAACAGCTCTGAACACTTCTTCATCTTCAACATCGAGAACAAACCTCTTCTACTACAAAGCACTCTGCTTTCCATATTTTCAGAGATGAGGTGTGGAAAACAACATGGAAAAAATTTCTAGAAAACTTGGAGTCTAAAGGGCATACTTTAAGAGCCATGAATACTAGTTCACCTTCGCTGCTGTGAAACACGTCTCTTCTACCTGATACATTTATTTTTACATTGTTTCGTCTAATGCTTGTTGGGCACTGACGAGCCAAAGTATAAAGTCGCAGGTTCGAATCCTGCCTCGGTCATGGATGTGTCTAATGTCCTTAGGTTAGTTAGGTTTAAGTAGTTTTAAGTTATAGGGGACTGATGAGCTCAGCTGTTAAGTGCCATAGTGCTCAGAGCCATTTGAGGCAAAGTATTATGACGACTTGCTTAATAGTGTTGGTACGCCTTTGGAATGCAGAACAGCACAAGTGTTTGAAAGGTTTCTGAAGGTATATGGCACCAGATGTCTTCGTAGAGGTCATGCAGTCCCCACAAATCACGGGCCAGTAGCTTGTGGGTGGGGAGATGGAGCCCGACAGTGTCACATATATGGCCAAGTGATCAATATGAGTTCACTATCATGTTCCTCAAACGCCGGCCGAAGTGGCCGTGCGGTCCTAGGAACCGAGCGACCGCTACGGTCGCAGGTTCGAATCCTGCCTCGGGAATGGATGTGTGTGATGTCCTTAGGTTTAATTAGTTCTACGTTCTAGGCGACTGATGGCCTCAGAAGTTAAGTCGCGTAGTACTCAGAGACATTTGAACCATTATTTGTTCCTCAAACCACTGCAACACAAATCTGGCTTTAGACACGGACAGTTATACTGCTAGAAGATGTCAACGTCGTCTGCAAAGATATCAAGCATGAAGGGATGCAGGTGTTTCGTAACCAAGTTCATGCAGACCACAGCTGCCAAGGGACTTTCGTTTACTACGACAGGTCACGTGGAATCTCAAGTGAAGGCCCCATGAGTTCCCACTTGTCCGCGTCCGTGGTGCATGAATCTTAAGAATAGCCGTTCCCTTTATGACAATGTATCCGAATACGAGCGTCGAGGAAGAAACACGATTCATCCAACCAGGCGACAAGTTTCCTTTGATCCATGGTCCAACCCCGACCACACCGCAATCGCCTCTGACGATGTCGTTGGGTCAACACGGAAGCAAATAGGGATTGTCTGTTGCGGAACCCCACGTTCAACAGTGAATACTGAACAGTGTGTTCCGAAACACCTACGAATGCACCAGCAGTGTATTATACATACACATCTACATACATACGCCACAAGTTACCGTATGGAACAAGGCGGTGTGCATCCTCTACCACTAATGGACATTTCCTTCCCTGTTCTACCCGCAAATAGCGCGAGGGAAACTGTCTGTATGCCTCCGTATGAGCCCTGATCCCTATAATGTTATGTTCGTGGTCCTCACGCAAAATGTACTTTAGCGGCAGTAAAATCGTTCTGGAGTCAGCTTCAGATGACCGTTCTCTAAATTTTCTCAACAGTGCTCCTCGAAAAGAACGTCGGCTTCCATCGAGTGATTCCCATTTGCGTTCTCCATAAATCTCCGTGTTGTTTGAACCTACCGGTAACAAACCTAGCAACCCGCCGTTAAATTGCTTCAACGTCTTTCTTTCGTGCAAACTGGTGTGGACGCCAACACTCGAACAGTAAACAAAGGGTCGCACTGGTATCCCATATGCGGTCTCCTTTATAGATGACCAACATCTTCCCATAATTCTCCCAATAAACCGAAGTTGACCTTTCGCCTTTCCCACTACAATCTTTATACGATTATTCTGTTTCATATTGTTTTGCAACGTTACGCCTGGATCTTAATCGACATGTCTGTGTCAGCAGCAGACTAATAATGCTGTACTCCATCATTATGGGTTTGATTTTCTTAGAATCTGCATTAACTTACATTATTCTACATTTAGAGATAGTCGCCATTCATCTCATCTACTAGAAATTTTATGTAAGTCATTTATGTCCTTCTACAGTCACTCAATGACGATACATTCCTATACCCCACAGCGTCATCAACAAACAGCCACAGACTGCCACTTATCATGAAACTTCCTGGCAGATTAAAACTGTGTGCCCGACCGAGACTCGAACTCGGGACCTTTGCCTTTCGCGGGCAAGTGCTCTACCATCTGAGCTACCGAAGCACGACTCCCGCCCGGTACTTACAGCTTTACTTCTCCCAGTACGTCGTCTCCTACCTTCCAAACTTTACAGAAGCTCTCCTGCGAACCTTGCAGGACTAGCACTCCTGAAAGAAAGGATATAGCGGAGACATGGCTTAGCCACAGCCTGGGGGATGTTTCCAGAATTATTATATGTACAGAAAACCACAGCCTCCTATCACACTTCCCTGGCGCCATCCTGACGATAGTCTGAGGGCAACAAACTGGGTTCTGTTACTTAAGAAGTCTTCGAGTCATTCATATACCTGGGAACCTATTCCCTATGATTGTACCATCGTTAACAGTCTGCAGTGTGCACCGTATCAAATATTTTACGGAAATCTATATGTACTCGGCCTGTTGTCTTTCATCGTTCGCGCGATGTTATGTGAGAAAAAAGCACGTTGAGCTTCGCACGAGCGATGCTATCTGAAACCGTGTTGACGTGTGAACAGAAGCTTTTTCCTCTCAGGGAAAATTATATTCAAACTGAAAACATTTTCAAGCATTCTACAACTGCCCAATGTTAAAGATATTGGTCTGTAATTTTGCTGGTCAGTTTTCTTACCTTTCTTGTGTACAGGAATCAGGTGCTCTTTATTTCAGTCGCTCATGACTTTACACTGGGCGAGAGATTCGCGATAAATGCAAGCGAAATAAGTAAAGGGCCAGTACCGTACAGCTCACTTTGTAAAACTGAAGTGGGCTTCCTAACGACCTGGTGACTTATTTGGTTTGAACTCATTCATTTGTTTCTCTACACCAGCGATGGTTATTATTATGTCCTCCACACGGAAGACGGTGCGATGGTCAAACGTAGGTACATTTGTACAATTATCTTACGTGAACGGTTTTTAAATACGAAATGTAAAATTTCGGCTTTAATTTTGCTGTCTTTTAGTGCCACAGTAGATTGGTCAACTAATGACTGTGTAGAAGACAGACTAACTTAGCGATTTTACGTAGGACCAGAATCTTCTCTGGTTCTCGGCAAGAACTAGTGCTTATGTATGACAGTGGTGTTTGTTTTGAGCTTCACACATCGTTCTTTTCACACGTTCATGAATTTCTATTAAATTTGCCTATGGTCACCTGCGCGTTCTCTTTTGAACCGACAGTGCAACAGCCTTTGCTTCCTCCACATTTGTCGAGTCTACCGTCGTTTGCACAACTGGAAAACCTCCGGCCCCCATGTTCAACGACGAGCCGTGGACATTTAACACCTTTCCGCCTACTCGCGGTTTCACCATTCCAAAAACATTTTCCTAAGATGCCCACAGCAGCACGCGACAGACTGAGTGCCGACGCCCTTCTTCGTTTCCATGACGCTAGTTCCCAGGTGCCGAGCTATAACAAACTGCCCATAGTCTTGGGCACTTATGTTATTGGATTCTCTGGCCGAACAGTTCTAGGCGCTTCAGTCTGGAACCGCGCGAGCGCTACGATCGCAGGTTCGAATCCCGCCTCGGGCATGGATGTGTGTGATGTCCTTAGGATAGTTAGTTTTAAGTAGTTCTAAGTTCTAGGGGACTGATGACCTCAGATGTTAAGTCCCATAGTGCTTGGAGCCATTTTTGAAATCATTGGATTCCCCTATTTATTACTCGTATTCTCGCTAGTATGATTCCTCATTCGTCTCTGTTTCGCTTATACAGGGTGGTCTTAAACAGTCTGGAAAGCTTGTAAGGCTGATGTAGGGTACGTTGTGCTGAGAAATAATTGCTAAGAAGAAAATGAGTTACGTTGCGCCGTTTCAGAATTAAATAGTATTGAGGTTCACCAAACAGTCAGCTGCGCGTGCAAATTAAAGTGGCTGGCCAGATACAATTAATGTCAGTTGTTCTCATAATGTATATGACGACGCATGAGACCGTTCAGCCTTCGGCTCTAGTTCGATCCGCACTACAGTCCCATGTTCTATTTTTGAATCATTGTGTTGTTCGGTTTTAGAAAACCAAACAAATCACTCGTTTGACGACACCGTCTCTGGCGGGCCGCTTGATTTATTAGCAAACCGCCTTTTTGGCTAACTTCAGTGTTAATTAACTAGGAAATGGCACAACGTCTCGAATTGCTTTACAAGAAATTATTTCTCGGCACAATCTATCTTGCGACATCCTAAAAAGCTTTTCCGACCACCCTGTACACTTTCCTTACCGTATCAATTGCCCTCAACACCGCTAGGCGGCATTCATTGTTGCGGTCGGCAGTGATTACGACGTTTTGCGTTATCGGTGTTAATGTTTCAATTTGGGCGTTAGATAAAACTTGTAAATTTATCTGGAGTATCCACATAGAACAGCTTACAAAACGTGTTCTTGACTTTACGTCGTCGGCCTGGGACACTTAGCTGGATTAACGAAACAGACAGAAAATTTTCAATACGAGGTTCTTGCTTCATCTTTGGTTAGTTCATTCAAAGTGAGACTGACAAAGAAATGCTCAGTAAACTATAGTAGGATATCTACAAGACAAAGAAATGCTCAGTAAATTACAGTAGGAGATATACAAGAAAGGCAGTGTATATTATGCAGAACCTCTTTCACAAAATTCCGTGAATCCAATTTCTGCTGCGAGTAAAGAAACTTATACTCCTTCAATGTACGAAGGACGTTCAATAAACAATGCAACACACCTTTTTATAGGCCAATTTCCGTTGAAATTTCGGAATTTGTTGTGGGGACTTCGTGGAATATTCACACTTAAGCCCCTATAGTTTCATAAAATTCCTATTGGTGGCGGTGCTATACGTAGCCTTCAAAATGTCTTTCTGTGACGGAGGTGCATACCAAGCGTTGAGCTGTCAGTGACTGTTTTGGAGGAAAACCAGAGCATTGCATATATCCATAGGCACTTGTGGACTGTCTACGGAGACCTGGGAGTGAACAAAAGCACGTGAGTCGTTGGGCGAGGCATCTGTCATCATCGCAACAAGATCGCGCAAACCTGTCCGATCTCGAAACTGCCTTGCAGATTAAAACTGTGTGCCGGACCGAGACTCGAACTCGGGACCTTTGCCTTTCGCAGCCAAGTGCTCTACCAACTGAGCTACCCAAGCACGACTCACGACCCTCTTCACAATTTTCCTTCCGCCAGTATCTCGTCTCCTACCTTCCAAACTTCACAGAAGTTCTGCTGCGAAACGTGTAGGACCAGCACTACTGTAAGAATGGATATTTCGGAAACATGTCTTAGCCACAGCCTAGGGGATTATTCCAGAATGAAAATTCATCAGTTGGTAGAGCACTTGCCCGCGAATTGCAGAGGTCGCGAGTTCGGGTCTCGGTCCGGCACACAGTTTTAATCTGCAAGGAAGTGTCAAAATCAGCGCACACCCTACTGCAGAGTGAAAATTTCATTCTGGAAGCATCCCGCAGGCTTTGGCTAAGCCATGTCTCCGCAATATCCAATCTTCGAGTAGTGCTAGTCCTGCAAGTTTCGTAGGAGAACTTTAGTGAAGTTTGGAAGGTAGGAGACAAGGTACTGGCGGAAATAAAATTGTGAGAACGGGTCGTGAGTCGTGCTTGGGTAGCTCAGTTGGTAGAGCACTCGCCCGCGAAAGGCAAACGTCCCGAGCTCAAGTTTTAATCCGCCAAGATGTTTCAAAATCAGCGCACACTCCGGTGCAGAGTGAACATTTTCATTCTGTCCGATCTCCTTCACGCAGCTGTGACACCAGCAATGTTGGAACGTGCGACACTCTCATTGGCGGTGATCGACGGATCACAATCAAACACCTCGGTCCGCAACTGGACGTTTTGTTGGTAGTCCTGACACACTCGTCCACCAGTTGGGGTTCCTCGCCACCTAACATTAGACCATAAAGAGCAATTTGTGAAGAATTGCTTCTGCGTTACTAGGTTGATCGTGACAATTTTTTGTCGAGCACCGTCACAGGCGATGAAACCAGGGTCTACCACTTCGAACCGGAAACAAAATGGCAATCCATGGAGTAGCGACACACCACCTCTCCTCCGAAGAAAAAGTTCAAAGCCCACCATCAGCATGTAAAGTGTCGACCGTCTTCTGGGAGTCTGAAGGGGCTATTATGTCCTCGGTTATGGTAAATGATCAACTCTGCAATGTATTCTGCTACCATCAGGAAACCGAAGAAACGACTTCTGCGTATTCGTCGCCACAAAAATGGAACGAACTTCTCCTTCTCCACAACAACGTAAGGCCTCACATAAGTCTGCGCATTCGAGATTAGTTCACAAAACTTCGTTGGGCTGTTGTTCGTCATCCACCCGGGTCCCGCACCTTCCGATTTCCATCTATCTGGCACAATGAAGGATGCACTCTGCGGAAAGCAGTATGTGGATGATGGGAAGGCTATTGATGCAGTAAGATCTTGGCTCTGACGTCTACAAGTAGGGTGGTACTATGCGGGCATACAAACCCTCCCAGTAAGGTCGCGGAAGTCCGTCGCACTGAACGGAGATTATGTAGAAAAATTGTGTTTTGTAGCGAAAACATTGGGGAATAATATGGTGTACTGGAATCTTGGAAAAAAAATGAACGTACTTTCAGAAAAAAAGTGTTTCATTTCTTATTGAACGTCCTTCGTACATTTCATATAATGAAGATGAGTGAAAAACTGGAGAAATTTGAGCCTATACAGGAAGACACCGAAAGCATTTCTTCTCGGGAATAATCAGCGAATGTGCAGGAAGAGGATAAAAAGATATTGATACATCATGTTCCCTTCCTTGACTGTGGATGACGGAAAACAAATGAAGGTGTAGGCGTAAGAAGACCAGAATCACACGGGCGGCCAGTATAAGGAGTTGGCGAACAGATCAGTTTTCGATTTAGGTTTAAAAATCTGTGGTTTGTCACCAATAGTATTCAAGTCTTCAGAAAATCTATTGAAATGTGTCGTAAAGGTTTTGAACATTATGTAATGCTGTGCTCGCAACACCAAGAACAACTGGTAGCGAATGGAGGCTGAGTTTTCCTCTAAACACCTTACGGTGCAAAATTACTAACTTTGTAAGTGAGCAGTTGTAATTACAAGAATTTCTAGCTTATTAAGCCTACATGAGGTTCGTGAATTGTTACCTAGTCAAAAATGGTTCAAATGGCTCTGAGCACTATGGGACAACATCTGTGGTCATCAGTCCCCTAGAACTTAGAACTACTTAAACCTAACTAACCTAACGACATCACACACATCCATGCCCGAGGCAGGATTCGAACCTGCGACCGTAGCAGTCGCGGGGTTCCGGACTGAGCGCCTAGAACCGGTAGACCACCGCGGCCGGCGTTACCTAGTCTTACGATTAAAAAATATTTTTGTGCATGTACTGATATGCCCTAAAATGAACGACAATAAATAACTTTGTGTCTCTTGAATAACAACATTGTTTCCCCAACATTTTACAGTTACTGATAATAGCATTTACTTAGGCAACGTGAAAACACATGGTATGCTCAGTTTCACGGGAACTTGACATTTCTGAAAACAGTCTGAGTGTTTTGTACAGTCGTGACAAATTACCTTGATTTTCGTATGACGTGTATGTACTTATTTTCAAGAGACCACACTAATTTTTGAATGTACATTATAGTTATACACCAGCTAGACCACTTGTACATGACTCTATGGCAGAACGTATTCCGTGGGGTGATACAAATAAACGCTATCATTGATAATTATGCCGTCTTGCCGAACGAGTGTTGTCATCTGAAGGATACTTAACGAAGCTTGAGAAAATATAATCTAATGTATCGCTAATCTGAGTGTGGACAATAATCTAACCGTGAAGGCAGCAGCACTCAGCTTTTTCAGGAGGCTGTGAATATATAACCTCCAAGGCACCTTATCGCTTACGCTCTATCTTCCTGATCAATAAGCATTTAATCATTGAAGGAGAACAGAACGTCGGTGCAAAAGGATTTAGCAGTACAAAAGTCGACGTATTGTATAGTTCCTACGGAGTAAAACCCATTACGTTATTTCCTTCATTCCATTTGCGGTGAGCAGTCGTCCCTTCCGAGCTGTTTCAGATCATTAAATGATATGATTTACTCTTCTGCAGTGACAATACAATGGAGCGCGTTTGGAACGAGGTGAGTTTGAACGCTACTATTCGTTGACGTTAATTCCTTGCAGCGTATGCGAAACGGAACAGCTGCACGAGACGACTGCTAATGTGGCTGCAACGCCGGCGGAGCACGTTTGCTGCTCCCCTCGCACACACACATGTCCCCCCCCTCCTCCTCACACTCTCATCATACGACGGCCGCGCCACGCTCCTGGATGCTGTAGCATATCCGCGCATACAAATGCGTCGCTACATGTCGACACGGTCTGGCTGACAATGCGTCGCTAAGCGGAGGCCACCATCGTTGACAGCTCTTCAGTCACCACTAGCAAAGCGTCGAGGCCGGCAAACATGCCTGTGCATGTAGAAACAGGCGTACGCACACCTATACCTGCAGAGCGCCCAATAACTTAGGGCTAGATAACGCACTGGAAAAATTGTAGGTAGTGAGGATATGTGAAACGTGAGAGTGTAAAGAGCGTTTCCGGAAGAATGGTAAATATTCCAAGAATAGGTGCTACGGGTAGTTTCACGTAAAAAATATGTACCTCTGACAATTCCGTCTTTCCCGGTGGACCGGTTGAATGTACGATCACGTTATGCAAATTCCACAGTATTTCTTCGAGGGAACTCTTCGAATCTTCAGGTGACCGCTGCTGCTAACTATTGGAAAGCAACCTGTTTGTTTTTCCGTTTCAGTTGAAACGTCCCCTTAGAAAAATTATACAAGACTGTGCTTAAACTGACACACAATATTTTTAGCGCAACGCAGTCTGACTTTCAATAATCCCTACAAGAGAATGGCCCTGACTAAATTAACCTATACGTTTCACAAATCACTTACCTCATAAAAATCTTCGTTACTCAAACTGCTCCAATACAGCGAGCGCCACTACTGCCAGCTAAATAAAAGATTCAAACTACGGAAGGCACTAACTACTGATAGGCATAGTTAGCGAATGAAAGATTTTGATAGAAAACAAACAATGTATTTACCTTAAGAGTCATACATTAAAAGTCAACGTCTCTCTGCCATAAATTATTTATTGCTAACTTTCAGTTTCAGAAAGATCGAAAACTTGATTTTTAGATTATTTAGTTCACTAAATCCACTAAGGTGATAAAAATCGTAGGATAGCAATATGCATACGTACAGATTTCGTTAGCATCTCATGGCAGTTGGAGCAAGATATGAATCGTTAGAGAATTCAATATTCCCAGATACATAGTGTCAAGAGTGTGACGAGAACACAAAATTTGGGCATTAACTCTCACCACGGTCATCGCAGTGGCCGAAGGCCTTCTCTTCACGACCGAGAGTAGCCGCGTTTGCGTAGAGTTATAAGTGCCAACAGACAAGCAACACTGCCCAAAATAACCGCAGAAATCAACGTCGGACGTTAGGACTGTGCGTCAAAATTTGGCGTTGATGTGCTATGGCACTAAACGACCGACGTGAGTACCTTTATTTATTTAGCTTATGGTATCACACACTACATTGGTAACAGCATAAAAGAGAATATACGAGAGTGAGTCAAATGAAAACCTTAAATTTGCAATAACAAATCGAAATCCCGAGCCGTTATTCTGTAAGTTTGTAAGCGTGCTACAAACAGCGTGCAGAATGGCCTGTAGGTGGCAGCATAGTGCAGATGCACACATACTGTCGCAGTATCAGTATAAAGATGATCGCCCCACTTGCGAGTTGCACCAGGGAAGAACAGAGTTCTGTTATTCGTTTTTTGCGTAGTGAAGGTGTGAAACCTATTGAAATTCATCGACGAATGAAGGTTCAGCACGGTGATGCATGTCTGTCACAAGAGCAAGTCTACGAATGGAGTAGGAAGTTCGCAAATGGTGTGACTCCACTGGAAGATGCTCCTTGTCGAGGTCAGGCACGACTTGTGACTCCACAAAACATTGCAGCAGTTAGAGTCATAGTGAAGGAAAACCGCGGAGTCACTCTGAATGACATTGCAGCATGTTTACAGATTAGTCATGGGTCAGCACTTCATATTATGCGTGATGTGCTCCAGTTTCACAAAGTGTCTGGAAGATGGGTGCCACGGCAGCTAACTCCTGAAATGAGAGGAAGACGTGTCGAAACTTGTGAAGAACTTCTTCGGCGCTTTGAACGAGAAGGTCATGACTACCGTGCAAGAATAGTTACTAGGACGAAACCTGGGTTCACTTCGACCAACCGCCAACGAAGAGATCGAGCAAGGAAAGATGCCATTCCTCATCACCAAAACCAAAGAAGTTTCGAACAGAACCATCAGCAGGGAAGGTTATACTGACTCTCTTTTGGGACGAAAAACGGGTCATTTTGGAGCATTACTTACCTAAAGGGCCAGTGTCACTAGCGCATCATACGCAGATCTCCTAAAAAATCATCTGCAACCTACAATCAAATGAAAGCGACGTGGATTGCTGTCAGCAGGTGTCCTTTTGCAACATGACAATCCAAGGCTCCACACTGCCCGTACAACAATTGCAACAATCACAGACCTGCATTTTGAGTGTCTTCCTCATCCACCATATTCACCAGACCTTGCCCCAAGTGATTTCCATATGTTTGGACCACTCAAAGACGCAATGGGAGTAAAGAAGTTCCGTTTTGACGAAGAGGAACGCCATGCGGTGCATGAGTGGTTGCGAGGACTACCAAAAGAATTTTTTTTCTAAAGGAATTTATGCACTTTGTAAGCACTGGAGGACTTGAATTGAGTATGGGGGAGATTATGTTGAAAAGTGGTACAGCTTTGTACCGCTTCTGCACAATAAATAATATTTAAAAGATATTTAAGGTTTTCATTTGACTCACCCTCGTACATTGTTAATATATACGATAAAAACATAATAAAATAATGTAAATTGAACAATGGCACATAACAGTAAATGTATAACTACATTACAAAACAATAAGATTGCATAAAGTTCAGGTACCAGAATTTTCAGCAATCTCAATTCTACACTTAGATTCTGCAGCCACTCTACAGCTTGTGGTGTCGCCATCAGAAAGTCGTCATCAGTGCCGGTGAACGGCCTCAGTGGACGATGTGGCGGATGATTTGTTCTTTGGCACCACAGGCGCACCCGGGGTCTGGTCTCAAGTTCCACCTGTACAACGCGGATTCGCATCGGCCATGACCTGTCCGTATTCTGTTCAGTGTTATTCAGGTTTTCCTTGGGAGTCGAAAGCCCGCTGGATTGTTGGGAGTTCAAATAAAGTATGCCATCTTGGATTGGCTCTATTTCTCCAGTCCGTTGGCCAGATTTCAGCGCCATTGTAGTTTTGGCTCAGAAGTCGCTGTGCAGTCTTCACAGGAGGATTTTTGGATTTAAGTCTTCTAAATACAGTAAGGTCCTGGTGGATTGATAGAGCTGTATTACTGGAGATCTTTGTAAACTCTCTTATAACTATGTTTCATCGTCGTACATAATGCGGTTCGATGTTACTGGGTTCAAAAAATGGCTTTGAGCACTATGAGACTTAACATCTATGGTCATCAGTGCCCTAGAACTTAGAACTACTTAAACCTAACTAACCTAAGGACATCACACAACACCCAGGATGTTACTGGCGACATGTAGCCAGTAGACTTGAGTGGCTTTAATAGCGCGAGCAATTATTGGCATCGTCTGATGTAGCACCACATCTACTTTTCCTACAGGTTGTTTAGCCACACCAATGCGCAGTATTCAGCTGTTGAGTAGACCAAGCTTAGAGTGGTGGTACGAAGTGTCTCTGCACCAGCACCCGGCTAATTTGTGGAGGATGTTGCTTCCGGATTTCAATTTTGTGGCCAGGTTCGGTAGGTGTTTTTTATAAGAGAGAGTGCGATCCAATGTTACGCCCAGATATTTTGGATGGGAATTGGAAGGATGTGCAGTACTATTCAGAGATATCTGTAGAGGTGTTCCGGCCAGCCTATTGTTTAGGTGGAAGCATGAGGTCTCCGTTTTAAGTGCGCTTGGGCGTACTCACCACTTCCTGAAGTATTCAACCATCAGTTCCAGATCTTGGGTGAGAGTCTGTTCAAGATCAGTCATATTAGTATGTTGGCATGCAAGAGCGATCTCATCTGCGTAAATAAATTTTCTGGATGTAGTAGTTGGTAAGTCGGCTACATAGAGATTGAACAGCAGAGGCGCAAACACTGATCCTTTGGGAGAGACCATTCCTCAGGAGTTTTGATTTGCTGAATGAGCCACCCATTGAGATTTGCAAGACTCTATTTGACAACATGTTCTGTAAAAGAGACGTCATCGGTTTACATCTAGTAGCTTTTAGGAACTTACATGTTAGACCCTCTCTCCAGGCAGTGCCTTTAACAGCACGAAATCGTCTGCAGCGCCTCGTGACCAAATAGGTTGGGCCCCAGACGACTGGAAAATCGTGGCTCGTCAGATGAATCCCGGTTTTAGTTGGTAAGAGATGACGGTAGGGTTCGAGTGTGTCGCAGACCTCACGAAGCCATGGAACCAACAAGGGAAGTCACTATGCAACCTGGCGATGGCTCCATAATGGTGTTGGCTGTGTTTACATCGGATGGACTGGATCCTCTGGTCCAACTGAACCGATCATTGACAGGAAATGGTTATGATGCAATTTTTGTGGGTGACAATGCGCCATGTCATTGGGCCCCTGCTGGTCGCGATTGGTTAGAAGAACAATCTGGACAGTTCGATCATTGACAGGAAATGGTTATGATGGAATTTTTGTGGATGACAATGCGCCATATCATTGGGCCCCAGCTGGTCGCCTATGGGGCGTAACCGAGAGGTCAGTTCGTGGACAAAATACTACTCCTGCAACAGTTTGGCGAATATGGACAGAGGCAGCATGGCTCAGTATTTCTGCAGAGGACTTCCAACGACTTATTGAGTCCATGCTACGCTGAGCTGCTGCACTACGCCGGGAAAAAAAGCGGTGCGACACCATATTAGGAAGTATAGTCATTGTCTTCAACATTTCGTCAGCAGCAGTTTCCATGACGATATCTTTCGTTTGATGTGTTGATTATAGATTTTTCTGATCTTCTTACAATCGAACATCTCCCTTTGCACTTATATCAGTTAAATTCTCAAAAATACTACCACCAACGTCAAAATGATTTTCAGGTCTGTTCCTAACACCAAGATGCAGCTTTTCTGAAAGAATCTGCATGCATTTGTAAAATGATGTTCGTGTTCATAATGTGGCTTGCTAATGCGTCTCTTGTACACCTCCATAGCTGAGTGGTCAGTGTGGCTGGGTGACACGCCAAGGTTCAAATGGCTCTGAGCACTATGGGACTTAACTTCTGAGATCGTCAGTCCCCTAGAACTTAGAACTACTTAAACCTAACTAACCAAAGGACATCACACACATCCATGCCCGAGGCAGGATTCGAACCTGCGACCGTAGCGGTCGCTCGGTTCCAGACTGTAGCGCCTAGAACCGCTCGGCCACTCCGGCCGGCGACATGCGAAGGACCCGTGTTCGAGTACCAGTACTGGCAGGGATTTTTCCTTGGCAGGAAGACTGGAACGGGACGCACTGAGCCTCGTGATGCCAATTGTGGAGCTACTTGAATGAATAGCAACGGCTCCAAGGTTTACAAAGCCGCTAAACGCCCATGATGCCATATGGCGTAGGATGACCGTTAGGCATCGCGCGTCCTCCTGACCTGGTGGTGGAGTTACAGTATCTGATCAAAAGTGTCCTGACACTCCTACGTAAATGGGATTGACCACTATATATCAAGAGAGGCAGACCCACCAGAGTACAATGTGGCGGGAAATATTGCTTTTTCAGTACAGAAGCAGTAAAAGCAGAATGGGTCGGTCAGGAGAAATCACGACTTCGGACGTGGGCTAGTCTGTGGATGTCCTTAAATAACGAACCTGTAAGGGACATTTCAACCCTTTTAAAGCTGCCCATCTAGACTGCTGGAGATGTGATTGTCAACTGGAAAAGGGAAGGAACAACCACAGCTAACGGACACCTCATGTGCTGATAGATAGGGGCCGTCGATCATTGGGGAGGGCGATTGTAAAAAATCGCATGAAATAAGCAGGAAACATTCGTGAGTTCCAAAGTGTTACCAGAGTGTTACCAGCAGTCCAGCTAGCGCAGTAACTGTAAAACAGATGGACTACGAGGGTGGCGCGGCTCGTCATGAGCTACACATTTCCGTAGTCAATGTTAAGCGACGTTTGTGGCTGTGTAAAGAGCTACGAAATTGAAAAGTGGATGACTAGAAAGAGTGATTTGAAGTGTTGAATCACGCTAGACTCTCTGGAAATCCGACGAAATGTTTTAAGTTAATGTTTTTAGCAAATCCCTGGAGAAAGTTACCTACCATCGCCTGTAGTGCCCGCAGTGAAGTGTGGAGGAGATGGTGTTACAGCATAGGGGTGTTTTTCATGGTTTGCGTGTAGCACCCTCAGTGCATCTAAGAGAACGCTAGATGAGGAAGAATCTGAACATATTTTACAGCGTCATGGTGCACACTGTTAATGTACATTTTCTTCATTACGACATGGTAGTCGAAATTGGTCAATGGCACAGCAAATACAAGGGAGAACGTTTTCTTATACGAGATATTTTACAGCATTGTGACTGCGTACAGTAGAGGAACAGTTCGGAACCCATGATTGCTTCTATCTGTAGAACAACGCACCCTGTCAGAAAGGAGCATCTAAGAGATAATTGTTATGTGGACAGTAACGCTTCTGAATTGTATTGACCTACCCGAAGTCCGATCTGAATCCAGTGGAACTCCTCCGGGATGAGTAAGCTCGACTTTGCTCCAGACCCCAGCGTCCACCTTCTCTTGTTTTAATTCTTCCATTCCTCCACATACAATCAGACACATCGTCATCATCAAATTTCCCCACCAGAGTTAAAGGCACCATAATGGCGAAGTGCAGATACGACTCATATTAACGTCCACTGATAGGTGTTCGGATACTTTTCCTCTATAGGTTTCAGAGAACTGAGTGGGTCGGTGTGAAAGGAAATGGACATTCATAAATTCATGACAAACTTGCAAGAAGGCTTTCACAACTAACGAATCATTAAGAGCTGAGCCTTAAAGGTCTTCAGTCCCCTGGTGACAACCGAATTAACAATCAAGAGGAAAAATGTAAATGTTGCAAAGTGACAAGATCAAAAAATGATAGCGTATTAACAAACCGACACAGACGCAGAGTGGCATATCTCAAGCAGGAGAGAGAATATACAGAGGCGATTCATAGAGAGAAACTACAATAACGGAGGAAGTACTACAGCTTCACTTCTGGAAAACAATCCATGGAATTCAGTCCACCGTTTATCGCCGACCAAAGCAAAAAAGAACTCGTTTCTGACGACTCTCCAAAAACAAGACTCGCGATAATAATAACTTAGTGATTGCACTGTACTACATGTTAGATTACCTCATACCAGTATGCAGGAGGGAGAAGATAATGATTACATCAAGGAAGCCAGACACTTAAGTGCAAACGCTGAATAAGCAGAGGAGCTTGTATAGTTCAGGAATTTCGTGAAATATTAGAAGACATGCATTGCAATAAAACATCAGGGGAAAGTGGCACTCAACATGTTTTGGCATTCAACATATTCTCGTAATTTGTTATGACATCCTACAGTCGCTGCCTGCACAACGGCTGCTTTCCAAAGCTATGGAAGAGAGGTCGAACAACATCGACATTTAAACCTGGTAAACAATGTACCTTATAAACCACAAGATTCCACTCAGTAAGTCTTTCATAAACAAAAAACTAAGATACTGGAGGAACTCTTAATTAATCGAGTAATGCCCTTAATCTACTCTAAAATCCTTCTACGTAAGAAACAGTATGACTTCAATCAAGAACATGCGTGACTGCAGTTCCAAAGTGCTACCTGCATTCCAGTTAGGACAAGTCTTTGTAGTCAGCAGTCTCACATCCAGAATTTATGTGGTCATGGTAAGTCTTTATGCGCAGAGGCATTTGACACACTGTTATGTTAGCCATATAACAGCACCTTCAACTGTCAACAACATTCGAAAAGTGAGAGTAGCAACCATAGGATGTCCACAAATTTGATGTTGCGGTGCAGACATATAGAATGTACTATATAAATCCTCACAGCGATGTAACATTAGATTCATTACGTAAACCACTGAATCACAATTTATTGTGAGAAGAAATACAACGCAAATACACAATTGTCATATAGAATTTAAATATGTTGAAGCTGATACAGGGATGATGGACAATGAATTAGTTGCTACTCTACCTACTACAGCTATATGATCATGAAAAATAGTAAGCTACAGCAAAATACCTGGTAGTGCAATAAAGAAATAAATGAGAGATCGCCGGCCGCGGTGGTCTCGCGGTTCTAGGCGAGCAGTCCGGAACCGTGAGACTGCTACGGTCGCAGGTTCGAATCCTGCCTCGGGCATGGATGTGTGTGATGTCCTTAGGTTAGTTAGGTTTAAGTAGTTCTAAATTCTAGGGGACTAATGACCACAGCAGTTGAGTCCCATAGTGCTCAGAGCCATTTTTGAAATGAGAGATCGAGTGTCAAGGAGCTGATTTCCTTACGATTCATAATGATTAATGATTAACCAATCATTATTACCGAATTTTGCAGCAGTTTTAATAGATCATGAAAAATCAAAACCCTATTATAAATATTTCAATATAACTCAAGACGCACTGTGCAAACGTGATAAAGGAGAACAAACTATTGACCATCTGCTTTTCAGCCTCCGTAGTTTAACGAAAGATAGTGACAATCTCAAGAATAACTGAGAAAGCAGGAAGAGAGATCATCAACAAATCAAATTTAGTTCATTAATTCGCAACAGATTTTTGCAGCTTTTGTAATTCAATAAGAATCTCGTATATGTAACAATCCACCCTTTCAGCTATAGCTTCAAAGACACCATGAAAACGTGGATAAATGTTGTAATTGTAACGGCCTCCGAACTGTGGTTTATATAGTCATTGACACAGTTATTAGACTGTACCTTAGAAGGATAATGGACATACCCACTTTTCAAGGTTCCAATTAAAAACTTGATGCATCCTAATTTTTATTAGGAAAGTAAGGCACCTGACCTAACTACATTCATCGCTGTTAGAATGTTATGTTTAAAATGGGTTTAATGGCTCTGAGCACTATGCGACTTAACTTTTGAGGTCATCAGTCACCTAGAACTTAGAACTAATTAAACCTAACTAACCTAAAGACATCATACACATCCATGCCCGAGGCAGGATTCGAACCTGCGACCGTAGCGGTCGCTCGGCTCCAGACCGTAGCGCCTAGAACCATACGGCCACTCCGGCCGGCTAGAATGTTATATCCGAGATCTTAGAGTAAGTTACCAAAAGACGTATAATGATACAATGCAATGGAGCATGTTTGACTCTAACTGGAGATGAATAGAAACTATTATTTTTGTACGAAATATTTAAGTTACGGGAATAACTGGCTTCGTTTCTTATTTTCACGACTGTGTCAGCTTCGTATCTCTCAAGTGCGCTAATATTGTTGGCACCACAAAATAAGATTCGTAAATTAAAAAGCCGGCAAGTTCTGAATAATTACTGCAATTTGTAGCGATCAGTGAGATAGCCATCATGGTGGCTAAACAGACTTCGTGAACGCCATTTATTCCTCCGCATACAATCGGACTCACCCACACTTCCCACTGTAAAACCCGTCAATAATATACCAAGGATATTACTTGTACTAAACAGAATAACATGACACACAGTTTAAGCAAAAATGAATATTATCCTCCGTTATAGAAACTTTCACAACTATAAGTGTCAGATTGCAGCTAGGAGAAGGAAACGCGAAGAGGGAACTAACAAGTTAAGTATATCAGACAAGAGGCGTATATTGTTTTACAATGATGACATTTTCTAAATTTAGTACTCCAGGCTTTACGCATTATGACCGCATGTCTCATATGCAGATGTTTTTTCATCATCACAAATAACACATTTGTAGTCAGTCTATTATATTTCTCCTAAAATAACATAGCTTTATTAAAATAAAAAATGGAGAAAATTACTAATATGTCGTTATAAAAGTTAAATAACTAACTAAATGAAATACATAATTTCATCTAAATTCGAAGAGAAAAATGCAATAGCGTATCATAAGGCGACCTATGTGACCAAACTAAGGACGATAACGCTTATCTACTGTTCAGAGAATGTTACAGAGGGCGTGTTATCTGACGGCTATGCGAATATGACAAGAAAAGCACTCAGTTCTATTGTCAAAGGGCGCACTTCAGTAACGGTAGCGATTTATTTTTTTCTTCTTTTCCGTCTGTCTTTCCCCTTTTAACTATGAGGGTATCATTTTTATTTATTGGTTTCCCCACTGTTAGTGGCATCTGGTGGTCGGATGTCCTACTAGAAACGACCGCTCCCCTCGGGAAGGAATCTGTGTAACACATCTGTCTGCGTCTGGTGTGTATCTCAGGGTCAAGCTTGATAACGTTTTCTAAGTGTATGCATAGTGTGTATCTGAAGCGGGAAGTGGGTTCCAGCCCAACATTTTCCTAGTTGGCTGTGGGAAACCGCGGAAAAAACACATCCAGGTTGGCCAGCTCACCAGCCATCGTCATTAAACCGCGAGGCGGATTCGATCCGGGGCTGTCTCACTCCCGTTTCCCCGGGAGCGGAGGCATTAGCTCTCTTGCCTGTCAGGGCAGGTAATTACAGTATCAACTCACATGGTAAAATCTCAACCAGTGATTTCTGTATGACCATGCAATAAGGCAAAAAACACAGTCTACTGTTCGATGATAACATCTCGGGAGGACGACGGTTCAATCCCGCGTCCGGCCGTCCTGATTCAGGTTTTCCGTGATTTCCCTAAATCACTCCAGGCAAATGCTGGGGTGGTTCCTCTGAAAGGGCACGGCCGACGTCCTTCCCCATCCTTCCATAATCCTACGAGACCGATGACCTCGTTGTCTGGTCTCCTTCCCCAAACAACCCAACCCAACCCCAACATCTCACCACGAATTTACAGAGAAGCTGCGTTGAAGAAGTTTCGCTGCAGTGTTGTCTTTGGACACATATTATAAATTTATAAATCAGTATCAAAAATCCGCGCCCATTTAACAATCAATATTTCTGAACACGTCCCTTCCTGTAGAGAAAAGGCTGCAACGGAAGCACAGGAGCTGTCATTCGTCATATTATCCCTTTTTCACAGATAGTGAAGCATATTGCTGTAAAAACTGTTAAGGTCTTCAGATACTTTTTCTGTAATGGCACAGGCAATACGTTAAGGAGTTCTTTTGCTTTGCTCCGAAAAATTTGTCTTTCCACCTCTGCTGGAGTTTATAGTTGTCTAATTTGTTTGTACGTCTCTAGTATACTTACGTAAGATATTTGTAATGTTCTAGCTACCATTTCCAACCGACTCCCAAACCTACTTAGTAAATTAATGTAGTTTTCAGGAAACATTGTTTCCCCTGAGTCATCTTTCATGTTACAGAGTAATTGTGGTCAATCAGGAATACTACTAAAGTAACTTGTAATTGCCTCCCAGTTCTGAAGCAGTCTAGAAATGGTTGGTGTTAATGAGAGCTGGAACATTACACAAATTTCAGTGCATTCCAAAGTCACAATTTCCAGGAATGTTTATGACTCTTCTCTTCTCTTTGGCTGAGACAGAGAAGTAATTATTTAACACAGCTTTGTGACTCTATTTACAATATCAATATCTGATCGGTCAATTGAAACTTCATCGTGTTATGTACGATATAATTAGAATAGTGAGCATGCAGTAAGTTACGAGTTTTGTTTGCCAGCAACTGATTTATGGAATATATTTTTCCAAAGTTCACACTGGCATTGTCTGCACAGTAAGAAGACATATACTGAAGATCCCGAGAAACTGGTACACCTGTCTAATATCGTGTAGGGCCCCCGCGAACTCCCAGAAGTGCCGCAACACGACGTGGCATGGACTCGACTAACGCATGAAGTAGTGCTGGAGGGAATTAACGCCATGAATTCTGCAGGGCCGTCCATAAATCCGTAAGAGTATGAGGGGCTGGAGATCTCTTCTGAACAGTACGTTGCTATGCATCCCAGATATGCACAATAATGTTCATGTCTTGAGATTTTGGTGCTAGCGGAAGTGTTCTGGACGTGTAAGGTGTCTCATTGTCGTGCTGAGATTGCCCAAGTCCATCGGAATGCAAAATGGACATGAATGGATACAGGTGATCAGACAGAGTGCTTACGTACGTGTCACCTGTCAAAGTGGTATCTAGACCTACCAGGGGACCCATGTCACTCCAACTGCACACGCCCCACACCATTGCATAACCTCCACCAGCTTGAATAGTCCCCTGCTGACATGCAGGGTCCATGGACTCATGAGGTTGTCTCCATACCCGTCCACCAGCTCGATACGATATGAAACGAGACTCGCCCTACTACCAACATGTTTCCAGTCATCAACAGTCCAGTGACTGTGTTGACGGGCATAGGCGTGGCGTAAAGCTGTGTCGTGCTGCAATCACGGGTACACGAGTGGGCCTTAGGCTCCGAAATGCCACATCGATGATGTTTCGTTGAATCATTCGCACGCTGACAGTTTTTTATGTGCCATCATTGAAATTTGCAGCAATTTGCGGGAGGGTTGCACTCCTGTCACGTTGAACGATTCTCTTCAGTCGTCATTGGTCCCGTTCTTGCAGTATCTTTTTCAGGCTGGAGCGATGAAGGTGATTTGATGTTTTAATGGATCCTGATATTCACGGTACACTCGCGAAATGGTCGTACGGGATAATTATCACTTCATAGCTACCTCGGAGATCCTGTGTCCCATCGCTACGCGCGCCGACTGTAGCACCACGTTCAAATTCACTTAAATCTTGATGACCTGTCATTGTAGCAGCAGTAATCTACCTAATAACTGCGCCAGACACTTGTTGATTACACAGGCGTTGCGTACTGCATCGCCGTATTATGGGTGTTTACGTATGTATATCAATACCCATGCCTGTACCAGTATCTTTGGTGCTTCAGTGTATAAAAACCTGACAGTTGTGTTTTTCGAAACTCTGCAGTAGCATATAGTGATTTTCGTAGATGTTTCCTCAGTACTTTCAACGGGTGGAAGTACCGGGTGCAGACTAGGAACATTTTCGATTTATTTTGTTTGACGCATCGGTTGTCAACGAAAAAAATGTCTAAGTCTTTGATGGACACCTTAAAACAGATACCAAGTCGTTAACACTGTTAGGAGCAACAACTTTCTTCACAACGATTTCTGCTCTATTGCGTGCACAAGAAAGTTTGGAAGAAACTGCAGAGTCACTGAAACTATGGAACACAAGGTTCTCTCCTCAAACCAGACTTGGAATAACTTGAGTTACGTTTCACTGCATGATACATTAAATCAAGTTCACACGCGATGCTTTTCTTCTACTCTTCTTGACTGTTTCAGTTAACAAAGTAGTTCGATAATTGATTAAGTAGTTCGATAGTATATTTTAAGTTCCAGAACTACACTTTTCTTGAGTTTTACGTCCCTCTATTGTGCATGTTGCCAAGATCAGTTTGTTCATCGTGCGAAATATTAAAAGGAGCCATAGGAGCCCTACACAATGTACAAAACACTCGGCTTTCGGCTGGTCCTGGCTTAACCAATGGAAACATATCTTCCCGTTTCTCCGTTATGGTAATCAGACTGGAGATACTGGAGAAAGCTTTCCATCATAGCTAATCATTTTTAAAGAAGATAACTTTTAGGATTATATTTATTCGACAAAATATAATTCGTAATAAACTTAAAAACAAAAACGGAGAATTATGCACTGTGGGAAAAAAGGGAACATGGTTTGGGCGAAAAACGAAAGAATTCGTTAACAGCGAAGTGTCAGGTAACCCTAAATTGGGTAGGGGTTTCTACGCACATAAAAAAAGTTTTCCATCACCTCGGTTCCGAGAGTTCCGGAAAATTGGCATAAAAATCAACATAGACATCATTTCTGCCCTTTTCAGTGCTCATGAAGAACACACTTTGCATGTTGTACCACCATACAGCGAGAGCTGCAGAGTTGGTAGTCCAGATTGCTGTACACACCGGTACCTCTAATACCCAGTAGCACGTCCGCTTGCGCTGATACATGCCTGCATTCTTCGTAGCATACCTTCCACAAGTTCATCAAGGCACTGTTGATCCAGATTGTTCCACTCCTCAACGACGATCCGGCGTAGATCCCTCAGAGTGGTTGGTGGGTCACGTCGTCCATAAACATCTCTTTTCAATCCATCCCAGGCATGTTCGACAGGGTTCATGTCTGGAGAACATGATGTCTAGTCGAGCTATGTCGTTATCCAGAAGGAAGTCATTCGCAAGATGTGCACGATGAGGGCGCGAACTGTTTTCCATGATGACGAATGCCTCTCCAATATGCTGCCGATATGGTTGCAGTATCGGCCGGAGGATGGCATTCACGTATCGCACTGCCGTTACGGCGACTCTTGCAAGTGCGAATCAGTACCTTGCGAACCTTCAGTGTCTTGATCAATTGACAGGATTTCTCCAAAGAAGGAAGCTTTTAATTTTAATGCCATAGCACAGACTTCTTTTTAAGGTTTCGTACCCCAAGTGGTAAAAAGGAAATCCTCGTAGGATCAGTTTGTTGTGCGTCAGTCTGTCTGTCTATCTGATCGGCTGGTGAAAAACCCATTTTATCAGGAACGGGAAGATGTATCAAGTTGAAATTTATGGCACATACTAACACCTACGGTCCCTTGGGGGTGTACAAAATTGAAGCTCCTAAGTCGATGCTTTCAAAAGATACGGCCATTTATGTCATACATTTTCATACTCGCAAACTCATTCATTGCTGCCCACAGGGTACTTTTCGTTGACAGAGAATTATGAAATTTGGCAATAAGCAAGGTTTCACAGTAAAAGTAAAGGAAAAATCAGAAAATGGTTAATTTTTAACTATAGCACACTAAATATTTCTTTTGTCATTTGTTACCCGAATTCAAAACGAAAATTAAAACATTCTTTAAAGTTTCGGAATTTGCGGGACAGATATCTTGCCAGTATCAACGCCGATTGTCGATAACAGGTAGGAATCGTCGAAGTTAGTAGAAGCGGTGCTGACGCGACTGAGAAGTGAGACAGCAAAAACTATATCCGCTTCTGATACTTCTACTGCTGCATATTTTATTGCTACAATCAAATTTGGTTCTTTTGTTGTAGTTGCAGCTGATAAAAGCGAAGTTAGTGCCAGATCCACTGTGAATCGGAAATAACAAATATCGTGAGGTAAAAACGAGTACAGAAGTTAGAACCTGACGTAGAACAACAGAAAGACTGAAATTTGCTAAGCCGACATAAACGGAGACAAACATTGCCTGATAGTTACCGACACAAGTCACAATCCTCGTGTAATACGCTAAAAAAGATCGCACTCTACGTCAGATTTCTGAATTAATGATAGGCATCGAAGTGACTAATTCTCTTTTTTTTTCCTTTATTGGTCAATTTATTCCCCCCCCCCCCCCCCCCCCACCATAGGGTGAAATGAAACAAACTGTCAGTATTGTTGCTTTTCACCCTAATATTATGTAAGATTTTACCAGAACTTAACGATTTAAAATGATCAAAGTATGGATACTGATACAATAAAACACGTTTTTAATTGTTATGTAAAACATATATCACGATTATGTGGCTGATGCAGTGATACAGGTATGACGATGCTGTATGCGGCTTATATTTGATATATATAGTTGTGCTTTCAAAACGTGTGGATCGTTAGGGATGGGAAGATGAGTATGGGGAACAAGATGCATAGGATACCAAAGTGTGAGAGGAGGGGGGGGGGGGGAGGCGGGGAAGGTCTGTTGTTGATTACTGGGAGTGTGCGAATGGGAGACTGGTGATGGAAGAAGGAGAAATGAGGTGTTGGGCTGTGGTAAAATGAAGCTTGGTGAGAGAATGGAACTTTTATTTAGGAATCCAGTGAGATGATGCAGCAGTTGAGATACTGGAACTGCATTCGGGAGGATCAGGGACAATTTCCCTGTCAGTCCTTACAGATTTAGACTTTACGTGGTTTTCCTAAACCGCTTAAGACAGATTTTTGGATGGCTGCTTTGAATAAGATGCGCTTGATTCCTTTGTTCATCTTTTCCCAATCAGAGAATGTCCAATGTTACTAACGATCTGTCTCCAACGTTATCCCACGCTTAAACTGTTCTTTTATTCCTAGTATCCATATGAATGCTCGTAAGAATAATCTTATCTTGATACATGAAACAGTCTAACCCGTTTCCTGTTGTAGACTGTAATAAAAGCCTTTCAACTAACAGCTGCCCATGACCTACTGTTGTCTGCGCACGCTAACAAACCAAGCCTACGGAGATTACGCGTGCAGGTCGACAGTAATGCCATTCCGTTGCCCATTATCAGCGATCAGAAATCAGCCTTTGTTCTCTTGCTAATTGTTTGATCAGATCACAACCAAGTGAAATAATAAATAACTAAACACGGAATAAACGTACAAAATGCACAAAGTAAGAGGCGATCAGAAAAGTTAGGTGGACGTAATGGTAACAGTTTTTGACACCCCAAACAGAAGAATCGTCACTGTGCATCACTCTATGGTGAACCCTCATTAACCGTTAGACTGCTGACTAAAAGAATATTCGAGCTACTGTACAGTGCGGAAGCCCTTCCAAAAATCCTGCCGATGCTTGCGCCCGTCTAATCGTCGACAGCGGTCTGCAACACATCTATGAAAACTCCTGTAAACACCCTTCGGATTGACCATTGTATCGAACTAACATTCCCCTGACAAAGTCCATTTATAAAGGATCCGTTACAAGCACAGGCTGATTTTTTGCGCATCATGTAATGAGTCTCGAGTGCGGCAAGGGAACATATACCAACACAAAGATACCTAAAGTTTCTTAATATTCGATTTAAGTAACAAATGGGATGGAAATTGCCCTAGAGTTAGTATTAGGCAAACATTCCACCTTAGAAACATAATTTACTATTCGGATTTACAAAATGATCTGAAAGCAATTTTCCCGCTAAAATGAATAAATTACATTTCCTATATTAGTATTTGTGTCTATAAATCTATATTTCCTCCATTATTTACTTATTAAAACAATCGAAGTAGTTTCATATGCAGGAAATAAATGTAGGGGAGCAGGTGCAGTAATCTGCACCGCTGCTCACGGTAAGGTCGCAGTGGATGTGGTTTGCCATTGCCTTCGTCCGACCTGTTACGAAGTGTCAGGTATGTATCTGTGTCATGTGGATGATTGTGATGAGCGCTTGTGGAATGTAGCGTTGGGTCTGCGTTATTATGGATGAAGGGAAGGGATAGGCACACAGCCTGCTCCTCTCGAATCCCATTAAGGGGAACGCCGAGCTTAACGTGTGCGACGGTACTGCTACTGAGTTGCTCTTCTAAACACCATCCTATACGAGCAAACCAGTTGTGTCTTTAGCTGTGATTATTCGTACTTTAGGTACTTGGGCTATGCACGGCTCTGTTTTAAAAAGAATAACTCGATGTAGCCATAAGGTCCAGCCGCGCGCGTCTGCTTTCATGCCCTGCAGCTAATTCGTTGCAAATAATAACCTGTAGCTGTGATTCTGCAGTCAAATAGTTTATCCATTGGCTGGAAATGCGAATTAATAGAATACGCAGAAATACAAAATTAAAGTTAAATGAATAATTTAATTCCTAGCGTTCTATTCCAACGTTTGTATGTTGAACAACGCTTATTCAAAAATGGGAATCTCAAATAAATGGGAAATATTCCTACGATATTAGCGTTAAAATGCGGACAGAAAATATTCTTATCAAACTCAGTGAAGTTACTTTGAGAGCGTTAAGGGAATATTAGCAAAATCGCCAAACTAAAATGCAATCAAAGATACGCAAAAACTAAGTCAATTTCGTAATCAAAATATACGAAATTTGGAACTGCTCAAAACAGTTCAGAGTTCAACATTATGGTTCACAAATTAACATACGTGAAACAATGAATAGGAACTTCATACTCTGCCTGCCCTAAGTTCCATAACATAAGTTGAAAAAGTCCTAGGCTGAAGCACATTCAGACATCTCGCGGTACAAAGTCCCTTCAGAAGTTAATGTATGGTAGTCGCCATTCAGCGTCCACACTCAAACACCTCCAGGACTGAATACGACGTGTTGTTGCAAGGACATTAATCTCCTTCCAGAACTTGCGTCAAAGTGCCCATAGTCGCTCCCTTGAGCTCTTCGCTCGAAAAAGTCGCAGTCTCTACAGCCCTCCCGTATTGTTCCGCTCGTGTCTGCTTTTCCATTGGCTTAAGACTGTCCCCACCAAAAATATTGTTTAAAAATTATTTAGGTCTGCTTCTCAGAAGTGTCTGTTGGCAGTTTTTAACAAAAGTGGTGTCAGCTAATACATGCAATTGACCACTTCTTTAACTATCGTGACTTTTTAGTAGCAATTGTAACTAATATCTAAATGAAGCTACTGATAAAACAGTGAATTGTTCATTGAATAAATACATAAGTACGACAAAATGTGAGGTATTCACGCTGTATTCATTTGCTGTGTAATTTTGGAAGATGTGCTGTTCTTACAAACATTTGCATAATGAAAAGATATAAAAAAATAAATAAAACAAGAAATAAAATAGATACAGATACATATCTTTCAAACGTGCTAGTTACAGTGTAATACTCTCATCTGAGATATAGTATGTTGAAATCGGATGAAGCGTTTTTGAAAGTTGTTAATTCAGAGGTTGATTGTGAAAATTTTTATTCACTGTGAGATATTAACGTCTGTAGTTTTAAAGATATTGAAATACTGTTGTCATTTCATGTGCCTCATTTTCTGAGATGGCAGATGGATTCAGATTTGCTTTAATACTTGATTGTTAATAATTGCATATTCTCAAAGAGCTATAAGAAGCCACCTTTCGGCTTGTATGGCACTCCGCAACTTTTGGCGCGTCTCTTGAACAAAGCCCGTGCTGGCAACAGCCGTCCAAATTCCCAGCTTTGAGATTTACCGATTTCCGGCCACGCTGTTCGTCTTTGTACCTGGATTCGCCCGTACCGGCCGCCTAGTTGGATCTGCTGCGACGCGCCCTGAGCCCTGGACCCGCTAGCATTCAGCCTAACAACAGTTTTACTTCCCCTCTTCTACTTACATGCGGCAAAAGCGCTAGCCTACACACGTGTAACGTTACACCGTTCCATCCGACGGACGGATCACTATCAACAGTGTAACATGCCCTCACTTCATGAAACACTGCGCAGAGGTTTGGTATGTAATCAACGGCATTGTTCCAAAGACAGGTGACAAGGAACTTAACACCACCATCTCACCTCTCCTTGCAAGCCAAATACTGGCAATGAAAATTTTCCATCACCAGTATTCGTAGAGCCTTTACTCAAAGTTGAGCATCATTGCACAGAGGTGCGTTAGCGTCCTCCGCTACCGAGGAGGGTTTATTTACTTTTATTAAATTACTAATGGGCTACCCAGCCTCGCCGGGTGAGCCCTGGCGAATTCCCGTCCCTGCCACAAGGAGGCGGAGCTTTAGCGACAAACTGCTCTTTTCCAAAAATACCTCCAACATAATTGACACAACATGAACAACTATAAGAGCTCTTCATACATAACCTAGATGATACAATTCTATGAGCGCGTTTAACTTTATACGGCTACAATCTGGTGTATCCACCTGCACACCACTCCATGGGTGACAAATGACTCTCACAGCCCAGGGCATTTCTCAGTAGACGCAACGTCACTCTCGTTTTCTAGAAAATGATCCTGGTACACCATGTACTCTCTATCATGCACCTTACGGTAGCTTGTGAAGTACTTGTATGGATGTAAAAGACACAGTCTGGTAATGTTCACGCCTCATGTTGGTTGGGACGTCACTCTCGCCTCCGCGCCGCACGCTTTCAGCAAGGGAGGATCAGACGGCAAAAGGGAGATGGGGACGGAGATAGAACCATGAACATCCTGTCGAAGAACATTTTACTTAAAGAGTTTATATTTTTAAATATATTAATTTTCAAATTTGTCGGCAAATTTTGAGAGATAAAGGAGTATGGAAACTAGGAGCCACGAAAACAGCAAGGAGATATGGAAAATTACAAGCTCTGATTAACGCAGGATACCTTCCAGTTCCTTGTCTGAAGGTTTGTCGACGTGGAGGGACTGACGCCCTGACCGGCTGCAGAATACTCTACAGACAGGAAAAGCTGCACCTTCGCAGGCTGACAGCACCTGCTGCCAACAACAAACCCGATCAAATTTCGAGAGCTCACATGTTGAGCCAGCAGACCACAGGAATATGAGTAAAACGAGATAGGCAGTTACGGGACCTCCTCTAGAAAACACAAGAAACAAAAAATATGAACAATAAACACAGGAAAGCTGACACCCGAAGTCAGGCGAAAAAGATTGTTAGAAACAGCATTTCCCTCATTCACATGCTAACGTAGACGTAGTATGAAGCCATCCGTTCACAATCGTAGTGATTAGTGACATACTGACAATGGTGAATGAACTTTTCACTTCTGTATCGTCTAAGTTATAATGTTGTCAAATAGTGGGAATTTGTTGTTACTATAGTCCTTGAACTAACTGCATCACTCCTTACATTTTCGAAGAAATTATTTTTAAATTATATATTTCTCTGAACTGTTATTTCTTTGCAGTTGTGATTGGGGGGGGGGGGGGGGGGGCTTACTAACCACCGATTTAAGCAAATTATTATCCATATTAATGAACAGGTAAAACAAACTTCCTGCTAATAAATCCAAATAACCTATACAACACCTTCCAGGGACAATAAATCTTTATTTTCACTATTTCATATAATTATTGACCGATTAACAAATTTGAATGCTGTAACAATCTGATCATTAAGAGGCATAATATTACGTTAAACCTTAAAACCGTAAGTCAAGAAATAAAATCTGAAACTGTGAACATATCTTGAAGTAGTGTAGCTTGAGGCCGACTTCCTACAAACTTTATTTTTACCTTTTCAAAACCTTAACTCGCAGACATCTTGTTCAAAATAATGAAATGCAAAAGTCTATCGCTTACCACATTTTCGCTATTCATACAGAAAAATTGTAGCACCACGCATGACGTATTAATTTATTACTTCTTTAATACAAATTCTACTCGTAAAACATATTGTAGAAAGTATCCACATGTACTATTGAATGTACCTAAGAAAACATACGATTGAACGGCGTATAGTTCAAGAGGCAACCGATTAATATGTGGGAGTTGGGCTACTTAAGGAATTGGTGGTAATGGTGAGAGCTAGTCGTTGTTAAACACTAACGAAAAAAAAATCGCAACATCAAAGGATGATAAATGTAGAGTAATCAAAATTCGGTAATACATTTTTCTAGGTAACACGTGTAAACGATCAATATTGCAAGATATGTTAGTGTTAGCGCGAGATAAGCCATTGCAAATATGAAATGCTGGTACATTAAAAACAGGTGTAACCGCCAAGCTGGTTGAACGCATGTGCGATAACGTGCATGCATTGTGTTGTGCAGGTGCCGGATGTCAGTTTGTGGGGTGGAGTTCCATCCCTGTTGCACTTGGTCGTTCAATACAGGGGCGGTTAATGATGTTTGTGGATGACGCTGGAGTAGTCGTTCGATGTTGTCCCATATTCGCTCGATTGTGACAGATCTGGTGACCGAGCAGGCAACGGGTCGACACTCTGTAGAGCATGTTGGGTTACAACAGCAGTATGTGTGTAAACATTATTCTGCTGGAAAATATCACCTTGAATGCTTTTCATGAATGGCAGCACCACAGTACGAATTACCAGACTGACGCACACATTTAGAGTCAGGATGCGTGGAGTAACCGCGAGATTGCTCTTGCTGTCACATGAAATCGCACCGCAGACCACAATTCCACAGGTCCAGCGTGTCTAGCACGCAAACAGGTTGGTTGGTTCAGATGGCTCTGAGCACTAAGGGAGTTAACATCTGTGGCCATCAGTCCCCTAGAACTTAGAACTACTTAAAACTAACTAACCTAAGGACATCACACACATCCATGCCCGAGGCACGATTCGGACCTGCGACCGTAGCAAAACAGGTTGGTTTCAGACCTTCAACTGGCTTCTTTCTAACCAACGCACGCCCATCACTGGCACCGAGGCAGAATCAACTTTCATCAGAAAACACAACAGTCCTCCAGTCTGCCCACCAATGGGCTCTCACTTGACACAACTGAAGTCGCAAATGGCGTTAGTTTGGGGTCAGTGGAACGCCCGCCACAGAGCGTCTGGCTCGGAGCTGTCCTTGAAGTAATCGCTTCTTAGTAGTTCATTGTTTCAATGTGGTGCCATCTATTGCTCAAATTGCTGCTGCAGTTGCAGTACGATGCGCCAGGGCCATGCAGCGAACACGATGGCCTTCCTTATCGGTACTGCCAGGTAGCCGTCTGGGTGCCCAGCCTACTTGCGACCGTAGAGTCTCTTCACCACCGCTGCCAGTAATCTTGCACAGTGGCAAAATTCCTGCCTAGTTTCTCCGCATTATCGCAGAAAGAACATCCAGCTTCTCGTAGCCTTCATACAGGACATCTTTCAAACTCAGTGAGGTGTTGTAGATAATGACTCTTTTGTCCCCTTAAAGGCGTGTTTGGCTAACATCAACCCACCACGTCCAATCTCAAAGGTAACAGACGCAAAAGACCGTTACAGCGTGTGTTTAAAGCAAACCTGATTTGCATCCTCAGTGCCATCTTATGCGACTGATGCGAAATCTGAATAGGCATAACCTTTCAGACGTGGAAATACGTCTACCAGCTTTCGTTTATGTTGCACAACTCCTCCTTGGTGTTTCGACTTATCCTATCAGTGTAGTAAAACATTATAAACTAAAGAACCAAAGTCCCCCACAGCAGTTTCTAAGCGTATGTTTGGGCTAGGCTCAGGAACCGCTGTTAGGATTTTGAAAGACAAACCGATTCACGAGGAAAGTTTGTGTATATCGCTACATCGTCCGATCGTAGATGCTAAGTGCTACGCTTCCCGTTTATTGTTATTATTACTGAAATTCCTAGGCGTCTGTGACAGTATCTGGAGTGATGGCACATTTTATTTGGTATGGTGGGAGACCATAACAAATTGTGACCCCCGACCAAAACCGAACCCTGGATGCGCCTGCCACTATGTCACGCGGTAAACGCACGAGGCGATCTTCGCAGTGCACTCCCCTCGCGCCCGAAACCAATCGCCTCCTTCCCCGACCCGGCTCAACGTCTCAAGGGCGAGTCCGGCCGGCTTACACTTGCAAATGACACGCCATTAATGTTTGGCACAGCAATGACGGAATGTGAGGCGGACGCGGGCTCGCATGTGATTTTCCTATGCGCTGGCCACCGATGCCGCAGCCGCCGAAGATTTACACGCGACGCTGCCCGCCGGTTGGACACGGCCGTTATTGCTACTGAATATTTAAACGCCGGCGTCGCCTCGGTAAGTGGGCGGTCGGGCGCTGCCGCAGCGAAATCGCTTATAAGACCCCGCCGCTTTTATTGTCGGCTTCGGCTTCAGCTCAGCTCTGCTCGTGTGGCTGTGCCCGCGCGGGTGGCCGCCGTCTTATGCCTACGTCCCTGTCAGTCCTGGTCCGCCTCCAATTCCTAAAGTATCCTTCTGTAGCGTGGGTGGTGCCTGTCTACAAGCTATCGTGGACAGCAATGAATATCCTGCTTGATTACAGTTGTATCATCACTCATCCTACTAACACTACTTCTACATCTATATTCGGCAAACTACCTTACTTCTAGCACCACTAGTTTTTTTCCCTCTTCGCTGTTCCACTTGTAGATTCCGGTTGGGCAGAACGGGTGTCGGTATCCCTCAGTATGAGCTCCAATTTCTCTAACTTTCTCGTCGTGACGATTTCACGACGCGCATGCGAAATGACTTGTCTGATGACGTGATAAAAGAAGAAAACGAAGTCGACTAGGAAGAGATAAGGGGATCCAGTATTAGAATTTAAAAAAGCTTTGGACGACTTGAGATCAAATAAGGCAGGAGGGATAGATAACATTCCAACAGAATTTCTAAAATCATTGGGGAAAGTGGCAACAAAACGCCTATTCAAGTTGGTGTGTAGCAGAATCTGTGAGACTGGAGATATACCACCAGTTAAAAAAAATATAATAATCTACACAGTTACGAAAATACACTATTGGCCATTAAAATTGTTACACCACGAATACGACGTGCTACAGACGCGAAATTTAACCGAGTGAAAGAAGATGTTGTGACATGCAAATGATTAGCTTTTCAGAGCATTCACACAAGGTTGCAGCCGGTGGCGACACCTGCAACGTGCAGACATGAGGAAAGTTTCCAACCGATTTCTCATACACAAACAGTAGTTGACCGGCGTTGCCTGGTGAAACGTTGTTGTGATGCTCGTGTAAGAAAGAGAAATGCATACCATCACGTTTTCGACTTTGATAAAGGTCGGATTGTAGCCTATCACGATTGCGGTTTATCGTATCGCAACATTGCTGCTCGCGTTGGTCGAGATCCTATGACTGTTAGCAGAATATGGAATCGGTGGGTTCAGGAGGGTAACACGGAACGCCGTGCTGGATCTCAACGGCCTCTTATCACTAGCAGTCGAGATGGCAGGCATCTTATCCCATGGCTGTAACGGATCGTGCAGCCACGTCTCGATCCCTGAGTCAACAGATGGGGACGTTTGCAAGACAACAACCATCTGCACGAACAGTTCGACGACGTTTGCAGCAGAATGGACTATCAGCTCGGAGACCATGGCTGCGGTTACCCTTGACGCTGCTTCACAGACAGGGGCCAGCGACGAACCTGGCTGCACGAATGGCAAAACGTCATTTTTTCGGATGAATCCACTTCTCTTTACAGCATCATGATGGTCGCATCCGTGTTTGGCGACATCGTGGAGAACGCACATTGGAAGCGTGTATTCGTCATCGCCATACTGGCGTATCACACGGCGTGATGGTATGGGTGGCATTGGTTACACGTCTCGGTCACCTCTTGTTCGCATTGACGGCACTTTGAACAGTGGAACAGTTGAACAGTTGAACATTTCAGATGTGTTACGACCCGTGGCTCTGCCCGTCATTCGATCTCTGCGAAACCCTACTGGATACAGAAAATGTTCGACTGCTGCCCTGGCCAGCACATTCTCCAGATCTCTCACCAATTGAAAACGTCTGGTCAATGGTGGCCGAGCAACTGGCTCGTCACAATACGCCAGTCACTACTCTTGATGAACTGTGGTATCGTGTTCAAGCTGCACGGGCAGCTGTACCTGTACACGCCATTCAAGCTCTGTTTGACTCAATGCCCAGGCGTATCAAGGCCGTTATTACGGCCGTAGGTGGTTGTTCTTTGTTCTGATTTCTCAGGATCTATGCACCCAAATTGCATGAATATCTAAACACATGTCAGTTCTAGTTTAATATATTTGTCCAACGAATACCCGTTTGTCATCTGCATTTCTTCTTGGTGTAGCAATTTTAATGGCCAGTAGTGTAGCAAGAGGCGAGAAGTGCAAGGATTATCCCACAACCAGCTTCACAGCTCATGCATCGAAGTTGATGACAAGAATAATGATATCAAAAGAAAAGTGAGGCTCTGTCAGATGACGATCAGTTTGGCTTTAGAAAAGATAAAGACACCAGGGAGGCAGCTCTAACGTTGCGGTTGATAACGCAAGAAAGACTGAAGAAAAATCAAGACACGTTCATAGGATCTGTCGGTCCGGAATAAGCGTTCGACAATGTAAAATAGTGAAAGATGTTCCAGATTCTGAGGAAAATAGTAGTAAGCTGTAAGGAAAGACGGGAAATATACAGTATGGACAAGAACCACAGAGAACAATAAGACCGGATGAATAAGAACGAAACGCTCGGATTAAAAAGGGTGTAAGACAGGAATTTAGTCTTTCACCCCTATTGTTCAGTCTATACATCGAAGAAGCAATGATGGAAATAAAAGAAAGTTTCAAGAGTGGGATTAAAATTCAAGATCAAAGGGTATCAATGGTAAGATTCTCTGGTGACATTGCTATCCTCAGAGACATTGAAGAGGAATTACAGGATCTATTGAATAGAATGAATCGTCTTATGAGTAAAGAATGTGGAATGAAAGTAAATTGAAGAAAGACGAAGGTAATGAGAAGTATCAGAAATGAGAACAGCGAGAAACTTAACATCAGAATTAGGGATCACAAATTATACGAATATAAGGAATTCTGCTACTTAAACAGCAAAATAAGCGACGATGGACTGAGCAAGATGGAAATAAAGAGCAGACTAGCACTGGCATAAAGGGCGTTCCTGGCCAAGAGAAGTCTACTGGCAACAAACATAGGCCTTAATTTGAGGAAGAAATTTTTGAGAATATACGTTTAGAGCACAGTATTTTATGGTACTGAAAAGTGGACTGTGAGAAAACCGGAACAGGAGACAATGGAAGCATTTGAGATGTTGTTTTACTGAAGAATGTTAAAAATTAGATAGGCTCATGACAAGGAATGAGGAGGTAGCCCCAGAGGAAAGGAATGTGTGCAAAACACTGACGAGAAGAAGTTACAGGATGATAGGACATCTATTACGTCATCAGGGTATAACTTCCATGGTACTAGAGGGAGCTGTAGAGAGTAAAATCTGTTGAGGAAGACAGAGATTGTAAAACATGCAGCAAATAACTGAGGCTGCAGGTTGCAAGTGGTACTCTGAGATGAAGAGGCTGGCACACGAGAGGAATTTGTGGCGGCCCGCATCAAACCAGTCAGAAGACTGACGACTTAGAAAAAAAGTGAGGTGAATATTTGTTTCTCGACTCTTCCTCGTAGGTGTGGATCAAACTGTAATGGTAGATGATTCCCCACCCCTGCCAAAAACAGTAAAAGCATTAGGAACCATAGCTGTAAATTGTCTTAGCTGTGTTGGGAAAAAACCAGAGCTCCAAGGACTAACAGTAAACACTGTATGTCAAATCGTTATATATACTCAAACTTGAATAATGCCGGAGATAAGTTCAGAATAAATTTTTACAAGGGACCTAACAGAGTTCAGAAAGGATAAGTTAAACATAGTTGGTGGTAACGTGTTTGTTGCTGTTAGAAGTAGGGTAGAGGTAATATTTGACAACCGGAACAAATTAATAATAGGTTCCTTTTACCCCCCACCCCCTCCCTGACTCAGATGACACAGTTGCCGAAAGAGTGGAGGAAAATTTGAGTACCATCTGAAACAGGGACTGAGACAGTACCACACGGTTACCGCTGTGTAGTGGCTATTCAAACACGAGTAAACCAGTTGCGTCTTTATCTGCGGTTAGTCGTACTTTAGATACTTGGGCTATGCATGGCTCTGTTTAAAAAGAATAGCTCGATATATTTATAAGGTCGAGCCGAGCAAGCCTTCTTTCATGGCTCGCAGCTAATTCGCTGCAAATAGTAACGTGTAGCTGTGATCCTATAATCAAATAGTCTGTGTATTGGCTAGAGTTGCGAATTAATAAAATACACGGAAATACAAAATAAAAGTTGAAAGAATGATTTAATAACAAGGAATCAGCTATAAAGTCTGTAATTGATGTAGATGACAGAATTATGTTGAATAATGTTTATTCAAGAAAGGACATCTCAAATGAACTGGAAGTGGTCATATGATGTTCAGTTAAATTACAGACAAAAAGTACTCTCATCATGTGCAGTAAAGTTATATCTCGGTGTCCACGAACACATCATAAGTTTTTAACATCATTTGCAATCAACATTTAAAAAAGTTACCGGCAAAATGGTAAACTGTTCATTAAATAAAGCACAAGTATAAGAATATTTGAGGTACTACCGCTGTGTTCATTTGCTGTGTAAACGTGGAGAATATGATTTTCTGACAAACATTTCCACAATGAAAAAGATATAAAAAGTGTTGTAGAGCAATAAATAAAATAGATGCCGATACGTAGATTTCAGGGATGATAGCTACAACGTATTGCTATCATCTGAGTTATCGTATGCTGAAACAGCATGAAGCGTTTAAAAGTTGTTAATGCAGGGATTCATGGTGTAAATGTTCGTTCACTGTGAAATATAAACTTCTGTAAGATACTGGAATATTGTTGTGTCATTAGATGCACCTCATTTTTGTGGGATCGCTGATGTATTCAGATCCGCATTAATATTTGATTGTAAAGTATTTTAGGCTCTCAGTGAGTCGTAACTTAGCCATCTTGAAGATTGTCTGGCACTCCGACATTTATTGGAGCTTCTCCTGCACAAAGGCCACGTGCTTAACAGCCGTCCAAACTCCCAGCTTAGGGGTTTTGCCCACATCCTGTCCTTTGCTAACGCACGTGGCTTGTCTGGAGCGTCTGTGCTCTCGGCTGTGTGGCCGCGTAGCTCCGCAAACAAATTCGCCTCACCTTGCATCAATTCTAGGCGCCCGAACAGCTCCCCGACATACGCGTTACGTTACGGTATTCCAATCATACAGTTATCGTTGGTGTTGACTTCAATCTAGCTTTGATATGTTGGTCAAAATACTGAATTTCCGCAATTAAATGTTCCTGTTTAAAAACACTGTAGAAAGAGAACCACCGCTCAGAATGACTCAAATTTGAACAGCACGTTACTGGAGCAGGGGAAACGTCATGGAACAAAATAAAATATAAAGAAAATTTTACTAATAAATGGTGCTGTAAGCGTCAGAATAAGCAGACCAACACGGCTGTTCCTCAATTTGAGTCCGAGACGCCCAACATGGCTGCTTCCATGAAGGATCCTGTGTTGGTGATAAAACTGTTTTACAAAAATGGTGGCTGTGCATCAGTAGCCCTGCAGAAGTTCCGGATACTCAAGGGAATGACAAATGGCATTGTTCCGATGTCTGCAAAGGGCCTGGGGAAAATGATTTAAAAATTCGAAAGTACAGTTTCTTTTGAAGTGTAAAATGATAGAGGAAGGGAAGCAGTTGATCTGAGTCGTAGACGTGAGCACAGCACTCTATGATGGGTAGAGCGGTGGTGTGAAGACATGCAGTACAAGACAGAATTGCCCGAACACTGGACGTACCGGCTTTCACAGTGCTTAAAATCCTACGAAACATCCTGCATTCCTACCCATACAAAATGATCCATGTTCGAGAGTTGCTTCGTGCTGTCCTGCAACAACACAAACGTTCGCTATGGAATTTCTTGTTCACACGGAAAAGGACCATCAATGGCCATGGAACATTTTGAGGACAGACGAAGTCTACTTCCACCTCCAAGGACATGTCAATATTCAGAATTGCAGAATATAGGCAACGGAAAACCCGCATCCACATCAACCGGTGCCACTTCATTGTTAAATGGTGACTGTGTGGTGCGGTTTGACAGCATCGTTTATTAAGGTCGTATTTTTTCGAGGAGATGATTCCTGCGGGGCCCGTTACCTGTACCGTCACTGGTAAACGCTGCAAGTCTTTTGCGCACCAACGTAATTCCGACCCTTCAACCGCGTGCATGTGTGAGTAGGATCACTTTCATGGAAGATGGCGCTCCTCTGCGTATAGCACAGGCAGTGGAGTGGCTGCAATAGAGGCATTTCGGATGTTCTAGAATTATCAACTGTCATTTGCCTACAGCCTAGCCGTCCAGATCATCTGATCTTAGTCCGTGTGCCTGCTAGCTGTGGGGTTATCTGAAAGATACGTTCAGTGCTCCAATTACGAGTCGCTTGGGGTAGCCGCGTGGTGTAAGGCGCCTTGCCACGGTTCGCGCGGCTCCTCCCGTCGGCGGTTAGAGTCTTCCCTCGGGCATGGGTATGTATGTTGCCCTTAGCGTAAGGTAAGTTATTTTCAGATACATTACGCAGTGTGTAAGCCTAGGGACCGATAACTTCAGCAGTTTGATCCTGTAGGAGCTTACCACAAATTTCCAAATTTTCCAATTACGAACGAGCTGAACTGACGGCACGCATTGCGCAACGCATTCTGAACGTGAATCCCGAGACATAACGATATGTTGTGGAACATACTGTTTCTCAATTTCGATTTGTGGCAGCATACTGAATACGTCTTGCGCAGATTTCATGACAGTTAGAAACAGATGTCATTTTGGATTTTAGGCGGTTTTTGGCCTCTTGACAATTAAAAACCGATTTTTCCTATCTGACGTAGTTTGACCTTACTGTGATGGATAGGCTTATCTAATAACACCGCTGCAACTGCTGACTGTAATCGATATTTAGCGGATTCCTTTTAGTATTCATGTGGATGACTTCATACTTTTTATTATTTAAAGTTAATTGCCATTTTTCACACCTTACCTTATCTTGACAAAATCATTTTGCAAGTGATTGGTCCAAGTGACAAATCGACAAAGCCAGTTATACGCACGCGGTGTAGCCTACAGGTCGTATGGCTCCATGCACCATGTTACGAGATATGCCTTGCTGGTTACACCGGTAAAGAGGGAATTACGCCAGAGATGCAAAGAGAGTGCTTAGTTGAGATCGGTAGACCATGGGTAACGGGGACGTTTAGGCGAATGTAAGCAGCAGATGAATGAAGGCGTAATTTGTTGTAAGTAGTATTGTCATGTGAGCAATGAATTTAAGAGTCTCCAAAGATCCACGCCAGTTGATGAAGTTTGAAGTGTGCTTATGTGCCAAGCCGGATTTTCTATTTCTGTGCGGCACTCGTTCCGCTTCTATTAGTGATTCTGTTCCGTTGTCGCCGGCCACTGTTGTCGAGCGGTTCTAGGCGCTTCAGTCCGGAATAGCGCTGCTGCTACGGTCGCAGGTTCGAATCCTGCCTCGGGCATGGATGTGTGTGATGTCCTTAGGTTAGTTAGGTTTAAGTAGTTTTAAGTCTAGGGGACTGCTGACCTCAGATGTCAAGTCCCAAAGCGCTTAGAGCCATTTGAACCATTTGCTCCGTCGCCTGGTGGTTGTAGGCTGTAGTACAGCACTGATGGAATAAAATATAGATCAGTTTCGGAATACTGTCTTTTGGTTCGGTTTTTCTGTCTTTTCGGATGCGAGATGGGTTCTTGGTAGAGACGTCTTCGTTGTACCACTCTGGGCGCTCGAAGTTGAATCGCAATGATACCAGAGGATCTCCCCTAACATAACTATCAGAATCAGCATAAGGAATAATAGGAGTCATAATCGGAGAACATATCAGACTTCAGGGAAATTTGACGAAGGTAAAATGTTATTGAGTAATAGAAGTTGAATTGAGCGACACAGGTTGTGGCTGGTAGGGTAGCTGGGGTAAAATAAACACGTCAGTGGTATCTCAGAGCTTATGGAGCACGATACGCTGAATGGACCTCTCAGGGATGATATTACGTACTGGTGATGAAAAGTTCTTCTATCGTCATAATTGTAACTGTCTGAATTCAAATTAAGTGACACCACCCAAGAAAACGATTCCGACCTCAGCTTTGAATCTGTGTCGTCTGCCTGTGAGTAAGTGCTACGTGAGAGCAAGATTATGGGAAAAGTGACAGATAAATTGCAGTAAAAGCCCTCAGTACAGCTCTGAAAATAAATCGCTGTTCTTTCATGGTATTATTTTTTCAAAAACTGGATACTAATGAATTTTTCGAACTAGTTGCGGTATATACCGAGATAAGAACTGTTGTGAAAAACAACGTGCCACTCGTTACTGAGCTACGTTGCATTTGTTCCTAAGAGTTATAATTTCGTGCCGAGATTGAACTCGATTGTTTTATCTTGTCACAAATGTTATGTGGCACGCTCTCTGCAAAAGAGCACGTATCTGTCATCTCAGCACGTTTTATTCGTTTCGAGTATCAAATGTTCGTTTTCAGATGACTAATATTCCTGCTTTGTTTTGGAAATGATTTCTTCTGCGTTAATCCCATAAATATTTGGCTAAAAACTAAGAATAGGGACTGTGCTGTTTCTTAAGTATTTTGCAGTGTAATGTTATCAGTGCTCGCTGTGGGGGTATGGAAATGCCAAAATGTGTGCCCGCAGTTAGTTTTAATTAGCTAATGGGAGAACAGAACGCAGACAATGTGTTTAATATCTTAGTGAAAATCTAATTTGTCACGTTCCGAGCTTACGACGAACTAGTGATCTGCAATGTATTAGAGTAAAATAGGCGGTAACTTGGAACACAAAGCATTATTGCAGGACAGTGGTGAGGCAATTTACCTAAGTTCTCATGTCGCAGTGTAACGATAACCATGAGTACGTTATATATGAGTTTCAAGAAAGGGCTAAAACCAAGAAATAATATCAAAGGCACTCTACTTCAGTGTTCAAAATACATCATTTGGTTTATCATCTCTCATTTCATCACCTAAAACTCCTCTCCCACCTCACACTGCCTATGCGAAAGTGATGTGTCGAGAACCTATACTAAACAGAAGAAAAGTGTTCTGGCCGAGGCTATGCCTATATTTAATTTTAGTCAGTATCTGTGTGTTCTAGTGCGACACATCCAAGACAACTTTTAATTTCGTTCATCATATTCGATGTTTCAGAAAAGCTTACAACTATTTCATTCACGATTTAAATAATGAAAACTGCACCAATTATTTACCTTTTCATGCTTAGTACAAAGTGTTTCAAGAACTTCCTCTCTTCTTTCAAGTGGTCTCACAAAGAGTTTGTACACCGTCAGAGGTGTTAAAGGAGCGTGAAATTTTTGTGCGCCACAAAATACAGGGAGAAAAAAATTCTCAGTGACAAACTAGATAGTGAACCAGACATTTTTTAAAATGTTTGTCCTGCATTTGATAACTGTTGAAATTTTCATAAATATGTACGTTTCCTCTCCAAAAAAAGTGTAGTCAGTGATTCAGCAGTCAATACTGGCAAAATATGTTTTATAGTTAACAATATATATATATATATATATATATATATATATATATATATATATATATATATATATATTCCAATAAGACTAACACATCTGGAGACATACAAAAACTATGTGAAATCATAGTGTCGTAATATCCCTGTGGAATGTTTTGATTACAAAAACAAACAGACTAAGTGATGATTTGCGAGCGTGTGATATTCTGTACAATGGAGGGGGCACAATACCTCTAAGTAGACAAACAAAAATACCATTTCTAATTTTAGCATTTAAAAACACTCAAAGATTCCTTTTGTCCGATTTTCCGATTGCAGTATATCCTCACAAAGACGCAAGAGAGGCAGAAAATCACACATACAAACATCACCAAAAATATTCATATAAACAAATGCACCAATGCGCTTGAAAATGAGAATAAATTCTGGAAAGGTGTTGTGCTAAGCATGCCAAATAAGTATTAGGTGCAGTTTTCATCATTCAAATCAAGATAACTTTTAGGTTGTGTAATGGAAACCAGTGAAATGGTATCAACAGACGAGTGTTCAACTCGAAGTGGTTCACCGTTGACTGAATTCGCCCCAAGTCATTATGGCAATGTGTGACTCCTTTTTGTTATTGGATCAGTCTTTTCTAAATTCAGATATAATTCGTTGTGGCAGTTATTCATTGTACATTTAACATGATTTACTTGACGAGTAATTAAAATAGCAAATTATATTCCCAAACGTATTATATACTAGAGAAATCTCCCTCGAGTATTTTGGTACTATTGTGCTCATATTGTACATCAACTATGAAAATTTGAAGGGGAGGAGAGGAGGAAGAAGTTTTAACTAAACGTTTACCGAAAACTCTTTAGAAGAAATACCCTCTGATGTTTAACATTACTTATATTAACGAGAAGTTGGCAAAGGTGATTGCAGCTTATGAATGACTGAAAAATAATTGTCAGGTCCTGCAGAAAGTGTCATCACTTCTGTCTCTAAGCTGGTCGTAGGTTATGTTCCAAAAATGAACAGCATAGAGACAGTATTAATGACACTTTCCGCAGGACAGTGATCAAACATGTACAATGCAAGCTGTTACTGATTTGTTTTACTGATGGGGCTGCGAAGTGCTATACCACCTACTGCACTCCCATGACTTAAGCCCTCGTGAGTTCAACTCGATTTCCAAACTGAAGGAAACACTTCACGGCATTCGCTTCAGAACTGCTACAAATTAGCCGGCCGCAGTGGCCGAGCGGTTCTAGGAGCTACAGTTAGTTAGGTTTAAGTAGTTCTAAGTTCTAGGGGATTGATGATCTGAGAAGTTAAGTCCCATAGTGCTCAGAGCCACTGCTACAAATTCGTCGGGCAATAGACCGCGCCGCTCGAACTGTCAACACAACTGGCACTGCTGAGAGAATCCTACGACTTCCACATCACTGGCAACGGGTTATACACAATCCTGGTGACTACTTTGAAGGTCAGTAAGACTTTGAAACACGTATCTATTTTGTACGAGCTGTAAATGAATAGTTGCCACTATTAAAGTTCCAACCCTCGTAAATGTAATTTAAAATCTTGTTACAACTATGCCTCTGTTTCGTTCTCTGTAGTTTTAATGTGGATTCAGTATGGGTCTTGTTATTGTTCCTCTAGTTCAGTCATCTCTGTAGTGAACTGCTATATCGTCTTATTTGAATGAAATTCCGATATATGTATCTGGTGTACTGATCACTTAGATATAAGTGTGTAAGCGTGGGTGGTTGAGTTTTGTGTTGTTGGTAGTTGGTGTCTTGGTGATTGGGGTAGCTAGTAGTAGCCAGGCAAGCAGTAGCTAATAGTGATTTTACTCAGTTTCCCATTACGGACAAGTGAATACATTTTGATATAATAAGTTACGATTGTCATAAGTACTGAAAGCCAGAGCCTAAGTTGGAAAGTGTGACGTCGTTGATTGGGTTACCCGTGTGGGGCCAGATTGAAAATTTTTGTATTAATTATTATTGTTTCAAGAAGATATTCTTTGTTATTCAAGCCCTGTTCACATTTATGAGCAGCTCAAGGAACCTTTTGTTTGTATTAATGTTTTCTGTCATGTTAAATTGGTCTTTGCGTGGTAAATATAGTAATAACAAAATATTGAAACGCAGGCCTGCGCAATCCTCTGCCCGAACCCACCCAACTTAAATTCCACGCTAAAAATTAAACTTGCACTAAAATTTGTAAAGGTCCAGTTACACGCGGTTTTTATTCCAACTAAAATATTAATTTCATATATAAAGTTGGTAAAAATGTAAATCTCAAACTGTCGCTGAGAATTAGGAGAAGGGCGATGGAAAATCGTTTTATTAATAACTGAAAAAATGTTTCTAGCTAAGAACAACCGAACCGCCACTCAGCTTGGAGCACCAGGAATACAGTACGTAGGAGAATGATGTGAATGAGCTGGAGACCTAGAACAATTATGTAACAGGCACGGAATTCACGACCCGTCTTACGCCCGCAGAAAAAAAACACGCATTATATTAGTCCGTCTTTACACTGTATTCTGTCTAGACTGACATGTTTATAAAGACGGCAGGCTACGGCTGTTGCACCGCGGAGTCGGCATTGTTACGAGTTTTGGCAGTGTTAGCGACAGCTGCTGGCAGGAAGCCCCTCCTGACACCAGCACTCCTCCCGGCGCGGCGACAGAATTTTTGTATCCCATCTGTCTGCCTCTAGAGTGAATCTCATGTGCAAGTATAAGAACGATTTCCCAATGTTTGCCTAGCGTACATCTGAGGCGGAACGTGGCTACCAGCCCGTTATTCACCTAACTGGATGCGGGGAACCATCTAGCCTGGCAACCGTCTGGCCTGGCAACGGAAGACAGCAAAACGAAAGCTGAAATTTTAAATTTAGCATTTGAGAAATCTTTCACGCAGGAGAATCGTACAAACATACCGCCGTTTGAGTCTCGTACAGATTCCCGTATGGAGGACATAGTGATAGACATCCCTCGGGTTGTGAAGCAGCTGAATGGGTTGAAAATAAATAAATCGCCAGGTCCTGATGGGATTTCAATTCGGTTTTACAGACAGTACTCTACTGCACTGGCTCCTTGCTTAGCTTGCATTTATCGCGAATCTCTCGCCCAACGTAAAGTCCCGAGCGACTGGAAAAAAACGCAGGTGACGCCTGTATATAAGAAGGGTAGAAGGACAGATCATCAAAATTACACACCAATATCCTTAACATCGGTTTGTTGCAGGATTCTCGAACTATTCTCAGTCCGTATATAATGAATTTCCTTGAGCCAGAGAAGTTGCTGTCCATGCATCAGCACGGCTTTAGAAAGCATCGCTCCTGCGAAACGCAACTCGTCCTTTTTTCACATATCTTGCGAACCATGGATGAAGGGCATCAGACGGATGCCATATTCCTTGACTTCCGGAAAGCGTTTGACTCGGGGCCCCGCTGCAGACTCCTAACTAAGGTACGAGCATACGGGATTGGTTCCCAAGTATGTGAGTGGCTCGAAGACTTCTTAAGTAATAGAACCCAGTGCATTGTCGTCGATTGTGAGTGTTCATCGGAGGTGAGGATATCATCTGGAGTGCCCCAGGGAAGTGTGGTAGGTCCGCTATTGTTTGATATCTACATAAATGCCCTTTTGGATAGGGTGGATAGCAATGTCCGGCTGTTTGCTGATGATGCTGTGGTATATGGGAAGGTGTCGTCGTTGAGTGACTGTAGGAGGATACAAGATGGCTTGGACAGGATTTGTGATTGGTGTAAAGAAAGGCAGCTAAATCTAAATATAGATAAATGTAAATTAATGCAGATGAATAAGAAAAGGAAAACTGTAATGTTTGAATACTCCATTAGCAGTGAAGCGCTTGACACAGTCACGTCGATTAAATATTTGGGCGTAACATTGCAGAACGATATGAAGTGGGACAAGCATGTAATGGCAGTTGTAGGGAAGGCGGATAGTCGTCTTCGGTTCATTGCTAGAATTTTGGAAAGATGTGGATCATATGTAAAGGAGACCGCTTATAAAACACTAATACGACCTATTCTTGAGTACTGCTCTACCGTTTGGGATCCCTATCAGGTCGGATTGAGGGAGGACATAGAAGCAATTCAGAGGCGGGTTGCTAGATTTGTTACTGGTAGGTTTGATCATCACGCGCGTTTTGCGGCAATGCTTCAGGAACTCGGGTGGGAGTCTGTAGAGGAAAGGAGGCGTTCTTTTCGTAAATCGCTACTGAGGAAATTTAGAGAACCAGCATTTGAGTCTGACTGCTGTACAATTTTACTGCCGCCAACTTACATTTCGCGAAAAGACGACCAAGATAAGATAAGAGAGATTAGGGCTCGTACAGCTACTTGTGGTCCGAGATACCCTCCGCCACGGACCGTATGGTGGATTGCGGAGTATGTATGTAGATGTAGATGTAGTAAAAGCATGCAAGCTGGCCAGCTCACCTGCCCTCTTCGTTAACCATCGAGGCGGATTCGGTCCGTGGTGGCTTGCCTCCCTGAATTCTGGACGCAACTCTATAAATCACTCGTCTGCCCGTCGATATATCTTCTACCGAGTGTGATGCGATCGCCACGAATTCCTCTCCTGTGTCAACCTCTTCATCTCAGAATATCACTTGCAACCTACGTCCTCAGTTATTTGCTGGATATACACTCGTGGAAATGGAAAAAAGAACACATTGACACCGGCGTGTCAGACCCACCATACTTGCTCCGGACACTGCGAGAGGGCTGTACAAGCAATGATCACACGCACGGCACAGCGGACACACCAGGAACCGCGGTGTTGGCCGTCGAATGGCGCTAGCTGCGCAGCATTTGTGCACCGCCGCCGTCAGTGTCAGCCAGTTCGCCGTGGCATACGGAGCTCCATCGCAGTCTTTAACACTGGTAGCATGCCGCGACAGCGTGGACGTGAACTGTATGTGCAGTTGACGGACTTTGAGCGAGGGCGTATAGTGGACATGCGGGAGGCCGGGTGGACGTACCGCCGAATTACTCAACACGTGGGGCGTGAGGTCTCCACAGTACATCGATGTTGTCGCCAGTGGTCGGCGGAAGGTGCAAGTGCCCGTCGACCTGGGACCGGACCGCAGCGACGTACGGATGCACGCCAAGACCGTAGGATCCTACACAGTGCCGTAGGGTACCGCACCGCCACTTCCCAGCATATTAGGGACACTGTTGCTCCTGGGGTATCGGCGAGGACCATTCGCAACCGTCTCCATGAAGCTGGGCTACGGTCCCGCACACCGTTAGGCCGTCTTCCGCTCACGCCCCAACATCGTGCAGCCCTCCTCCAGTGGTGTCGCGACAGGCGTGAATGGAGGGATGAATGGAGACGTGTCGTCTTCAACGATGAGAGTCGCTTCTGCCTTGGTGCCTATGATGGTCGTATGCGTGTTTGGCGCCGTGCAGGTGATCGCCACAATCAGGACTGCGTACGACTGAGGCACACAGGGCCAACACCCGGCATCATGGTGTGGGGAGCGATCTCCTACACTGGCCGTACACCTCTGGTGATCGTCGAGGGGACACTGAATAGTGCACGGTACATCCAAACCGTCATCGAACCCATCGTTCTACCATTCCTAGACCAGCAAGGGAACTTGCTGTTCCAACAGAACAATGCACGTCCGCATGTATCCCGTGCCATCCAACGTGCTCTAGAAGGTGTAAGTCAACTACCCTGGCCAGCAAGATCTCCGGATCTGTCCCCCATTGAGCATGTTTGGGACTGGATGAAGAGTCGTCTCACGCGGTCTGCACGTCCAGCACGAACGCTGGTCCAACTGAGGCGCCAGGGGGAAATGGCATGGCAAGCCGTTCCACAGGACTACATCCAGCATCTCTACGATCGTCTCCATGGGAGAATAGCAGCCTGCATTGCTGCGAAAGGTGGATATACACTGTACTAGTGCCGACATTGTGCATGCTCTGTTGCCTGTGTCTATGTGCCTGTGGTTCTGTCAGTGTGATCATGTGATGTATCTGACCCCAGGAATGTGTCAATAAAGTTTCCCCTTCCTGGGACAATGAATTCACGGTGTTCTTATTTCAATTTCCAGGAGTGTATTCTAATCTTCGTCCTCTTCTATAGATTTTACCCATTACAGCTCCCTCTAGTACCATGGGAGTTAATGCCTGATATGTTAAAAGATGTGCTGCCATCCTGACCCTTCTTCTTGTCGGTGATTTCCATATATTCTTTTCCTCGCCGTATCTCGGGAGAACCTCCTCATTCTTTATCACTTCAACTAATTTTCAACATTCTTCTGTAATACAGCATCTCAAATGCTTTTCATATCTCACTACCATACAATGCAGTGCTCCAAAAGTACATTCTCAGAAATTTCTTCCTCAAATTAAGGCCTATTAGACTGCCTTCGGCCAGGAATGTCCCTTTTGCCAGTGCTAGCCCGCTTTTGATGTCCTCCTTGCACCGTCCCTCGTGGGTTACTTTGCTGTCTAGGTAGCAGAATTCCCCAACGTAATATACTTCGTGATCACCTATTCTGATGTTGAATTTCTCGTTCTTCTCATTTCTGCTACTTCTCATTACATTCGTCTTACTTCGATTTACTCTCAGTCCATATCCTATACTCATTAGACTGCTCATTCCATACAACAGTGTCTGTAATTCTTCACCGGCTGGAGTGGCTGAGCGGTTATATGGCTATAGTCTGGAACCGCGCGACCGCTACAGTCGCAGGTTCGAATCCTCTGTCATGCGTGGATGTGAGTGATGTCCTTAGGTTAGTCATATGAACGTGTCCTGGTTTTTCTTCAGTCTTACTTCTTTCATCAACCGCAACGTCAGAACTGCCTCTCTGGTGCCTTTACCTTTCCTAAAGCCAAATTGATCGTCCTATAACAGATCCTCAACTTTCGTTTTCATTCTTGCGTATATTATTCTTGTAGCAGTCGATGCCTGAGCTGTTGAGCTGATTGTGCGATGATTCTCGCACTTGTCAGCTCTTGCTGTCTTTGGAATTGCGTGGACGAGATTTTTGCGAGAGCCTGATGGTATTCCATTCTACACACCAACGTGGATGATCGTTTCGTTGCCACTCCGCCCAGTGATTCCAAAGGAATGTCATCTATTCCTTCTACTCCTTTCCTACAACCACTTTTCAATTCCTCATGACTATTAGATTTTCGTTTCCCTTTACATATTTAATTACCCGTCCAGTATCCTCAAATATTGTCTCTGTCTCTTCATGATCTGCTTGCGACGTCGCCGTATATATCTGAACAACTGTAGTCGGTGTTGGTTTCCTGTCGATTCTGATGAGACGAAACCTATCATTGAATTGTTCACCGTAACTCAGCCTCATCCCTACCTTCCTATTTACAACGAACCCTTCTCTCGCTACACCATTTCCTGCTGTTGTTGATATTACCCTTTAAGCGTCTGACCAGAAATACTTGTCTTCTTCCCATTTCGCTTCACTAACCCAGATTGATCCACTGCATTTCCATTTTCATATTTTCTAGCTTCCCTGCCACGTTCAAACTTCCCACATTCCACGCCCTGATTCGTAGAGCGTTACCAGTTCGTTGATTATTCAATCTGTTCCTCATAGTCACCTCTCCCTTGGGAGTAGCCTTCAGGAGATCCGAATGAGGGACTAGTCCGAAATATTTTGCCAATGAAGTGATCATGATGATACTTTTTCATTGCTGATTCTTCCACCTTTTATGGGCAGATTCCCAACCCAAGGGCAAAAGAGTGCCCTGAACGTCTGCCCATCCCTCTGCCCTCTTTGACAAGACCTTGGCAGAATGAGGGTGACTTACGCTGGAAGTCTTCGGTTGCCAGTGCTGATAATGTTTATTCAGAATTTAAACAGTGGCGAGACTCCAACAGGGGATCCAGGACGTTTTGCTTCAAGACAAATATGCTATCTCTAGACCATAAGAACAAGGCTGTTAGAAAGTTATTGCTACGAGACATTTCCTACAATACTATTCAAAGAGAGATACAGAGTAAGGGTCTTAAGACAGGTCACCCCAAATAGATACAGAATTAATAGAGACATCGAGTAACGGTTTTCACCAGGTTGTAGTGGACAATATAGCGTATTTCCTGACGTTTGCAAGCAATTTTTATGTTTCACAGTTGCCAGATTGCGAGACCCACATTCTTTTCTAATGGAGCTACATACTTTTTTCTTAGGGCATTCAAAGATGTTACTAAGAGAACTCCAGTGAAATAAAATGTATGGTGCCAGATCAAACAGTATCAAGATAACGACAGCGCAAACCACTGTCCAGCCGTTAGGGGAAGGACTTCCACTAACCTCCACCCTACTATACCAAACGTAAGCAACCACGTAACTCAGGTACGGTACGTGTGTTTAACTGTGTGCTTGAAACCTATTACTTTGGGTTGTGCTGTTGTAGCAATCAGATAACTTGCTCGTAAAGCTACTGAGACATTCAAAACGTATACGACAGTGGAAAAAGTGATTATCGTTTATGGTGAACGTCGCCAGACTATTACAGCGGAGGTGCGGTTGACTGCTGAAGAGTACCCAGATCGTGCCAAGCATTAACAATCAATCTTTGCAAACGTTTCAAAAATAAATTTTTAGAAACTCACAGCGTGGAGAATGAAACGCGCCAAGGAAAAACAAGAACAACTGATGAAATGAAACCAGCTTTTTAGCAACATTAACACACAATGCAGCCGTCGAAGTATGAGAGGGACCAGCCAAACGAGTGTTGTGCACACACTACATTCTATCGCATTTGATCCTTCTCACATTTCGCTGCATCTAAAGATTCATGGCAATAGGAGGACAAGCTATCTAGTGGCGCATTTTGTTAGTGCAGGTTGCCTACATTAGGGGCAGGTATGCACTCAGGGGCAAACCTATTGTTCTTCTTTGATTGACAAGTGCTTAACCTATTGTTATGTTAAGTGGTTTTCCATGTCACCCACATTTCCTTTTGATTGATGGTGGGAAACAATTGGCACTTCGGCTACCTCCACTAACCTAAGTCATTCGACTGCCACCTCTTCCTAGAAACTGGCAGGAAGTTTGAATTTTGGCAGTAAAGAAAGTTCACTTGGGCTATCTCTACTAACCTAAGAAAATGGCAGGAAAGAAAGGGCACTTGGGCTACCTCCAATATGCTAAGGCACCCGACTGCCACTTCTTCCTAGGAACTGGAGGCGAAAAGGATTCAGCCTGTGCTGGACATAAGTCTTTATTTTGTATGAACTATTTATGTGGCCGACTGGTGTGGCCGAGCGGTTCTAGGCGCTACGGTAGCAGGTTCGAATCCTACCTCAGGCATGGATGTGTGTGATGTCCTTAGGTTAGTTAGGTTTAAGTAGTTCTAAGTTCTAGGGGACTGATGACCTCAGATGTTAAGTCCCATTGTGCTCAGAGCCATTTGAACCACTATTTATGTAAACAATTAGATGCAGTATCACTATCAAGTGTAGTCGCTATGGTGTCCAGAGTCAAACTGATCTAGTACACCGTACTGTCACCAGAAGGCGATGTCGTCCATTCCGTGACGTAATCCAAGATGGATACGTCTGGACACCCGACACCCGACGCCAACGCCGGAGACCAACTGCATCAATGGGTCCTGTTAAATGACGATGCAGCTGTCAGCTGCCCAGTAACGCACAGGTGTCTGGGACCCACAAGCATGAGGTGGTGGCATCCCTTTCATACTTGACACCCAATAAATTCCTGTCGAAATACATGTTCACCTAGGCGCTGTTGCTGGCACAATGACACATAGCTGAGATGTGGGTCCAGCACCGAGAGATGTTGCAATGCTCCCAGAATAGCATAGGGTGCATTGTTCCTAGCAATCCTAAAGAGACAGCCCGTCTGTCACTGAATGTAACTTTCAAACTGCTGCTGCTGGTGATGGTGTGGGAGCACTGTCAGCCGAGACTTTCAGCAGCAGAAAACTATCTTCTACACATCGCCATATTGCACTGGCAGGTAACGACAATCAAATATTGCGATTGCTGCTACAGTCTGACACCATTCAATGTACAGGTATTGTCTCCTCTTGACAGCTGTGATTCTGAAACGAATCTCAGTATCTATAGTGCATATAGCTTTCCATGTAAAAATCTCTCTTATACCCTTCGGTTATCAACGTTCTCTATCTATATATCCCTCACGATAGGACACACAGTCATTTTCTCTGTTCATGCCATGTCATAAGCCACAGTAAGTTTGCGCTGCAATACCTACACATTTCAGACAAATGGTCCAGTTATCTTTTATATCTGTACAGTACCTGAAAAAAATAATGGAATGCCTACACTACTGGCTACATGTCTTGATTCTTCTCAGTCCTAGGAAACAATCTGACAAAGTCTTCAAATCAATGCTTCTGGAAGGTGCCGCATCCTGCCAAGATTCTCACAAAGAAGTATTGTGAAGGACAGGCGTCCAGCACAATGTGTGATAATGAACACCGCATCCACTGATGTAATGCTTGGAAGGACATCACCAACGCAGGCTGGTGTACTGTATCAAACATCACTATCAAATGGCTCTGAGCACTATGGGACTCAACTGCTGTGGTCATTAGTCCCCTAGAACTTAGAACTACTTAAACCTAACTAACCTAAGGACATCACACACATCCATGCCCGAGGCAGGATTCGAACCTGCGACCGTAGCAGTCGCACGGTTCCGGACTGCGCGCCTAGAACCGCGAGACCACCGCGGCCGGCAAACATCACTATCGATAGAACAACAAGCAAAATGCGAGAGTATGCTTAAGGGTGCTGATAACGAACCCAGCGCTATGTAGAGATTCCTATATCCGAGAACAAAAGATGTCTTGTGAATAAATGATTATATTCGGCTCTTAGCGTGATGTGGAAGCACTGTCCACATTATTTTTCTGCAGACGAGACTTTCAGCGGCAAATAAGTATTTTACACAGATCGCCATATTACAACGACAATTAAACCTTGCAGAGTACCCTACATATTGTCAAAAACGTAGAGACTCTTACTCAGTTACATTGCTCTCCCACTTGAGGAACTTGAATATTAGAGCGTGAAACCGATCTCCAACCCAGCAATATATCTCTGCATAGTGTGTCGATGTAGTAAACATACAATTTGTATACTACACAATACAAAATCACCCCTTTTATATCATTTGTACATATACCACGAAGACAGACAGCATAAATACATGCACCGTAGGTATACTCGCGGTACTAAATATTTCTCATGAGGTCGGGTAGCCATCCACCCCCAACGCATGTCCAGTACACCCTTGGTGGATCGAAGTCACTCTCAGAACTGTTGTACAAAGACAGGCTCGTTTCCCCCTCGGCACAAACGCATTACTGTTCCTGGTCCGGACCTGCTTGCTTGCTTGATTGCTTTTCTACACACTTCTCCAGACTCTGGGATTACTAGAACATAAGCAATTTTGCATGTTTTGCTAGAATACCATACCATTTCCGCGGTACTTCTCGATATCAAGAACACAGCAATATCACTTTCATAGCAGTATCTCCTGTATGACATAATTCCGAAGATATAGACTGGAAATTATTTCTTTACAAACCCTAAACTTGAGCTAGGTGGAACATGCTGCCACAAACCATAGAGTAACTAGAAACTGATCCCATCTGCAAAGACGTCTACATGAGAACACGAAAAAGATGAAACTGATATTTGCAGTCATGGATACCGAAGTCAGTGATGAAACAGATTCCGAATCATCCCTTTAATTTAAAAAGTCAACTAAGTTGTTTCTCATGTCTAGAGAACCAGCAAACGTGTCTTCTGCCTGTCTTCTACCCGATAGATGCACACACCAAAATCGATGTCCTCTCAACTAAATCAAGACACGAAATGTGAAGAAGCAGTCAACCGAACAATTTACATGGGAGGGAACAATAGTATAGCACAAACACATGTCCATGTTGAATCTTCTCAGATTTCCACGTGATCACAAAAGTTATCCAACAAATACTATGTAGTAGTCCGCTATTCAGCCCTCTAGAGGACTGTACGGTTAAGTCACCTATATTCCTACACTGCCAACAGTCCTATCCATTCGTACAGCTCCAGCTATTAATGGGAAACGTGAATCATTACCGCTACAGGACACCGGCGCTACACGCCAAGCACCGCTAGACAGAATTATCCTAGGAAATTGGTCACATATATATTTGATCGCTATACTTACAATTAAATGTTACGATTGCAGTCTGAATTGAACGACTTTCGACCATGAGCGAAATATCGGAAATACACCCTTCTGATGGCTGTGGCTTTGGAATTAGAAATGTCTGTACCATTCTTATGATTTGACATACTCTCCCCTTTGCTATCACAGCATTCCACATCAAATCCATACCTTCCTTACGACTGGACATAGTTATTTCCTTTGCACATGTCGGAACACAAACACATATTTTATAAACCTGATGCTCTAGGTGAACCTATCACGTATCCCCTATTACTAAGTATAATACTTCGACAATAATAGAGTGCCGGCGCTACGAAATAATACTGACCAAGAATTAACAATGTGTGTACATGTATAATAAGTTTTCTTGCGAGTGGTACCACTGTCTCTTAGAAAGAGAGACATAATCGTCTTACATACCACCAGATGTTAAAAAAACGCAACCATATTACCATCACAAATGATCTTGGTTCTACAGGTGCATATGAGTACCCATGTTAAAAGTTATATTGGCTTTATAAATCTACGTATGGCATTACCTCTGACTGAAGTGGATTTCTCCAGACCAATAGCATGACACTGAATATAGACGGTGATCGTCGGAGTGTATAGTATCAGACCAACTAGTCGCCGACGGTGCAACCTCGTAATAGAATTACCGCATTGAAGTTGCTATTTACAACTACCTCACGCCGCCAACACTAGATACTTTCTCCATTATTTGTAACGCATTCGGTCTTGATGCCATGTCAGAAGTTTTGTTATATATCAACTGTTATATAGGCAATGAATGATTGAGGAGGATCACAAACTGTAGTAGATGGTGTGATGACTGAGGTCATAAGAAATGTGCACTAGCTTTTCAGACCTCTAGTGCTACGTTTTTGGTAGAAATCATGTGTTTTCCTTGGAATCAAGACTTTCCATTCAACCACATGCCTGCGCTGGATCATATGGAGAAGATCATTAATGATTAGAGCAACCATTGAATCATAATTCTGGCGCACTAATACCTGTAAACGAGACACCTTTCTCTAACGTATCTACTACAGTAAAATTCCAATATGGTTTTAGGTAGCCCCTTAGCATCTTGCTACTACCCCTGGACTCTGCGCTACCGTCCCTGTAGCTTTGCACTCGTGATTTTTTCATTGTAAGACGGAACTTAGTAGAAGTCAGAGAAAGATGTATCTACCACCTTCTGCAACCCGTGTAGTAACGGGCTACACTTAGTTACTGCAACACAACTGTGTTTGATCATTCGATGGAAACGAAGCCTGCTCCTGCAACATGAGGTAGTATAAAAGACAGTATGGGAAGTGGGGGGAGGACATCGATTTTGCTACTGCATTGTGGTGCTTCTCGAAACTACAAGCAGGTACTACAGCTCCCATCCCTCAGCACCCATTCACGTCTATCACCACAACATTCTGTCATCGTTATTCTGTACCATCCACCAGAGAACAATTACGAACTATGAAAGCTCCACTAACTTCATCCGATAGAGAACTCGATAAGATTTTTACCGCATCTCTCTCCTCCAATATATCGAAAACAAATACCACATGTGTGCTGACTTCGAGCACATGTGGTGATCCTATTAAACATAGAGATATGGATCCACTGCACAGACTGGTTTAATGTGTCATCACTTATACTCTAGGAGGATGACTGTATTCCACAGACTATACTGTAAGTCGCAAGAGACGCTCCTTGTGACCCTGTGTCCTTGTTTGAAACATTGCTTTTTCTGGTGTAACATGCTTTGTACACTGCCATACATTTTGTTTTTCCACCATGACTTCGATACATGTGTCATGTTCTAAACTGACATTAACATGTTCTGATCCATTGCCTCTCGCTGAAAACTAGACTTCACACGGTGTAAATCATGTTGTTACTGCGCCTATCATAACATGCGACACACACTGGATGATTTTAAATAAATTACATTTACGACATTAGGAAACTGGAAGTGTTTGGTGGCGTAGTGGAGAGTTTCCAAACTGCTGTCCGAAAGTGATTGACGACCTCCACATTTAAATTCATCTGTCACATTGACTGAATAGCTGATGGCTCCACATTCCATTGCAACTCATTCCTCATACTGCAGTCACGTACACAATCACAGTTTTCGTGCTTTCTGTCCCAAGAAGATGTTGTCCCTCCACCAAAACTCTTTCCCCAACTCAGACAAACGATGTCAGTCAATCATTATGTGGTAACCAACAGCGCACCAGTGGATGGATGGGGTGGAAAAGACAGCCCCCATGTACTGAAATAATAAGCATTACAGTTGATTGTGTGAACAATTTTACCAATTTTACAGTAATTGCAACACTGACCAATGATGTGATAACATGTTTCCCAGTTTCAGTATCATAGCTAACCCCCCCCCCCCCCCTCCCCACTTTGAAGGTATCGTTGTGATTGTGCATAGGTGACTGTACAGTATGTCCATGCACTGTTAATTCTCGAACACATCCATCATCAAACTATATCAGACAGCGCTCTACATATTTCTAACCTCTAGAGCATAGTGATTAGTTTATGATTTATCTCTATGCTCATGGGAGTCACAGAGCATTCTCACAGTCTTAGGGCAAAATTAGATACTGAAAGACCCCCTCGAAGTGTGATTGACCAACCTGCCCTGCAGCACCGTTACCGATTTAATCCAAAATCGACCAGAAGTAGACCACTACATGCCACATATCATAAATGAATGTAGCTTGCCGAGTCCTCACACAACCAAGTGCACAGGATTTCTTGTGATGCGCCCATGTCGATGGGGTTAGCACTCCTTATTGATGGATAGTAAAATGTCTGAAAGTGTTGTGATGTAACAGCAGAAGGTGAAGAAGAATAAGAAGTGGGTGATTTTTATGCATGTTGGAGCTCCAGACAGATGGAGTTTGAAGCATTTTTACATAAATCAACCAAGCTATCAATTTTAAAGTATTATTCCAGAGTGTAGAAACAGTACCTTGAAGGTATTGGTAAGAGAGAACATCATGCTCTTCTAATTCTACACCGTTCCGCACTTAAAACGAGCTGTAATGATACATTGCTTGTGTTTCTGACCTATCAGCCGTATGGAATGTAGCGCTGCTAATATTCCAATGTAAGAAATGTATTTCAAGCACATGAAATACATGTCTGTTCCAGGTTTCTCTATGATAAACGTAATAATAAATATTTCATACAGTCAACGGCGACTGTGATGTCTTTTAAGAAATCAACTATGTTATTGAACCGTAAAACGAAAAAACGACTTCCTTAAAACATTGGCTCTGTGTGATACAAGCACAAGATCGCTTTCCAGGGATGTGTAGCGTCCACTGTTCAAATCCAATCACGCTTCAGAAATTCACTATGCCTGCATCAGACCTATATAAAATTATGGTTAGTAACGGGAATACATCATACAAGGAAACAGGTAAACGCATAGCAGCAGTATCCGACATGTCAAAATTAAGTCATCTGTCTTGCAAATGTACACACAGGGATTGCAGTGCCTCACAAGCACCTATTGCTAACTTAGTTATGAAGCGAAGTCTTGATGTTACACCCAAGATGCGACAGAGGGATGGAGTACATCGCATAAATCATAGTTCGTTTAGAGGAATGTGTCTCGTTTCATCACACATGAGATGGAAGTCCTCTGATGACCGACAGGTTCACCATTAACTATCTCAAGTAGACAGTGCTTTAAATCACATACAGAACACATGGCTATATATGAGTCAAACGCAGGATATGTCACGGCCTGATGCATTCTGACAGAACAGTGGAAAAATTGACCTACAGCAACTTGTCCCTCTCTAGAATGCTTCATCTGTCTACCATTCAATTGTATCTTGTTATAGCTCCATCTCAATCGATCACCCTGTCTACTCTGCATATAAGTTTAGAGGTGGATAGTTCTCGGTCTTCCTGAAAAGCGTCAGATTCTCCTCCATATCGACGTTTCACCGGATTCCTCTTGGTGCTGCAAACTTCTTTCCATGAACAAAATGCTCTGCATCAACCAGAAGATATGCAAGTACTTCCTGAATTTCCCCGCATATTCGGCCAATTTATACCTATTCCCCCATCATTTTTTCCAATTCTATCGATTTTATGTCAGTTCCATCCATGCGATCATGACCTAACGTCTCGTTCTGTTTTCTAGAATTGCATGTAAATGTAGTACATCTACCAACACCTAGTCAAAATGCACTGATCAGGAGGCGTAGTATAGCAATGTACTCGATTGTATCCAGTCACCTCCACATTTCGAGAGCGTTTCTTCGGCTTTCTGTACGTCTTTCTTTTTAAATCATCCAGTACATGCAGCATGTTATGGTAGGTGCAGTAAAAATATAATTTACACCGTGTGAAGTCTAGTTTTCTGCGAGATACAATGGATCAGAACATGTTAATGTCTGTTTAAAACATGACACATGTATCGAAGTCATGGTGGAAAAACAAAATGTATGGCAGTGTACAAAGCATGTTACACCAGAAAAAGCAATGTTTCAAACAAGGACACAGGGTCACAAGGAGCGTCTCTTGCAACTTACAGTATAGTCTGTGGAATACAGTCATCCTCCTACAGTATAGGTGATGACACATTAAACCAGTCTGTGCAGTGGATCCATATCTGTTTGTTTAATAGGATCACCACATGTGCTCGAAGTCAGCACACATGTGGTATTTGTTTTCGATATATTGGAGGAGAGAGATGCGGTAAAAATCTTATCGAGTTCTCTATCGGATGAAGTTAGTGGAGCTTTCATAGTTCGTAATTGTTCTCTGGTGGATGGTACAGAATAACGATGACAGAATGTTGTGGTGATAGATGTGAATGGGTGCTGAGGGATGGGAGCTGTAGTACCTGCTTGTAGTTTCGAGAAGCACCACAATGCAGTAGCAAAATCGATGTCCTCCCCCCACTTCCCATACTGTCTTTTATACTACCTCATGTTGCAGGAGCAGGCTTCGTTTCCATCGAATGATCAAAACACAGTTGTGTTGCAGTAACTAAGTGTAGCCTGTTTCTACACGGGTTGCAGAAGGTGGTGGATACAGCTTTCTCTGACTTCTACTAAGTTCCGTCTTACAATGAAAAAATCACGAGTGCAAAGCTACAGGGACGGTAGCGCAGAGTCCAGGGGTAGTAGCAAGATGCTAAGGGGCTACCTAAAACCATATTGGAATTTTACTGTAGTAGATACGTTAGAGAAAGGTGTCTCGTTTACAGGTATTAGTGCGCCAGAATTATGATTCAATGGTTGCTCTAATCATTAATGATCTTCTCCATATGATCCAGCGCAGGCATGTGGTTGAATGGAAAGTCTTGATTCCAAGGAAAACACATGATTTCTACCAAAAACGTAGCACTAGAGGTCTGAAAAGCTAGTGCACATTTCTTATGACCTCAGTCATCACACCATCTACTACAGTTTGTGATCCTCCTCAATCATTCATTGCCTATATAACAGTTGATATATAACAAAACTTCTGACATGGCATCGAGACAGAATGCGCTACAAATACTGGAGGTAATATCTAGTGTTGGCGGCATGAGGTAGTTGTAAATAGCAACTTCAATGCGGTAATTTTATTACGAGGTTGCACCGACGACGACTTGTTGGTCTGATACTATACACTCCGACGATCACCGTCTATATTCAGTGTCATGCTATTGGTCTGGAGAAATCCACTTCAGTCAGAGGTAATGCCATACGTAGATTTATAAAGCCAATACAACTTTTAACATGGATACTCGTATGCACCTGTAGAACCATGATCGCCTGTGATGGGAATATCGTTGTGTTTTTTTAACATCTGGTGGTATGTAAGACGATTATGTCTCTCTTTCTAAGAGACAGTGGTACCACTCGCAAGAAAACTTATTATACATGTACACACATTGTTAATTCTAGGTCAGTATTAATTCGTAGTTTCGGCACTCTTTTATTGTCAAAGTATTAGTAATAGGGGATACGTGATAGGTTAGCCTAGAGCATCAGGCTTATAAAATATGTGTTTGTGTTCCGACATGTGCAAAAGAAATAACTATGTCCAGTCGTAAGGAAGGTATGGATTTGATGTGGAATACTGTGATAGCAAAGGGGAGAGATGTCAAATCATAAGAATAGTACAGACATTTCTAATTCCAAAGCCACAGCCATCAGCAGGGTGTATTTCCGATATTTCGCTCATGGTCGAAAGTTGTGCAATTCAGAATGCTATCGTAACAACTAATTGTAAGTATAGCGATCAAATATATATGTGACCGATTTTCTAGGATAATTCTATCTAGCGATGCTTGGCGTGTAGCGCCGGTGTCCTGTAGCGGTAATGATTCACGTTTCCCATTAATACACTCCTGGAAATTGAAATAAGAACACCGTGAATTCATTGTCCCAGGAAGGGGAAACTTTATTGACACATTCCTGGGGTCAGATACATCACATGATCACACTGACAGAACCACAGGCACATAGACACAGGCAACAGAGCATGCACAATGTCGGCACTAGTACAGTGTATATCCACCTTTCGCAGCAATGCAGGCTGCTATTCTCCCATGGAGACGATCGTAGAGATGCTGGATGTAGTCCTGTGGAACGGCTTGCCATGCCATTTCCACCTGGCGCCTCAGTTGGACCAGCGTTCGTGCTGGATGTGCAGACCGCGTGAGACGACGCTTCATCCAGTCCCAAACACGCTCAATGGGGGACACATCCGGAGATCTTGCTGGCCAGGGTAGTTGACTTACACCTTCTAGAGCACGTTGGATGGCACGGGATACATGCGGACGTGCATTGTCCTGTTGGAACAGCAAGTTCCCTTGCCGGTCTAGGAATGGTAGAACGATGGGTTCGATGACGGTTTGGATGTACCGTGCACTATTCAGTGTTCCCTCGACGATCACCAGCGGTGTACGGCCAGTGTAGGAGATCGCCCCCCACACCATGATGCCGGGTGTTGGCCCTGTGTGCCTCGGTCGTATGCAGTCCTGATTGTGGCACTCACCTGCACGGCGCCAAACACGCATACGACCATCATTGGCACCAAGGCAGAAGCGACTTTCATCGCTGAAGACGACACGTCTCCATTCGTCCCCCCATTCACGCCTGTCGCGACACCACTGGAGGCGGGCTGCACGATGTTGGGGCGTGAGCGGAAGACGGCCTAACGGTTTGCGGGACCGTAGCCCAGCTTCATGGAGACGGTTGCAAATGGTCCTCGCCGATACCCCAGGAGCAACAGTGTCCCTAATTTGCTGGGAAGTGGCGGTGCGGTCCCCTACGGCACTTCGTAGGACCTTACGGTCTTGGCGTGCATCCGTGCGTCGCTGCGGTCTGGTCACAGGTCGATGGGCACGTGCACCTTCCGCCGACCACTGGCGACAACATCGATGTACTGTGGAGACCTAACGCCCAACGTGTTGAGCAATTCGGCGGTACGTCCACCCGGCGGCCCGCATGCCCACTATACGCCCTCGCTCAAAGTCCATCAACTGCACATACGGTTCTTGTCCACGCTGTCGCGGCATGCTACCAGTGTTAAAGACTGCGATGGAGCTCCGTATGCCACGGCAAACTGGCTGACACTGACGGCGACGGTGCACAAATGCTGCGCAGCTAGCGCCATTCGACGGCCAACACCGCGGTTCCTGGTGTGTCCGCTGTGCCGTGCGTGTGATCATTGCTTGTACAGCCCTCTCGCAGTGTCCGGAGCAAGTATGGTGAGTCTGACACACCGGTGTCAATGTGTTCTTTTTTCCATTTCCAGGAGTGTAGCTGGAGCTGTACGAATGGAAAGGTCTGTTGGGAGTATAGGAATGTAGCTGACTTAACTGTACGGTCCTCTAGCGGGCCGAATAGCGGATTAATAGTAAGTCTGTGTTGGGTAGCTGTCGTAATCGCATGGAAATCTGAGAAGATTCAACATGGACATGTGTTTGTGCTGGACTATTGTTCCCTCCCATGTAAATTGTTCGGTTGACTGCTTCTTCACATTTCTCGTCTTTATTTAGTTGAGAGTACATCGATTTTGGTGTGTGCATCTATCGGGTAGAAGACAGGCCGAAGACACGTTTGCTGGTTCTCTAGACATGAGAAACACCTTAGTTGACTTTGTAAATTAAAGGGATGATTCGGAATCTGTTTCATCACTGACTTCGGTATCCATGACTGCAAATATCAGTTTCATCTTTTTCGTGTTCTCATGTAGACGTCTTTGCAGATGGGATCAGTTTCTAGTTACTCTATGGTTTGTGGCAGCATGTTCCACCTAGCTCAAGTTTAGGGTTTGTAGAGAAATAATTTCCAGTCTATATCTTCGGAATTATGTCATACAGGCATACTGCTATGCAAGTGATATTGCTGTGTTCTTGATATCGAGAAGTACCGTGAAAATGGTATGGTATTCTAACCAAACATGTGACATTACTTAAGTTCTTGGAATCTCAGAATCTGGAGAAGTGTGTAGAAAAGCGATCAAGCAAGCAAGCAGGTCCGGACCAGAAACAGTAATGCGTTTGTGCCGAGGGGAAAACGAGCCTGTCTTTGTACAACAGTTCTGAGAGTGACTTTGATCTACTGAGGGCGCGCTGGTAATGCATTGGGAGTGGCTGTCCTCCCAAATACATGAGAAATATCTAGTTTCCGTGAGTATACATACGGTGCATGTACTTCTGCTGTCTGTCTTTGCAGTATATGTACGAATGATGTAAAAGGAGCGATTTTGTATGGAGCAGTATACAAATTGTATGTTTACTACACCGAGATGGTACACGGTGATATATTGCTGGGTTGGAGATTAGTTTCGTGGTCTAAAATTCAAGCTGCTGTTCTCAGTGGGAGAGCAGTGTAATTGAGTAAGAGTCCTTCCATGTTTGACAATATGTAGGGTACTCTGCAAGGTTTAATATTCAGTGCAATATGGCGATCGACGTAAAGTAGTTTTTTGCTGCTGAACATCTCGTCTCCAGAAAAAAAAGAGGTGAAGATGGTTCCACACCAGTGGCATCAGTAATTCGTTGGGTAAATTCGATAAGAGCCAGGTTTCAGGCACGGAAGGGATGCGGCTTCTTCATGCTTGCGATTCCTGAATGGACACCGGTGCGTCGCTGGGCAGCTGATGGCCGATTTGCAACTTTGCGGGGCCCTCCGATGCACCCAGACTCCAGCATTGGCGTCGGATGTTAGATGGACGGATGTGTCCATCTTGGATCACGGAATGGACAACAGTGCCCTCTAGTGGCAGTACTGTGTACTAGGTCAGTTGAATTCTGGACCCCCATGGCGATCACACTGTTTCCTGCCATTTCCTCCATCCGAGACTGCCATCTTGAATTATGTCACAGAACAGATGACATTGTCCTTTGGTGGCAGTACTGTGTACTAGGTCAGTTGGACTACAGACCCCATGGGGCCACACTGTTTCCCACCATTTCCCCCCATCTTAGACCGCCATCTTGCATTACGTCATGGAACCCGCGACATTGCCCTCTGGTGGCAGTACTGTGTACTAGGTCAGTTACACTCTGGGCCCGATGGTTCACTACACTTGATGATGGTACTGTTGTTTAAATAAATAATGCATGCAAAATAAAGACTTATGTCCAGCACTGGCTGCGTCCTTTTCCCCTCCAGTTCCCAGGAAGAGGTGGCTTAGGTTAGTGGAGGTAGCCCAAGTTCCCTTTTTTGCCACCTTCTTCTTAGGTTAGTGGAGGTAGTCATGGTGTGTTGCATGGTCCTGATGGAATCTGAACTTACCACCATTTTCTGGGGGGGAGGGGGTTTACCAGTGGGTGAGAGGTTAATTAATTGATCAATTTAATTAAATAGTCAATGAAATTGATAAGAGTGAGAGGAGCTATACCAATATCTCAGACCTGAAATTGTACCTCTAGCAGCGAGGCAGGGAGGGGGTTTGGGGGAGGGGATGGTGGTGGGGGGGGTAATAGGATAAGTGCCTGTCAATCAAAAGGAAATGGGGGTGATATGGAAAACAACTAAACAGAACAATAGGTTATGTACCTGTCAATCAAAGGAGAACAATAAGTTTGTCCCCATGTGCATACCTGCCCCTGATCTAGGCAACCCGCATTAACAAAATGCTCCACAACATAGCCAGTTCTCTCCACTCACGGCAATGACTTTCAGAATTGGTTACAGTTCTCCAAATGTTATCCACGAAAAATGCGAAGTGATGCGGCATAGCTATGCCGATTTTTTTTTAAGAAGGAAGCTCGTTTATAAATTGTTGACAAATCAATCTTCACAGTATGCACTAACAGTCTTTTGAAAATCCTGGTCCATCAACGTTTGGTGCGTGCTTTTGAAGACCTGCATCATTTGTCTCTGTTTTATTAATGGGGATCCAAATACACACAAGTATCTCGAGTTCCTAAGATATACTGTTGCCATAGTTATTGGAAGACATCCCACTGAACATAAGGTAGTCAGTGTGGTACCAACATGATAATGTTCCTCCCATTCCGCACATGTAATGACAGACCCTCTTAAGAGAGCGTTTGGACAGTTCTCAGGAACCAAACTTAACATTTATATACTTTTATCTGTGGAGAAAATTGAAAAAGGTTGTCTGTTAGGGAATAGCAATGACTCCCGAAGGCATGAAACGCCTTATAATATGGGCCTGTGCTCCCTTTAACCCCAGATGAATTTAAAGTGCAGTACTGTTCCTCCAGACTAACTTCATAGCGTGTCGCAATTCTCAAGATCAACATTTTGAGCATATGGTATGACTGCCATGAAGTAAACAAACGAATCGTACCTAAGTTATGTGTTTGCTTACATTTGGCTCAATAAGGCAGATGATTGTTGCATCTCTTCTCCTGACAGTATGACGGTAGTTTGTGGCGCTGTTATCTTGATAACGTTGAATGAAGTCCCATACATGTTATGTCGCAGAAGTTCTCTTAGAAGCTTCTTCCAAACACTGTAGAATAAAGTATATAGCTCCATTAGAAGAAAAACAAAGTCGGTGTTGTAATTCGGAGCCTATAAACAATAAAAGTCACTTGCGAACTCAGGAAATTCGCCATTTGTCCATTATAACTTGACGAAAACCGCACCTCGGTATATTCATTCAGGATATGTTTGCTGTCTTAGCTGCCTCACCCTGTAAAATATGTTTTTAAGCCAGTGAACAACTGTTTCATTTTTGGTAGTGAAATGAAATGAAAATGTTCTCACTTTGTTTTCAGTAATTTAGTGCAATATGCAGTTTTTTAATTGCTACGTGAAGTTGAGACAATTATTTACTCTTTGACTTATCATTTGGTATTCTTTGAGTTTTTTGGTGGTTCCCGGAGCGTCGGAGCATTATTGAACCTATCAGATGAGAATCTAGGTCCGCAGTTATGGTTCTGTTATCGGTAACTTAAATTTTCAAGTTTATTTTTATTCTAGGCTCGTTATAACACGGATTTATCCGAGACAAACTATAAAAACTTGCACATTTATTGAACTTTTGTGCTAGGGATCTGAGGACGTTAATAAACTTTTAAATAAAGTGAAACCTCATTTATAAGAAAGTGAGCAGTCACGAACTTCCGTTGATCGCAGATTCTAATTTCATTTATCTGTGCCCAGAAGAGAGTCGATTCTACACCATGGCAAAGTCTCCAGTAAATCTTTCTGAAATCTGCATTTCCCGAGGCTAGACTGATGTAATGCAGGGGACAACAGAAAACCGAACCCATAACGTAATAGCTTCAGAATTGGTATAATACGTTGCAATTAAGTAATTTAAATCATTCATTAATATTGTTACAAAAGATACGTGATTCAGTGAAACGTCTTACGTAAGACATATCTCCCCGTCTTGTTGGAAGAGGCTGTAGTCTTGTTCATTATCAGCTAACTAGGCATGCAATTCTTTGAAAATCGCGAGGTAAAATGTTACATTGACAGTCCAGTCAAAGAATACAATTACCAGAAACGGCATATCAAATAATTTCCTCTTTGTTAAGTGGACGCTCGCATATCTCGTAAGGATTCCTCACCATCCAATACCTGATCTTCTGCGAATTAACGTGGCCATATAAACGAAACCGTGCCTCGTCTGACATGTAGTACGACGCAGTATGGTTTAAACGTTAATTCATGAAGAATTTTACTGCGAGATGTGTTTAATACAAGTTGTTGGGATAACTTGCTGCTGATTTTTTTGGACTGGCGGGAGTAATACTTCCTTCAATACCGTAATGACCTGTGGATTCCTAACTGAATGTTGCCTCTATCGTTCCGTATTTGAAACCGAATCTGATGTACGCTGTTTTTGACTGAATCATCCGAATCATCCGAAAATTTTTCAACGAATACTTGACACTTGTTTTCAAACGACTGAGAATTAATACAGGTTTCAGAAATAGCTATTCTGTCTTTGATTAAATAAAGGAATTTACACAAGCACAACTGCACTCACACTCCTATACTAGAATGAAATGTGTACTACTGACACGTAACCAATATGACGAACGGCAACAAACATCAACAGTAACATATACATCCGGCAGTGGTGCCATTTTTATGGGAGTCTTTCATAAACAACGTCGGGACAGGATTCATTATGTGTTCGGTATTATGTTGCTCACTCTTTAGTTCCACCTTCAAACTTCCGAGACTGCAACTCTTGAGCACTTGAAGTTCGTGACTGTTTCTACTCGCTGATCGTCGATGGCTTAGGCAAACGAAGTTTAATCTTTTTGTCTATTTACAGGCATTCAAGACCGGTTCGAGAACATCTTTCCACATGAGGGACTTTTCATTTTGCGGCCCCTCTTCACTCCTTCACTCGTACACTTTCACCAGTGTCAGTATAGGCTACTAATTGTGATTCACACTGCACACTTCGACCCCCTGTGCTCTTCTCAGTTTGGCGCAACAAGAGACCGCTATTAAATGTGATACGTACTACATAGAAGTCTCATAGTTGTGGTACCTCTGGCGCCCCCCTCAGCTTGGCGCCCCAGCAGTGGCTTTTGTCGCTTGGGCTTTAAAACGGCCTACGTGCCTTACATTAGCACAAAGCGCTCATCTGCTCTGGGAATGAGACAATGTGCACTCAACTGTTTGGAGACAACTGGAAGTTACTCGACGGAGAGGAAGCGATTAGGAAAGCGATGTGAAAACCATATGCCTCTCCATACTGACGTGCAACGACACCATCTGCGTTAGTGGGAAATGCGTGGTTCCTGGAACACAGCACGTATTTTAGTTTAATAAACTTTTCCCGGGAGAGCGACGGTTCCACAATAAGGGAGACTTGGGCACTCTTGACTTCGTTGACGGTTTGTCGTCTTTAAAAGTTAATCGTCAAGTTCACAGACACTGTTCAAAAAAATTAGGAGAACATGCTTATCGATGTCCAGTGTGTTAAATCTGTTTTGATACATGCGATACCTGTGGTCTTATTGCATGTCTTGAGATCTTCGCTTCCAACATAAGCAACAACTAAAATCATTCGCCAGCTATTGGCTGTGTTATGCGTTATTGTCAGATGACCGCTCAGAAGCAAGCACCGGTTTGCCAGTGTCTTCTAGTGAGGTACACAAATGGCCGTTGCCATTTGTTGACGTTGTATTCAACCAAGCACACGCAATGCGACATCTTAACGCAGTGCATGTTGCAAGGGCGGTCTGTTTTACCCAGTCCAGAAAGGACGGATTTTTGGTCGCGTTGCTGCAGATGCCAATGCCTATCCAAATGTCACCCACAGATAGTGTACACGGTAAAGGAAGACAGGTAAATATAAAAGGAGAGTTCGACGAGGTCGCCCATGCCATAGCGCCCCAGCTGAAGACCAATAGCTGGACATGTCTCCATTGTGGCGTCCTACGGATACCGCCAGAGCACCTCAGGCCGATCTCAGATTGGCCACTGGAGCCACTGTGTCTGATCAGAATGTAATGGACAGGTTACGAGAAAAGACCTTACGACCCAGACGTCCTGTTCAAGTACCCCGCTTCACACGACAACATTTTGGAACTCGGCTTCAGTTCTGCTGTTCCCATGTCAACTTGCATCTTCATCACTAGAGGAACGTGTTTTTCACAGACCAGTCCATATACTTCTGACTCATAGTGATAGCCGTGTTAACGTGTGGAAACGCCGTTGTGAGTGATACCTACCAAATGTTGAACAAGAAATCAACAGATTTCCCAAGTTCTGTGATGGTGTTGGGAGACATAAGTGCGCCAGCTGTACGGGTCTTGTAGTTATCCGTGGTTCTATTACTGCCAGACAGTACATCGAACAGATACTGATGGACCACGTGGAGCCTGCTGCATACAGCGGTGGCACTGAATACCTCCTCATGCACAACAATGCCGGAGCCAATGAGGTGGACGTCGCCAGGTATGTCCCGATGAAAACCCCGTCGATCTTGTGTGTGACATGCCCGTGATTGTCTTGTTCCACCACAGACTCTATAAGAACTCTCACTGAAGGATGGCAATAGATACCTCCGGGTGACCTCCGTATACTTATATGGAGCATTGTGATAAACACTCACGGAGAGCATACACATTACCTAAACTCTCAGTCCATTGAAAAGCACCCAGGATGACAAGATTAGTGATTTCTTCCAATTCTTTCGAACATTTCAGCTATTGTTACTTACATGGACGAGGATGTAACGATGTTTTGTTGTGTACTTGATTTGTCAAAGATAAAGGTATAAATTTGGTAACATTCCCAGTCCTAATTGTTATTCAGTGGAGTCTGACAGACACCCAAAGTCATGTTCCCCTAACTCTTTTGAGCAGCATATAACATCATTCTACTGGTCATCAATTTAAATAATGTAGTAACGCATACTCCATAGCAGGCTGAAGGATGTAATTTGCATGCGTTGTTGAACTAATAGTGTCTGATAGTGCTAAAACATGTTGCCAAAATGAAGCGTGTATTCCTTGCATTGTTCGTTACCGCCCTACCTTTTTCTTCTCTAGTATAACACAGCTGATGTCCAATGAAACGCAAAACAGATAGCACTGAAGTAGGATTTCAAGAACTCCTGACAGTGGTAGACAATAATGCCGAAAACATCAAGTCGAATAAAATGCAGTAGATGTACTTCGCAATCACAAATAATCAGAAAGATGTACATTTGCTTTTACTTCTTTGTCATCAGAATTACAAGAATCTATACTCTTCGGTTATTAAACAGTAATCGTTTATATAATCAACTTTTCAAGTATTACTATTAGAGGATGGTCAGTTATTGACAGATATTTCAATTTGTTATTGATCTCTCAATTGTTTATTGATACTAATAAATAATTACGAGAAATGTTGCTACTTAATCATACAAGAGAGAGCGACAGCCGCAACAAAGGCCTTTCACGACAGACCCAATCTACAAAATTTAACCCAGCTAACTGCGATAACGCTGCTCAAGGTCAACGTTATACCACTTTGACCTATCTCACTGTCCAAAACCTTAGTGAACTAGAGAAAATACTACAATCACGGATGCAACCATACAATGTCGACCTCGACGAGAGAGAGAACAAAGCAGGGAAGTAATGGAGGAAATCATGGAAACAGAGGCAATGAATTCAGCTATCTGGAAAAGACCGAATTTCCAACTATGTCACTTGCACACGCACTCTGCCACCCGTCGTTTTCATGGGAAGGTAATGTCAGAAGGCGTCATATCTCAGCCCCCCCTCCCCACACCTCCCAAAAGGACAAAAAAAATGGTTCAAATGGCTCTGAGCACTATGGGACTCAACTGCTGTGGTTATTAGTCCCCTAGAACTTAGAACTACTTAAACCTAACTAACCTAAGGACATCACACACATCCATGCCCGAGGCAGGATTCGAACCTGCGACCGTAGCAGTCGCACGGTTCCGGACTGCGCGCCTAGAACAGCGAGACCACCGCGGCCAAAAGGACAACATCTGTAAACTATGAAATCATTTATGTGAAAGCAGGAGGCAATTCCCAAACATATTAACAGAAGAATGATGAAAGCATAACTTAAATACACAACGCGCGCAGTATTACGTGGCTGATATACGAGCAATCAGCGGGGCACGCGTGGGAAGCGCCGTAGAGTCTGCACAAGATAATGTGTCCGACTTGCAGTGACCAGTTTTCTCCAAAGCGCTGAGCGAATTCATTCGTTTGTTCGGAAGGGCAGGCAAACACTGTCTGCTACTTTTCGGCTGGTCGGCGCCGACGTAATCGAGGCGTGCCCCCTCCAATCTTTCTCAAACGGTTTTACAGAAACTATTCAGTAAAATAATTCCAGTTTTGCATTTATTATAGCATTATATGTCAGCTTCGCGGTGATGTGCCCATCATGCCGTTAAGCGCCATAGTGATATTTGCATGTAATTAAGACATTCCGCAAAACTCGAAAAACGTTTGCAGTGAAAGAGAAGGGTCGCTATGATTTTGTAGGTGGTGCATATTGCATGATATGTTGCTGCATATGAAATTTAGATGACATACTGAATTCTTTTTAGACTGTCACTATCTCGAGAAAATTGATATGATGCAACACACTCGTTTGCGATCGCGCCCCGCCAGCTATATAACCCGAGCGAAATATTTACAATATTCCTCATGTTTCACCAACGATTTGAGATGCCGTAATGAGATTTTGGCAAATGATACCACGCAAATAGGGGAGTATTTTCAGTATGATCATTATGCAGAACTTAATTACCTACACTATCTACAGCCATTTTCGATGGAAAAATGGGGATTTTTAAGCGCCATCGATAGCTGGTGAAACGAGAAACGCTGTGGGTTGTGGAACAACACAAGTGAAGATATTACACGTTTATTTTCTGCTGAGGATTTGCTTTTTGATGAGATACTGACCCTACTTTTCCTCGGTTCCTGAATAAATGTTCTACATATCTACACTCCTGGAAATTTAAATATGAACACCGTGAATTCATAGTCCCAGGAAGGGGAAACTTTATTGACACATTCCTGGGGTCAGATACATCACATGATCACACTGACAGAACCACAGGCACATAGATACAGGCAACAGAGCATGCACAATGTCGGCACTAGTACAGTGTATATCCACCTTTCGCAGCAATGCAGACTGCTATTCTCCCATGGAGACGATCGTAGAGATGCTGGATGTAGTCCTGTGGAACGGCTTGCCATGCCATTTCCACCTGGCGCCTCAGTTGGACCAGCGTTCGTGCTGGCCGTGCAGACCGCGTGAGACGACGCATCATCCAGTCCCAAACATGCTCAATGGGGGACACATCCGGAGATCTTGCTGGCCAGGGTAGTTGACTTACACCTTCTAGAGCACGTTGGGTGACACGGGATACATGCAGACGTGCATTGTCCTGTTAGAACAGCAAGTTCCCTTGCCGGTCTAGGAATGGTAGAACGATGGGTTCGATGACGGTTTGGATGTACCGTGCACTATTCAGTGTTCCCTCGACGATCACCAGAGGTGTACGGCCAGTGTAGGAAATCGCTCCCCACACCATGATGCCGGGTGTTGGCCCTGTGTGCCTCGGTCGTATGCAGTCCTGATTGTGGCACTCACCTGCACGGCGCCAAACACGCATACGACCATCATTGGCACCAAGGCAGAAGCGACTCTCATCGCTGAAGACGACACGTCTCCATTCGTCCCTCCATTCACGCCTGTCGCGACACCACTGGAGGCGGGCTGCACGATGTTGGGGCGTGAGCGGAAGACGGCCTAACGGTGTGCGGGACCGTAGCCCAGCTTCATGGAGACGGTTGCGAATGGTCCTCGCCGATACCCCAGGAGCAATAGTGTCCCTAATTTGCTGGGAAGTGGCGGTGCGGTCCCCTACGGCACTGCGTAGGATCCTACGGTCTTGGCGTGCATCCGTGCGTCGCTGCGGTCTGGTCACAGATCGACGGGCACGTGCACCTTCCGCCGACCACTGGCGACAACATCGATGTACTGTGGAGACCTCACGCCCCACGTGTTGAGCAATTCGGCGGTACGTCCACCCGGCCTCCCGCATGCCCACTATACGCCCTCGTTCAAAGTCCGTCAACTGCACATACGGTTCACGTCCACGCTGTCGCGGCATGCTACCAGTGTTAAAGACTGCGATGGAGCTCCGTATGCCACGGCAAACTGGCTGACACTGACGGCGGCGGTGCACAAATGCTGCGCAGCTAGCGCCATTCGACGGCCAACACCGCGGTTCCTGGTGTGTCCGCTGTGCCGAGCGTGTGATCATTGCTTGTACAGCCCTCTCGCAGTGTCCGGAGCAAGTATGGTGGATCTGACACACCGGTGTCAATGTGTTTTTTTTCCATTTCCAGGAGTGTACATATATACTCCGCTAGCCACCAAACGGAGTTAGCGGAGGGGACAATTCGCGCCAATTTCCAGCCCTCTGTTCTACTCGCGGATCGCGCCAGGGAAAAACGACTGTCTGAACGCCTCAGTACGAGCACTTATTTCCCTTATCTTTGAATGGTGATCATAGCGCGATTTGAAAGTTGGTTGTAATAATATATGCTCTATATCCTCGGCGAAGATCGGATTTTGGACTTTAGTGAGCAGCACTTTCCGTTCAGCACGTCATCTATCTATAACTGTGTCCCACCTTCAAACTTTCTATAAGACTTGTAACGCTCTCGAGAAGCCTAAATGCAACAGTCACGAATCTTGCCGCGCTTCTCTGGAAATTCTCAATCTCTTGAATCAGACCCGACTGGTAAGTGTCCCATACAGACGAACAATACTCTAAGTCTGGACGAACTAAAGTATTGTAAGTTATTTCCTTTGTAGAAGGACTACATCGCTTCATGATTCTACCAGTAAACCGCACTCTAGAGTTCCCCTTCCACGTTCCTTGTGTACTCTGATCGTTCCGTTTGAGATCATTTCGAATAGTGACACCCATATACAAGACGGATGTTACCGCTTCCAAAGACTGGCCACTTATTTTGTACTCGTACATTAATGGGGATTTTCGCTTTGCTATTCGCTGTAGGTTACACTTACTAATATTGAGAGATAACTGCCAGTCATTACACCACGCATTTATTTTCTGCAAATCCTCATTTATCTGTTCACAAATTTCGTGTGATACTACTTTCCTGTACAGTGCAACATCATCGGCAAAAACAGTCTAAGGCTGCTGTCAATACCATCAAGCAGATCGTTTACGTAAATCGTAAAAAGCAGAGGACCTATTACACTACCCTGGGGCACACCCGAAGTTACTCTTGTTTCTGTTGAAGTTACGCCGTTCAGGACGACATACTGCTCCCTGTCTGTTAGAAAACTTTCTATCATCGGATAGACCGTAAGCGCGCACTTTTTGAGCAAGCGACTGTGCGGAACTGAGTCGAACGCGTTTCGAAAGTCGAGGAATATGGCATCAACCTGGGAGCCGGTATCTAGAGCCTGTTGTATGTACAAAGAGCGACAGTTGTGTCCTGCATGAACGCTGTTTCCTAAAACCATGTTGGTTTCTGCAAATGAGCTTCTGAGAGTCTAGAAAGGTCATTATGTCTGAACACAAAACATGTTCTATGATTCTACAACAAAGCGATGTTAGTAAAATTGGCCGGTAATTATGTGCATCCGATTTTCTACCCTTTTTACAGATTGCTATGACCTAAGCCTTCTTCCAGTCCCGTGGAACTTTCCGCTGTTCCATTGATCTCTGATAGATGATGGATAAGAATGGTGCTATATTTGTAGCATGGTCAACATAATATCTTACGGGGATACCGTCTGGACCAGATTCCTTCCTGGCGTCTAAGAATCTCAACTGTTTTACAATCCCAGATACACTAAACCCTATGTCAGCCATCCTTGCGTTTGTTCGATAGCTGAAAGGGGGAATGGTGCTGCAGTCCTCTACCGTAAACGAGTTTTTTAAAGCTAAGTTTAGAATTTCGGCCTTCTGTTTATCACCATCCGTTACGTTACCCATACTGTCAGCAAGAGAACGTATTGATTTTTTTGTGGCGTTTATAAATTTTACGTATTCTTTTGATGTTATTTTTAGTGTTTGCAGATAAAATATTGCTTTCAAATTCGTTAAAAGAGTCTCTCATTGACCTTTTCACAGCTGCTTTCATTTCGCATAATTTCTGCTTGTTAGCGGGGAAGTGACCACGTTCAAAACGACTGTGCAAATTTCTCTGCTTTCTCAGCAACTTCCTAATATCTTTGTTGAACCAAGGTGGATCCTTTCCCTCCCATATATTTTTGCTAGGCACATATTTCTCTAGCAGGTAGTGGACAATACCTTGAAATTCCGACCAATGATGCTCAGTATCTTTGTGTCCCGCGGTGAATGCTTGGAGCTGACTATGAAGATATTCATTAATGACGCTTTTATTTGCTTTCCCAAAAACTACAACTCTATGCTGTTTCTTTGGTTTTTTTGCAACTTCCACTGACATAGAAGCCACAATGTCATTATTGTCGCTAATAACTTCTTATAGAGTAACTTCCTCAAAAAGATTAGGTCTGTTCGTCGCCAAAATATTTAATTTGTTCCCATCTCTTGTTAGTTTTCTAACCATTTGCTCAAGTTTGTATGTTAAGAGCGCTCCAAGAATAACTTCACACGAGTCTTTGCTTCTGCCGCCTGTGATAAACGTGTAATTTTCCCGGTCAATGGACGCCAGATTACAGTCTCCACCTATAACTAATTGATTATTTGGATATTTATTTCCTATGTACTCAAGATATTCCCTGAAACGTTCTGCGACATTTGTTGCGGAAGCTGATGGTCTATAAAAACATTCTAATACAAAGGTCACTCCTTGTCTGATTGACAGCTTTATCCAGACTATTTCACAATCCGACTCAGTGTCGATCTCAACTGCAGTTAAACAGCTTTTAACTGCAATGATCACACCACCTCCCATATCATCAGTCCTATTCTTCCTAAACATTGTTCAATCACTGCTATTTATGTCTGGTTTCAACCATCTTTCGTTACCTAAAACAATATTTGCGTTACTACTGTTTGTTTCGGAGAGTAGCTCGGGGATCTTGCTACTGTTTCAAAATTCTCTCGCAGTTGCATCTGCACAAAATGTTAGTGAGGTGAGACTGTGTAAACTCAGCCGGTTTTGGCAAAAGAAGCAAATTATAACATGACAACTAGAGAAATGTGTAGGTTTTACTCACGATTCATCACTCACGAAGCTTCGCTGAAAACTACAGAATGGTAACAAGCCAGGCAAAAATAAATCGCTGCATTTTCGGTGGAATTCTTTATAGATACAACCATAACACAGGTGGCAGATCTTTTTGAATAGTCACCACCCAAGTGTGAGCGTGGAGGGCCACCGCTTAATGCTTACAAAAATGAGTGTGTAGGCGTGAGTTTAGAACGGCACTTCCCCTGCAGTGGCTGCCCGCAGCGTACACCACTACTGGTCTCCTCACGCGTTCCCTGCCGTCTGCGCGTCTACCGGGCGTGGTGTTTTGCGCGGACTCCTCGTCGTGGGAGTTGGGGAAGGCGCTCCGAGAGGAAGGTCGAGCGCTGGAGAGGGAGCGCCATTTGGAACTAAGGCCTACGCTCATATTTTTAGTAAATATTAAGTGGGGGCTTTCCACGCCCACACTTGCATGGCGATCATTCAAAAAGATCTGCTGTCACATCTACGTTGTTTGGTATCTAAAAAGAATTCCGCTGAAAACGCAACAAAGGTAGCTATTTATTTTTTCCTGTATTGTTAACAATTTGTGACTTTCAGAGAAGCGTCATGAGTGGCGAATTTTGAGCAAAACCTACACTGCTCTTGTTGCCATCCTAGAATTCGCTTCTTTTGCCAAGACACAGTGGAGTTTACACAATGTCAACTCACTAACCCAATTACGAGGTAATTCTGAAACAGTGGTTTATTAAGTTTATTAAGTGAGGAATTGAGGAAAAGTAAGTTCATTTGCTTATGAAAAAGCACAAAAATAAACGTGTAATGTCTTCACTTATGCTGTTCCAAAACCCAAAGCATTTCTTGTTTCCCAGTTATCGATGGGCCTTAAAAAATACATTATTTCATCTCGTAAGGCTGTAGTTAGTGATAATGAGTTTTTGCGTAATAACCATTTGTCAAAATACTCTCCTCTTTGCGGGCTATCATTCGCCAACACGTCACTTCGACATTTCAAACTGTTTATGAAATATGAGGAATATTGTGGGTATTTCATTCTGGTTTTATCGCTGGAGCGCTCGATCGCAAATAAGTGGGCTACGTTAGTTCCATTTTCTCGAGATAGGTGACAGGCAGAGACCTCCACCCAAGTCTGAAGAAAACTTCAGTACGTTAGCTACATTTCATAAGCAGCAGCATGTCATGTAACATCCACCAAACGAAAAATCATAGACACCCCTATTTTTCACTGAAATCTCTTTCGAATTCGGCGCAGTATTTTATGTACATGCAATGTCACAATAACTACGACCACTAACGAAATGATTGGCACATCATCACGGAACTGCCATATAGAGCTATAAGTAACGCAAAAAGTGAATTTTTTATCGAATAGTTTTCGCAAAATCGTTGAAGACTGCATGGCGCCTGCTTCGATTGCGTCCTCGCGGCGCGTCGCTGACCTGCCGAATGCGGCCAAACCTTCATAACGAACGAATTAACTCGCCCAACGCCTTGGACGAAAATTGGTCATTGCGCATGGGCATGGTGTCCTGCGTGGACTCTAACCCGTAGATATTGTGTTTAATGAAATTATTACTGTTATTCATTCAATTATCGTGTTGCGTAGATGCCACTAAAAATGAGAACCCACAAGCATGTGGAACGAGTCAAAGTATACATGAACATGAGACACAGACATCATTGACACTTGATCTGCACGGTGTATTAACAATAATCTATCACTATGATACTTAAGGATATTCATCGATATGCCATCGGAATTAATCAACTGAATTAGCAAGAAGGCTGTTACTTTGAAAACAGCTGCTGCTGCCTCTTCAGTTTTTCTACGTACTACCCGACCACAGTATTACTGCACTTAGCCTCCCGTGGTCGTTATCGGAAACAAGCGGCGGTGACACGGTGGTGACTAAGGAAAAAGTGTAGTACTGTGAATGCCTTTAAGACAGTTCTGTCTACGCAATAAAGTGTTTCTGCGTGTCCTGGTGAACATCACAATAAAACCTCACGATAAACCGACCGAAGCGCCCTCACTCTCAGGTGTAACAATATTGTGGCCGATTAATAGCTGCTGTTAATAGCTTACTAGCTACTTCACTTCAATGGGATTTCTCAAAGTATGATAGTTTAACGTAAGTATAGACTGAGTCCTATTTATAGTACACTGAGTCATACATGTTTACCACAAACAGTGCTACTTACCACATAGCTATGTTTTTATTTTTACCTTTATTGAATTTCGATTCCTCACGGCGCCCCCCCCCCCCCCCCCCCCCGGCTAACAGCAGCTTAATACGCCGCTCTACGGCCGATAGAAGAGTTAAAAAACATAATGGGAACACGACAAACAAAATGCAAAGGCGATAAAACGGCGACTTTGTTAAAAACAGTAAAACGGCGGAATGTTGCGGAAGTTAATATAGGACAAACACGAGGTTAACGATGCTAACGAAGACACACAGTAAGTACACAGGCACAATTAAAAAACACGGCGACAGTATGGTTTCTGTTCGCAACACTTTAAAAAGGGGCACACAACACTGAACACTCAAACACTACACCAGAGATTACCGACGAAGATAACTCGCCACTAAAGCAGATGGTGGGGAGCGGAGGGGGAGAACCCGGACGGATGAGGGGAAAAAAGGGTGAGGAAAGCAAAACAAGGGGGGGAGGGGGGAGCCGATGGACGGAGAGGACACAGAAAAAGAGGGGGGGGGGGGGTCCAGGGCGGACGAGAGGAAAGGAATGGGGAAAACAGTGGAGGGGAAAGAAAAAGGATCAGGAGCAGAGAATGGAGTCAAGGAGTGGGTAGGTGGAAAAAAAAAACAGGATTGAAAGGGGGGGGAGGAGAAGGAGCCCAGGAGGAGCATAAAACAGGATTGAAGTGGGTGGGGGGTGGGGGGAGAGGGAGCCCGGGAACAGGACAGGGGGAGGGAGGGGAAGGTGAGGATCAAAGTTGATGACAGGAATAAATGGAGGGAGATAGGGCATCATCCACCTCAGGAAAGGATATAGCTACGTAACTTTTCATTCATTTAGAAAGATAGTTTGTAGACATAATGGCTAAGTTCAAAGTCCTGTAAGAAACTCTCACGTTAACCTTCACTGTTATTTATACAGTATTAAATATTTAAATTGGTTGGATGTCAAATTACGTAATCGCCTGCCAATGGTAGTCCGTGGCAAAGCGCAGTAGAAGGGAGATGTTTGTTGTTCCTACCTTGTGTTGACATGCAGCCGATCTCTGAATATGCTCTGCGACGTCTGCAGCGCGGGACACAAGCTGGTGCTGACAGATGACGTGGACTCATTTTTCTTATATAAATATTCCGTGTGTACCAGCCGCTCATAGATCCATGCAATAAATTATCTGGAATATTACAAGACTGGAAGCGGGAGCAAGAATGGCATCAGGTAGGATAATTTTTTTTTTTTTTTTTTTTTCTGATACACACCACCTCTAATTATCTGACAAGAGGAACACAGTGATGTTAAAACACATAGTCTCTGTCCTCACAGTAAGTAAGCGCCAGATTAAAATTTATCACCTTTGATATTAAACAACAGCCGGATTCGTGTGTTGCTTCCAGTACAAATATTTGTGCGTTAATAACATCATTCCCAATTAACCTCACTGCACTTTACAACATAAATTCTCGGCGACCTGACAATTGTTTACCAGTTACGACCATTCTGCTGTTGACTATTCAGCTGTCTCCAAAGACAAAAATCTGCACTATCCAACTTTCAGATGTTTCATAGAAGACTCTTTGCGTCTGAAGCCAGGGTAACTCTCATTTCACAACAGTTCTTCCATACGTGAAGTAATTTTGACGTCATTTGCAATAACAAACTGCTGTCGACTTTCGTTATCGCTTGATGCGGCTCTCTCTCGCAAACAGCTCACTCATCTTGTAGGCCTCACAACTACACTAATCGGAAGTGCCACTGATTTCCAGAAAAGCTTGAGAGGCGAGTATTATCCGCGAAATATTTGTGACAAGAAAGAATGTGAGCGCTATTGCTCCTGGTTCAATTACCAATAACTAAACCTGTCCTTTTAGGTTTCTGACCAACCACACACTCGGAAATCTACACATATTCGAAAATAAACAGCGAAATATTTGTGACAAGGGAGAATATGAATTTTATTGCTGCTAGCTTTAGTCTCAGCAATTAAAAGCTGTTCTTTCAAATTCTTGCCTAACAACACGTTCAGAACTCGCCACATATTCGGAAACAAAACAACGAAATATTTATTTCATGCGCCGTTCTCTAATAAGACAGAAGTGTTAAATGTATCTAATGTTGTAGATCATACTTGTATTACACTCATAAGAAAGTCCCAGAACGTGTTAAAAACGCTAAGATGAAAAAAGCATTGGCATGTAGCAGGATGCAAATGTACGTCCTTCAACTCAGTAAACCGCGACATTTTCCTTTAAGATCTTTTTTCTTGGTTTTTTTTTCCCTTAGTTTTGTCCGTTAATGATCTGGGCAGACGTCATATGACACTCCTTTAAGTTGATTGTTGAATACTGCACTCAGTTTCTTTTTAGTTCTTCATTTATTTATTCATTTATTTTTAATTTCAGAGGACAGGCAGCCCTTTGACCGAATACTTTGAGCAACCGTGCCGGCATGCTGGGGTTATTTCGATTTGTATTTGTCTTATATCTCGATTATAACACTACTTGTTGAAGACTTATTTCGTTGAAGCGTCATTAACGTGTTTGTGATACATTTTCAATGCGCCTTTGCGTTCAAATGGCATATTGCAACTTATAATACAAAACAGATAAATTTCTTAAAATGAATGTGTCGCCAGAGGCATCGATTGTCGATATTTCCCCATAGACTGTAGATACTTCAGCATCGACTATTGATATCGACGCATAAATTGTCAAAATGATTTCATGTTTGCAGAACGTATTATGAGACGAGTGTTACCCGTATTTTAAAAAATGGAAATTTTCAGCATTTTTTATACAGAATTGACGCAAAAATTCATATCTTTCTGTTTGTACAGAATAATAAAACATTGCCAGAATTGTATGAGTTACCATCATTAAGAAACCCGTCACATCTATATGGCGGCGATCAACTGAAGTTCGAATGCGGTGGTGTTACAATACGAGAGAGAGTCACTTCACAAACAAAGTAATCCGTGAAATCGTTCATTAACACAAGGTCATGTGTGGCTGTTTTTTCTCTTTTTTATTTGCTTTTAGGCCTGCCCGTTTAGCGTAGTGTGCCAGCTTCCAAAGTAGAGGGGTGTGTTAGACTCGGGCTGAAGCCTAGCATCAAATTATCGGCAATCATTTCCACACAAGAGTGATTTTTAGACTGTTTTCGTTACCTGTGTGCCAAATGTCAAACAACTTTCTCAGCTACATCCAAGAAACAGATGACGCGAACAGCGAAAGGAGGATGCTGTAATGACTTTCCCTTCGGTTCTGTGTTAAAGTGAACATGTCGGGATATGAATACCTTCCGATCACAAAAAAAATACAATTATAAAGCTGACACAGTGGGTGCCTACCCCTTGTGGGTGCCGAAACAATATTATAATATGTGGAAATAGAATATCACAGTACCATTTTAATAAATTGTCGAAAGCTATTGTACCTATATTACTTTAGGTAGTTGTCGCTCACCATGTAGAACTGTCATTTAATCCCAAAATCCGTCGCAATAAAAATTTAGCAAAATTTTCAAAATATAGTACAAATTAAAATTTCCCTCTTGACTTCTATCGCACAATTTATTTATAAGTTATAGAGGTTCTGTAAAGATGGCAGGGCTCATACTCTGATGTAACAATCAAGTGGGCCATCACCTCCTTTTCTGAAATGATTATTTTCTTTTCTCTGCTTCCTTAATAAGAATGTAGAACCAATAACCAGATGGAATTATACGACAGCTACGAACAGCTGATGACATTAGCAACAAAGACGATATATACTTTGTGATCAAAAGTATCCGAACATCTGGCTGAAAATGACTTACAGATTCGTGGCGCCGTCCATCGGAACGCAGGAATTCAATATGATGTTGGCCCACACTTAGCCTTGATGACAGCTTTAACTCTCGCAGGCGTATGTTCAGTCAGGTCCTGGAAGATTTCTTGGGGAATGGCAGCTCATTCCCCACGGAGTGCTATACTGAGGAGAGATAAGAATGTCGGTCGGTGAGGCCTGGCACTAAGTCGGCGTTTCAAAACATCCCAAAGGTGTTCTATAGGATACAGGTCGGGTCTCTGTGCTGGCCAGTCCATTACAGGGATGTTATTGTCGTGTAACCACTGCGCCACAGGCCGTGTATTAGGAACAGGTGCTCGATCGTGTCGAAAGTTGCAATCGCCATCTCCGATTTGCTCTTCAACAGTGGGAAGCAAGAATGTGCTTAAAACATCGATGTAGGCTTGTTCCGTGATAGTGCCACGCAAAACAACAAGGGGTGCAAGTCCCCTCGACGAATAACACCGCCACACCATATCAGCACTGCCTCCGAATATTACCGTTGGCACTACACACGCTGGCATCGGATCGACACATTGTGTACCGTAATTCGTCACTCCACACAACGCTTTTCCACTGTTCAATCTTCTAATGTTTACTCCCCTTACACCAAGCGAGGCGTCGTTTGGCATTTACCGGAGTGATGTGGCTTATGAGCAGCCGCTGGACCATGAAATCCAAGTTTTCTCACCTCCCACCTACCTGTCATAGTACTTGCAGTAGATCCTGATGCGGTTTAGAATTTCTGCGTGTTGGTCTGGTGAGATGTCTGCCTATTACACATTACGATCCTCTTCAACTGTCGGCTGCCTCTGTCAGTCACCAGACGCTTTTTTTGCTGTATATGTAAACGAGAATAATGGAATGTAGTCAAATTAAATCGGGTGATGCTGAGGGAATTAGATTAGGAAATGAGACACTTAAAGTAGTAAAGGAGTTTTGCTATTTAGGAAGTAAAATAACTGATGATGGTCGAAGTAGAGAGGATATAAAATGTAGACTGGCAATGGCAAGGAAAGCGTTTCTGAAGAAGAGAAATTTGTTAACATCGAATATCGATTTATGTATCAGGAAGTCGTTTCTGAAAGTATTTGTTTGGAGTGTAGCCATGTATGGAAGTGAAACATGGACGATAACTAGTTTGGACAAGAAGAGAATAGAAGCTTTCGAAATGTGGTGCTACAGAAGAATACTGAAGATAAGGTGGATAGAGCACGTAACTAATGAGGAGGTATTGAATAGGATTGGGGAGAAGAGAAGTTTGTGGCACAACTTGACTAGAAGAAGGGATCGGTTGGTAGGACATGTTTTGAGGCATCAAGGGATCACAAATTTAGCATTGGAGGGCAGCGTGGAGGGTAAAAATCGTAGAGGGAGACAGAGAGATGAGTACACTAAGCAGATTCAGAAGGATGTAGGTTGCAGTAGGTACTGGGAGATGAAGCAGCTTGCACAGGATAGAGTAGCATGGAGAACTGCATCAAACCAGTCTCAGGACTGAAGACAACAACATGTCCCTTCACGTTTCCACTTCACTGGCACATCGGAAACTGTGTACCTAGGGATGTTTAGGAGTGTGGAAATCTCGCGTACACACGTATGACACAAGTGACACCCAATAACCTGACAACGTTCGAAATTTGTGAGTTCTGCGGAGTGCCCCATTCTGCTCTCTCACGATGTCTAATGACTACTGAGGTCACTTGTATGGAGTACCTGGCAGTAGGTGGCAGCACAATGCACCTAATATGAAAAATGTATGTTTCCGGGGGTGTCCGGATACTTTTGATCACATAGTGTAAGTATCTAAATTTATCGCCAAAGAACTAGGAACAAAACTGTCATGCCACCAGCTAAATAGAAAATAATATGCTGCACGGGAAAAACTTACACTCCATCAAAATTACTTTTTAAAATACGTTTATTTTTGTTATTATTATTCATTAGTGCGTTAGTTATATGGGCCGCCTCTCTTTCTATGATAGTCACAGGCCAAACAGTTTGAAAGTGACAAGCACAAATTCGCAAAAACAGTATTTTTCGACGTACTGCATTACCTAAGTTGACATTACTCTTTCACTGGGGCTGCATGAAAACTCTCCTCTTCATCTAAACAACCCTCAGAATGCTAAAAGGTACCGGCCAACTGCCATGTCATCTTCTTCCTACAAGGACAACTGGAAGCAGATATGGAGAGGTATGTTGTCAGCTCACCACTCCCACGACCATTGTCTATTTCTGTGATCTGAGCCGCTACTTCTTCATCGAGTAGCTTTTCCAATGGTCTCACAATGGCTGAGTGCGTGCCGCTTGCCAACAACGCTCGGCAGGCGCGGACAATGACCATCCAAGCGCTAGCCAGTGGGACAGCTGTTGTCTTAGGTGATCTCATGGGGAGCATTGTTACCTCTGTGGGCTCCGCAAACCATAGAAATTATAAATAGTGAATAAAGAAAAAAATACACATCATCATTTTTTTAGATTGCCTCACTAGTTAAACCAGCCACTGGTCATTAATTGTAGTTCGATTTTACTCTAAGAAAATATGCTTACTTTATCACATTGTCTGTATTCATAAATTTAGGTAGGCTCTTCTTTCATAACCTACAGCTTACTGCATATTCATCTACACTTCAACTCACTGGGGCCAAATGATGAAGCACAAAGGTCAACGGACTGGACACGTACACTACCTGATCACAAATGTCCGGACTGACTATTGTATGTCGTGAAAGACTGACCCGCCAGCAAAACAGGAGGCGGGGAGTATTGTGTTATCAGCAGAGAAGCAGTAACAACAGACTGGGTCAGTCAGAAGAACTAAGTGATTTCGAACTTGGACTATTCACTGGACGTCACAGCAGTAACAAATGCACCATGGACGTTTCAACATTTCTAAAGCTTTCTGGCTGTTGATGAAGTGACTGTGAAGTGGAAACAAGGACGAACAACCACAGGTAAACCGAGACCAGACCGATCTCGTATACTAATGGACAGGGACCGTCAAGCGTTGCCGTCGGTGATTATAAGATATCCCATAAGGAATCACTTGTCAGTTTCAGAATGCCACCAGCAGTCCATCTAGCACAATTACTGTGCGTAAGGAGTTGGGTACAATGGTCGCGGAGCCCCTCATAAACCAAACATTTCTGTAGTCAGTGCTAAGTAACACTTGGGATCGTGTAAAGAGGGATGCCACTGTAGAAGGGGTGACTGGAAATGAGTTACTTGGTGTGATGTATCACACCCTTTGGCAATCCGATGGAAGGAGTTGACTGGAGAGCGTTATCTGCCATCATGAATAGTGATGAACAAATGAGGCGGTGTCATGTTATGTTTTGCGGTTAGGATGTATTCCCCTTATTGTGATAAAGAAAACGCTAAATGCTTGGATAGTAACATTCCCGAAATCTATCGGCCTGCTCAGAGTCTCAATCTTAATCCAACCCTCCTCTGGTTTCGGTTCTTGAGGGGAAATCGGCTGCCTTTTTTCCACAGACACTGATACATCTCAGTGAAAGTCTCCCTAACAGAGTTCAAGACATAATTAAGGCGAATTCAGGGATTTTTTCCTCTGGGGCTTCATCAAGGATCGTGTGTACATGCCTCCGCTACCAGCAGACCTCCCTGAATTAAGAAACCGGATTGGAGCAGCTGTTTGCTACAATCACTGAAGACATACTTATCAACGGTTTGGAAGAACTCGATTATAGACTTTATGTGTGCCGTGTGACAAATGGTGCTCACACTGAACATTTATAAGGTGCTTGGTAAAACTGTCTGAGTTGCTCTTTCATTTGACATATCATTTATAACTGTAAGTTTAATGTAATAAATATTATAAAGCGTTAAAACCGCGATACACATTTATAGACATCCTGTATTTATGAACAGCTGCAGCTTACAAACATATAATACTTCACGTTTAAGAATATCAGTATTCACAATTTGGAGATATTCCCTTACAACTGACGTTACATTTTGAATGAACTTTTGCAAAAAAATAATGCAATATTATTACATCGTTCCAAGGACCAAACATGATAAATATTTGAAACTTCCTGGCAGATTAAATCTTCTTGATGGACTGGGGCTCGATCCGGAATATTTGCGAACAACTCTCCCACTGACTGAGCTATCAGGTCACGACTTACGACTCGACTTACACCAGTACCTCAGGCGAGGTTCCGGGTTCGAGTCCCTGTTAGGGATACAGGTTGATTCTGCAGTAAAATTTCGAAACAACGCATACTCCGTTGCAGAGAGAAAGATCCATTCACGAAAAATCTTTGCCGTCGATGCTGATTAAATTAGTTAAGCTCCCAAACATCTAAATTAAATTTCTCAGTTGTATCTAATACAAAAATGAGAATGTGCAATATGTATATTACTAGGTTCTGAAAATACATTCCAGCTTTAGTCTATAACGAACGGTTAAATGAAAACGAGACAGATGAAGAAAAGTAAGTAAATTCTTTATTATTTCAGAAGTAATCGCCATAATTGTAATACATTTTACCCAATCGACAGGCACGAATGCCTTTCTTCAGGGCTCCAAAAGCACGGAAATCGCTTGGGAAGAGGTACGGTCTGTATGGAAGATGTATAGGGCTTCTCAGCAAAAGTTTTTCAACGTAGTCGAAACTATCGCGGTAGCACGCGGGCGGCCCCTCCATACTGTCGTTTTGTCCCACGGTAGGATAAATGTATTAACAGTTAGGGTGATTATTCTAGGAATAATAAACAGTTTACTTACGTATTCTCCATCTACCTAATTTTCATTTGGCTAACCCCTCTTTCTTTCCCCTAGTTGTATATGCTTCTATACACGTATACTACGCTGTGTACGGGGTGTTAGAAACTTTCAGTGATTTGACATAATGGACCCTAGTGCGGAAACGACCAAAACAAAAATTATAAGCACAAATCGTTCTGATACCTCTGACAGTGAAATAAACCTACCTATCCTCTTGCCACTAAGACTGTAGGGAGACAACATTCAGAAGTAGTACTATGGACCAAAACAGAAAACTGATATCTAGTACACAAGGACTCTAAAAGGCGTACTTTAACAGCTACGACCACTTGTTCACTTGTTTGTCTTCGATACTGTGAAACACATCTCTTCTACTGCAAGCTCTTTGCTTTCCATATTTTTACTAGCCCATATTGTTGTGCCCCTTCTTCACTGACCTCGTCATTATTGGGGCATTAACTTCATTTAACCTCCCTTCTTTCTCTTAAACCCATTGAATAATACATGGCGACGACTGTATCATTAGTAGTGGATCTCTTTCGTGTTCCATTAATTCTTTGAAGCATAATTTTTTTAATTGCTCTCGTTTTTGAACAGATATGGTGGTAAAAGTACAGTTAACCGTAATTTTGATATTTTTTATTTTAAGGCTTACAAGTACGAGGTGGTACATATCCATCATGACGTTGCACATTAACGATAGAGGGTCATATACAATGGAGATTGATTGGAAAGAAACGTAATTGGACCACAGATTTGTTACAGAATTTACAAATCCATAGACTTGTGACAATGTGAATTAAGAAAATCTTCTTGAGATTTCTACCACATTAAATGGTTAAGTTCCCCTAAGCTTTCGAGGGAGTACTGACCCAACTTATTCTTTTTCTTGCGCCTTTTCCCGCAGTTTTCGCAGGGTCGGCAGGTTACAACGGATTTGGGATGGTTAATTCAAAGGGGTGTCCGCATGTCCTTCCTGCTGCCACCCCATACCCCTTGGGATGGAATCAGTGTACCCCAGCTGTGTGCGTCAGGTGTAAGATGCCAGACTGAGATTCATTGGAAGAATCCTAAGGAAATGCAATCCGACAACAAAGGAAGTAGGTTACAGTACGCTTGTTCGCCCAATGCTTGAATACTGCTCAGCAGTGTGGGATCCGCACCAGGTAGGGTTGATAGAGGAGATAGAGAAGATCCAACGGAGAGCAGCGCGCTTCGTTACAGGATCATTTAGTAATTGCGAAAGCGTTACGGAGATGATAGATAAACTCCAGTGGAAGACTCTGCAGGAGAGACGCTCAGTAGCTCGGTACGGGCTTTTGTAGAAGTTTCGAGAACATACCTTCACCGAAGAGTCAAGCAGTATATTGCTCCCTCCTACGTATATCTCGCGAAGAGACCATGAGGATAAAATCAGAGAGATTAGAGCCCACACAGAAGCATACCGACAATCCTTCTTTCCACGTACAATACGAGACTGGAATAGAAGGGAGAACCGATAGAGGTACTCAGGGTACCCTGCCTACTAGAAAATGCTTTTCCTCCTCCGCGCACTGTGGCCGCTTTCCTCGTGGTGAGTGAGAGTTGGCTCACAAGTGCATACGTTGAATGTACAGGAGTTGAACAAAAATCTGAAAACAGCGATAAGCACATGCTTGAGCGTAAATGGAGATGCTAGCCAAGTCCGCAGAACGTGCTGTTGTATTTGACCACGAACGACGCCTGTGCAATGTCTTCAATACGTTGCAAGCATCCCACGTGGCCACAGTAGTGTCCTGAGGAGTTGTGAGCTCATTATGGCGGAACTAACGTGGGTAAATTGTTGGTGCTCAAATGGTGGATGCTTCCGTAACCGAGGTAGCAGAAGTGTTTGATGTTCCAAGAGTCACCGTATCGCAGGTTTATACCACATACGGGGAAAGCTTAAAAGCATAATCCGCTTAGTCCAACGCGGAAGAAAGTGTGTGTTGAGTGATCGTGACGGACGGTCATTGAAGAAGATTCCGACGGAAAGTAAGAGGACGACAAATGCAAAGTCGCTGCAGAACCGAAGCCGGTTAGCACCAAATCAACACGAAGGGGGTTCCGCAAGCGGAGAACTAAGAGCGTGCTGTAATTCTAAAACTCGTCGTCAGTGTTGCAGGTTACGGTAAGTGGAAAACGTAGTGCCGAAGCCATAAAACCTGGACCGTGGAGCAAAAAAATAAGCCATTTGGTCATATGAGTATTGTTTCACAGTGTTTCCAGCTTCAAGCGGAGTTTACAGCCCAAGAGTGAAACATGCCGTGGTTCGGTCATGATTTTGGTAGACAAATCGTGGTATTGCATGGGCCTCATTGTTACTCAGCAAGTTCGCATCACTGCCAAGGATTCTGTAACCTTTTCAGTTGATCAAGTCCAAACAATGGTATAATATTTATTCTGCAGTAGTGATGCTGTGTTCACACAGCTGACATCGTGCAGTATTGGTTTTGTGAACACGAAGGTAAACTGTTGCATCTCCACTGGCCACCACGGTTGCCAGATCTCAACGTTACTGAGCCTTTGTGATCTGATTTGGAAACAAGGATTTGTGATCGCTATCCAGCTCCATCTTCGCTTCCTGAATTTGCCACTATTTTGCAGGAAGAATGGCGTAATATTCTCTTTGAAACCATATAGGACTTGTATTTATCCATTCGTAGATAACCAGGTGCTGTTTCGAATGCCGAGTGATTACCTACTCCATATTAGCCATGATATTGTGTTGTGTTTTGATGCTTCCATGTTTTTTCAGCGCCTGTACGTAATTGTAGTGTATGTGTGCAAGTGTCGTGATGCTGATAACGGTGGGGAGGGTGGATGAGAGGGTAGGGTGACCAGACGTCAGGATTAATCCGGACATGTCCTCCTTTTTAGCTCTTTGTCCGGGGTCCGGGCAGATTTATAGTGTTCGGCTTTTTCGGAAAGTTGAGCGTAATACAGTAAAATTTACAATTCGTCCCGTTCTAATGCTCTTTTCTTAAATACTTTAACTATTGGCACAGCCTTCGTGATAAACACGCACGAAGGCGATGTTAGTAGATGGTACCAGGATCGTCGATGTTATCGTTGATAGACTTATATGCGAATACAGATATCGATTATTTAAAATTTTCGTTTGTATCTACGCTTTGTATTGGCTTGGCTTCCTGTAGTGCCCGTGTGATTTGTGAGGGTAATTTTTAACCGAGTGAGTTACATAAAATATTTGGCTACTCCTAAACGGAAGTGTACATTTTCTGATGTCCTTTCCTGTAAACACCCGGCTTTCAAGAAAGGCAGAAATGAATTTCAAGTGGAATGTAAGATATGTGAAGCTGGAACGTACGTCTCAGTGGCCAATAAAGGTAAGAAATAACTTGACAGATTAAATGTCATGGTTTTATTTCATTGTTTCATAGCCATTCAATTTATTTGTATTCGGAAGGTTAAAGTGCAGTTTACATGTTGTCAGCTGCGGTTTGAATTGCAGGTATTGGTAGCGGTGCGTCGAATGAAGGGAGGTGAATGGTCTTACGTTTTCCCTTTGTAAACAATCCCATGTTGTTGACATAACAAAACAATTGACGCCACACTTTTAAGGAATGTATGTATTATGTCTATAAATTATAAACTCATTTATTAAAATTCAACGTATGTTTGATGGGGAATACTGCAGATGAGGATACCACGCGTCAGCTTTGGAAAAGTCACATGAAAGTAGCCAATCAGGAGTGGCGTTTAGGCAGCCGTCTTTGTCAAATCTTAAAACTACGTGTAAATATAAAAAAACTGATGCCACACTGTCACCACAATCAATTTTTTAATTTAAAATAAAAAAATATTGCTCTGGGAATCACCACCTGACCACCAGTAACAATTAAGTACCGGTAATTCCAGGCAGTCACGTGACTTGTCCAAAGCTGATGGATGGTATCGTCATCTGCAGTTGACCCGTTTGATGTGTCCTCTTTTTTCTTCCTTCGTCCTCCTTTTTCAAGCTGTTTGTTCTCCTTTTTAAACAACTGCATCTGGTCACCCTATGAGAGGGAGCGATAGGGAAACACGGTATCGACATATGGCCTTCAGCTCTCGAACAGGACCAAGGAGGCTGCCGAGTGCAAAAGTGCCATGAGCCCTCACTTCATGGGTCTCTGCGAAGAGATGAGGAATTTAGTCCACGACACTAGCGCGAAGGCTGGTGGTGACAAACATGGCGCCACCATCTCTTCTCTTTCTGGTCAAACACGGGGGTGGAAATGTCTTCCACCACCAGAATTCAAACTGGGTACGAGGGAGCCGAGCGCCACCACACAGCGTGCATTAGCGACCTTGGCTACGGATGCAGTTGCCTGAAGCTAAGACACTACAGGATTGTAGGTCGCATATTGAATGTTTCAGAATGCCTAAAACAACCTATAAACGAGTAGCTCGAAGAGCTGAAACTGAAAAGTGTTCTATCCTCTTTCTTGTGGCCTGTTTTCGTGATATTTTAAATTTCATATTTCATTCAGTGTGTAAAGAAACTATGAATTTTGTTGGAATTGTGAAAACATTTAGTTTTACGTAATGATACGCTGCGCGACAGCGCGCAACTAGCGATATCATACTACAGACTATTGCAACAAAGCGTTTGTTACTACTCTCTTTGCAAAATGGAGAACTCTTATTCCTTGTAACTTCAAGATTAACACGAAGAAAACTGTGAATTAGGACTGCTAAGGTCTGAGCTTTTATGGGAATATTGAACGCAATCGGTAACTATCTTAATTATTTTCTAATTGACAGAATTACGTCCGATTCTGGACGAGTTTTAAACATTTGTTATGATTTAAAATGTCAGATATGGTTGACAACTAACTCTCAGAATTAGCAGTATAAAGCACGTGTACAGCGTTTTTCTTATATTTTCCTGAACCACAATTTTCATGTTTAATGATTTATGTCTACACAAGGATGACGGATCAATGGAAACTGCGCCACGGTCTTTGTTATTTTTGATCATATCACTTAATTACGTCACTTCATTTCATAAGCAGCACTAATTTACAACCCACACTTCACGCAGAGGGCCGCATTGGTACCGATGCGGACTCCCCGCACTTCTTATCATCACGACACAGAACTCTGAATTAAGATTAAACGCTTTTGCTAAAGCATTACAGGGTATGATTAGCGCATTTCAGGTCTCATGCAGCACAGCTTCGCTGAATACGTGAAAGCACACTAACGTATAGAAAAGGAATTAATATTTTATATGAAATAACAGAACTAGGTTTCAGTGGTAATTTACTGAATTGTAATGATAAAATTTCTTTTTTGTACTGTTCACGAAAGATAGAACCTCCATTGCACCAAATTAATTAAAGAATATTTAAATTTCTATTTCATGCCAGTCCGTGAACAATGTAACCAAAATAGTTAAAGTGTTATTAATAAAACGACGCAGCTTCCTAGAAATACATAAATGCCGCGTTATGTAGAGGAGAATTAAGGATCCTGTTAAGGAAGGAAGCTGTTAAGAAATACAGGTCCACTAACTGTGCAACCAAATAGACAGCATCAAAGAAGAATTGAAAAAGAGGAGACCATTGTTCTGTGATGAACGTGGCTCCCTATGGCTCATCCCAAGCATCGTAAACACTCTCTCCAGAGGGTAATCAACGAAATGTAATGGGAGATTAGTTCGGAAGATTATTTTGGGTTTTAACATAGATCATAGTGAAACTGTGACAGAGATGAGCGTGAAATTTTATTGGAAGTTTCGCCTCCATATATTCGCTAACAACTAAGTACGCAAGGTGTAAGTAGGCTGTTTAGGTTTTCTTATTGGTAACGCCACATAGCGCTCTGTATGAAAAATCACTGGCTGTGCTGTGCGCAGTCTGTGGCTAGTTTGCATTGTTGTCTGCCATTGTAGTGTCGGGTAGCGGCAGCTGGATGCTAACAGCGCGTAGCGTTGGGCAGTTGGAGGTGAGCCGCCAGCAGTGGTGGACGTGGGGAGAGAGATGGCGGAGTTTTGAAATTTGTAAGAATTGGTGTCATGAACTGCTATATATATTATGACTAGTGAGGTAAATACATTGTTTGTTCTCTATTAAAATCTTTCATTTGCTAACTATGCCTATCAGTAGTTAGTGCCTTCAGTAGTTTGAATCTTTTATTTAGCTGGGAGTAGTGGCGCTCCCTGTATTGCAGTAGTTCGAGTAACGAAGATTTTTGTGAGGTAGGTGATTTGTGAAACATATAGGTTAATGTTAGTGACGGCCATTCTTTCGTAGGGATTTTTGAAAGTCAGATTGCGTTGCACTAAAAAACTTTTGTGTGTCAGTTTAAGCACAGTCGTGTATAATTGTTCTAAGGGGACGTTTCATATAGACCAATCTTGTATAAATTTTTCTAAGGGGACGTTTCATATAGACCAATTTTGTATAAATTTTACAAAGGGGACGTTTCAAAGGCTGGAATGGAATGAATGGTTACAAATAAGAGTTGATAGTGCTAGGGTGTAGATGTACTGGTCTAAGAAGAATATTCGATTTCGTTAAGAACCTAACTCAAAATAATACAGATCATGAAATAATACTGGGAAGAATGCAAAGGAAATGGAGATAGCAAACATTTCTACCGTACTTGTATAAATACTAGCGCCCGAAATAATCAGGAAAAGGGTTCAACAGACAGAGTATGTGTGCAATTACTGCACGTCTACGTCATAAACCAGGATTTATTACCTGTATAAGAAATATGTGCTTGCTGTTACGAATAGTCACATGCTTAAATGACAACGAAAAACAGTGGATTTGAGTCATAATGTTTCGATAGTGTCTGAATTTTGGTAAGGGCAGAAAGTAAGCTCATGTGAAGTCTATATAGCGATAACTTGCAAGAAGACATCATCATCTTTCCATGCCATACAAAAATATAAAGTACGAGCCTTTGAACCTGAAAAAGAAACTTATACTACCGATTGTATTTTCAGTTGTTGATTATACCGATATCGTTCTGAAAGGCCTTTACCAGGAAAGCTTACAGATGGTACTAACTGCTGCCTACGACATGTCTGTGGCGTTTGTTATTTTAATCATATTACACTATCTTACATAAATACATCCTGGTCACATGCAGGCGGAAACATATTTCCACACAGTCTGTCAGCTTTAGAGTTTGTTCAATGCATACAATCCTTCATATCTCCTTTCGACCTTAACACTGTTATCTGAACAGCAAACCAAAATCACTCATTCCCAGGAGAGAAAAGTTCCCTCTACCGTCTCCATTACACTTCCTTCTTATTTAAAATCATTTTTGGCGATGGGAACTCTATATCGGAGAAATGAACCTCATCTTCAGCTTCTAGAGCAGTTAATGACATGTCTCTTAAAACTAGATTACCTCAGCTAACAATTTTAAAAATGGTTGTAAGACAGCAACCATACAAGAATACGACAGGTATAAAACATCCAACCAGTTGCAACAAACTATTACTTTTACCAGGTTTCGGCATCGACTATGGGTATCTTCATCAGAAAATTCACAATTATACGTGGTAATCGACGAACGAATTTACGAACAAAAATGTTCTCGTCATATAAAATTCTTCATTAAGAAGTTAATATTAAAGTCACATAAAATTAATGACACCGAAACTGACTTGAAGCTGGTAAATGACAACAGAACTATAGCTAGAATCCCCGCTGCAGTTGACGATGCGCAGTAACCAGTTGTCCAAAATGCTGGGAGAGTTCATTAGTTTGTTCGGAAGGGGAAGCCAAGAGCGTTTGCGGCCTTTCAGCCGGTCACTGAAGACAGAATCGAGGCGCACGCCCTGCAATCTTTCTCATACGATTTTACAGAAGCTATTAGGTAAACAAATTCATTTTTTCTGTACTTACAGCTTCATATGTCAGTTTCATGACGATATGCCCATCATTTCATTAATGGTCATAGTTGTTGTAATATTTACGTGGAAGTAAGCCACTGCGTGAAATTCGAAAAAGTTTGCAATGCAAAATAGAGGTAGCTATGATTTTGCGTATGTTGCATATTACAAAATGTATGAAATTCATTTAACATACTGAAGATTCTTTAGACTTGGGTGGAGGTCTCTATCCATCACCAATCTCGAGAAAGTTAGTCTGCCGTATCAAACTTATTGGCAATCGCGAGCTCCACCGATACAGCCAGAATGAAATATTTACAACTTTCCTCAAATTCCATAAACAGCTTGCGATATAGAAATGAGATGTTGGTGACGATAGCACACAAAGAGGAGAGTAATTTTCCGGACATAAGTTTACTAGATCATTTTTGTTCTGTCCCATCTCATCGATTAATCCCTAGGGTTTGTACACGGTGGAAAAAATCACTCTGTATATTGCGGAACAGAGGTATCCCCAGGTTCGTGATAAAAGTATGACAAGGTTTACATGAAAACACCAAAATAAGAATAGATACTGACAAAGAGCCGACATCAAACCTAAGAGATAAATTAGCGACTAAAGCGAGGCTGCAGTGTGTCACAAATACTGTTCAACATCTACTTCGGCGGCCTGTCAGGGAATGGGTGCGCGACAGAATACCTTATAGTATAAGAGCCGAGACAGATAAATTTCCAAATACAATGCTTCTTACCGAGAACCAGATAATCATGCACGACAGTGAAAAAGATGATACTCAGCGATGTGTAGATGAAACCATATAAGTCTATATAAGTCTACAGGCTTTCGTGGCCGTTGTCACTGAAGGTAATATCTTCTGGGTTGTTAGGCGGCGACACATTTCCTCAAGCAATCGACGTTTCGACCCATCTGCTGGGATACTCTTCATGATCTTCTAGTATCCATTGAAGATTGCTCAGCTTAAAGTGAACACCACAAAACCCTGAAAATTATCGTAGCAGAGGCATCCAAACGTCGATTGTTTGAAGAAAGATGCAGCTGCCTAACAACCTGTAAGATTTTAACTTCAATGTGTCTAAATTGTAACTTGATGACATCAACAACAAAAACAAAAACCATGAATTCTTTTAGGGAAATACCCCATAATAACAACGACAAAGTAATAACAGAACACGTATCTCATTTCTAGTATCTAGGATGTGACATAACTTATGAACAAGAGAATAGCATAAATAAATAAAATTAGCAGCTATCAATACATAGGGTGAATCTAAAAGGAATTTGCAACTTCACTTATAAACAGAATTTTACTGAGACAAATAAGACGTGTGCTTAAGGTGCCATCTTGTAGCGAAATACTTCAAGTTTTACTCACGTGTTGTTGTATTGCCGAATTCCGACATTAGGAAGGACAGACAATTGAAAATCATGTGTTTAAGGCGCCACCTTGTAGCAAAAGTTATACTCACTTATTGTTGTGTTACCGAATTCCGCAACTACGAACTACAGAAAGTTGCAAATCAAAATGGCAGTCTCTACAGGAAATGAAAGTGTTCATTGCGAGTTTTGGATGGAAGAAAAAAAGTCAACAATAAGGATGCCACACGGAATCTCCTGCTAGGCCTACAATTTACTCCCGGCATCAGAATTTCGTTCATACTGGTTGTAGCATTCGTCATAACATATCTGCAGGTCTCTCACGAGTTTATGAGGCTGTTGTCGAGCGAGTGGCAAAGAGTTTTGTTGGCAGTCCCTGGAAATGAATGCATACGAGGGCTTGGAGTTCTTCAGTTTACTGTCTGTAGGGTGCCACGAAAAACACCGCAACTGAAGTCTTACAGACTGACAGTGCAGATGTCACGTGGAATTTCCTAAACAAAATGTAACAGGAAACTGATTACAGATGGAACATTTGCTGTATGACCAACCCCAATCACGTGCAGCCAAAGTGAAAGTTGAAGCGGAAGTTAAAGTGAAAGTAAATGTATGGGATGAAGGTTGCAGTATTTTCAGTATTTTACAACAAGATGACATCTCTACTACTTCTCAATAAAATTCTGTTTGTAAGTAAATTTTTAAAGTTCCTTTAGAATCGCCCTGTATGTGTGGCACAGTAACAACATTAAAAGGTAACAGAAGAAGACCAAATCCAAGTGAAATTTTATGAAGTCATGGCGCTATCCACTGTACTATACGCAGCGTGAAGTTATATTTTAAGATCAAAAGCCCTAAGGTAACTTGAAACATCATAAATGAAGTTCCTTAGATGCGATAACTGAGAAAAGTGGCAACCGACTAAAAAAAATAAAAGTGTGAGGTCATCCACATAAGTACTACAAAAAATTCGCTAAACTTCGGTTTCGCGATAAATCACACAAATCTAAAGGCCGTACACTCAACTAAATACTTTAGGATCACAATTACGAATAACTTAAATTCGAATGATCACAGAGATAATGTTGTGGGGAAATTAACTAAAGATTCCTTCGGCTAAAAATTCCGAGCTGAGAGGCTATGGTCGATGCACGTCTCGTCTCCAACTGCGGGAGATATCTTCCGAGGTAAAACGGCTACTGCCACTTAAGGGTGTCTCGAATTTACTGAGCGCACAGACGGCACAACCATACGTCACGTGATGCCGAATGTGTGACTATCTATGAATGGCATCATCGTTCTCCATTTAAAAAATTCGATTGTCATTCTGTTGGCGCAAAGTGGACTCTTACCTCGGAAGATACCTCCCACAGTTGGAGACGAAACGTCAGGGAGCACTTTTATACATCGACCACGGCCTCTCACCCCGGCTGCTTTAACTGAAGAAGATCTCGGCCGTGAAAGCCTACGGTGTATGATTAGACCAGAGACTGCTATTTATTGGCAGAACACTTAGAAAATGCAACAACTTTAATAAAGAGACTCCTTACACGATGCTTGTCCACCTTCTTCTTTAGTACACTACTGGCCATTAAAATTGCTACACCAAGAAGAAATGCAGGTGATAAACGGGTATTCATTGGACAAATATATTATACTAGAACTGACAAGTGATTACATTTTCACGCAATTTGGGTGCATAGATCCTGAGAAATCAGTGCCCAGAACAACCACCTCTGGCCGTAATAACGGCCTTGATACGCCTGGGCATTGAATCACACTGAGATTGGATGGCGTGTACAGGTACAGTTGCCCATAAAGCTTCAGCACCATACCACAGTTCATCAAGAGTAGTGACTGGCGTATTGTGACAAGCCAGTTGCTCGGCCACCATTGACCAGACGTTTTCAATTCATGAGAGATCTGGAGAATGTGTTGGCCAGGGCAGCAGTGGAACATTTTCCGTATCCAGAAAGGCCCGTACAGGACCTGCAACATGCGGTGGTGCATTATCCTGCTGAAATGTAGGGTTTCGCAGAGATTGAATGAAGGGTAGAGCCACGGGTCGTAACACATCTGAAATGTAACGTCCACTATTCAAAGTGCCGTCAATGCGTGACCGAGACGTGTAAGCAATGGCATCCCATACCATCACGCCGGGTGATACGCGAGTATGGCGATGACGAATACACGCTTCCAATGTGCGTTCACCGCGATGTCGCCAAACACAAATGCGACCATCATGATGCCGTAAACAGAACCTGGATTCATCCGAAAAAATGACGTTTTGCCATTCGTGCACCCAGGTTCGTCGTTGAGTACACCATCGCATGCGCTCCTGTCTGTGATACAACGTCAAGGGTAACCGCAGCCGTGGTCTCCGAGCTGATAGTCCATGCTGCTGCAAACGTCGTCGAACTGTAAGTGCAGATGGTTGTTGTCTTGCAAACGTCCCCATCTGTTGACTCAGGGATCGAGACGTGGCTGAACGATCCGCTACAGCCATGCGGATAAGATGCCTGTCATCTCGACTGCTGGTGATACGCGGCCGTTGGGATCCAGCACGGCGTTCCGTATTACCTTCCTGAACCCACCGATTCCATATTCTGCAAACAGTCATTGGATCTCGACCAACGCGAACAGCAATGTCGCGATACGATAAACCGCAATCGCGATAGACTACAATCCGACCATTATCAAAGTCGGGAACGTGATGATACGCATTTCTCCTCCTTACACGAGGCCTCACAACGTTTCACCAGGCAACGCCGGTCAACAGCTGTTTGTGTACGACAAATCGGTTGGAAACTTTCCTCATGTTAGCACGTTGTAGGGTTCGCCACCGGCGGGAACCTTGTGTGAATGCTCTGAAAAGCTAATCATTTGCATATCACAGCATCTTCTTCCTGTCGGTTAAATTTCGCGTCCGTAGCACGTCATCTTCGTGGTGTAGCAATTTTAACGGCCATTAGTGTATTAATGTGCAGAGTGGGATCTGCATCAGATAGGATTGACGGAGGACATCGAAAAAGTTCAAACAAGGGTAACTTGTTTTGTATTATCACGGAATAGGGAAGAGAGTGCCATGAAGAATATACAATTGAGGTATCAAACTAATGACCTAGTTTCCCCTCCGATTGAGAAAATATTCAGATGGCACCCACTTTCAAAGGGAGAAAAGGTCTTCATGATAAAATAAGAGAAAGCGTTGCTCGCACAAGAAGATTTAAGTGTTCGTTTTTCCCACACGCCATTCGAAAGTGGAACGGTAGGGCAATAGAGTAATGGTGATTCAGTAAACCCTCTGCCAGGCACTTAATTCTAAGTTGCTGAGTAATCACATAGATGTCGATGTATATCTGTGGAAGGTTGCACAAGCGAAGAGAAGAAATGAAGAAATATGGAAAGAATACAATAGTCTAGATACATGTAGACATATGCAGTTTTATGTTTGTGCCGGTATATGAATGCGCACAGAATAACGTGACCAGTAGATACACAGTCGGCAGGGCACGTGTGGGAAGGACGGTAGTGGAGGGGACTAAGCGCAGGAGCTGTAGGAGAAATACCGAGCACTAGAGGATAAGTGCAGATCTAAACTGAAGCCTACATTCTGAAACAGTGGTTTATTAAGTGGGGAACCGAGCAAAAATAAGGTTAGTAGCTTATGAAAAAGCACAGCCTCGGTACAAATATGAACATGTAAAGTCTTCGCTTATGTCTTACCAAAACACATACCATTTCCCGTTTCACCACCTATCTATGGTCCCTGAAAGTTAAATTCTGTCATTGAAAATGTCTACAGGTAGTGGAATAACGCAGTAGATAATGTAGTTTTGCGTAATAATCACAAGGCCGGCCGGAGTGGCCGAGCGGTTCTAGGCGCTACAGTCTGGAATCGCATGACCGGTGCGGTTGCAGGTTCAAATCCTGCCACGGGCACGGATGTATGTGATGTTCTTAGGTTAGTTAGGTTTATGTAGTTCTAAGTTCTAGGGGACTGATGACCTCAGAAGTTAAGTCCCATAGTGCTCAGAGCCACATGAACCAATAACCACAAGGCGAAGTATTCTCCTCTTTGTGTGTTACCATTTGGCAAAATATCATGTAGATGTCTCGAAACGCTTATGAAATACGAGTAACATTGCAGATATTTCACTCTGGCTATATCGTTGGCGCACGCCATCGCAAATGAGCGTGCTGCATCAGATCAATTTTCTCGTGACTAGTGACAGAGACATCCACCCACGCCTAAAAGAAGTTCAGTATATTAGCTAAATTTCATACGCAAGAGCATAATATGTAATACACAGAAAATGCAAAATCATAGCAACTCCAATTTTTCATTGCAAACTTCTTCGAATTTTGCGCAATGTCTTACTTCCAAGAAAATATCACTATGACCCCTAACGAAATGATGGGCACATCACCATGAAGCTGACATATAAAGCTATAAATAACACAATATGGACTTTTTTTACCGAATAGTTTATGTAAAACCGTTTGAGAAAGATTGGAGGGCGTGCGCCTCGATTCCGCCTTCGCCGAGCAGCCTAGGGGGTACCATCACTGTCGGCCTCGCCTTCCGGACAAGCATGTGAACTCGCCCAGGGCTTTTCATGAAAACTGGTTACTGCGCAACGGCCCACCACACCCTACGTGAACTTTACCTTGGGCTACATAACGTGCACGAAAAAAAATAGAAGGCAGGCCGCGGTTCTAGGCGCTTCAGCCCGGAACAGCGCGACTGCTACGGTCGCAGGTTCAAACCCTGCCTCGGGCATGGATCTGTGTGATGTCCTGAGGTTAGTTAGTTTTAAGTAGTTCTATGTTCTAGGGGACTGATGACCTCAGATGTTAAGTCCCATAGTGCTCAGAGCCATGTGAACCAAAACAGAAGAGCCAGAGAAACTGGTACACCCGTCTAATATCTTGTAGGCCCCGGCGAGCACGCGGAAATGCCGCAACAGGACGTGGCATGGACTCGAATAACGTCTGAAGTAGTGCTGGAGGCAACTGACACCATGAATTGGACAGGGCTGTTCATAAATACGTAACAGTATTACGGGGTGGAAATCGCTAGTGAACAGAACTTTGCAAGGCATCTCAGATGTGCTTAATAATGTTCATTTCTGGGAAGTTTGGTAGCCAGTGGAAGTATTTAAACTCAGAAGAGTTTCCAGGGGCCACTCTGTACCACTTCTGTGGGGTGTAGCGTTGCCCCACTGGAATGCACAATGGGCAGGAATCGACGCTTATGTACGTGTCTTTGACAGAGCCGTTTCAAGACGTATCAGTGGTCCCATATCACTCCAACTGCACGCGCCTCACACCATTACAGAGCAACCACCAGCTTGAACAGTCCCCTGCTGACACGCAGGGTCCATGGATTCATGAGGTTATATCCATATCCGTATACATCCATCCGCTCGATACAATTTGGAACGAGACTCGTCTGATCAGGCAACCTATTTCCAGTCATCAACGTTGACAGGTCCAGGCTAGACGTAAAGATTTGTGTCGTGCAGTGATCAAGGGTACACGAGTGGGCCATCTGAAAACCCATCTCGATGATGTTGAATGGTTAGCACGCTGACACTTGTTGATGGCCCAGCACTGAAATCTGCTGCACTTCGGGGAAGGGTTGCACTTTTGTCACGTCGAACGATTCTCTTCAGTCGTAGTGGTCCCGTTCTTGCAGGATCTTTTATGGCCGCAGTGATTCTCTCTCTCTCTCTCTCTCTCTCTCTCTCTCTCTCTCTCTCTCTCTCTCTCTCTCTCCCTCTCTCTCCTTCTCCCTCCCTCTCCTCTTCTTTCTCTACGTGTCCGCTTTGTAATAGATGGTAGGCTGGGCTGGTTCGCCCAGGGATTCCTCATATTCACGGTACACTCGTGAAATGGCTAAAATGGTTCGAATGGCTCTGAGAACCATGGGACTTAACTACTGAGGTCATCAGTCCCCTAGAACTTAGAACTACTTAAACCTAACTAACCTAACGACATCACACACATCCATGCCCGAGACAGGATTCGAACCTGCGACCGTAGCGGTCGCTCGATTGCAGACTGTAGCACGTAGAACCGCTCGGCCACCTCGGTCGGCTACACTTGTGAAATGGTCGTACGGGAAAATCCCCACTTCATCGCTACCTTCGTTTCTGTGTGGTGTCTTTTTTAGCCCTTTTTCCACGTGCCTGTTTTTAACTGTGAAATGAAATTTTCACTCTACAGGGGAGTGTGCGCCGATATGAAAGTTCTTGGCAAATTAAAACTGTGTGCCAGACCGAGACTCGAACTCGGGACCTTTGCGTTTCACGGGTAAATAGAGTGAAAATTTCATTCTTGACACATTCCCCAGGCTGTGGCTAAGCCGTGTCTCCGCAATATCCTTTCTTTCAGGAGTGCTAGTTGTGCAAGGTTCGCAGGATAGCTTCTGTAAAGTTTGGAAGGTAGGAGACGAGGTACTGGCAGAAGTAAAGCAGTGAGGACGAGGCGTTAGTCGTGCTTGGGTAGCTCAGTTGGTAGCGCACTTGCCCGCGAAAGACAAAGGTCCCAAGTTCGAGTCTCGGTCCGGCACACAGTTTTAATCTGCCAGGAAGTTTCATATCGGCGCACACTCCCCTGTAGAGTGAAAATTTCATTCTTGTCTTCTACTATGTCAATTGGGACTGACGTATAGTCATTTTTAACTCCTTTCTGTCTTCGTGTTCTATAGTTTTCACTTTGGCGCGTATGATCTCAGTTGTATTTTGCGCCCTAAAGCAAATCAAAACCACAAAAATTGTACATGTTTCTTTGGCAGTTCAGTGTATTTCCTGAAAGCGTTGCCCCTACAGCGACGTGTTTCTTGTGGACAGGGCGGCAGTGTTGATTGCAATTCCAGCCGCAGTGGTTGTCGGCATCCTCATCTGTGGCGCCGGCCCGCCGGAGTGCGGCAGCCATCATCAGTTAGCGGCTGCGGGCCGGCGCAGACAGGCAGCCGATATTGGCGGCCGCAGAGACGGCGCCAGCGACACGGACGCCGACTGCGCGTATTTGCCGGCGATGCTGCGGCGCCTCCCCCCTTCCCCTCTACCATCCCACCATCAGTCTGCAGCGGTAATTAATTTGCAGAGCGTAGGCTCGGCCCGGGCGCCGCGGCGTCAGAGAACGTGGCTATTGCTGGCAATTACGGCCGGCAGACACGCCGAAGATTAACGATTTGCGGCGGGTGACGTTTTATTAAGCCGGCTGTCGCTCACGCCTCAGCCGAGTTCGCATTCCGCGCGATTTTTGGGACCTCGTTTTCATCCGGCCCGGCGCGGCGCACGCCCTCTCTCTCTCTCTCTCTCTCTCTCTCTCTCTCTCTCTCTCCCTCTCTCTCTCTTTCTCTCTCTACGTGCCCGCTTTGTAATTGATGGTAGGCTGGGCTGGCCCGCGCAGGCAGCCGATGCGGCGGCGCCCGCGCCTCTGTGTAAGCGTATGTGTGTGTACGCCTGTGTGCGTGCGCGGCAGGCAGGCAGTCAGCCCGCTCGCTTTTCATTATAAACGACGCCGGCACACTATCAGTCATGCCGCCGCGCAGTGGCGGTACCGCGACACGGCTTCAGCCACCGCTGTCTGTCTGCATGCTGAGGACGACGACGAACAGTCGTTCCTATAGCTCCGTCTCTGCGACAGATGCTGGAAGTAACCTTGCGCTCCGTTGGTACGGAACCTCCGAAGCTGTAAGCGACTGGCGAGGTGTAAAGGCGTGGAAAAATGTACTAGTTAACACGCCACTGTTGATCTTGACTCTTGTCAGGCTCTTTAAAGCCCACTGCCGTTTTCATCGTACGAGGGTTGCCCAGAAACTAATGCATCGCAGTTTTTTTTCTTCACAATGAGAATTACGCACACGAAAACCGAGCGAGGTGGCGCAGTGGCTAGCACACTGGACTCACACTCGGGAGGACGAAGGTTCAATCCAGCTTCCGGCCATCCTGATTTAGGTTTTCCGTGATTTCCCTAAATCGGTCCAGGCAAATGCCGGGATGGCTCCTCTGAAAGGGCACGGCCGACTTCCTTCCCTGTCCTTCCTTAATCCGATGAGACCAATGACCTCGCTGTCTGGTCTCCTCCACCAAAACAACCCAACCCCAACCCAACACACACGAGAGAATGGTGTTTTATCTAAACACCCCATTTTTCCACGTAATCTCCATCCAGTTCTGTGGCCTTCCTCCAGCGCGAAACAAGGGCGTGTATGCCCTGTCGGTACCAATCCTTGTCCTGGTGGCGGAGCCAGTTCTTCACTGTGTGAATCACCTCCTCATCATCCTCAAAATGTTTCCCACCAAGGGCGTCCTTTAATGGCCCAAACAAGAGTAAGTCCGAGACGGCTAGGTCAGGGCTGTATGGTGGATGGGGTAACACTGACCAACCCTGTTTTGCGATAAGTTCAGCAGTCCTCACACTTATGTGAGGCCGAGTGATATCGTGTTGCAGCAAAAGATCTCCTGGGTTGCTGTGGCGCCGAATTCGTCGGAAGCGCGTCTTGCGTTTTGTTAATGTAAAACTGTTACGGCTTTTGTGGCCACTTGTCGACCACCAGTTCACCACCGGCAATGGTGGGTGAAGCTTTGACAATGCCAGCCACTCGTGCTGGCGAAACGTCAGAAAAATCATTAGATGAACGTCGGCCGAAGAACCCGAGACAGAAGCCAATAGCCAGTTTTGTTAATGTGTTGAAATATGTTTCTGAATTAATAATACAGCCTCTTCGCATCATATCACCGAGAATCACACCTTCACAGTCCCAGAACATGGAGATCATGACCTTACCTTCGATAGCAGTTGCTTTGAATTTTTTCTTCTGTGGGGAGTGGGAATGGAAACATTCCATCGACTGTCGTTTTGTTTCGGGCTCAAAATGCTGAACCCAGGTTTCATTACCTGTCACAATCCGGTACAAGAAGGCCTACTCCTCAGCTTCAAAACGTTGCAACAAATCAACAGAAATGTTTTTTCTGTGGGATCCACAATTAGATACTGCAGGACTCATCTTGCACTCACTTTTGTATATACAAGAGTGCGGATAATTGCATCCACACTTCCTTTGCTGATTGACAGATTCAGCGCTAAGCCGACTGCCGAGTCGTAATACGTCTGTCCTCGCGAATGACTACATCAGCTCGCGGCAACATGTCAGATGTGACACCCGTGGATGGTGTCCCCAAACGCTGCAAATCGTGGAGCTCCGCTAAACCGCCTTCTAATTACCTCATCCTCCGTGCCCAGTAACTAACTGTACTTCTGTCGACAGCCGATGCTCTATAGACCTTGCACAAACATTTGCGAATATTCCTCAGTTTCTTTCTCTGCAGTAAGAAATTCAAACCCACCCATGAACCACGGACCTTGCCGTTGGTGGGGAGGCCTGCGTGTCTCAGTGATACAGATATCTGTACCGTAGGTGCAAATCCCAACGGAGGGGTACCTGTTGAGAGGCCGGACAAATGAGTGGTTTCTGAAGAGGGGCAGCAGCCTTTTCAGTAGTTGCAGGGGCAACAGTCTGGATGACTGACTGACATGGCCTTGTAGCATTAACCAAAACGCCTTGTTGTGCTGGTACTTCGAACGGCAGAAAGCAAGGGGAAACTACGGCCGTAATTTTTCCCGAGGGCATGAAACTTTACTGTATGGTTGAATGATAATGTGCTCACGGGTAAAATATTTCGGAGGTAAAATAGTTCCCCATTCGTATCTCCGGGCGGGGACTACTCAGGAGGATGTCATTATTAGGAGAAAGAAAACTGGCGTTCTACGGGTCGGAGCGTGAAATGTCAGATCCCTTAATCGGGCAGGTAGGTTACAAAATTTAAAAACGTAAATGGGTAGGTTAAAGTTAGATATAGTGGGAATTAGTGAAGTTCGGTGGCAGGAGGAACAAGACTTCTTGACAGGTGAATACAGGGTTATAAATACAAAATTAAATAGAGGTAATGCAGGAGTAGGTTCAATAACAAATAAAAAAATAGGAGCACAGGTCAGCTTCTACGAACAGCATAGTGAACGCATTATTGTAGCCAAGATAGACACGAAGCCCACACCTACCACAGCAGTACATGTTTATATGCCAACTACCTCTGCAGATGATGAATAGAAAGAAGACACGTATGATGAGATAAAGGAAATTATTCAGATAGTGAAGGGAGACGAAAATTTAATAGTCATGGGTGAAGGGAATTCGATAGTAGGAAAAGGAAAAGAAGGGAAAGTAGTAGGTTAATATTGAATGGGGATATGGAATGAAAGAGGAAGCCGCCTGGTAGAATTTTGTACAGAGCATAACTTGATCATAGCTAACACTTGGTTTAAGAATCATGAAAGAAGGTTGTATACGTGGAAGAGGCCTGGAGACAATGGAAGGTTTGAGATAGAATTATTGTAAGACAGAGATTTAGGAAGCAGGTTTTAAATTGTAAGACATTTCCAGGGGCAGATGTGGACTCTGATCACAATCTATTGGTTATGAACTGCCGATTAAAACTGAAGAAACTTCAAAGAGGTGGGAATTTAAGATGAGACCTGGATAAACTGAAAGAACCAGAGATTGTAGAGTTTCAAAGAGATCATTAGGGCACGATTGACAGGAACGGGGAAAAGAAATACGGTAGAAGAAGAATGGGTAGCTTTGAGAGATGAAATAGTGAAGGCAACAGAGGCTCAAATAGGTAAAAAGACGACAACTAGTAGAAATCCATGGGTAACAGACGAAATATTGAATTTAATTGATGAAAGGAGAAAATATAAAAATGCAGTAAATGAAGCAGGCAAAAAGGAATACAAACGTCTCAAAAATGAGATCGATCGGAAGTGTAAAATATCTAAGCAGGGATGGCTAGAGAATAAATGTAAGGATGTAGAGGCATATATCACTAGGGGTAAGATAGATACTTCCTACAGGAAAACTTAAGAGACCTTTGGAGAAAAGAGAACCACTTGTACGAATATCAAGAGTTCAGATGGAAAACCTGTTCTAAGCAAAGAAGGGAAAGCAGAAAGGTGGAAGGAGTATATAGAGGGTCTATACAAGGACGATGTACTTGAGGGTAAAGTTATGGAAATGGAAGAGAACGTAAGTGAAGATGAAATGGGAGATGTGTTACTGCGTGAAGAATTTGACAGAGCACTTAAAGACCTAAGTCGAAACAAGACGCCGGGAGTAGACAATATTCCACTAGAACTACTGATAGCCTTGAGAGAGCCAGCTATGACAAAACTCTACAATCTGATGAGCAAGATGTATGAGACAGGCTAAATACCTTCAGATTTCGAGAAGAATACAATAATTCCAATCCTAAAGAAAGCACGCATTGACCGGCGTGAAAATGACCGAACTATCAGTTTAATAAGTCACAGCTGCAAAATACATACACGAATTCTTTACAGACGAATGGAAAAAGTGTTAGAAGATCAGTTCGGATTCCGTAGAAATATTGGAACACGTGAGGCAATACTGACCCTACGACTTATCATAGAAAATAGTTTAAGGAAAGGGAATCCTAAATGACTAGCATTTGTAGACTTAGAGAAAGCCTTAGACAAGGTTGACTGGAATACTCTCTTTCAAAGTCTGAAGATGTCAGGGGTCAAATACAGGGAGCGAAAGACTATTTACAATTTGTACAAGAGCCAGATGGCATTTATAAGAATTTAGGGACATGAAAGGGAAGCAGCGGTTGGGAAGGGAGTGAGACAGGGTTGTATCCTATCCCCGATGTTATTCAATATGTATATTGAGCAAACAGTAAAGGAAACAAAAGAAAAATTTGGAGTAGGTTATAAAATCCATGGACAAGAAATAAAAACTTTGAGGTATGCCGATGGCATTGTAATTCTGTCACAGACAGCAAAGGACCCTGAAGATCAGTTGGACAGTGTCTTGAAAGACCGATATAAGATGAACATCAACGAAAGCAAAACGAGGACAATGGAATGCAATCCAATTAAATCAGTTGATGCTAAGGGAATTAGGTTAGGAAATGAGACACTTCAAGTAGTAGATGAGTTCTGCTATTTGGGGAGTAAAATAACTAATTATTGTCGATGTAGAGAAGATATAAAATGTAGACTAGCAATGGCAAGAGAGGCGTTTCTGAAGAAGAGAAATTTAGTATCATCGAGTATAGATTTAAGTGTCAGTAAGTATTTCTTAAAGTATTTGTATGGAGTGTAGCCATGTATGGATGTAAAACATGGACGATAAATAATTTAGACAGTAAGAGCATACAAGCTTTCGAAATGTGGTGCTACAGAAGAATGCTGAAGATTAGATTCTTAGATTACGTAACTAATGAGGAAGTAGTGAACAGAATTGAGGAGAAGAGGAATTTGAAGCACAACTTGACTAGAAGACGCGGTTGGTTAGTAGGACACGTTCTGCGACATCAAGGAATGACCAGTTTAGTGACTGAGGGAAGCGTGGAGGGTAAAAATTGGAGAGGGAGACGAAGAGATGAACACACTAAGCAGATTCATATGGATGTAGGTTGCAGTAGTTACTCGGAGATGAAGAAGCTTGCACAGGATAGAGTAGTATGGAGAGTTGCATCAAACCAGTCTCTGGACTGAAGACCACAACAACAACAACAACAACAACAAGAAATCCAATGACGTTACGTTGCTTGTAACGTACATCACATACAGACACCAACTAGAAACTGTTCTGCAGCTACGCTATTTGTCGGAAGTGACGGAAACTTGGAACGCTCACTCAGGACACTTTGGATAATATACAGGGTGAAAAGAATTTAAACCGACAAACTCTGGGAGGTTGTAGGTGACATATAACAAATATTTTTCCCTAATGCCATTTTTTCCTATGAGGATTATTTAAACCGGTGGAGGACGATTACGATCTTCAGTTGTTAGAGGGCGTATTACGCTCTTCAGTTGTAGGCAACTGCTGTCCACCAGTGTAGCAGTGCATTGTCTTTGTTTACTAATGGAGCGATACACTGATATGGTTGGTGCGTACTACGTACCGCACCACAACGGACGAGCTGCAGAGCGGCTTTATCAACAACAATATCCTAATCGCCGTATCCCGCATCATACGACCTTTGCTGCTGTGTACCAACGTCTGCGTAAGACCGCAGTGGTACCTGGAACAGTGTTAAATGCGTCCTACATTTCTATCCTCTGTGCTGTTTACCGATGACGCAACGTTCGGGCGTGATGGAGTCTTCAACACGCACAATTCGCATGTTTTGAGTGAAGATAACCCACATGCCACAGTTATTAGTGCTCATCAAGTGCGGTCCTTCGTTAATGTGCGGGTCGGTGTTGTTGGGGGACTGTTTAATTGGGCCGAATCTGCTACCTAGGCCATTAAATGGCAGGCCCTATTACAATTTTCTCGCCACGGCATTGCCAGAATTGCTGGAAGACGTCCCGCTCTCTACAAGACAATGCATGTGGTTCCAGCATGACGGGGCGCCGGGACATTTCAGTCGTCGTGTGCGTCGATTCCTGGACCGACGGTTCCCAGAAACGTGTACTGGCAGAGGTGGTCCTGTACCATGGCCTGCTCGATCCCCAGATATTCCCCCTCTGGACTTTTTTGTGTAGGGAGAAATGCGCAACATTGTTTACGTAACTCCTGTTGCATCAGAAGAGGATCTGGTTGCCCAGATAGTAGCAGCAGCAGGAACAATTCAGGATACTCCTGGGGTTTTTGCTCGTGTCAGACAGAAAAGATCCGACGGTTTAACCTTTGTTTACGTGTCAATTGAGGCATTTTTGAAAATCTACTGTAATTGAAATTGGGTTGTGTTAATGTGTTGCCTCTTGGTCATAAAAAAAATGGAAAAGTGTTTGTTGGTTTAGTTAATTTGCCACCAGAGAAATCTTCCTCTACCGGTTTAAATATTCCTCATAGGAAAAAATGACATTAGAGGAAATTATTTGTTTTGATGTCCTCTGCAGCCTCCTAGAGTTTGTCGGTTTAAATACTTTTCACCCTGTATACGTAACATTTTTTTTTTCTAAGAAAAGAAATTCGGTGCATTACTTTCTGGGCAACCCTCGCACATTGGTGTCCAGATGTTAAGTATAAGCACAAAAAGAGAACACGTTTTCTGAACAGGAGATGGGAGAGTCTCGACTGTTTAACTGATGTGAAAGTAGTTAGAGGAGTACCCAGAGGGAATGCTACGAGAGTATTACTGTTTATGGTCTACCGGATGAACAAAAATTCCCACACGCTACAGCGCGATTCCTTGCAGACTACCATTACAAAAATGTCTCAAACAAAATTTCGTTCCGTGCGTATTCTGGGTAGGAAAGGCAATGAAAGGCAATTTGGCAACACTGCAATTACGTGTACGACAAGAATCTTCATTCAATCCATCCAACCGTGCTGCCCAGTTAAGGCAATGTGTAGGGTTTTCTATTGGAATACACAAGTTAACGAGTTCGTCTTCCGGTTCTATGTGTATTTTTTTATTTTCTAATTTTGATCTGCCTAATTGTTCTGTAGTACACACTGTTTATTAAACAATATGTATCCAGAATATAATTTTTTTTAATGTCGAAGATAAGTAATTAGTCAGACATCTCAGAAATATTCGCGATGACAGATAATTACACATCGAAAAAAGTTTTGAATCACATCTGTTCCGAGAGTTCAGGAACCTGTAGAGAAAATTGGAATAGAGATCAACATAAACATAATTTCCGCCCTTTTTATCGCTCATGAAAACCATACATTGTGTGTTGTACCACCACACAGCGGGACCTTTAGAGGTAGTGGTCCAGATTGCTGTACACAGCTGTACCTCTAACACACAGTAGCACATACTCTTGCACTGATGCATGCCTATTTTCGTCGTGTCGTACTATCCACAAGTTCATCAAGGCGCTGTTGGTCCAAATTGTCCTCCTCAACGGCGGTTCGGTGTAGATCCCTCAGAATAGCTGGTGGGTCACATCGTCCATAAACAGCTGTTATTAATCTATCCCAGGCATGTTCGGTGGGGTTCATGTTGGAGAACATGTTGGCCACTCTAGTCGAGATATGTAGTTATTCAGAAGGAAGTTATTCGCAGGATGCGCACCATGGGGTCGCGAATTGTCGTCCATGAAGACGAATGTCTCGCCAATACGCTGCCGATATGGTTGCACTATCGGTCGGAGGACGGCATTCACGTATCGTCGAGCCATTACGGCGCCTTCCATGACCACCAGCGGCGTTCGTCGGCCCCACATAATGCCACCTAAAACAGCAGGTAACCTCCACCTTGCTGCACTTGCTGGACAGTTTGTCTAAGGCGTTCAGCCTGACAGGGTTGCCTCCAAACATGTCTCTGAAGATTGTCTAGATGAAGGCATATGTGACACTCATCGGTGAAGAGAACGTGATGCCACTCCTGAGCGATCCATTCGGCATGTTCTTGGGCTCATCTGTACCACGCTGCATAGTGTCGTAATTGCACAGATGGACCTCGCCATGGACGTCGGGAGTGAAGTTGTGCATCATGCAGCCTATTTTGCGCAGTTTGAGTCGTAACACGACGCCCTGTGGCTGCACGAAAAACATTATTCAACATGGAGGCGTTGCTGTCAGGGATCCTCCGAGCCATAATCCCTAGGTAGCGGTCATCCACTGCAGTAGTAGCCCTTGGGCGGCGTGAGCGAGGCATGTCATCGACAGTGTCTGTCTCTCTGTATCTCCTCCATGTCCAAAGAACCTCGCTTTGGTTCACTCCGAGACGCCTATCATTTCCCTTGTTGAGAGCCCGTCCTGGCACTAAGTAACAATGCGGACGCGATAGAACCGCGGTATTGACCGTCTAGTCATGGTGGAGCTACAGACAACACGAGCCGTGTACCTCCTTCCTGATCGGATGGCTGGAACTGGTCGGCTGTTGGACCCCGCCGGCTAATAGGCGCTGCTCATACATGGTTTTTTACATCTTTGGGCTGGTTTAGTGACATATCTGAACAGTCAGCGGGACTGTGTCTGTGATACAATATTCACAGTCAACGTCTATCTTCAGGAGTTCTGGGAACCAGTTTGATCGCAAACTTTTTCCTATGTGTATAGATTACTTGTCGCAGTATAGAAATAATTACAAAACTTTTCTATGTGGGGATTTTAAACTTACTTACTACATTCAGTGAAGGCGACCAGTTTAAAATACCTGTCTGTGACAGCATGTCTTTCACAAGAAATATATGTCATATTCCAGGGATTTGAAACGATGCTATACCACTGGCTTTGACACAAGAGAACATTCAAGCTGGTTTTTCTAAAACGGGAATTTGTCCGTTCAATCGCAATCTGTTCCGAGGAATTGACGTCGCTACCTCAATCGTAACTGACAGACCAAACACTCACGATAAAACACCAGCCCCCTTAATTGTTCAATGATCCTGTGACTACTCCTAGATGCAGTAACGTGGATATTCAGTTAGCGCCGTCGACTTCTAAGCTTATCCTACCAGCTTTTTCACCAGAGGCTCCTCCTAGATAAATGAGAAATCAAGGTAGCAAAACTAAAATATCCACAATCTACACTGACAAGCCTGAAGGAACCGCTCTCAGGCAGGAATTTGAATGCAAACAAGAACCAGAGGTCAGGCAAATAAAAAACAGAATAAAGATTTCATTGGAGAGAAAGGCAAAGGAAAAAACAGCTATAAGGGAAACACTTCCACCATCATCAAAAGATGACAATTTTTTCTCTCTTGTTTGTCTGACACAACACACTGAAAGCAGGCCTGGAAATACATGCTTGCTGCGCCAAGTAAAATGTGGAGCCGGTCTCACTTAGGGTGGACAGATGGTCATCAGTGCTACAACAGCTAAAACTGTGATGACTATGATTGTAGATTTCATCACACTGACTGGTTTATCTGGAGTCCTTTCCATTTTCTGTTATGTTAGATTCTTATTGTCTATGAAGATGTTATTTTTCTATATTGTTGGTTCACATCCATAATGAAATTGTAATTGATCTTCAATGAATTTTGCTATGGAGAAATTTTCTGTTTCTTTTTCTACTCGTTATTGATTATAGACTATTTTTAATTTTTAATCTTAAAATAAGTATTTTTGACTGATTCTAATGCTGAAGTATTATATGCTGAAATACTATACGATAATTAATAATGGTTCCCAAGAGCCTTATTAATAAAAATAAATGTACCATTGACTTCAAGTCATATTTGAGTATTCTTTACGTATGGCGCTGCCGCCTATCTCTGTCACAGTATCTCGTGGTCGTGCGGCCGCGTTCTCGCTTCTCGGGTTCGATTCCCGGCGGGGTCAGGGATTTTTTCTGCCTCGTGATGGCTGGGTGTTGTGTGTTGTCCTTAGATTAGTTAGGTTTAAGTAGTTCTAAGTTCTAGAGGACTGATGACCATAGATGTTAAGGCCCATAGTGCTCAGAGCCATTTGAAGCTTTTTTTTTTTTAAAAAAAAATCTGACTTGATATATCGCGTTTTGGGCAGGCAGTATAACCATCTCTGTTTTGATCATGAGGCACTAAACAAACTGTCAAAAGTTTTACAACTTTTCCTGCAAGAAAATACAGTTTCATTATATATGTACAAAAAAAGGGCATCAGAAGGGGATATGAAAAATAGTTCAAATTTTAAGAAACTGTCACATATTCTTGAAGAAATATTACAAAACATTCGGGATACTTATAAAATCCCCCAAGTGCACGCGTTAATTAACTGTTTCATAAAGCAAGGGACAAATAAGACCTACAGAGCAATCTACCTAATTTCTGTTCACTACAAAATTCTCTCTCAGCTCTAGTTGAGAGGTTAGAGAAACAAACAGATCACTTAACTGGAAGATATCAGGCACAATTTAGAAAAAAGAGATGATCCTTTAGACAAATTATGAATTTCAATTACATCTTTGATATTCGTAAACCCACGAGAAACAGTAATTTTTGATAAAAAGGTGGGACAGCTGATGAGGAACACCATGACCGCCACCTTATCAAAAGTTAGAGCTTATGAAGAACTTTCGCAATGATTTGAATTTAAAAAGGGGGGGGGGGGGGGGGAGCGGAGGCGGAAGGAAAGGGATAATTTTGCTCCATTGCTGTCCAATTTTACACTGGAAAAAAAAGTATTAGAATACGGCCAAATGATCTCTCCAAAACAAATTTTACTTTAATTCCCTAGTATTTTCTAGGAACACTGCAATTCTCTCCAGAAGACAAGAAATAAAGCAGTTCAGTCTGCAGAGAAACCCCATGAAATAAGAACAAAACAGGATCCCAAAATTTTGCATGATAAAACGAGGAGTACAGAACGGTTCAGATTAGATATCCTCACTCAATCCCCAATCATAAGGTACGAGAACTTCTCTCAAATGTGGCACATTGTCCAACTCTTCTCTGAACGAGCGCTGTCTGAATTTCAACAGTAAACTCCGTAACGCTCTCGCGCCGACTAAACAAAACCAAGACGAAACCTGCACCTATTCGTCGAACCTTCTCATCTCTTCTGCTAATCCTACTTGGCATGGGTCACAGACTGTCAAGATTCGATCGAACAAATGTGTCGTAAGGCGCTTCTCTCGTGAATGAATTACACTTTCTTAACATCTTTCCAATGAATCTCTGCCTGGGATGCGCTTTTCTGAAATTAGTTTTATGCGGTCAGTCCAGTTTAGTAAGCGTGATCGAACAGCAAGGATCTCTTCTCATATTTATGTGCAGTATGTTACATTTATTTACGTTCAGGGTCAACAGTGATCTGTGCACTATCCATCAGTCGTCTGAACGTCAATCTGCATTTCACAACAGTCTTCTGGTTTGCAACCATCCTATAGTCAACAGCATCATCTGCAGAGAGACCCATAGAGCTTCCGACGTTAACGAATATGTCACTTAAGGGTATACGGAACGCCCTATCCTTACAATGTTAAATTGAGCTAAAATTTAGGAACATTTTCTAGTTTGTTATTTGGACGATACTCTTGATTTTTTCACAGAACGCAGAGATATGTTCTGCTTTTATGCTGAATTATTAATTTTGAAAAAAATAATGTATAGTTTTTCAGATATTTTATTTTTTGTAAATGTTAAAAAAGTTATACATTTTAACAAGTATTTTAAAATTTACATCCATTAATACAAAATAATTCCACATATCTTTTAATTCAGATATATTTGAAGGTCTTAAGGAGTAACTACAGAAAATTTCATCTTTCTACTATAAATAGGCCCTGAGAAAATGTACCTTATACACAAAAAACAAAAGTTACGGGAAATTAGCTTCAAAGTTTTTACTTCAGTACAAGCCTGCTCCATAGCTTGTATCATCAGAATCGTCCAACAGCTTCCTCTTGATGGCTCTGCTATGCTGTCTAGCCATCTTTGAATATACTTTTATGGCATTATCTGAAGACCGGAGCCGTTCCTTGTCCAAACAAAGCATAGCTGCGGCAGTTCATAGTCCTACACAGAGCCCCAACTTCTGCACAACTTTGCACTTTGTTATATTGCCCTGATTGAATGATGAAACAGCATCATAAACGCCAAAGTGAAGTGTGTTTATACTCACAAACACAGTTTTAGGTAGTCTATTCCATATCACATGGTTCACACACTCATTTGGATTATGAGTCCGGCCATGAAGACATTTCTTTAGTAGACTAATAACTGCGTGGTCTCGGAATATTGGTTTTATTTCATCCATTATGGCAGGTGGCAGGTGATGAGGGTGATTGTATTGTTTCTTAGTTACCTTGCCTTTGCTGTACTTGCACCAATTACAGTCGCCTTTTGGACATAGCCCATGTTGGGGCTTCTCATTGTTTGAAGCTGTATGAAAAATCAGAGCCCAGACTGCTCTTCTCATTAATTCTGCATCTACTGTATTCTGTCTTATTGCTAGACCATAGCACTTCTGAATACGATCTATTGTAGCATCTGTCAGTCTATTTTCCCCATCTAAAGTTTTTCCATCGCTCAATTTCTTGCCTTTCATGCTAGCCTTGAGCCGTCGAAGTCTTGATCCCACCCTTTTCTGAACATGGACAACACACTCCAGTTTGGAAATTTTCTCATCGTTACCATAGGGTCTCAGTTCCTCAATTTCTTTGAGTCACCATCTCCAAGATAATTTATGTATCTAACGTTGTACCATTTTACTGAGCGTTGATAAATACTGCTTACACCAGCAACTTCCATACCACCACTTGACCCATAGTAATTTGTCATGCACTCCTCTTCATGTTTATTTTTCATTTTCTCCTTGCATCTGCAATGCTTGGAAAGTATTGCCACATCAACTACCTTACCAGTGTCCACACTTGTAGCCAGCTGTTACTACACCATTCAGAGATGTGTGGCCGCTCTTCTGCCAGCTTCCACCAAAAGCTATGGACAAGTCTCTGCTATTATTATTTTCAACAACTGCTTCCTCAACAGCATCTTTCATGTTTTCCTGTGCCACATCTTCTACAGCAGAGCCTATTGCAATTATGTGTTTGTTAAATTTTGAAGGTGGAGGAGGGAGGTTCATCACACTACACAACATCGCACCTACAGACCTGCCCTTTCCTATACACCGTAATCCATAAACCAGTCTAATGTTTATACCGTATAGTTTACCTGTATCTGCAGTAACATGTGAGGAATTGAAGAAAGTAACACTGTGTTTGCAATAACTGCAAATCAACTCTAATTCACAAGCAAGTCCTACATGTAAGTTTGTTTTCAATGAAACACCACATTTTCCACATTGTTTGCAGCACACATTGCTCCCCAAAACGTCTGATAATAAATAGACGTTAATTACCTCATATTTTGTAATCCCAGCATTTAGTTTCTTGTATTCTTCTTCAATTCCAGCTAGTTTTCTTCTTGAAGCACTTTCCGGTGTAGTGGCAGCAGCACCACTCAATGTATCACTACCAGTGTTTAGGCTAGTCGTTGCTGGGACATCAGATACTGATGAAGATGAATCAGACGAATTTCTAAATACCTTCAGACTAGGTCTTGGCATGTTGAAGGAAAGAAAACTCAATGACTTCTCCACATACGACTTTCACAACAATGACATGGATGTACTCAGAAAGGAAACAATACAAATGGTGCAGAATCTATTGTCAACTGTCTAGCAGTGTATCCAACAGAAAAGCTAACTCTCTTGTGCTCAATTATATCTCTGACAAGGCTGTTATATCAGGTATATTTCGCGTCTCATATACAAGGTGCGGAACATCGTGTGTCGAAATTATTTTAAAAAATTATTTAAAATAGTTCTATTCACGTCATCCAAATATTTTATACATGGTATTTAACGGCATTTACCCAAAAATCGATTTTTTCACCGAAAAACTCATTCCGTATACCCTTAAATACAAACTGTGAACTGTATTGGTCCTGAAACTCTAGGTCAGCTTCAGAAATTACCTTTCTATCTGTCGAATTCGTTCAGTATATTGTTCTGTCTCTTAGAAAGTCCCGAATCCAGTCAAAAATCTGGGACGATACTCATATTTTGTTCACTAAACAACAATGTAAACTATATGGAATGGCTTTCTGAAGTCTAGGTGCACTGCATTAACATGGACGCCTTTGGCTACGGCGCTCTGTTATTTCATGGACGAACAGAGCGAGCTGTGTTTTGCAAGATCTCTGGTTTTTATAGAGGAGTTTGTTATTCTCCAGAAAAGTCACGATGAGTGAGCATTGAAAAAGTTACATTATTTTACAACACATTAACGTTAGTGGCTTAGGCCAGTAATTAAGTACGAAAGTTTGGCGACCTTTCTTGAAAAAAAGGGATGACCTGTGCTTTTCCCCAATCAGTTGGTACCAGATAGACTTCTCCCAGAAGAACGCACGTTCTTTCGCGTATAATCTATCCGCCGCGTGGGGTAGCCGCGCGGTCTTAGGCGTCTTGTCACGGCCCGGGTGGTTCCCCACGTCGGAGGTTCGAGTCCTCCCTCGTGCATGGGTTTGTGTGTTGTCCATAGCGTAAGTTATTCTAAGTTAGATTAAGTAGTGGGTAAGCTTAGGGACCGATGACCTTAGCAGTTTGGTCGCATAAGACCTTACCACAAATTTCCAAATTTATAATCTATCTAAAATGTCACGGTATCTCATCGACCCTCGTGCATTTCCATTGCGATTTCAATTGATTTTCTGTTCGGGATCACTTAGCTCAATCACCTGGGTGATGATTGAAAGATGGAAGTGTATCTCTACCTTCAGCGATGAAACACTTTCGGAATACAGAATTCGGCACTTCGGCCTTCTCGCTATTACTATGGTCACTGAGCGACTGAATAGATCTTTTCGGTACGCTTATTGACTTTATGTAGGACAAAATCTTCTTAGGGTTCTTAGTCAGATCGGTTCACAAAACCTTAAATTCATGGAACCCTTCTCGCATTTTCCTTCTTGCACAGATTTTCACTTCTTTCAACTTTTGCTTGTGAAATAAATTTAGATATTGATTAAATCTTTGATGAAGCTCCCTTTACTGCCGAGCAACTTTATAACAAGACTATTGTCGCTGACTGTGTGGTGTACACCTGACCCGCTCTGGGAGAACCTACAAATCTCCAGAAGTCGAGAAATTCAGATCGTAAATTGACGTAGAATCGTCAGAGCCTCTGATCTGGACCATCCACTCAGCTCCAAACCAAACGACCTCGATCGTTTCTACTTATATAGAGCACAACTTCTACCCCGCGGGCAAGGCTGTCTTCACCAAGTGTGCCAAAGAAAACAAGGATGGGCTCAGCTCTCAGGCAGATAGTCATTCGTGGCGATATGAGCTGGTATTTGCAGCCAGGTGGACCCCGTGCGTTTAGTAGCCGCCGACGGTGCCTCTTCCACACCTCAGACGAGATCAATGGGCAAGCATACCGAGTGAACGCTAGCTTTATTTTGCGTACTACCTGCTATTTCTCTACGGGCTCGCATTACCCGCATATCGTTGGAGCTTACCTGATTGATTGCAAGTAGCAAAAAAGACTTTCCGTATTGGCTTAGCTGTCAAGGCTGCAATAAATTTGAACTGTTTCGTTTACTAGGCTCTTTCAAAGTACTGTAGCCAGAGATATATATCATATTAAATGAGCGCCAACAACCGCTCTGTCCCAACGGCCGGCTATCTTATTAAAATTAGTTTTTATAGGACAGATTGTTCCTACCCCACATTGCGCAATTGTTTATTTGGACAATGCAGAGTGCCATCAGTCCTCTTTTAGTTCAAATGGTTCAAATGGCTCTGAGCACTATGGGACTTAACATCTGTGGTCATCAGTCCCCTAGAACTTAGAACTAATTAAACCTAATTAACCTAAGGAGATCACACACATCCATGCCCGAGGCAGGATTCGAACCTGCGACCTGCGTTCCGGACTGAAGCGCCTAGAAGCGCTTGGCTACCGATGCCGGCCCTCTTTTAGTAATTTTGAAAAATGCCGCAAGTCACTAAACAAATCCCAACCTCATCATGAAAATCTGCTGAAACTACTCGCCGATTATGACCTTGAAATAGATACATTATTCTGCTTCTGTCATACTGACATGTTTCTCACACAGTTAGGGTTCTTGCAGAAACACTGCTACAATGCATTTACAAAACCAAATCATGTTATTAAAAAGGGCTTAAATGCTCTTCGTGAAATAAAAGCTGCTGAATCGAGAAAGCTCACACATATTATGGCCAGTGTATCAGAATGAGGTCCACAAGCAGCTTGCAGCTCTGTTGTCCTCCTAAACAAGATTAACATGCTGATAGTGATCAGCAACTGGCAACTGCAGGAAAGATCATCTACAGCCTGCCAAACCTTGGCTTTTCTTTTCTAAAATGTCAGAAAATCTCGAAATAGGATTGACAAGTCTACATACAGCGCAATATTTGTGAAACACAGAGTGATATTTGTATTCTGATGGCGTTGGTAGTGGGTTTAATTTGTACAGCAATATTGCAATCACCAGAAATGCAAACATTGTGTTAATTATGTAGACTTGCTGAGTGAGTCGAAGCATACTTTTCAGTCTCTTAAAATGCTGAGATTTTACAATACCCTCAATTGCTTCAGAAAGGTGGTTGATATCACGAGTGGCTTTTGATTTTATTGCTTCAACCGAATGATCAAAAAACCTAGAACGCTTGAACATTATGTGATTGTTTTAGTACATCTGCATCTACATACTCGGCAAGCGGCCGTATCGTGCGTGGCGGAGGCTTCACTGTGCTACTACTAGTCGTTTCGCTTCCTCTTCCACTCACAAATACACTGATGGCCATTAAAATTGCTACACCACGAAGAAATGCTGATGATACATAGGTATTCATTGGACAAATATATTATACTAGAACTGACGTGTGATTACATTTTCACGCAATTTGGGTGCATAGACCCTGAGCTATCAGTACCCAGAACAACCACCTCTGGCCGTAATAGCCTTGATACGCCTGGACAGAGTTTGGAACGCGTGTACAGGTACAGCTGCCCATGCAGCTTCAACACGATACCACAGTTCATCAAGAGTAGTGACGAGCAAGTTTCTCGGCCACCATTGACCAGACGTTTTCAATTGGTGAGAGATCTGTAGAATGTGCTGGCCAGGGCAGCAGTCGAATATTTTCTGTATCCAGAAAGGCCCGTACAGGACCTGCAACATGCGGTCGTGCATTATCCTGCTGAAATGTAGGGTTTCGCAGGGATCGAATGAAGGGTAGAGCCATGGGTCGTAACACATCTGAAATGTAACGTCCACTGTTCAAAGTGCCGTCAATGCGAACAAGAGGTGACCGAGACGTGTATCCAATGGCACCCCAAACCATCACGCCGGGTGATACGCCAGTATGGCGATGACGAATACACGTGCGTTCACCGCGATGTCTCCAAACACGGAAGCGACAATTTCGATGCTGTAAACAGAACCTGGATTCATTCGAAAAAATGACGTTTTACCAGGTTCGTAGTTGAGTACACTATCGCAGGCGCTCCTGTCTGTGATTCAGCGTCAAGGGTAACCGCAGCCATGATCTTCGAGCGGATAGTCCATGCTGCTGCAAACGTTGAACTGTTCGTGCAGACGGTGGTTGTCTTGCAAACGTACCGGCCGGAGTGGCCGTGCGGTTCTAGGCGCTACATTCTGGAACCGAGCGACCGCTACGGTCGCAGGTTCGAATCCTGCCTCGGGCATGAATGTGTTTGATGTCCTTAGATTAGTTAGGTTTAATTAGTACTACGTTCTAGGTGACTGATGACCTCAGAAGTTAAGTCGCATTGTGCTCAGAACCATTTGGACCATTTGAATCTTGAAAACGTCCCCATCTGTTGACTCAGGGATCGAGATGTGTCTGCACGATCTGTTACAGCCATGTGGATAAGATGCCTGTCATCTCAACTGCTAGTGATTCGAGGCCGTTGGTATCCAGCGCGGCGTTCCGTATTACCTTCCTGAACCCACCGATTGCATATTCTCCTAACAGTCATTGGATCTCGACCAATGCGAGCAGCATTGTCGCGATACGATAAACCGCAATCGCGATAGGTCACAGTCCGAACTTTATCAAAGTCGGAAACGTGATGGTACGCATTTCTCCTCCTTACACGAGGCATCACGACAACGTTTCACCAGGCAACGCCGGTCAACTGCTGCTTGTGTATGAGAAATCGGTTGGAAAATTTCTGTGGTGTCACCGCCAGACAGCACACTTGCTAGGTGGTAGCCTTTAAATCGGTTGCCTTCCGTTAGTATAGGTCGGACCCGCGTGTCGCCTCTATGAGTGATTGCAGACCGAGCGCCGGCACACGGCAGACCTAGCCTACAGACACTCCCTAGCACTCGCTCCAGTTGTACAGCCGACTTTGCTAGCGATGGTTCACTGTCTACATACGCTCTCATTTGCAGAGGCGACAGTTTAGCATAGCCTTCAGCTACGTCATTTGCTACGATCTAGCAAGGCGCCATATTCAGTTACTATGTCTTCTGAACAGATAATATTGTGACTCATGTACCGTCAAGAGTGACGTTCATCATTAATGGATTAAAGTTAAGTATAAACTAATTACATCTGAATTCTAATTTCTTGTCATGTTCCAGACCTCACGTCATTATAGTCCTTCCCTCCTCACGCTAGCCTGCGTGAGCTAAGACGCGTGCATTTCGGCCTCCTAGCAACACGGTGTTGACTCTGCTGCCATCCCAACACTTTCCTCGTGTCAGCACGTTGTAGGTGTCGGCACCGGTGCCGACATTGTGTGAATGGTCTGAAAAGCTAACCATTTGCATATCGCAGCACCTTCTTCATGTCGGTTAAATTTCGCGTCTGTAGGACGTCATCTTTGTTGTGTGGCAATTTTAATGGCCAGTAGTGTAGAATGAGGGAAAAACGACGACTGTGTAGATGCCTCCGTGTGAGTCCTAATTTATCGTGTCTTCGTGGACCTTACGTGAAATGTGTGATGGGGGCAGTAGAGTTGTTTCGAATTCAGCTGCAAACATCGGTTCTTCTCATTATTGTTTCTCGAAAAAAACGTCACCTTCTCTCCAGGGATTCCCATTCGAGTTCCCGAAGCATCTCCGTGACACGTGTGTTGTTCAAACCTTCCGCTAACAAATCTAGCATCGCGCCTCTGAAGTACTTCGATGTTTTCCTTTAATCCGACCTGGTACGGATCCCAAACACTAGGGGCGAGCTCAACAATAGGTCGCACTATCGTTCTATGGGCGGTGTCCTTTACAGATGAATCACACTTCTCCAAAATTCTGCCGATAAACCGAGGTCGACCGATCGCCTTCCCTTCCTCACATGCTCGTCCCACTTCATATCGCTTTGCTACTTTACGTTCAGATAGTTTAACGACGTGACTGTGTCAAGAAGGACACTACTAATTCTGTATTTGAACATTACGGCTTTGTTTTTCCTACTCATCCACATTAACTTATATTTATCTACATTTAGAGCTAGTTGCCCTGCATCATACCAACTTTACGAGGGGCGTTTGAAAAGTCCGCGCAAAGTGCGAGAGATGGCACCACCGGTGCATATCAAGGTCATGTTTAGTTAGTAGCATCATTGAAAAGAACGCTTACCAAGTTTCAGCCATATTGGTCTATTTCTTTGTGTTTGGCATTCGTGTGAATCAAGGAAGTCGAGCAATTGTTAAAAAATGGACGAAAAAGAATTTCATGTGGTGATTAAATATAACTTTATGAAAGCCGGAACGCTTCAGGAGACTAAATAGAAGCTTGATAAACATTACGGTCACTCTACCCCTTCGATTAGAACAGTTTATAAGTGGTTTCAAAATTTTTGGAGTGGCCATATGGGCACTAGTGATGCTGAACGTTCTGGACGCCCTGTGGAGGTTATGACTCCAGAAATCATTGATAAAACCCATGATATGGTGATGGGTGACAGAAGAGTTAAAAAGCGTGAGATTGTTAATGCTGTGGGCATTTCGAATGAACAGGTACAGAATATTTTGCATAAACATTTGGACATGACAAACCTATCCGCAAGATGGGTTCCGCGATTGCTCATGCTTGACCAAAAACGTAATCGTGTGAAGTGTTGCAAGGATAGTTTGCAGCTGTTCAGGGAGAATCCGCAGGACTTGAAGCGTCGTTTCGTGGATGAAACATGGATACATTACTGTTCTCCTGAGACCCAACAACAATCTAAAAAATATAAACAATGTGTTACCAAGGGAGAATCTGCAACAAAAAAGGCAAAGACCATTCCTTCGGCCGGAAAGGTTATGGTGACTGTCTTTAGAGATTCACAGGGATAAGCCTCATCGACTATCTAGAAAAGGGTAAAAATATTACATGTGCATATTATTCATCGTTATTTGACCGTTTGAAAACCGAGGTGCAAGAAAAACTCCGGCGATTGGGCAGCAAAAAAGGCCTTTTCCATCATGACAGTGCACCAGCACACGCCTCAGCAGTTGTGGTCGCAAAATTACTGGAAATAGGATTCCAAATCGTTTCACATCCCCCCCCCCCCTATTCTCCATACGTAGTTCCCTCGGACTACTATTTGTTCCCCAATTTGAAGAAATGGCTGGCGGGACAAAGATTTTGTTCATACTAGGAGTTGATTGGAGCAGCTAATAGCTATTTTGCAGACTTGGACAATTACTATTATTCGGAAGGGATCTACAAATTAGAGCAGCGTTGGATGAAGTGTATAAGTCTAAAAGGAGACTATGTCGAAAAATAAAAAGGTTTACCCCAAACACATAAGTAGTTTTTATTTTTGCTCGGACTTTTCAAACACCCTCGTAGATTTTGTCAAAGTCATTCTGTATCGTCTTGCAGCCACTCAACAACCGACACCTTCCCGTACACCACAGCATCATCACCAAAGAGCCGCAGACTTTTGCTCACTCAGTCCGCAAAATGATTTACGAATATAGAAAATAACAACGGTCTTTTCACACATACATGCACACAGCATGACCCTCTTGTTTCTGATGAAAATTCGTCGTCGAGGACAATATACTGGCTTGTATTAGTTGAGAAGTCTTCGAGAACATCACTTATCTGTGAACCTATTCCGCATGCTCGTACCTTCGTTAACAGTCTGCAGTGGGGAACCGTGTCAAGTGCTTTCTGAAAATTTAGAGATGCGAGATCTGCCTGTTGCCTTAATCCATAGTTCACAGTGTGTCATGTGAGAAAAGGGAAAGCTGAGAATTGAAGGAGCGATGCTTTCTAAAGATTCGTGGACATAAGCTTTACCCTCACAAGCAAATGTATTGTGTTCGAACCGGGAATATGTTCCAGCATTCAGCACCAAACCGGTGTTAGCGATATAGGTCTGAAATTTTGTGGGTTCTTTCTTTTAGACTTCTTACACACAGAAGGCACCTGCGCTTTTGTCTGGTCGCGTAAGACTCTGCCTTGGGCGAGAGATTCGGCATAAATGCAAGCTAAGTGAGGGGCCACTACTATAGAGTACTCTTTGTAAAATCGAACTGGGATACCACTACGACCTGGTGACTTATTTATTTCAAGTTCTTTCAGTTGTTTCTCGACGCCAGCAATACTTATTACTATGCCGTCTATACGGCAGCCTGTCCGACGGTCTAACGACCGTGTGTTTCTACGATTCTCCTGTGTACAGCGTTTGCGAAGAGCAAGAGAAAATTCATTTTTTTAAATTTCGTTCATCAAAATCCGTGATTTAAGAAGGCCTGTAACTATATTATTCATGACTTAATGAAAAACTGCATTAGTTACTGGTGCAGATACTACCCGGATTTTAATTTTCTTTGAAGACATCGAATTTAACAAGAACAAAAACGTTTGAAGCTTTCTGTTATATATGAAAATAAAAACTTTTTGCAAAACCTAAGCTTCACAGTGAATTAAAGAATGTAACTACTACACAAATAGTTTTAGGTTTATTCGGCAATGTACATATCAGAATTACAGTTTGTGAATATTTATCAACAGTACTTTCAATTCAAGAATATCACGAGAGTGTCAAAAAGAAATAAAGTCTTATAGAGCAAAAATAAAACATCTTCTCTCTTAACGAAATGAAAACGAATGAAATAGAAGGTGATAACTCATTGAAGTTCCAAAGAAACTGGTACAGGCATGCATATTCAAGCGCAAAGATATGTAAACAGGCAGAACACGGCGCTGCGCTCGGCAACACCTATATAAGACAACTAGTATCTGGCCCAGTTGTTAGATTGGGTATTGCTTTTACAATGGCAAGTTATCAAGATTTAAGTGAGTGTCAACCTGGTGTTACAGTCGGTGCTCGAGGGATGGAACACAGCGTCTCCGATGTAGAGATGAAATGGGGATTTCCCCGTACGACAATTTAACGAATGTACATTGAATATCATTAATCCAGTAAAACATCAAATCTCCGACATCGCTGCTGCCGGAAAAATATCCTGCAGGAACGGGACCAACGACGACTGAAGAGAATTGTTCGACGAGACGGAAGTGCAGGCCTTCAGCAGATTGCTGCAGATTTCAATGCTGGGTCATCAACAAGTGTCAGCGATCCATTCAAGGAAACATTGCCCACTCTTGTACACTTGATGACTGCACGACACTCGCCTGTACCCGTCAACACCGACATTGCACAGTTGACAACTGAAAACATGTTGCCTGGTCGGATGAATCTCATTTCACATTGTATCAAGCGGATGGACGACGTGTACCGGTATGGAGACAACCCCATGAATCCATGGACCCTGCATAACAGCAGAGGACCGGTCAAGCCAGTGTTGGCTCTGTAACGGTGTGGAGCGTGTGCAGTTGGAGTAATATGGGACCCCTGATACGTCTAGATACGACACAGACATGTGACACGTACGTAAGCATCTTGTCAGATCAGCTGCATCCATTCATGTCCGTTGTGCATTCCCTAGGACTTGGGCAATTCCAGCAAGACAATGCGACACCTCATATGCCCAGAATCGTTATAGAGTGGCTCCATGAAGACTCTTCTGAATTTAAAAACCGCAGCTAGTCACCAAGCTCCCCAGACATGAACATCATCGAGCATATCTGGGATGCCTTGCAACGTGCTGCTCAGAAGCGATCTCCACCCCCTCGTACTCTTACGGATTTGTTGACAGCCCTGCAGAGTTCATGGTGTCAGCTCCCTCCAGCACTACTTCAGACATTAGTCGAGTCCATGGCACATCGTGTTGCTACTCTTCTGCTTGTTCGCGGAGGCCCTACAAGATATTAGGCAGATGTACCAGTTTCTTTTGCTATTCAGTGTATTTAGCCATATGACATAAAGGTATGAACAAATTGGATAAAACAATATTTGATGACATGTTTACATGCTATCAAGTTGTTGAATTCTCTCGGAGAGCTGCTATCAAGTAACTTTTGTGCACGACAACTACGTGGCACTAAATATAAGGTTGTCCGCACACGGAGCGTTTGAAAAGAAGCGCAACATGCAGGCGATCTACGTTGACAGCTGGTTGTCGACTATCTGACAACGCAGTTCCGCACACGGGCCGACTCAGAATTGGGAAACTGCAGTCGCTGTGTGCAAGCGTGGAAGAGAGGGAGTAATTTTTCTCGTACCCGAGCACCGTTTGGCTACACTTGGCTTGTCGAGCACAGATTCAAGTTGAGAGGAAGATGCGGTTCTCTGTTATTACCAAAGAAGGAAAAGAAAACGAAGAAACGTCTGGATTTGTTTGTACTCCGCAGGCGATATATATCAGTCAAGAAGCTGTAACGGACGTTTATAGCTTTTTACAGAACGAGTAAACAGTGCTACTGTTATTTGGCGCAGTTGGTTTCTTCCGCCATAATACGTCGTTGCCTTTATTTTGAAAACCTAAATATCTTGAGAATAATACACACGGAAATGTGGTGATGCCGATTTTTACTCGTTAAATCGCTTGTATGTGAATATCGTTGTATTTACAAGCATCGGAGATTTGTGGTTTTTGACTGTTCGTTTCCACTTCATAGTGTAATTTTATAGAACGATAAAGGCTGCTAGTCACACAACATTATACTATCGGTATGATGTACAAACTTTTTTTTACATTTGCTTTCATTGACGTACCGGTAATTTGTCTTAAACAATAGATGTAAAGTACACTATACATGTCAATTCTTTTCCCACTTCACACCGTGCTTTCTCTGTCAAATCGACCTTCAGTAATGTGGACCTCGCGGTTGCATACAATTGGATATTTACCGACTTGCCGTACATGGGTAATGTTCACAATCAGCTCGTTCATCTTCATATTAAACCGATGCAGAGCTGTGTTCAAGGACACGATGCAACTCAGATCGATTGCCAACGCGAGCGCCGAGTCGCCGGCAGCTGTTTGGCAACACGTTGTCGACTGGTGAGTTACTCTGCAGTTGCACCGTCTGTGGAGCCCTATTAAAAACTACACAGGAAGTGATTCGCTGCCGATCCGTTACCAACTCAAGTTGACAACGTTTTGGTTTTGAGTCGCTCCGTGTGCGGAGGGTCTAATTTGGCTGCCCAAAACTAATTTCCGCCACAAAGTCGTTGAAAAATTGTCACTACTGTTTTTCCACACCTTTGATTCATGTAGCACGAAAACGGTAAATGAAACAGTCTTAACATGTGGCCAAAACAGTCGTAGGCCTCAAAAAACATTTAGCAGCCCCATACACAAAGTGACAGCACTCTTGGTCTAGTAGTGAACAGATTTCATTTGTCAGGTGAACTGTCATTAAGAATCGTTAACACAATGCAAGGAAATCAAACTCAGACCCAGATGACTAAGCGGTAAACTGTTCACCCTTACGCAATTCCAACATTTTGTTAATATAGGACCAGCAACCCTTTTATTTCATGATGTTTGTTACAAATCAGTCACAGCTGCAGCACATAGATTTTGGCGACTAGTTTAGAACCGACTCGTTCACTCTCAAGCCAGATACCGAGGCTTCACTTTTAGGCACTTTTAGTGCAGTGTCAGACGGTCTGTCTTGAGAAACAACGAGTCGATTCGAAACTAGTTGTCAAAATATATATACTGCAACTGTGACAGATGTAATAAACTCTCTATTAGTCCTTACGTTGATCACGTAGTGTAGCAACAATTTGTAACCACATTACTTACAACCAAGCATGGAGAAGAGTTTTGAAGCATACTAATGACCTCCTTGGGATGTTATGTTGATACGAAAACTTGAGCACTGTGTTCAAAATTCTTCTTGAACGTGTTAAGAATGTGGTACTGACAGTCTGTGTATCGTGTTCGCCGGCTGTCCGTCTACACGTGAACGTACTGAGCATCTTGTAGTCATTTGGGACGGAGAGGCTCTTTCTGTGTTGACGCGTCTTAAAAGGTCGCCGGGCTAATAAGCTGCAATACATGTTGGCATACGATAGAAAGATAGAGGTGCGTCGAAATGACAGGAGTAATGACATCTCGTAATTTAAAATTTTCTTACACATTCTTTTTCAACTCCTACAGTTTCAGCAATCGATCGAATGCTCTGTCGATGGTCAGATCGAATCATATTACCAACTTTTTCGATATTTTAGTCAGTTTTTGAGGTTGAAAGGCGTACCGGACGTGTGCCGTCCTTAACTTCTTCAAGGCCACCTTGGAAAAGCTTGAACCGCTCGTAAACTCGCGTATGTGGAAAACAGTTTTCGCCGTACACTTCTTTTGGTAAGAGATTGGTTTCAGTAGCAGTTTCCCCAACTTTCACACGAAACTTCAGGACAGTTCGTTACTCTGTTATTACACTTACCATTTTTCGGCTAAACAGGCTAACAGCTCTTACACATACGAAAGCCACGGTCATGCTAATTTGTCCACTGACACCAGAGATGGCACAAGCGACAGCTGCGAAGGCTTCACGCTTCTCAGTTATCGGTCACATGTGTACTTACTCTGTGACAGCGTCAGTCCTGTAATTCATAGCCGCAAAACACTGCACAGCGTATGATGAAGGGATGTTTGTGCTAGTGGTAGTGATGTTACACTCCAGAATAGTATCCGCGCAGGACACTAAAAATTCCTCCAAGTTCCACCTTGGCAGTTCTCGGAAGCCGAACCACCTGTGTTGATGACCAGTAGACTGCCAACTAGGGGGAAACGGTGAGCGAGTTGCGGTAAACACGGAATCTATCGCTGCACTGGGCAACAACCGATCGCCTAAGTCTGCAAGTCAAGCACATTGACATTAGGTAAGCCGAAAGATACCATCATACAAGTGACAAAACAATGTGTCGCAATAAAGGTTAGCTACGATCAACAATAAGTATCCACGCGCCAAGCCAGTAGAAATGAGCCTCTGAAAGGTGAAGTTGCGAGCGCCTGAAGTCACTAGCAGAAATGACAGCAAGGGAAAACCAGCACACATAGCCATCCCCACCGACACAAAGGGCTCGGGAAGCGTCAACATAAAGACCCTACATTTCTTAACATACGTGTGATTGCTCAGTGCTGATTACCGATTGGCAAGTGTTTTGCCTCAGCTCTTGTGTCAGTTGCAGGTACCTATTGAGATGGGAGACGATGCAGGTTGACCCTCGGCGCGCCTAGCTGTCTTCGATCATGTATGAAACCACGAGTCCAGCTGGAAGGACGCTGCGCGGAGGCCGCCACCACCTGTAGTGTAACGACTAAGTTTTGTATAAATGATTTTCTTTTGACATATGACCATGTGCAGACTTCGTCACCAACGTCAGTTACAAAACATTTCAAAATTATCTAAACCCTTTTTAAAGTTGTCTCTGAATGGTTCTTGAAAGAAACGGTAATTAAAACATCATCATTTGAGTCGTATGCGCAGAATTACGTCACTCAGTCCAATTGGTTTGCGCAAACTTTTTTCAATTTAGATGTCGTTTGTTTCTTCTCAGAAATTATATTAATGCAAGTTATCTGCTTTAATAAATATTAAAACCACATTGAATAAACTTTTAAGACTCAAACCCGCGACGAACATTGTCAAAAATTAATAATCTTGTCAAATAAATCAGTGATACTTCTTCCTTAATATAATTCTTCATAAATAAATTTTCGGAACACGTATTTAAACTTTTGTAGTATACACTAGTTTATTATCTTCATATATACTACATATATACGTGAACATGAGCCTAGACACGATAGGACTGACAATTACAACATGATTAAACTTTCTATGAAGTCATAGTTGTAGAAACATTACAAATACTTATTTTTTCAGGTTTTAGAAGCACGACGCCACAACTCGGTTTCAGGATCTTCTGTTGCTCTTTGGCTGTCGACCCGCGACGTATAGTGGCCAGCAATTTTCTCTCTGGTCCCGGCAGTGAAGATGCTGTCTCCGTTCGTTGCACCGCCCTCTCCGTACATGTAACATAAAAATAAATACAAAACTTTCGATAATTCACAACCATTACAAATATTACAAAATACATAAACAAAACACTAAATTAAACTTATATTCACCTGCAAACTGGGCTGACACTGGTGGATGGGTGACGCTTCAGTTTCACGTCCCACTACACTCGCTGCAGGCCTTTTGGACGCTTCAACTGCATGACGTGGACTGGACGCTGTCCGTTACCGGCATCGGCCCTCGCGAGAGGACGTGTGAGATTGGGGGGGGGGGGGGGGGGGTGACACTGCACCTGCTCTTGCTAGTCCTGTGACAGGCACTGATGCTGCCAGCTACTGTTTCCTAAACGGGAGCTGAGAGCCAGCGAGCGTTTCAAGGGGATGTGGGGCAAGACCAAGACGCGTGAGTGCAAATCTTCGATATCAACGAGAGCACTATGGAGATTGATACATAGGACTGGAGGCCACCACAGTCCATGGGTCGACGGCCAACCCCTGTCGTAACAACCGCACCCGGCGCTTCACTGGCCTGGTGGCATTGCAAGATGAGCGCATTCGGTCCTTCCGCTGCTAAGGAGGCGTTGCTGCGCCAGCCCGGCTGCCTAATAAATGTTTTATTATTAATGATGTTTTCCTGGTGCTCTCGAGTGTAACTAGATTCTTACCACCGTACCCCACCCCTCCTGACGATTCTAGGAGTCTGGGACAGGACTCCTATAGCAATTTTCTGTCCTATTCTGCTCAAATATCAAACGAAGAAAAATAGCTGTCCTTACGACGTTGAAAGTATTCTATCTCTCTTGTTATTCAATTGATCCCTAAGCGAGACATATCCATGATGCTAGAATGATGTAGTCTTCCTCGAATTTACCAAAGAGCGCTGCTCTGCATTTATTAGAAGAATATTGCCATGCCAGCTTGATAAGGCCTCCAAACCGTGGAATAAAGCTCCGGGATTGGTCGCACTTGTGTCTGGTATGTAATTTACTTTGCAAATGTATTGTAGTTTCCCAAAACCCTTCCAACAAATTTAAAAAGTCCACTCCTCTTCTCTAATATTGATTCTACTGTGTTGTCCCATGTGGCATAACCTCTAAACAATCATACGATATGGCGTGCTCAAGATGTTCACAGATACCAGTAGTCTCCTAATCTGATAATAATGAGATCTTTCTCTGTGTTAAGTTATCTGTATTTAAAGAAAGCAACAACTCACTAGATCAAATCTAAATTCTGTCCAAGTCTTTATGTTTTTTTCCTTATGATTGTCCATCTACGATACTTTCCTGAAAACAACAGCGTCATTAGTGAATAGTCTGTTAGTGCTGGTGATTTTATCTGAGAAAGCTTTTACGTCTACTGAAAACATCAGAGCTCCTTGTGGCACACCCGATGTTACTTTCGTTTTTGTTGAATGTCAATGGTCTAGTACTGTAAGATAACACTTTTTCGTGCATATTTGCACTGGTAGAAATAGCGAATGTCGTTCGCAAGTTCGTGTTTTGTCTCCTGAAAATTTTCTCAGCACTCAAATGAAAAGTAATTTAAGTAAAAATGTTTTTAAACTGTTTAAAAAAGTAGGAGTAAAAGTAATTCTTGTTTTTCTTATTCGTACAGAAAATTAAAGAAAAAGATGTTTGTTATATGCTCTGGAGAAAAAGATGATCCGCGGCAGACGAGACTGTTGGCATCTGGTATAACTGATGAGAATCACTCAGAGATAACTATCGACTGTCGCCGCGAGTGACTTCTGTGAGTGAAATAAGTATGGAACTGGGCCAACGAAATTGTAATATATCGCCATCAGTGTAATTAAAAAAACTGTGATTTAAATGAATATTTTGTCTATAAATGACGGCATTATGAGAACTGCGACTGTCTATAAATAAAAATAAAACAATTTTCTGCGTCAGTCACTTATTTACTTTGCCACTACGCAATTCATTGATTCCGACATCATCTTCAGGTGGAGGACTGTTTATTTACGTAGATGATATTGGTGAAGAGCACAGAAGTCTTTTCACAACAGGGGACCCAAGGCAGTGTAGGTTATGTTGCGTCTTTTGAGGGGCGGCAGAGTCGTAAAAAGTCTGCATACTGCGCCTATGTGTCATCTGCATAGTACATTATGTTTACACTGTCACTTCGAAGATAAGTTATGTTGCGTCTTTTGAGGGGCGGTAGAGTCGTAAAAAGTCTGCATACTGTCTCCCGAATATCGTCTCCACCGTACATTATGTTTACGCTGTCACTTCGAACATCTCTAAACCGCCACTTAAAAGACGCAACATAACCTACACTGCCATTGATCTGCTACTGTGAAAAGACGTCTGTGCTCTTCACTAACACCAGCTATGTAAATAAACAATTCTCCACCTGAAGAAGATGGTGTGAAACATAGAAACGTGTGGTGTCGAAATAAACAAGTGACAGGCACAGTTGTTTTATTTGTACGTAACTTTAATTTATTTCCTTTGTGTAACAATAGCGTTATTATTAATTTCTGTGCTTTTGTGTTACGAAGAGGGTGTTCTGGATTTTTTTGGAGTAATGATAGGTAAATTTTTGTGCACGAAGACTAAAAAAGATTTTTAGGTGAGTGCAAGAGAAGACGGGAATGAGAATAGATGCTCCGAGTTACTGTAAATAAGAATTGTAATTATTTCTAGGCGGTAATACTGTGTACGTTATTGGAAAAACTTCTATTTTCCATTACCTGCTGCTTTTTAAAAAAATCACACAATCAATTACAGCTTTGAAAGGGAGAGAAATTTCTGGAATTTGCTGTTGCTGTAAGTAATCAGTTCTTTAAATCGAACCACATTGCCCCTACATGAGGCAGAATGCGATTTTCTTCCCAGAGAGCAACGCTGTTCGACGTCTTATTTTCACAAAAATAAAAGTAAGAAAAGAAATCAATTTCATGATATTAACTGGCTTAAGTAACTTACAACGTGGCAGTGGTGATGTATGTATATGTGGCAGTTTTGGCCTTCCAGAGTGTGAAGCACAAAACACAGTGACAGTTTTCAAAAATGTGGCTACATGTATTTTCTGCAACCCGCGCACTGCAGTATGCAACGCCCTACACACGCCACGACAAATTAAAAACAAGAAGAATGTTTTTCTCGTTAAATATTGTCCTCAACGTTACTGCTCATTACACTACTGACTGCAGACTTGCCTTACTTACTTTAGAATACAGGTTTTAGACCAGAATCCTGGCGACCACTTCTTCAAGTATTTTTTGCACACAGTACTTCGTTTAGCTTGATGGACGATGTACAATTACGGTGGGTGATTTGGGTGTACAGTATAATGTAATGAGTTCTCTTATTCAAAGATTTACCAAACATATCATAAATCTACGGAGATACATTATATTTTGGTCGGCAGTTGCTGACGTTATAATAATGATAAGTACCTTTCGAAAATATAGAAAGATGGATATCCTAGATATCGTGTATGAATAAAGCAAATTGTATTTCCCCTGAATGGACCTTCTTTTCCTCCGGGCATGTCATGACGTTGGAGCTCAGAATATCCTCTACAACCCTACAACAGACAGATGTCGCCAATGTTGGTCTACAATTCCACGTATTTTTTACAGCACCCATTATAGCACTCATAAAACATTCAAATTACATTAAAAATGGACGAGTACCTTTTCAGTGACCTTACGGCATACCATTTTTATGGAGTTTATGCCGACAGTGTTTTCTGTCCTGTTGAGGTGCTCAACCAGAGTTAGTACGAAGTTCTTCCCTACTTTCCGATACATTATTGCGAAACCATTAGTTCACTTACAAGATTATTAACACTGAACACGTAATGGTTGCTATTGAGTGTGACTGATGGTCTTCTGGCTATACACTATGTGATCAAATGTATCCGGACACCTGGCTGAAAATGACTTAGAAGTTCGTGGCGCCCTTCATCGGCAATACTGTACTTCAATATATGTTTGCCCACCCTTAGCTTTGATGACAGCTTCCGCTCTCGCAGGCATACGGTCAGTCAGGTGCTGGAACGTTTCTTGGGGAATGGCAGCCCATTTTTCACGGAGTGCTGCACTGAGGAGAGGCATCGATGTCGGTCGGTGAGGCCTGGCAGGAAGTCGGCGTTCAAAAACGTCCCAAAGGTATTCTACAGGATTCAGGTCAGAACTCTGTGTAGGCCAGTCCATTACAGGGATGTTATTGTCGTGTAACCACTCCGCCACAGGTCGTGCATTATGAACAAGTGCTCGATCATGTTGAAAGATGCAGTCGCCATCCCCGAATTACTCTTCAACAGCGGGAAGCACGATGGTGCTTAAAACATCTATGTAGGCCTGTGTTGTGATAGTGCCACGCTTAACAACAAGGGGTGCAAGCCCCCTCCACAAAAAAAACAGGATTACTCCTTAACACCACCGCCTCCGAACTTTACTGTTGGCACTACACCCGCTGGCAGATGACGTTCACCGAGCATTCGCCACACTCACCCCCTGTTATCGGATCGCCACTTTGTGTACAGTGATTCGTCACTCCACACAACGTTTTTCTACTGTTCAATCGCCCAACGTTTACGTTTCTAACATCAAGCGAGGCGTCGTTTGGCATTTACCGGCGTGATGTGTGACTTATGAGCAGCCGCTAGACCATCAAATCTAAGTTTTTCCACCTCCTGCCTAACTGTCATAGAACTTGCAGTGCATCCTGATGCAGTTTGGAATTCTTGTGTGATGATCTGGATAGATGTCTGCCTCTTACACATTACGACTCTCTTCAACTGTCAGCAATCTCTCTCGGTCACCAGACGAGGTCGGCTTTATGCTCTTGTGCTGTACGTGTCCCTTCACGTTTCCACTTCAGTATCACATCGGTAACAGTGTACCTAGGGATGTTTAGGAGTGTGGAAATCTCGCGTACACACATATGACAAGTGACACCCAATCACCTGACCACGCTCGAAGTCCGTGAGTTCCGCGGAGCGCCCGATTGTGTTCTCTCACGATGTATAATGACAACTGAAGTCGCTGATATGGGGTACCTGGCTGTAGGTGGCAGCAAAATGCACCTAATATGAAACATTTATGTTTTTGGGGGTGTCCGGATACTTTTGATCACATAGTGTGTTTCTAACTGTATTCATCGAAATTTGGGAGACTGTCCAGTTCTGTGGATTAGCCAGGCTGCTCAGCCCTTCGAGTGTCTCGTGCAATTTATGCCATGTAGAATGTTGTCTTCTGAGTGAAATGGATGCTGCATTCTACTTGGAAAAATAAGTAATTCTACTGCTCTTTCACATTCCATTTGTGACAAGTAGTTAGTAGATTGGATTTTGGTTGTGTGTATTTGGGTCTTATCGTTTATGAATCACCATTATTATATAAATGCCATACGATCGACTCGAATATATGTTATCTTCTTAAAATATGATTTGCTGTGTAGGCAGGCCACGGAACAGCTAGCATAAAATAAATTTGCATCTGATTATTGTCAGAGAAGAAACGAGTTTAATTTCCCAAATTAAATCTAAGTTATAAGTAAGGGATGAGCGCTTTCTTTCGCTTCAAACTATTTAATTATTTTAAGTTACAAATGCTGTGGCAGAACTCATTACGTTTGTTCCTACATTTGGTCAGGCTTCACCTACAGATTGGTGTACCCTATGTGATCAAAAGTACCCGGATATCTATTAGTGGAAATTAAGACGGGTTGTGTCCACCCTTCGTCTTTATGGCGGCTTGAAATCTGTGGACACTTTCAGTGAGGCGTTCGAATGTCTGTTGAGGAGCCGCAGACCATTCTATCTTAAGAGCCGAAAACAGCGAAGACGCTGATGTTGAATGCAGGGGTCTGGAGCGAAGTCGATATTGTAACTTATCTCAAAGCTGATCCGTTTGGTTCAGCTCGGGACCTTGGGCAGTCCATTCCGTTTCAGTAATCCCACTGTACAAAAACGATTGCCTCACACATGCTAGTTTATGACAGGATACATTGTTATGCTGGCACAATCATCGCCTCCGAACTGTTCCTCTAGTGTATGCGATACACAATGCCATAAAATGTGTTCTTGTCCTGGATTTACCGTTATCTTAAGCGCAATAATGGGACCTCACTCTAATCTTGAAAAACACCCGTATACCCTAACACCATGTCCTCTGTATCTCACTGTTGGCACTACACATGATGGCAGGTAACGCTCTCCAGGAATTCGCAAAACCCACATGCTCCCTTCAGATTGTCACAGAGAATAACGTGATTCATCACTCAAAATCATTCGTTTCTAGTCAATCACTGCCCAGTAGCATCGCTGTTTACACTTCTTCAACGGTTGCAGTGGAAATATGTGGTTTTATGAGGAGTGGCTCGACTCTTGTACCCCATTCTTTTTAACTCCCTACACACATCCATTGCACCGGCTGGATCACTGGTAGCACTCTGGAACTCACAAGTGATTCCTTCCACTAATTTCATGCGATATTTCTCAATCATCCTTCTCAAAGTTAGACGTTGCCTCTCCGTCACTGCATGAGGTCTGTTTGGTCTCGGCTTAGCTGTTGTTGGTCCTTTGCGTTCCCACTTCACATCTCCAGCAGCTGAGTTGGGCAGTTTCAGAAGCGTTGAAATGTCCTTGATATATTTGTTTCTCAGGTGACATACAACGACTAATCCCCCTCCGAAGTCAATGAGCTCTCTTTCCAGATCCATTTTGTAGGTATTGCTTCCCTGATGACAACCCAATGCTCCCCACTCCTTTTATACTAGCGTGTCCGTCTCTCGTCACACCTCGTGGTCAGTTCCGCACTATATAAGGGTTTTCCGTATACTTTTGATCAGACATTGTACTACCGCTAGATTATTAACATTGCTGGCTTTTATCTGAAGTGACATGACTTACGTTTATCAAAAAATAGGTTCCCACTGTCATCGTTAACGATGACGGGTATGATATAAGTACTGTAATGTCTAGCCTCACTGATGTGATCACCTGTCAGAAGCCTGAATAACCACCTTTGGAACGCGGACCATCTCGAGTCGTGCAGGAAGGGAGACATTGAGGTTCTGGAAGGTGCTGGCAAAGATGTGGAGTCATGCTGACTCCAGTGCATGTGCAGCTGCTCTAGGTTTCTCGGTTGAGGATGGAAGGCACGTGCAGCCCAATTGGCATCACAGATTCTCGACTGGGTTTAAATTCTCGGAGTCTGGTAGCCAGATGTCATCCTGATGTTCTTAGACTACACACGTACACTGCAAGCTGTGTGACGTGTCACATTGACCTGCAGTAGATGCCATCGTGCCGAGGAAAAACAAACTGCATGTAGCGGTGTGCATTATCACGGTATAAGTGTATATGTATTTGTGTATGGCCACTTTATCACTGGATAATTATATATTTTTATTTTTATAATTATATGTTTTATGATTTTGGTTTGCGGTGGCTTTAAATACTGTGGGCTAGCATGAGACTTAATTAACTTATACCGCGATAACACTCGTACGGCAGCGGCTGCTCCGAAGTACGTACGATACAGCGCGCGATTCACCGCCTTCTAATAAATAGTTTGCGTGAGCGCTGCTATTTAGAAAAGAAAATATGCGTATTCTTACGAAAAGTGTAATTATTAATATGCGTCTTATGGGCTACTGGTTATTTATGTACCAAATTACGTAACGAGTAACTGAGATATTACGGAATGTACTGATTTTCAGTATTTCTTGTTCATTATTTGCAAGGCAAAACTGAAGGGAATCTCATCTGCCGTTAGGCGGCCAAAATAGAACATACTGAACTCACTCAGTATTCTAAATATTAATAAACGAAATCTATTTTGACTCTTTTTAGCTTTGAAATTAATGAAAGATCAAAACTGAGAAGTCTCGTATTTATATTTAATATTATGACACGAAATTTTAATTAAATAATACAGTCAGCGTAATGTCCGACTAAATCCTGCTAGGGGAGATGAGCTCCCTGCACTACGAAGTCCTGTAAAAAATGTTTAAATATAATTAATGGTCGCGATCATGAGAGGTGACAGCTAGGTCAATAATACACACTTTCTAATAACAATTTCTATTATATTTTTCAAAAATAAAGATAAAACTTACGTTAATTATCAGACAGCACTACAATGGCGGCCTACCGCTAGAAGAAACAAAAACAGGAGAGAGAGTTCAATCAAGGCATTGTCTCTGATCTTCATGGCCTCTGTTACAAAGAGATTATACCAAAAAAAACTGTTTTGTTAATTACATCGATATTTGTGTTTTGATAATAATAACTTACGTTTTTACTATTTGTTAAATATCACGCACACGTACACAGTCTTGAAATAATTTATAATTCACACGTCTCATAACAAAAATTTCCTTCCCCTTTCTCCAAATGTCCATATATGTGACGTGCCGTCACAGCAAGACCGACAAGGATCGATGCATACTTCTTCTGTTGATGCACTGTGTCTTGCACGATATCACCAAGGGGATGATACGAAAACATTCCCCAAACCACAAAACTCCCTCCTTGCTAACGGAAGTTCACCCCAAACACGACGACGGCCGTCCGTCCGATAGAGCGTAAGACATGAGTCATCTGAAAAGGTCACCTGTCGACACTCAGTGGACCTCCACTTACGGCACTGGCGTGCTAATTCCAGCCTTCGTCGCCGATGAACAGGAGTCGACGCGGACGCGTGAACCAGGCGCTTGCTGCGGAGGGCCATAAGCACCAACGTTCGCTGAACTGTCGTAGAGGAGATATTGTTTTTAGCCCCTTGGTTCATGAGGGCGGTCAGTTGCTCAGCAGTTGCATGTATACTCGCTCGTACACATCTTCGCAGTCGTCATTCAATGCCGTCGTTCACCCCTGTCATCTATGGCCCGTGATGTATCACAGTTGTTTCGGCTTCTGTTTTGGATAGCTCCATTTTGCCATGTGCTGCATAGTTTAACCGCGGTGGTACGCGAACTGTTTACAAACTTATCCGTTTCAGAGATTCTTCCACCCTTGTCCTGAAAGCCACTGATCGTGCCCTTTTGGACGTCAGGTAAATCACTTCGTTTCCGCATTACGGCAAGGACTACACTGTTTTTAGGGTCCTCCCCCCCCCCCCCTCCCATTGCGAGATGCTGTACACACCCTCCACTGGCAGTGCGGGCACTCGCAGTGTGTGACTGGTTATTGCGCATAGACGTCTGACGTAGTCGGTGGTCACATAATGTGACCGGACCGCGTATTCTCCTGTGTCTTCCTGTTCTGGAAGGCAAAACGGCAAGGGTAATCCTTTTTGGCCGAAGCTTCCTCTCTCTTCTAAAAGAGGCATTAAATCTTTGTTTCATTATTCGCCCCGAAGAGCTCTTCCCGGTTTTTACTCATTAAAGTTTCCCAGTTCTACGTGAAAAGGCCAGCTGAGGTCATTACGTCCCGCTACCGGACTGCCTCCTTTCGTGACAGGAGGACGAAAGCGCTGCTCGCTCTGTGGAGGTGTGAGGCTAGCTCCACTCCCCCTCCCTTCCCCACTCCCAGGCAAGAATTACCCAGGACATTAGTCCTTCTAAAAGCAAAGTGGTGCGACGCGCCGTTTCTGCGGAATTACGCGCCACAGTTTCGCAATCATGGCGCTGCAGACCTGAACTGTAAAACGCAGAGCTGTCGTTCTGACGACACCTGGGTGGTAATGGGGCCACGAGCAGGCCTCTTCTCCGTGGTGGCTGGCTCTGCCTTGGGTAGACGCCTTAGTTCCAGCACCATCTACCCTGACCGAGAGCGCCGACCCGAAACCCCGCCGCCTTTCTACCACTTGAGATCTAATATAATCAGAAATTAATCATTTCTGAATACCGCGAACAATGTTCTCTTCAAGGTATCGCAAATACTGTATCGGAAAGTAGTGAAGAACTTCGTACTAACTCTGGTTGAGCACATGAGCAGGGCAAAAAACACTGTCGGCATATGCAGGAAACCCTACTCTGTCCTTTACTTCCACCAAAAGTTTTGGAACAGGATGTGAAACATAGACTGTAATATTGCGTTTTAATTCAACACGACACGAGTAGGGTAAACTCTAACTGGTTTGCCGTAAGCTCACTGAAGAGGTACGCGTCCACTATTATGTAATCTGAATATTATATCAGTGCTGTAATGGCCACTGTAAAACGTACGTGGAAGACAAAAGCGGTGGGTGACTAGTTTCAGTAATGTCGCGTTTTGGTTGATACATCATCGGACTTATCTCAAAATATCCGTGAAGAGCCATAAATAATACGTAGTGCGTAATATTAGTTAACTGACCACTAAGGGAAAACAGGAAATATACCAAAGTACATTGAGAAAACATACCAATATTAAGGAGAACATGTCATATATAGGTATCGACTCATGGTTCAAATGGCTCTGATCACTACGGGACTTAACATCTAAGGTCATCAGTCCCCTAGAACTTAGAACTACGTAAACCTGACTAACCGAAGGACATCACACACATCCAGGCCCGAGGCAGGCAGGATACGAACCGCTCGGCCACACCGGCCGGCCATCGAGTCATTTATCTTATCCATAAGAAAATGCGAAACTGAATCATTGCGACGGCTGCGTCATTCAGGCAGACAACTTGGACTCCAGGTGACATTGCTGATGAGCATTAACTCTTCAGACTTAAATTTAATTAGTACAGTCCCACGAAGAATGAGGAAGACACGACCTGGAGGTCGGGTATAATTCCAAAATAAATGTTCATCAAATTAAAAACCATAAAATAACAATTGTCTTAAAAACAAAATTATATCTTATGTCGTAGGGGAGGGAAATCGACAGGGCACTGTATGATGAAGGCCAGAGGGGCCATTATATGGGTCGGCGCGATGAATAAACATTTTATTTCACAACAATCGAGATTTAAAGAAGATTGATCACCTACACATAGCATCAGGCACAGGAAATACTGTCAACTTGTGGCCTAGCCGTCTTCTTAAACGGCGCAGCCGTCGTAATGATTCAGTTTCACGTGGGCTTGTGGATAAGATACACGACTCAATATCTACGTATGACGTGCTCTCCTTAACATTAGTATGTTTTCACATTGTACTTTGTTTTATTTCCTGTTTGATCTTAGTGGTCATTATATTATGCTCTATGTACTATTTGTGGCTCTTTACGCATTTTTTCAGATTGGTAGGACGATGTGCAAACGGCCTTGCCGTACCGCAGTCGTAACACCGCTTCCTGTCAGATCACCAAAGTTAAGTACTGCCTGGCTTGTCTAGCATTTGGAAGAGCGACCATCTGGTCTGTTGAGTGCTGGGGCACTCAGTCCTTGTGAAGCAAATCGAGGAGCTGCTTGACTGAAAAGTAGCGACTCCAGTCACGAAAACTGACGACCAGGAGAATGGTGTGCTGACCACACGACCCTTCGTATCCGCATTCAGTGACGCCTATAGGCTGATAGTGACACGGCGGTCGGTCAGTATCGTCAGGCCTTCTTAGGCCTCTTCGAACGGAGTTTAGTGTGATGATGTATAAATCGAAACTCGTCATTAAAGAAAGCAGTTACCGCACAACCTGTAACTTACATGTGTTTTTAATAGCGTCCTTTGTAGCACTGATACAGCCTTTGAACTCCGGATGGGTAGAACTAACTACGAATGCTCGTTTGTGTTACATGTGCAACATCCGTCTATTCGACAGTGCCAGTGCTACATACGCCCAGTTAGAACGGTTTCTGCCAGACAAGTTATGTGACTATCATAAGCTCTGTTTCCTTCATCGTATCCCCAGTGCGCATACTGCCCAGTACCTCCCATAACAGATTAGGTGCCAGCCATATCATCATAAACTGTGCCAATCCATAAAGCAAAATTCGCAAACTTTGCATGTTTCGTTCTGACTATACTCCGCAAGCTATCTTATGGTATGTGACGAAAGATGTCTCTGGTACCACTCTCACTGTCCAACCAACCTCCCCCACCCCCCTCCCTCCACCGTCCCTTTCTCTGATTCAATCGAGACTGACAAATGGAACGACTGTCTATAAATTTCTTTATGGACTCTAATTTCTCTGATTTTATGACTTGCGTCATTCCGCTAGATGTATTTGGGAGGAATAGATATGTTATCTGACTCTACTTTGAGTTATGCTCTCCGAATTTCAACAGTTCAACAGTAACCTTCTCTTGTACCGACTGTCATCGGAGTTCGCTAGGCATCTCCGTAAAGTCTCGTGCTGACTAAAGAATGATATGAAAAAAACAGTTCTCTCTTCGTTGGACCCACTCTTTCTGTTTATCTACAACTACATCTACATGATTACTCTGCAGTTCACAACTAAGTGCCCGGCAGAGGGTTCATCGAACCACCTTCAAGCTGCTTATCTACCGTTCTACTATCAAACACACAGTCGGCCAATGTGGCCGAGCGGTTCTAGGCGCTTCAGTCTGGAACCGCGCGACCGCTAATGTCGCAGGTTCGAATTCTGCCTCGGACATGGACGTGTGTGCTGTCCTTAGGTTAGTTAGGTTTAAGTAGTTCAAAGTTCTAGGGGACTGATGACCTCAGATGTTAAGTCCCATAGTGCTCAGAGCCATTTGAACCATTTGAACTACTATCGAAGAGAGCGCCTGAAAAACGAACACCTAAATCTACCCGCGCGAACTCTGATTTCTCTTATTTTATTATTATGATCGTTTCTTCCTATGCTGGTGGGTGCCAACAAAATATTTTCAAAATTGGTGCAGCAGCGAAAAACGCCTTTGTTTTACTGACTGCCACCCCAATTCGTGTATCATTTCCGTGGCACAATCTCCCTTACTTCACGCTAGCGCAAAATGGCTGCCCTTCTTTGAAACTTTTTCGATGTCCTCCGTCAATCCTATCTGATGTGAAACCCACACAACGCAGCAATAATCCGCAAGATGACGTGCAAGCATAGTGTAAGCAGTCTCTTTAGTAGACTGTTACATTTTCTAATTGTTCTGCCAATAAGTCGCAGTTTTTGGTTTGCTTTCACGACAACATTATCTATGTGACCGTCCCAATTTAAGTTATCCGTGATTGTACTCCTTAAGTATTTGTTGAGTTGACAACCTTTAGATTTCTGTTATTTATTGAGTAACTGAAATTTTGCGGATTCCTTTTAGAGCTCATGAGAGTCAATTTCCACCTTTGCGCCATGCAGGCATCTTGTGTAAATCATTTTGCAATTTGTTTTGATCATCTGATGACTTTACATGACGGTAAATCATAGCATCATCTGCAAACAATCTAAGATGGCTTCTGAAATTGTCTCCTAAATCGTTTATATAGATCAGGAATAACATAGGGCCTATTACACTTCTTTAGACATTATCGACTTTTCGTCAGTTATTACGAACTGTGGCCTTCCTGATAGGAAATCACAAATCCAGTCACATAACAAAGGTGACACTCTAGAGACACGCAACTCAATTAGAAGTCGCTTGAGACGAACGGTGTCAAAATCCTTCTGGAAATCTAAAAATATGAAATCAGTCTGGCGTCCCCTCTCTATAGCATTCATTGCTTTGTGAGAATAAAGAGCTAGTTGTGTTTCACGAGAACGATATTTTCTGAACCGTGTTGACTACTTCTCAATAAATAGTTTTCGTCGAGCTGATTCATTATGTTCCAGCACAGTATATGTTCCAAAATCCTACTGCAGATCGACGTTAGTGATATGTGTCTCTCATTCAGTAGAGTACTCCAACTTCTTTCTTGAGTACTGGTGTGACTTGGGCAACTTTCCAGTCTTTTGGTACGGATCTTTCTACGAGCGAACGGTTCTATATGATTGTTAAGTATGGACTTATTGTATCAGCCTACTGTCAAAGGAACTTGGCTGGTATAACGTCTGGACCAGAAGCTTTGACTTTCTTAAGTGTTTTAAGCTACTTCGCTATGTGCTGATGTGGTTCAGCCACATTAGTCTGTTAGTAGTTGCGATGCATCAACAGGCCATTCTACTGCCTCTATGTCTTGTTCCGTTCAATTTGAACCTTAAAGTATAGCTTCGGTTCCCACATTTACAGTTAATCAATTTTTTTTCAATAATTTGTGGCATCCATACGAGAGGATAATATCAAATCAGATGAAAGATTACAAAGGGTAATAGACAAATGTTAAGGGTTTAGGAACTGAAGTGAGACGATTTAATGAGAAAGTGGAAACTGCCGCTAAAGAACAGAAAGAGAGTACAAATAGGTTAGGGGAACAGGTTTAAATTATTTCAAGAGAACTGCAAGGCTGTGTTAGTTCACTACATGTCTAAATACAGAGTCTAGAACAAATATGTGAGTCCATTACTGAGGAAGTTATAGAGAAGCTTAAAATATTGGCTACACAGTTAAGAGAAGAGTCGCATTCAAACCTTGGTCACAGAATTTATAATGTTACAGGTAAACTTGCTACTGTTGAAGAGCTTCAATGTCAGTTTCAGATCGTTGTTAATGAACAGGGGTTTGCGAAAAAAGGGAACTAGCAAAAGAATTAAATGAGAGATTATCAAAGACTAAGGTGAAAGGATTACTGAAAGTCAGTGATGCAGAAGAAGTCATGTATTTTATGATTAGGTGGATTCAGGTCATGAAGACGAGCCATATCCATTATGAGGGGAGGAGAGCCCATCATAGTTGCAGAGATATCAATCATGAGAGTATACGCCATGAAGAGATGTCTAGTTTTGATAATAATGTCCATCCTTAAAATGTTTTCAAGTGTTCATGTATACAAGAAGTGGTGTTCATCCTGTGCTTGGCTGGAAAAAGTTGATTTTTCACTTCCATCAACTTAACTTCCCGACAACAAGACTGACCTTGTGAGTGGTTACTTGTAAAGAGAGTCAGCTCTATGAATGTGTACACTGATTAGGAATCGTAAGTCCTCCAACGAGTTTAGGCATTTTTTCTTGTCTAATGCTGCCCAAGACAGTCAAACATGGCCTCTTTATTATTCAAAATTTTAGCAATTCATATCTTACCAACCCCGTGCCATTTTTTGAACACTGTTAAAAATTAAGTTTTATACAATCCTTACAATTGATTGTATTTGTCTCATGAAGCTTCCTTAAAATACACGTGAAATTATCCTGATATGTCATGTGAGAGATAACATCCAAAGTTTATTAAAGAAGTGAAGTAGACAAGAATGGATGCAGTAGGAATAGTAAGCAATTTGTTAATCCTGATTCAAGGCCACGAGAAGTAGGAATTATAATTGTGGGTGACATGATTTGTGATGTGACAGATTTGATAGGGGTTGGTGGAGGCACTGGAAGAACTCAATCACAATGGGAATGCTGATAACAGTAGAGGTTGAAATGGTAGGCAAACTGGCAGTCGCAGAAGTAGCAGTAGAAATGGCAGAGGTGATCACTGGAATGATAAAGATTCAAGTCCATGTTTCGTTGAAGCACAGTCAGCTGATCCAAGGAGTAATGTGCATGCAGACTCTGCCACCTTATGACTGACAAACGCAGTTTGCAACTGAATTGGGTGCTACAAAAATGACTAACACTAGTCAGAGCAAATTAAAAATCTTTAATTTTGAAGATGTGAGGGAACTTTTTCTTGGTGAGGGACAGTAAATTGAAATTTCTTTGGTGAGTCCAGTGTATAGACATTAATGGAGTTATTTAGCTTGTGCTCTTGGTAAGTGTAGCCAGGTGTTTTCGTTGGGTGAAAGTAACATTTCAAAGAAGTGAAGGTGTAAGTTCATGGTCTATTCCTCCTTTACAGTGGACCAAGGTCAAACCAGGAGTTGTTGGATAAAGTGTACAGGCGATGAGACATGTCGGGACTTAATTTCTGTATTAAGGCAATAGGTTTTCTGCAAGTTTTGTGATTGTGCCAAGGTTGACAATTGATGCGATTTTTGGGATTGGTATTTTGTCAAAGTACCAAGCTGCAATGGGCTTAAGTTATGGTGGAATGTTGTTGAAGTGTAATGAGGCGATTGAAGTGAAGTTTTGATTAGTGTGTCATTAGGGAGGGAATAGTTTGAACCACACTCTTACATTTCCTGTGAGATCTACATAGTCCTCTGAGTCGAAACCTGTTGCGAATGAAAATAGTGCTTATGTAAGCACATTGGTGGCCTCATTTAGTTTCATGTGTCTTGCCTATGGCCACCAATCTGCTTATAAATTGATGTGTCAATAGCATATGTAATGTAAAAAATGAATAATATAGAGGTAATGGCTGACAAGGGCATAAAGTATTTATAATGTATTTACTTTACACTCTAGTAATTCTAATATACATACTTAAGGATATAGCTATGAAACTTCGAATATGAAACCATTAGGCAGACTGCAAGAAGGTAATAAAGAACAGAATAACGAAATTGCCTGCAGTTTTATATGTCTGAAAACGAAGTTTGTACACCTGTAATATCAGTTAGTTTCGTAGCTTTTGTATGAGACAGTAGCTATTATCAATATTATTAAAGTACATGTTTTTGTGCCTTTATTTTACAAAAATTTTCAATAACGTCGTTGAAATCTATTCCAGTTGAACCTTTTCTTTCAATTGATAAAATGTGCTTGAGTGCAACTAGTTCTTGATTCATCATAGAGCAAAGAAAATGTTTTTTTGGTTTCAGTTTGTTGTTGTTGTTGTGGTATTCAGTCCTGAGACTGGTTTGATGCAGCTCTCCATGCTTTTCTATCCTGTGCAAGCTTCTTCGTCTCCCAGTACCTACTGCTACCTACATCCTTCCGAATCTGCTTAGTGTATTCATCTCTTGGTCTCCCTCGACGATTATTACCCTCCACGCTGCCCTCCAATACTAAATTGTTGATCCCTTGATGCTGCCTCAGAACATGTCCTACCATCTGATCCCTTCTTCCAGTCAAGTTGTGCCACAAACTTCTCTTCTCCTCAATCCTGTTCAATACTTCCTCATTAGTTATGTGATCTACCCATCTAATCTTCAGCATTCTTCTGTAACACCACATTTCGAAAGCTTCTATTCTCTTCTTGTCCTAACCATTTATCGTCCATGTTTCACTTCCATACATAGCTACACTCCAGACAAATACTTTCAGAAATGGCTTCCTGACACTTGAATCTATACTCGATGTTAACAATTTTCTCTTCTTCAGAAACACTTTCCTTTCCATTGCCAGTCTACATTTTATATCCTCTCTACTTCGACCATCATCAGTTATTTTGCTCCCCAAATAGCAAAACTCCTTTACTAATTTAAGTGTCTCATTTCCTAATCTAATTCCCTCAGCATCACTCGAGTTAACTCGACTATATTCCATTATCCTTGTTTTGCTTTTGTTGATGTTCATCTTATATCTTCCTTTCAAGACACTGTCCATTCCATTCAACTTTTCTTCCAAGTCCTTTGCTGTCTCTGACAGAATTACAATGTCATCGGCGAACCTTAAAGTTTTAATTTCTTCTCCATGGATTTTAATACCTACTCCAAATTTTTCTTTTGTTTCCTTTACTGCTTGCTCAATATACAGATTGAATAACGTCGGAGAGAGGCTACAACCCCGTCTCACTCCCTTCCCAACCACTGCTTCCCTTTCATGTCCCTCGACTCTTATAACTGCCATCTGGTTTCTGTACAAATTGTAAATAGCCTTTCGCTCCCTGTATTTTACCCCTGCCACCTTTAGAATTTGAAAGAGAGTATTCCAGTCAACATAGTCAAAAGCTTTCTCTAAGTCTACTAATGCTAGAATCGTAGGTTTGCCTCTCCTTAATCTTTCTTCTAAGATAAGTCGTAAGGTCAATATTGCCTCACGTGTTACTGTATTTCTACGGAATCCAAACTGATCTTCCTCGAGGTCGGCTTCTACTAGTTTTTCCATTCGTCTGTAATGAATTCGTGTTAGTATTTTGCAGCTGTGGCTTATTAAACTGATAGTTCGGTAATTTTCACATCTGTGAACACCTGGTTTCTTTGGGATTGGATGCCCCTCTTCAGGAACCACACGTTTGTCTGGCCTCTCAACAGATACCCCTCCGTTGTGGTTGTAACCACGGTATGGCTATCTGTATCGCTGAGTCATGCTAGCCTTCCCACCTATGTCAAGGTCCATGGTTCATCGGGGGGGGGGGGGGGGGGAGGTTTCAGTTTAGAAAATTTTTTCTCATATGATGTTAGAGACACAAATGGCCAAGAGTTGTTGGATTCTAAGAGAAGTACAGGACGATGATTCACTGAAGCTCCATCTAATTATATGTTGAAGTATTTGTTGGGTTGACCATCCACCAGCGAAGTACATAATTCCATCAGTAGCAAGTAGATGTCTATGATGCCATTTTATTTCTTGCTGTATCTGACCCGTATCAAAGTGATCATGCTGCAGCCAGTGTCAGGGGAAGCTGCATGCATAAATTTTGTTTCAACAATTTCGAAAATTTTGGTGATTTCCTACGTAGATATGTATCATTGTGTCACCTCTTGTATAAATTGATCTGTACACTCATACTTTGATAGACGAACTTCTTCTTGAATCATTGATCCATTGTCATGAGCTAGGTCACCCAGCATCATTTTATTCACACTTTTTTCTCGTTATCAGTCAATGTTAATGTCTATGTCATTGCATTTGAATAGTGCCAAAACTAACAGCATGGCTTATAATTGTATTTCATTATGTCACTAAAAAGTCATTCAGGGTTTTTAATTTGTTGAATCCTTATCCAAAGTCCTTTTTGGAGGCAGTAGATGTTGTTGGACTAAATTTACTTCCTCCAGTCTGTGAGTCAAAAGTTGATACAGGTCAATAAGGTAAAATCACATATAGCTGGAAGGAGCAAGCGTGTTGAAAATCTAATATCAAGGTTTGCCTTGGATGGCTGTTACATATCTTCCAAAGTGCTCACAATTGATTCCAAGTTTCCTTTTGTGACTTTAAATTATCTGTAATGACCACTCCACAGAACATCAGGCAGTCATTTCAGATGTGTTACTGTTTTTTCAAGTTATTTCCATCTGTATGTAGAAGATGAGTCAATATATCTGCAATAATTTTCTCCTTAATGTATTCACAAGCATAAAAATAAATTCATTTTTTATCCTTTTTAACAATATGGAGATATCAGTGCACTCTTTGTGTTTTAAACAGGCTCTGTCTTTAGCCATCAGCTATACAAATTCTAAGGTGTTTCCTGTGTTTTTCGATGAAACATCTTCACAATGCTGTGGAAATCAAGAGTTTACTGGACTAAAATCAGTGTAAAATCTAAAAGGCAATGTAAACTGTTTCTACATTTCGATTTTATTATTAACTTGTACACTTATTTTTAAACTATATTTGTTGCATCCATGTGTAGTTGCCATAGATTTCAAAAAGTTTCATGTAGCATAATTGTATCTGGTGGTCAACTGATTATCATTCTACAGTTTTTGAATTACATGCAATGTTTTACAAAAAATTCTAAAACTTCTGAACACACCCATTGACAGTTTTCATGGCCTGATAATAGGTAAGTAGCATGTTTATATTTTGCGTATGTACAGCGCCTTCAACTCCACACTGACTCTGATTTACGAAGATATTTTGGCCTTGTTTGGGATTTGATGAAAATGGTCTCATCCTGGGGACCTCCAGATCTTGAGGTCATTGAGAGTGGAAGATGAGATTGAGAAAATGCAGCAATAAGGGATGACTGAACCTCCTGTAAGGTCTTCTCATAATCTGTCTTCTATTGACGTACGAACAAGTTACTAGAAGACTGGGCAGCATCTTTTATGTCAAAAGTTCATAGTATCGTTACATTACGGCTTCTTATGTTTAGCTGTTTTTATTTAAGAGTTTAGTATCATTGTTCCATCAGATTAGAGAAAGGGGTTAACTGCCTATTGCAGCAACATTTTGTTGCTTTGGGGAGATGGGAAAAGCACAATGAAGTTTTGTACAAGCTTTATGGTGACTTCATATAATATAATGTCACTGTTAACTTAGAAAAATTAGAATTTGGCAGAGATAGGGTGAAATTACTTGGACATATTGTAACTGCATCAGGGAGTCTACCTGATCCTGAAAATATTGATGAATTTAGAGACTTTCTTGTTCCTGAGATGAGGAAACAAAGCACAACATTTTTGGGATTGAATACTTTTTATAACCATATTATAAATGTGAATATTTTGGACACAATGCAACTGTGTCTGTTGATGGGGAAGAAACTCCTTGAGACTGTGATACCTAAAGACAGACAAAATTTGAATGTGTGAAATAGGCTCTTTTAGGAGCACCTCTTACTGTGACATCTATAATTTTGTCTAAACTCATGTAGTTCTAAGAGAGGTGTTGGTGATGAGGTCTTTCAGGAATTTGAAGTAGATGGGCAGATGAGACGCCACAATATTGCTTTTGCGAGTTGGGTGCTCAGCATGTGTGCTCACAGTTACTCAATCACAGGGGTTGTAGCTCCAACTGTTGCTGGACTATAATGAAGTTCAGGTGTTACTCGTTTGATAAGATGACTGAAGCTAATACTTTTCAACCACTGGAATTTTTATGAGGGGAAATTTGATTCATTATCGTTTAGGCAGGTTAATGTTTTATCTGAAGGAATTCAATTTCAAAATTTTGTATATTCCTCAAAAAGACAAAATTGTTGTGGATGCTCTTTCTGGCTGTCCTCTAGGGTTTTATTGTAGGATGGGGTATGACATTTAAGAGAAGAGTTTTGACATTATTACAAAATGTTGCTTTTGGTCATTGTATTAATGTTGCATCTGCTAGAGAACAAGATAAAGATCTGGTTGGAAAGAGGTTAAGGGAAAGTGTAGGTATTGAGACACTATCCAATAAGGCACTATCTGAGTCATGTAAAGGTGCAAGGAAGTATTTCACAACTTCATGAAACACTATATTTTCTCAATATGGAGGAGCACATTCACAATGGTTTGGATTCATGCAAGCCCTATGAAAAGGGAAACTACCATCAGTGTCACACCACACTTCTTTATTTCCGATTATTCCGCAAGACTGAAAGGGCTCTTGCACCTGATCTGTTTGGTCCACTTCCAAGAAGAGATAATTCCTATGCTTTTGTTGCTGAAGAATTGCCTTCTAAGTTTGTTTTATTCATGCCACTGTGAATATCTACGAGTTGGCATGTTTTACAAGCATTTCTGCATCATTTCCTATGGAAAGCTGGTCATGTTTGTAATTGTGATTTACCAGGATAAGGAAGATTACATGGAAGGAGTAGCTCCATTTAACTAACATTATTTATCATTGAACAACAACAAAAATGTTTTTTATATATTTTCTTTGATAAAAGATCCGTCCTGAAAAACAACTAGAGAAATTGAAGTTAATTTGCTATTATGGGTGTTCAAAATGGTGAGCAGGACAGCCGTTAAATTTCAATTATAATAATAATAATAATCTGAAACAAATTCAAGAAATAAGACCTTAACAAAATTGGCATTTTTAGAAATTTTTAAATTAAACAATTTAAAATAAATCAGCCAATTAAAATAATTGTATCAGTTTTAGATACATTTCCTCAAGGAAATTTAAGTCCCAGATGTTAGGCAGACCGCCAAAATTCAAATATTAACAAAGATATCACAGGGATTACTCAAAGGTTCACACAATAATTTACAATAAAATAGGACAAGAATATAATATGTATTAACATTAGAAAGAAAATTTCCTGCGTGACGCCAGTTAACCAAAGGCCTCTTGGCTGACAACAAAATTTGTTTATAGCCCAAGTCAGATAGTATAATGTACTGAGCTGGACCACGGACAGCCAGGATGCAAGACTGCAAACAAATAGCAAATAACACTGGGAAATGCTTCAGAGCCATACACACAGCTGCAAGTAATCCAGGCCCACATGGCAAGAAGATGCTGACATGAAACACTCTCCCAGCAACTTAATGAGTGTTGTTAACAAACAAGAAAGATAAGTTTCTCACTGGATTATACTACAAATAAAGTTATGGTTGAACCATGATTGCATGGTATAGGGCGTTTCGAATCATGTGATACGCCCCAGGAAACAAGCTTTGCTAACAAAGAACTACAGAATGGGAACTGTAATTTCTTCCAGGAAGAAACATAATAAACAACTCACTAGGATCTTACCATTAGCCAGAGCTCACAACGTGCTTGAAAGGGCTGGATAATACTATCAGATAGCCCACCAGCTTCTAAAACATCATGAAAACAAATATTAAAACTCATAACTAGTTCTCTTGCACAAATTTAAAAGAAACACAATTTCTACTTAAAAACATTATATAATACGTTGACTCCTGATATAGCTTCGCGTGATAACTGGGCACGTTACATAACCATAACAACATTAACCATGCCGAACTTTTTGAGAGAGAACACTGGCCCGCAAATTAAGAAAGGTTGCTTAAAAATCGCCCAGAGCAGGCAGCCCACTACACTATTCACAAACCACAGAGCCAAGTAATATGGCCTGAATGTCGACTCGATGAAACATCAACATTAACATCTGCCCAAATAGCTTGCAGAGCAGGAAATCGGGGTACAGAGCCGAATAACTAGTTGTGCACAACATGAGCGAACCAGACCTTGCCTTCTGCCCAGTCCTGTCCAAGAAGAGTCAAAGACGACCATGAAAAGATGTAGTGGCGATCCACATCACATGCATGCTTCAAACATTGCTGCTCTCTCCCCAGCACCATGCTGTGCGAAAACTCCCATATTTGCTGGCGCGGCGCTCTTAAGAGTCATCTCTCTAGAGGCGACTAGGTGAGGATGCGATAACCCCACAATGTAATAATCCACGCCCCCCTGGTGAGCCGCCAGTTAATAGCTATCGATAGTGAAATGAGCGTCCATGGGTCACTGTAGACAAAGTGATTTCTGACAACAGTTCACAATTAGAGTTTGTAGTCTGCTTTGCACAATTGAGGAATACACACAATTAACATTAAATGTCACCACCCACCGCCTAATTCCCCTGAGTGTGTCATGAAGGAGCTGGACTAATTGTGAACGTTAGATTGCCAATTATGTCATAGGTCATAAGATTTACATCTACACTCCTGGAAATTGAAAAAAGAACACATTGACACCGGTGTGTCAGACCCACCGTACTTGCTCCGGACACTGCGAGAGGGCTGTACAAACAATGATCACACGCATGGCACAGCGGACACACCAGGAACCGCGTTGTTGGCCGTCGAATGGCGCTAGCTGCGCAGCATTTGTGCACCGCCGCCGTTAGTGTCAGCCAGTTTGCCGTGGCATACGGAGCTCCATCGCAGTCTTTAACACTGGTATCATGCCGCGACAGCGTGGACGTGAACCGTATGTGCAGTTGACGGACTTTGAGAGAGGGCGTATAGTGGGCATGGGGGAGGCCGGGTGGACGTACAGCCGAATTGCTCAACACGTGGGGCGTGAGGTCTCCACAGTACATCGATGTTTTTCGCCAGTGGTCGGCGGAAGGTGCATGTGCCCGTCGACCTGGGACCGGACCGCAGCGATGCACGCCAAGACTGTAGGATCCTACGCAGTGCCGTAGGGGACCGCACCGCCGCTTCCCAGCAAATTAGGGACACTGTTGCTCCTGGGGTATCGGCGAGGACCATTCACAACCGTCTCCATGAAGCTGGGCTACGGTCCCGCACACCGTTAGGCCGTCTTCCGCTCACTCCCCAAAATCGTGCAGCCCGCCTCCAGTGGCGTCGCGACAGGCGTGAATGGAGGGACGAATGGAGACGTGTCGTCTTCAGCGATGAGAGTCGCTTCTGCCTTGGTGCCAATGATGGTCGTATGCGTGTTTGGCGCCGTGCAGGTGAGCGCAACAATCAGGACTGCATACGACCGAGACACACAGGGCCAACACCCGGCATCATGGTGTGCGGAGCGATCTCCTACACTGGTCGTACACCTCTGGTGATCGTCGAGGGAACACTGAATAGTGCACGGTACATACAAACCGTCATCGAACCCATCGTTCTACCATCCCTAGACCGGCAAGGGAACTTGCTGTTCCAACAGGACAATGCACGTCCGCATGTATCCCGTGCCACCCAACGTGCTCTAGAAGGTGTAAGTCAACTACCCTGGCCAGCAAGATCTCCGGATCTGTCCCCCATTGAGCATGTTTGGGACTGGATGAAGAGTCGTCTCATGCGGTCTGCACGTCCAGCACGAACTCTGGTCCAACTGAGGCGCCAGGTGGAAATGGCATGGCAAGCCGTTCCACAGGACTACATCCAGCATCTCTATGATCGTCTCCATGGGAGAATAGCAGCCTGCATTGCTGCGAAAGGTGGATATACACTGTACTAGTGCCGACATTGTGCATGCTCTGTTGCCTGTGTCTATGTGCCTGTGGTTCTGTCAGTGTGATCATGTGATGTATCTGACCCCAGGAATGTGTCAATAAAGTTTCCCCTTCTTGGGACAATGAATTCACGGTGTTCTTATTTCAATTTCCAGGAGTGTATATTTATTTTAAGAAATAGTAGCTAAATTATTCGAAATTATTGTCGCTCACTTTAGTGTTGCATAATCATTTTGGATCAGATAAGAGGAAATGTACAGTTCCTAACTTTCACTAAACTAAGACACAGGTATGTGGTGAGATTATTGTTTTAAAACATTACAAAGGCTGCAGAGAGGCATCGCAAAAGACAGGCACATAATATAAACAAAATTGGCTGGTAGAAGGTTCTAGTGAGAGTGAACCAAGTGTCCTACAAACAACAAACATTGATATGTAAGTCCTTCCAGTTTACATCAGTCCATTTAGGGTGTGACATGTGTCACAACCAAATGCATAAAAACAAAAATGTTAGAACCAAAAGCTGAAAGGAATCTGTTAGGATTTGTAGTATCGGTACCCTGTGTTATTTAAAACTCTTGGGTATCACAAATATTTACAGTTTTATGTTGAAAGGTTAAGATATGATCAAGTTCCAATGTGTGAGCCGTTCCTTTTTATTATTCTTTTGTCTTATATGTTGATAAAAAGAGATAGTCAAGAAAAGAAGTTACAACAGCAAACAGAACCCAATATGGAATGTCTTGAGCAATAAACCTGTGCAGAGTAACGAGAAATGTTGTATCACATTGAGAGTGTTCATAGCGTCTATAAGGCGATGTGTAAAGAGAGTTGGTACAAAATACTTGTATATTCCAAAATCATCTACTGATGGTTCGAAATGTAATATTTATACAATAACTGTTAATGCCATATTTATTTTGTTTTCCTTTTTTTTCTTATATCGTTATCCACAAATTATGTCATGCAATGAAATATCATCAATTTATGAGGAAATTAATTAAAGTATATAAATTTTGAGGTGGAGCAGATGTATCAAAGAATGGAGAGTGTAAAAATGAAGAAAGGTACCAGTGCGATCATTTTGTCCTACCTTGTACTCGTGATATATGAATCTTCATTCCAGGGATTGTCAGAGCATGAGAAGGAGGTGCATGATAAATCATTATGCATTACGTACAGAGGAGAAAGGATGGTTAATTTTGTATATACAATATATCATGCAAATGTCACTCTCAGCATGGAAAGATCAATTGAATTATATTAATATTATTCAACTTCCACATTTCTGTTGTTTATATTATTGTGTGCTTTGGTTTCTGTCATTTGATTTTTTATGAAAATATATACATATATGAAGAAACTTTTCCTTAAGACTATGATCAGTAAAAGGAAGTTGTGTAGATATTTTTGGGCTCAGTAGTATGAAAGAACCCTAGATTGTTGGTATTTTGAAGTGTGATGTTGAGTGGGTGAATGACAGCTGCTGTAACTAGTTAGAAAAGTATTTAATTGAACTAAAGTGATTTTTTTTCTTTTTGTAACCAATATACCAATCTGTATTATGCATTGATATGTACTTATAGGTATTAAGGATGTATTATATAAATTAGGTGTGCACATGCAGAGCCATTTACCCTTTCATTTTAAAATTCTAGTCTAATTAGTTATAGATACTGTACACTGTCTTTGCTAATGTCATGTTATTAGGATTTTTTGAAATGACTTAGTAAACCTATAAGCTCTTATAGATCGTTATATGGTTAACATCTTAGTATGCAGTAGGTGCGATTTATACAGAGAAAATGTATGCATTAATGATAGTGATCTTAAAGTGTAAAAATAACTTATGCAGAATCACACTTATTGTATTCTACTTCTATAACAACAGAAGAGAGAGAGAAGTGAGAATAAGGAGAGAAACAGTGTGTGGGTACAAAGGTGGTAGGCATGGAAGTATGTAGACTCATGGAATCCATTCACATTATGCTGAGGTCATTCTGGGTGACCTGTCATCATACCTAAATGACAATCATAATTATTTTCTGTGGTCTTATCAAAAATAAAATTTTGTAAGGTCAAAGCTTTTTATCTACTGGATCATTCTAAATCGCAAAGTAAAGAATTATTACTTATTTGCTCCAATTTTCCCATATGTAGATATTTACGTAGTTGAATGTTTCAAACATAAAAATATATCATTAAATTATTGGGAATATTTGAGTGTCAAATATAATAGAAATTATTAAATTTATTGCTATTGAAAAATTCCAGTTATTAACATGTAGAAGATAATTTTATAAATGGATAAATCAGTGGCAAACTCAAAATATGTTGATACAAAACTTTCTGGGGCATCAAAGAAGCGACAGTTTGGTAATGGAGGAAAGTAAAAATTGTAGGGAGAGGCCAAGCGATCAATACAGTAACTAGGTTCAGTTGGATGCAGGTTCCGATACTTTAGTAGTTACTCAGAGATCAAGAAGCTTGCTCAGTATGCGATAAAGCAATGGTTTCCATCCTTTCTAAGACCACTACCCCAAGTGCAATCACATATTAGTTAGCATCCACACTTCCCTCACCACTCTCAAATTTAGTGCCTAATTAAATTTTAGAATGAAATTTTCTTTGAACATGTTCATTTTAAATGATATTCAGGTTTTGGGGATGTTTTAGTAAACCACAAACTAATGAGCCAGTGAGACTATTGATAGTGCTTATTACTAATAGTTTTTATAGACTGAGGAAGCAATTATCAGTGCATCACTAGTGCTACCCACAATTCCTTCTCAGAAAAGAAAGCTACCTATACACAGTGAGGGCATACACTAGTTACAATACATGCTTCCTCTGCACCATTCTCCTACTGACAAAGGCTTCACCCATATTCTGCACCCATCAACCAAGTTATAATGTGTGCAGGATGCCTAGGCCTACTGTTTGTAAATCACTTGAATGCTGTACTTTGAACTGGCAAAACTGGAAGACTATAGGTTGTCAATGCCTTGTGTCTAACCACTGCCACTATTGATAATAACACAGATTATGCCCTACAGCAGCATAGGGCATTCTATTACACAGTTAGTGTTGTGTTTTGCTTTCAATTATTTCATTTATTGTTCTGAAGAACATTCTGAAGCAATTTATGGCTTATTATTGGAACCCCGTAAAACTCAAGTGAGCTATTTTTATGAGATATTTAATCATGTGTGAGTATATGTTTTAATTTTACTGTTATAGTTACATGGTACAAAGTATAAAATACGTCTGTAGTGGATGAACTATTGGAAGGAGATAATGTTTATACAATCGTTTCACAAGCTGTAACCTCCACTACATTGTGTCAAGCTTTAATAGCACTATTTGAAGGAACATATAATTATTGGTAATGTACATAATCATTGTTTCAGTCTTACAGAATAGTAATAATAGTAAAGCTCTTTTAAAAATGATTTAGTTTCATGACCAAAACACAATTCAACACTTTCGTATTTACCCCTCAGAGAATTACATATTATCCTTTGGGTGTACTTTCACACAGAGTGAGAATCATTGAACTAGCTCTATATCAAACCATTCTTCAGATTTAAGACAATAGCAGCAATGATAACAATACCAACTATGCATTGTTGTGGTCTTCAGTTCAAGACTGCTTTGATGCAAGTCTCTTCATTAATCTACCCTGACACCTCCCGATATGGCATTCCAGCCAGTTCCTTCTTTTAGTCAATTTGTGTTACAAATTTTCCCCGAAGTCTGTGCAGCATCTCCTCGCACATTATTCGATATACCTACCTCACTTTCAACGTACTTCTGCAGTACCACATTTCCAAAGATTCAATTCTCTTCTTGTGGGAACTGCTTATTATCCACGTTTCACTTCCACAGAAGACTACATTTCATTCAAATACCCCCAAAAGACTTTAACATTTAAATTTATGTTTTTTTTTTTTTCTTAACAGATTTCTCTTTTAACGAAACGCTTTTCTTGCGATTGCCAGCTTGCATTTTATCTCCTCTCTTCTTTGACCATCATTTGTTATTCCTCTATACAGCCTGCAAAACTCATTGATGGATAGCACTAATATCATCAAATAAATACTTTATAAAATCCATATCCTTTCACACACTTTCAATAGTTCATTTTATGTCACAGTTCTTTGCTGCCTAAAATATGTTGAATAAAGTTACATTTATAGCAGAAAGTAGTCCTTTAATAGAAGCATTTATACACATCCAGTGGATTACTGTTTTAATTCGCAGCACTCCTTTTTATAATGACTTTAAACCTTTGCTTGTTTTGGGGAGCTGTTTTCTATCCATGACAACTTAATCAAAGTAAAACACACTATAGAATTTATATCAGTACAATACACTTGTGAGGTGGCATGAGATGATTTCATTATGTCTGCTATGGTAGTTCTGGATAATGCCCTTATGGCTTACACATTTCTGGAGGCTATGACCAATCTGTTACCACCATTAAACTTGTCTTAGTTTACTGAGCAAAGTCAAGAACTTTCTTGTCATGTGTTGGAGTATACCGATTTGGGATAGTTGGGAGTAGATCTCCAGGTGTTATGAGTTTCATCACATTTTATGTAACAAAGAATTTTAAAAGGCTTTAGCTACAGAAGAACATATAAAATTTCTAAAAGAGAAATGTTCTATATTTCTTTATTTAAAAGTGGTAAATTGTAGTCTGTACTCTTTAGAGAACAATATTTCATTTCCTCTTAATTTCCGCAGATACTCCCTTACTCAGCTTATCACCCCGAGCGAGGTGGCACGGTGGTTAGCACATTGGACTCGCATTCGGGAGGACGAAGGTTCAAACCCGCATATGGGCATTCAGATTCAGGTTTTCGGCAGTTTCCTTAAATCGCTGCAGGCCAATGCCAGGATGGTTCCTTTGAAAGGGCACTGCCGATTTTCTTCCCTATCCTTTACACCATCTGAACTTTTGCTCCATCTCTAATGACCTCGATTTTGATGGAACATTACAAACAATCTTCCTTCCTTTCTTCCTTCCAGTTAATCACAGCTATCATGCACTTCTATAATCAGTGTTGTAGTACACACTATCAGCTCTCCCTTCCCTTTACTTTCAACACAATAAACTCAAGCTGCCTGTCTAGACTGTGTCGTATTGTAATTATCTCTTTTGTGGCATCATTTACATCTACATTTATACTCCGCAAGCCACCCTACGGCGTGTGGTGGAGGGCACTTCACGTGCCACTGTCATTACCTCCCTTTTCTGTTCCAGTCGCCTATGGTTCGCGGGAGGAATGACTGCCGGAAGGTCTCCGTGCGTGCTCGAATCTCTCTAATTTTACGTTCATGATCTCCTCCGGAGGTATAAGTAGGAGGAAGCAATATATTCGATACCTCATCCAGAAACGCACCCTGTCGAAACCTGGACAGCAAGCTACACCGCGATGCAGATCGCCTCTGTTGCAGAGTCTGCCACTTGAGTTTGCTAAACATCTCCGTAACGCTACCACACGTACCAAATAACCCTGTGACGAAACGCGCCGCTCATCTTTGGGTCTTCTCTATCTCCTCTATCAACACGACCTGGTACGGATCCCACACTGATGAGCAATACTCAAGTATAGGTCGAACGAGTGTTTTGTAAGCCACCTCCTTTGTTGATGGACTACATTTTCTAAGGACTCTCCCAATGAATCTCAACCTGGTACCCGCCTTACCAACAATTAATTTTATATGATCATTCCACTTCAAATCGTTCCGCACGCATACTCCCAGATATTTTACAGAAGTAACTGCTACCAGTGTTTGTTCCGCTATCATATAATCATACAATAAAGGATCCTTATTTCTATGCATTCGCAATACTTTGCATTTGTCTATGTTAGGGTCAGTTGCCACTCCCTGCACCAAGTGCCTATCCACTGCAGATCTTCCTGCATTTCGCTACAATTTTCTAATGCTGCAACTTCTCTGTATACTACAGAAGCATCCGCGAAAAGCCGCATGGAACTTCCGACACTATCTACTAGGTCATTTATATATATTGTGAATGTCCATGTCCATGCCCATGTTTCAAGTAGATCCTCCATAGATACCTCAACGCACCTGCCAGACTCTATGGTGTCACAGTGAAATATGTAAAGAAACTCTTAGATTAACTTACACCTAGTCAACACTTAAATTTTCAAAAGTGAGCATTTCAATAATTAGACTAATACTCATCGATGTGGTTGCCTCGTAACACAAAAAACTGTAGGTGCCATGCATTTTAGTACATTCACTGCTTTGATCTACGAGCTAAATTAGTAATAATGCTGATATACACATCATACAGGACAGAACCTGAAAACCACAAGTTTTTACATTGTGAACGGAGGTTTATATAGTTTACATATATCCACAAACAGCATTTTTCAATAAGATTTTGTCAAATAGGTACTACAAAGAGTGGGATCTTGTACAATCGTCTCGTATAGGGTGCCTAAAGGATGCTGCATTATCGGAATGCTGTAAACAACTCAAGTAAATAACATTAATAGTTTTTATTACAATAAGTACACTGACAATGGCGTCGCAAGCGCTGGGCGACATGCAACATAACTCAGAGTCCTTTGCTGTATACAATGTTCATGCAAGTTTGACACGCAGTTAGTGGATCACTAATAACTGCTATAGCAGCGTTCTCTGCTAGCCCTCTCCGTATGCTGTCCCGATACTGAGCCGATTCTTAGCGGCCGAAGCTGGCAGGGGCGGCGCTTATATTCAACTCTTGTAGAGGCCGCTCCTGTCGTGGTGCGGTCCTAATCAGCCGCACCATTGCCCGATACCGTTTCACAGCCTTCTATTCTCTTGCATTCTTCATCTTCGTTCCGGTGCTTGTGGTTATGCCGGAACATCCCCCCCCCCCCCCCTCTCCCAAAGCGACAGACCGTCATCGTGTAGGTAGTACGACCACGGAGGAGGAGGCAAGTGTGTGGGCGCATCTCCGGGCCAGAAGCTCTGGCTGCAGGGGACGTCAAGCTTCCGGCTTTACCTCGCCATCCGGCCTGCGCTCTGGCAGAAACGTCCACTGGAAATCGACCAGAAGGGTACGCGTCGACCTCCCGCTGCCATGAATCAGATGAAGAAGGCGGCGACTGCTGCGGTGTGGGCGGGTCCAGCACCATCGGTAGGACGAGAGGAGGCGGACGAGCGAAGGCTCCGTCTACATGGCGTCTTCCAGCGGTGTCGTGAGGGGACTCTCTGGCGGTTGCGGTGGCCGCGCTGCCCTCTGGATCCGTGAATCTGGAGGAAGAGAGACTGAAAAATCATCGTGTACATGACAGAGGTGAAGTTGATTTTGATGACGGTGCTGCAAGCCATTCGGACCTGAAATAAGATACATGCAAGCCATTCGGACCTGCAAGATACATGCAAACGCCAAGTCCACGGACGATCTCTCTTCGCGCCCACCATTCAAAAAATGGTTCAAATGGCTTTGAGCACTATGGGACTTAACATCTGAGGTCATCAGTCCCCTAGAACTTAGAACTACTTAAACCTAACTAACCTAAAGACATCACACACATCCATGCCCGAGGCAGCATTCGAACCTGCGACCGTAGCGGTTAGGTGGTTCCAGACTGAAGCGCCTAGAACCGCTCGGCCACACAGGCCGGCGCGCCCACCGTCTGCTGCCGCTAAAAACCCTATAAAATACAATATACGCGGTGCGAAGTGATACTTGCACCCTTCCTTCGGTGCCGGATGGTGAGGAAGGTGGAGCAGTGTCCGATGGCGGCGGCCGTGAAGCAGTTCAGCCGGTGATGGTCCATCACATGGATGCGAACGATATGAGGCGAAAACAGCCGCAGTGCTTGATCCCTGCTGTGTGCGAAGCGAAGTTTGGCCATCAGTTCCTTGAATGTTCTGACAAAACGTACCGCTTCACCGTTTTACTGTGGATGGAACAGTGCACTAGTTAGATGCTGTATGCCATTGCGTTTACAGAATGTTTCAAAGTTATTTGACGTGAACTTAGCCTTCTAGGCAAAAAACCGATGACAACACCTGCATTGTGCTATGTTGTCGAGTTCATTGGCACAGCAAAAGGAAATTTGTTAAAAGAGTCAACCACAATCAACTAACGAGTGTTCCAAAAAAGGCCGCCCGCATCTCGTGGTCGTGCGGTAGCGTTCTCGCTTCCCGCGCCCGGGTTCCCGGGTTCGATTCCCGGCGGGGTCAGGGATTTTCTCTGCTTCGTGATGGCTGGGTGTTGGGTGTTGTCCTTAGGTTAGTTAGGTTTAAGTAGTTCTAAGTTCTAGGGGACTGATGACCATAGATGTTAAGTCCCATAGTGCTCAGAGCCATTTGAACCATTTTGAACCAAAAAGGCCCCGCAAAATCAATGTGCACGCATTGCCATGGCTACTGTGACTTAGGCCAAGCAGACAACTTGTGTGGCGGAGCGTACTGATTTTCCGCACATGCGTTACACTGTGACGTCATCTGTTCTATTTGGGCGTCCATACCCTGCCAAGTGCTGTGTCGACACGCCAACTGTTCCGTACAAACAATCCCCCAGTGCCCTTGGTGAAGTAACTGCAACACTTCTTTTGCAAAGCTCTATAGATCAACACACGTGACTGTCCACTGTCATCCTGAACAAGAATCACAATTTTCTGTATAACGATGCTATGCAGACGTGCAAAGTATCAGCGCACTGCAGAGCTCTTTATGCAATGCAAGAAACGAGGCCAAGATGTGCGAATGTAGTTCAGAAAAATGTTCGGATCTGGATTAGCGTCCGTGGCCTGTGCAATTTTCTTATAGTTCAGCGGAAAAGATTGAAGCGATTCAGTATCAATGTGACAACAATATGCAGCAGAAGCGATAAAGTCTGCATCAGGGCAAATCGGATGACGTGAAAGTTCGTCCGCGTTACCACGTTGAGCTGTCGGACGATACGCAATCTCTTACTCTTCTTAAGATAACAACGAAGCCCATCTTTGCAATTTTTGAGCAGTTCGTTCGCGAACCGGTTTCGTCGGATGAAACAAGGACTGCAAAGACTTGTGATGCGTTACTAAGCAGAATTTTCTGCCATAAAAATAGTAGTGGAATTGGGTGACACCATACACAATAGCCAAGGCCTCTTTCTCAATCTGTGAATAGTTACACTGGGTTTGGACAACGCTTTTGATGTGAAGGTAATAGGCCGGTCTTTATCACCAATTCTGTGCGAATGCACTGCACCAATTCCGTAGGAGGAAGTGTCAACTTGCAATATTACAGGTTTTTCAGGATCAAAGTGAACAGCATGAATCACTGAGCAATGCATCTTTAAGTTTCTGAAAAGCTACTTGGCACTCATCTGTCCAAACAAAGGCGACATTCTTGCGAGGCAAGCGATGCAATGGAGCCGCGATTAGTGCAGCATTCGGTATGAACTGAATATAATAGTTCATTTCCCCTAAGACTGACTGCAATCCTGTGATATTGCGAGCAACTGTCAAATGTCATATGGTTAAAAAAATCGACTGAAGAGGATGTACAACTTGACTGTTTATGACATGACCAAGACACAGCAATTCAGGTGTAAAAGAATCACACTGTTCAGTCTACACTTTAGTCCTGTGTCAGATAACACACTAAACAAAGCACATAAATTTGCAGTATGTTCTTCAGGTCTACGACAGTATTGAGACAAAGCTGTTTCTACTCCACTCTCCGTTGTTGTCAGATATATCCAAGATGGCGTAGGTGACGTCATCCAAGGTAGCAGTGTGTACACTTGACTACAGCGCATGACGTCATCCAAGAGGGTGGAGTTTGGTGGGAAATTTGAATTTTGGTGGGAAGATAGGTCAATTGGGCTACCTCACTAACCTAGCCCCTCTCCCCTCCCCATCCCCAGAAAATGGTGGCAAGTTCAAATTCCATCAGGACAATGCTACCTCTATTAATCTAAGAAAATGGGGGCTATCTCTCTTAACCTAAGAAAATGGTGGGAAAGGAAATGCACTTGGACTATCTCCACTAACCTAAGTTATCTGACCGACCACTTCCTAGGAATTGGTTAGGAGAGGACTTGATCTGTACTGGACGTAAGTCTTTATTTTGCATGCACTATTTATTTAAGCAATTTGATGCAGTACAGCAGTACAGCATGTTCACCACGAGTTCCAGAGTCCAACTGACCTAGTACAAAGTACCACCACCAACGGTGCTCTCATCCATGACGTAATGCAAGATGGCGTCATGATGTCAGCTGATCTACATCTACGTTTACATGGCTAGCCCGCAATTTACACATAAGTGACTGGCAGAGGTTTCATCGAACCATTTTCGTACTACTTCTCTACCATTCCACTCTCGAATGGCGTGTGGGAAAAAGCAACACCTAAATCTTTCCGTTCGAGCTCCAATTTCTCTTATATTATTATTATCATTTCTCCCTACGTAGGTGGGTGTCAACAAAATTTTTTCACATTCGGAAGAAGAGGTTGGTGATTGAAATTTCGTAAATAGATCTCGCCGTTTCAGTGACTGCAACCCCAACTTGTAACAATTCAGTGACACTCTCACCCCTACTGGATGATAACATGAAACGAGCTGGCCTTCTTTGCACTTTTTCAATGTCCTCCCCCAATCCTACCTGGTAAGGATGGCATACCATGCAGCAATATTCCAGCAGAGGACACACAAGTGTAATGTAGGTTGTCTCTTTAGTAGGCTTGTCGCATCTTCTAAGTGTTCTGATAACAAAGCGCAGTCTTTGTTTTGCCCTCCCCACAATATTATCTATGTGTTCTTTCCAATTTAAGATGATACAAGCACTTTTATCCAAGATGGCGGGAAAGTGTCACACTCCCTGGCAGGAAGTTTGAATTTTGGAGGGAAGATACGTCACATGGGCTATCTCTACTAACCTAAGAAAATGGAGGGAAAGAAAGGGCATTTGGGCTACGTCCGATAACTTAACCTGCCCCCCTCCTTCCCCTCCCCGAGAAAATGGCAGCAAGTTCAAATGCTACCTATACTAACCTAAGAAAATGGTGGGAAGATAAATCACTTTGGCTACCTCCACTAATTTAAGACATCCAACCGCCACCTCTTCCTAGGAACTGGTGCAGTTCTACACTAGCAGATGGTTCGAGAAAGTTGACTCGTTTCAAGATATTAGAGTGACAGAAATATGATTCACTTGTGGCTGTGATCCAACGCAGGTATGTGGTTGAATGGAAGGACTTGATTCCAAATCATAGACATCATTTCTAGTGGATAGGGTAACACTAGAGATCTGAAAAGCTAGTGTACATTTCTTACAACCTCAATCAGCACACCATCTACTACTGAATATGTTGCAGAATCTAGGACATGGTATCGAGACAGAATACATTACACAAATTGCAATGTGGTTTTAGTCGACCCTTACGCAATGTGCAACTACTCCCATTTCTGCATGTGATCGTTCCAGTTTAAGTCGGACCTGAGCAGAATTCAGAGAAAGCCATATCCACAACCTTCTACAACCCATGTAGAAACAGAGCGATCTGAGTTAGTGTGACAGGACCATGTTTTGACCATTTGGCGGAAATGGGCACATTGTGGTGCGCCCCCAAACTACATCCAGATACTACAGTACGCAGCAGATCTGCGTCCATTCACATCTATCAGCCCAACATGCCATAATCGTTACTGTGTACCATCCAAGAGAGAAAATTAACAACTATAAAAGCTACACTGGGTTCATCCGATATAGAATTCACCTAGGCGCCTTTGCTGGCGCGATGACGCACAGCTGCAGTGTGGGTCCAGTGCGGAAAGTGTTGGTGCAATGCTTCCCAGAATAGCACAGGGTGCATTCCTCCAACAATCCCAACAGGACAGCCCGTCCGTCACTGAATTTCCCATCGAACTGCTGCTGCTGCCGGTGTGGGGCGATCCTATTAAATACAGAGCTTTTGATCCACTGCAGAGGCCAGTTTAAGGTTTTGTCACCTCTACTGTAGGAGGGTGATCGTATCCCATGGACCATACTGTACATACTGTACATCTCGTTGTTGGAAATATTATTTTTTTCTGCTGTAGCTCACTTTGTACACTGCCATGCATTTTCTTTTTCTGCCACAACTTCGAGGTCTGTGTCAGGTTCTAAACTGACATTAAGACGTTCTGATCCACAGCCTCTCACAGATTAAATTTAAGATTCCAAAATTTCATTGACCTTTAGTTTGGTGACAATAAAAGTCAAGTTTCCAATAAGCCATGCAAATGCATTGAATTTGGCACCAGGAAAAAATTTCCGATGTGGTCGCAAAACTGGTCAACGTATATCGTTGTTTATGGCGTTTCTGGTGACAGCAGAGAGTTTTTTCTCACCCAGTTCCGAATGACAGTGTTACACAGATGCAGGGTGTAACAAAAGGATATGGGTGAACTTTCAGGAAACATTCCTCACACATGGAGGAATAAAATATGTTAATGGACATGGGTCCAGAAATGGTTTATTTCTCTATTATAAATCATTTTCATTCTCTTCATAATCACATTAATCGTGGGAAACACACAGGAACAGAACATACCAGCATCACATGAAACATTTTCTTTCCTGAAATGTTCAAAGTACTTACTTGCTTGTGTTTGATAAGATAAGGTGTACAGTAACTCGTAAGTCTTTGGTTCCCCACGTGTGTTTCTTGTTCCAATTAAATGAAGGTAACGCTGACAAGCAATTAACTCAAAGGCCTGTGTCGGCATGTGACTAACTTAACTGATCTACTAGCATCAAGAACACAGCATGAAATGTTTAGTGTTCATTATGGACTTGGTTTCCGATACAGTGCAATGGTAGTGTACTCAAATATGGAGTTGATAGATGCCAATTTGTTGTACTGACTAGCAGATGGTAATGACCTTTTTATCTACATCTACAGGGATACTCTGCAAATCACATTCAAGTGCCTGGCAGAGGGTTCATCGAACCACATTCACAGTTCTTTATTATTCCAATCTCGTACAGCGCGCGGTAAGAGTGAACACCTATATCTTTCCACACGAGCTCTGATTTCCCTTATTTTATAGTGGCGATCGTTCCTCCCTATGTAGGTCGGTGTCAACAAAATATTTTCGCATTCGGAGGAGAATGTTGGTGATTGGAAGAGATTTCGTGAACGTCAGTGTCCCGGCGGGAGGACATTTGAAGCAACTGATCGTCGTCGTAGGAATCATGGGACGGTTCAGACTACTACTCGTGAGTGTGGGAGGCCTGGAAGGACAAGGGCGCCTCGACTGGGGGAGAAACTTCGTTCAGTTGACGAAAACCGCAGACTCAGCATAAGATAATTACCTACCATATAATGTCTGGAGAGGGCTGCGTAAGAGCCTGCTGTATCCGTACGAAGTACATCGTGTGCAGGCACCGTCAGCAGTTGATTTTCCTACGTGGATACACATCTGTGAATGGTTCATTCAACAACGTGTCAGGCCTCACTTAAGTGCAAATATGCCGTTCACGGATGAGGCTTAGTTTCAGAGTAGATGATCAATGTGTTGAGGAGCTCTAAGGTGGATGTAAAGCACTCACGGACCCATATTCTTGCAACTTATTTTCTTCCTCTACATGTGAGGAATGTTTCCTGAAACTTTAGGCATACCTTCCTTCTACATGTTGTTCCATGTTCGCTTCAACACTACACACTTCACATAAGGCTGAGGGGTTTAGCTTGATTTCACACTTCTTAGCAACAGTTAATCGTCTGGTGTGAAACGTCGTGCAAATCCATGACTATATTTTACTCAGAATAATTTTCGCGACAGAATTGTGTGTGGAATTTGATCGAACATTATCGTGTTATCAATCAAAAGGAGTTCATCGACACTAAAAATAATAATAAATAATTATTATTTGTGTAATAATTTAATTTTCTGTGTCAATAATATCTCAGACAATGTTCGTGGAAAATAGACAACGCAAATCATCTTTGCTTACCTGTGATAATTGCAGATCAAGAAGGTTTCTTTTTAGAACCTTTGAATTGACTGGACGCGATTGATGTAACACAGGTCTGTTATTAACTGTAATGTGTTGTTAATTAATATTTGCAAAATAGAGTTACTTTGGATGTGAAATGATTTTTATTTCAAAGTTTAATCCATTGTGATTCTCATCCTGTATAAGTGTTAATTTTTCCGCTCAGTTACTAAGGAGCGCAGCCATTAGCGTTAGTTATTTACAGCGCAGTTTATTAGTAAATGGCACAAAAGTAATAAGAAATTCTCATTGAGAATATTATCAAATGTTGCGTAATGAGGCTAAAACAAAATGATTTAATATATATTATTTGCTTGTGGTAAAATAGTATCTGAAGCGACACTCGATAAGTTATTGTCTCATGTCAGCCGCCATCTTAGTAAAATAATGCAGCAACAGTTCTGAATAGAAATTTTTTCAGACACAAATGTTGTTGGTTATAAATAATTACTATAATAATTGTGGATTGGTGGCCCAGAACCTACTTCGAAAATACAAATTCAACTTAGACTGAATCTTTAAATACGGTGCACATAGATACACGTTATATAAATCCTTATCTGCTGATGTATGATGCCTGATTATTTCGCACTACTTTCATGAGATATTTTAACAGGAAAAATACGCGAGTGTTGTGCTAGTGTAGTATTCTGTTCATTTTGCAAAAGAGAAGTGCTTCCACCACATATAACAGCAGTATTAAATTTGGTAAACTATCTGCAATTTAGTGCCATTTACACTACATTACAGACAACATTGCTACACAAATCTCAGGTGGAGATTTCTTTAGCAAGGTGATAGTTATTAGCCGGGTAAAGCAATGTTGAGATCAAACGACTTGTTACGTTGATAAAAGGTAACTGGTTTTCTTGGAGATCTTGCTGAAATAGCAAAACACGTAATTAAGCCACGAATACTGCGCACGCCACAGTCCTTAACAGGCCTTGGAAAACTCTGAAGTCGATTTCTTAGAGTCAATAAGAAAATAGAAGAGTGTCAGTCCATAACGTCTCCGGTGATGGTTGACTCTTTCTGTATAGTAATGAACATAAGTTAGAATTCGTACTACTGGCCACTCCTGACACGGGAGAGCCGGTAAGACGAACCTGTCAAGGTACGACAGTGCTGCAGAGTGCGAAGGAGTGTATAACCGCAATTGCGGCCTCGTGTAGCTCCAGCGAGAGAAAAGCGGGTGTACGCGCCCGCCCTCCGTGTGACGACTGAAAGGCGCGACACGGCCGGAGGTGTCCGTTAAGCCGACGAGCGCTGCCTGTCGTCTCATTAGTTTCCCGGCCGGCTCTCCGGGATGAAGCGCCTATTGAACTGAAGAGCCGTCCGCGCCGGCTCCTACTCGCGCCGTGATATGAATTAATAATGAACGCCCGTCGCATTACTGTTGGGGCAATTTATTATGACGCCCGTGTGTATTCAGCTATCTAATGTAGCTGCTGCCGTTGAAAGGTATGTACCGTTCGGCATTCCTCGACTTGTTTACAGGACATGCAAAGCAGCCCGTGTCCTGATTACAAAATTAAACCCCATCTTGGGCGTCCGTGTTTGCTCGGCTGCCGGTCACGCTGCGAGACACACACTCCCGCTGCCGAGAAAGCTGATAAAACGAGTTTCAATCACTCCTGAGAGTTGTCGGCATACAAACGCATTAGAGATATTTATTTACTACGTTGGTGATGTATACTACTCTGTTGCTATTTACGACGTTGGTAATACACTACTGGCCATTAAAATTGATACACCAAGAAGAAATGCATATGATAAATGGGTACTCATTGGACAAATATATTATACTAGAACTGACATGTTATTACATTTTCAAGCAATTTGGGTGCATAGATTCTGAGAAATCAGTACCCAGAGCAACCACCTCTGGTCGTAATAACGGCCTTGATACCCCTGGGCATTGAGTCAAACACAGCTTGGATGGCGTGTACAGGTACAGCAGCCCAAGCATCTTCAACACGATACCACAATTCATCAAGAGTAGTGACTGGCGTATTGTGACGAGCCAGTTGCTCGGCCACCATTGACCAGACGTTTTCAATTGGTGACAGATCTGGAGAATGTGCTAGCCAGGGCAGCAGTCGAACATTTTCCGTATCCAGTAAGGACCGTACAGGACCTGCAACTTGCGGTCGTGCATTATCCTGCTGAAATGTAGGGTTTCGGAGGGATCGAATGAAGGGTAGAGCCACGGGTCGTAAAACATATGAAATGTAACGTCGATTGTTCAAAGTGCCGTCAATGCGAACAAGAGGTGACCGAGACGTGTAACCAATGGCACCCCATACCATCACGCCGGGTGATACGCCAGTATGGCGATGACAAATACTCGCTTCCAATGTGCGTTCACCGCGATGTCGCCGAACACGGATGCGACCATCATAATACTGTAAACAGAACCTGGATTCATCCGAAAAAATGACGTTTTGCCATTCGAGCACCCAGGTTCGTCGTCGACTACACCATCGCAGGCGCTCCTGTCTGTGATGCAGCGCCAAGGGTAACCGCAGCCATGGTCTCCGAGCTGATAGTCCATGCTGCTGCAAACGTCATCCAACTGTTCGTGCAGATGGTTGTTGTCTAGCAAAACGTCCCCATGTGCTGACTTAGGGGGTCAAGACGTGGCTGCACGATCCGTTACAGCCATACGGATAAGATGCCTGTCACCTCGACTGCTAGTGATACAAGGCCGTTGGGATCCAGCACGGCGTTCCGTATTACCGTCCTGAACCAACCGATTCCATATTCTGCTAACAGTCATTGGAGCAGCAATGTCGTGATACGATATACCGCAATCGCAATAGGCTACAATCCGACCTTTATCAAAGTCGGAAACGTGATGGTGCGCATTTCTCCTCCTTACACGATGCATCACAACAACGTTTTACCAGGCAACGTTGGTCAACTGCTGTTTATGTATGAGAAATCGATTGGAAATTTTCCTCATGTCAGCACGTTGCAGGTGTCACTACCATTGACAACCTTCAGCGAATGCTCTGAAAAGCTAATCATTTGCATATCACAGCATCTTCTTCCTGTCGGTTAAATTTCGCGTCTGTAGCACGTCATCTTCGTGGTGTAGCAATTTTAATGGCCAGTAGTGTAAATACTACTCTACTTTTGTAAAACGATATGTGCTGTGTCCGCCGGAAGATACGTAACGCATCCAAGCAGAGAAGACACCACACGGAAAGACCAGCCTCTGCAGAGACAGACGCCATAGAGGGCGCACACATCTACATCTACATGACTACTCTGCAATTCATATTTAAGTGCTTGGCAGAGGGTTCATCGAACCACACAGCACAGATTATGTTACGCTTTCCGCTTTACACCACGCAAGTATTTCCCAAGCAAAGAGAGAGACTTACATAGAGGCGCTCCCTGCGGTGCCACACTGTACTTTTACAGACATACTTCTGGAAGTCATTCTGTACAAGTAACTAAAATGAGGAAATATCACGACGTTCAACTGGCGTTCGGCTGAGATAGGAAACCCGTCATGCGACGTCTATCGTTCGCTGTGTGGTGCGGCCTTTGTCTCGACTGCAAAATTTACGAATGCAGTATTAAGGTTACTATCGCAGATAAATATCTGCTACAAGTAAGACAATAACTATGACTGCTGCTCGTTTCATTCGCAGCCGTTTAAGCTGTGCTCATAGGTTTCTGCGTAACCACATATTCGGAAATCGACGAATCCGGTAAAAGACGGTCAGATATTTGTGACAAGAAGGGATACAAGATCATTACTGGTTGTTACCCGCAGAGCAATTTCGCTTTCGTTTTTTAAATAGAGTGAAGTCTTGAAATCAAAGGAACTCATCCCCGATAGAGCACGCTCTTATATTTTTTATTTTTATTTATTTATTTTTTTATTTATTTAACCTGGCAAGATTAGGGCCATCAGGCCCTCTCTTACGTCTAACCAGGCATTCTACTTATTTTACAGACATATGTTTTAGTAGGCATGTTAAACTACATCTAATACAAAAAGTGAGATAAACAATTAGAAAGGTACACCTCGAAAAATACATTATTGAAGAGAAAGATTTTAGATAGGAGTGCTGGCACCAGTGAGTATGAGGGAGACTCATGGTGAAGGGAGGAGAAGAATAGAGAGACATGATGAAACATAATTAAGGAAAATATAAAGGAAAAGAAGACTGCGTGGCTAATAGAGATAGATGATGATGAAGGCATCTCAGGAGCAAGATAGGAGACGCTAGCTTTGCTATTTGACAGATGAGAGGATTGGCCTTGCACATTAATTTTGTGGAGAATTTTATGCGGATAATAGTAGGAAATGCTTCAACTTCTTCTTAAAAGCAACAGGAGATTGAATTTTCCTCAAGGTAAGTGGCAGTTTGTTCCAGAGGCGGACAGCGGCAACTGAGAAGGAGTTTGCAAAAGTTTTTGTTTTGTGAGTGGGCACAGTTAGGATACCAGATAAGAGTGACCTCGTGTTTCGATTATGATGGCATGACAGGTTTTTAATCTCTGAAGCTAGGTACTGGGGTGCTTGCGCGACGAGGAGTCGGTGAAGTAGACATAGAGTGTGGTAGTCAGGTAGTTTGTCCGGCCGCAGCCACCCTAGCTCGGAGTATGAAGCACTAACATGATCATATCGGCGAATGTTGCAGGTGTAACGCACACAGGTATTCATGGTTAGCTCTAGCCGTCTTTTGTTTTCACTAATCATGCCTTGTTGAATATATATATAAATAACATCGAATATTGCACAAAATACTTCTGTTTCATGAATAAGAAAGTGCCAGAATGCAAAACGCGACGATAAAAAACAAAATTAACATCTACCGGGACACGGAGGTACGTCTCTCGATCTGTAACTGCACATCTGTACCCACATGACCACAGCGGTCGCATACAATTTAGAGCATTATTATCGTTCATCTTAGAGTCTCCTAAGGACTTTTACAGCTGAAATGTCTTAAACTGATATTTAATCATAACAAATCGAGCTTAGATGACATGTTTGCGATGGATCAACAATGCACTACTGCCTTGAAACAGTCTGTCACAACACGCAACTCACGATACGGAAACAAAGAAAGACGATGAATCCTCTCAACAGTAGCGAGCGAGAGATGTCACGTGACCAATTTCCGCTTTCAGCCAAACGCCAGTCAATAGCTGTTGTGGCTTCCTAATTTTAGTCACTCGGCATTTTGTGGTTATTTTGAAGGCAAGATAGTACGTGTGCCGACTTGTAAGATAAGCAATTGGCGAATTTCTTTTGTAAATCATGCCTAGCGTTTCTGCAGCAGAAACTCCACGAAATAAAACTACAAATATATTTTATTTCAAGTGCGTATTATCTGTTAGTGGTTTCCTACATTTGTTTTATACATCAGCATAGAAAGAACTTTCATGTGTTAACTTCATGTGAATATGCGAATTTATTTTGTCCTAGGTTTTGTAATTTCCTAACGCACTATCATGTACCATAACCTCCTCTTCTTTTTGACTTCCGGAAACATGGTGGAAGAGGGTAGTTCGGTTTGCTTCACTTTGGTCGCGGTGTTGCCTCTCTATGGTGCTCTGTCTGTTTGTTCCGACGTGGACATCGATCCGCTAAACGCGTATATCACCGGACCCACGGCTCCACTCAAACAGTGTATCGTCAGTTAGTTCGAAAGCATCAACAGCGTGCCTCAATACAGCATTAGGGCTATCAATAGTCGCCGCACAGAAGAGCTAACTAGACATCCTACTGGTTACGTTAGCTCTGGTTCACTGGATTCAAGACTAAACAAGTCTTCAGAGATGGAACAGTGTAAGTGAACATTATATTAACTGCATTACCACGTCACACTCAAGCTACGTAACGTATAACTTCATCCAATAAACTGTAGTAAATTATAACTAATATTTGATGTTATCATTTAGTCGTGGTTTTCGTACACCGATTTGGCCTTGTGAAGAGACTGTAAAGTTTCAGCGTGCAGGCAAGCAAGCCAACTCAATAACAGCAACTACTTCTGGTAAAGGAGGATTCCCTTCCTAACATATCAGTTTGATGTCAGAGTATTTGACGAGTACAACTTAAAAATGTGAACGACACAGAGGCAGTGAATAACAAATTCTGTAAAACAATCCATCAGAATAATTCAGACACTTTTAATGACCAAAAAAAAATTTGCTGCGAAAGAGGCAGGAGGTGAAGGTGCACATAAAATACAGTTATCGTAAGATAATTCTATAGAATTTTGCGCCCCTTTATCAGTCTAAAACCGAATGCAACCATTCGATCTCTGTCTAACTGATTTCTTCCGAAGATGGACGAAATAAAAATTGGTGTCGATGCAACAAAACTGACACTTCCTGCTACAAAATAAATCTGAAATGATCCGCAGCATTGCTAAAATTTACCGTAAATCAGAACCAGTCCTTACTCGCACTGGCATAAGGGCTCTGTGGGGAATGGCTCGTATCACCTCATCACACGAAGCCTCAAAAGGCAACACTGTTCATACATTTTTCTCATTCAGACGCAACTAAAATATCTATCGATACATGAAGTCACAATATCGCGACACATGTAATTTGTTGTTGTTGTTGTTGTGGTCTTCAGTCCACAGACTGGTTTGATGCACCTCTCCATGCTACTCTATCCTGTGCAAGCTTCTTCATCTCCCAGTACCTACTGCAAACCTACATCCTTCTCAATCTGCTTAGTGTATTCATCTCTTGGTCTCCCTCCACGCTGCCCTCTAATACTAAATTGCTGATCCCTTGATGCCTCAGAACATGCCCTGCCAACCGATCCCTTCCTCTAGTCAAGTTCTGTCACAAATTTGTATTCTCCCCAATTCTATTCAATACCTCCTCATTGGTTATGTGGTCTACCTACCTAATCTTCAGCATTCTTCTGTAGTACCACATTTCGAAAGCTTATATTTTCTTCTTGTCTAAACTATTTATCGTCCATGTTTCACTTCCATACATGGCTACACTCCATACAAATACTTTTTGAAACGACTTCCTGACATTTAAATCTAAACTCGATGTTAACAAACCTCTCTTCTTCAGAAATGGTTTCCTTGCCATTGCCAGTCTACATTTTATATCCTCTCTACTTCGATAATCATCACTTATTTTGCTCCCCAAGTACTTTACTACTTTAAGTGTCTAATTTCCTAATGTAATTCCCTCAGCGTCATCCGATTTAATTCGACTACATTCCATTATCCTTATTTTGCTTTTGTTGATGTTCATCTTATATCCTCCTTTCAAGACACTATCCATTCCGATCAACTGCTCTTCCAGGTCCTTTGCTGTCTCTGACAGAATTACAATGTCATCGGCGAACCTCAAAGTTTTTATTTCTTCTCCATGGATTTTAATACCTACTCCGAATTTTTCTTTTGTTTCCTTCACTGATTGCTCAATATACAGATTGAATAACATCGGGGAGAGGCTACAACCCTGTCTCGCTCCCTTCCCAAGCACTGCTCCCTTTCATGTGCGTTAACTCTTATACCTTCCATCCGGTTTCTGTACAAATTGTAAATAGCCTTTCGCTCCCTATATTTTACCCTTGTCGCCTTCAGAATTTGAAAGAGAGTATTCCAGTCAACATCGGCAAAATTTTTCCCTAAGTCTACAAATTCTAGAAACGTATGTTTGCCTTTCCGTAATCTATCTTCTAAGATACGTCGTAGGGTCCGTACTGCCTCACGTGTTCCAACATTTCTACGGAATCCAAACTGATACTCCCCGAGGTCGGCTTCTACCAGTTTTTCCATTCATCTGTAAAGAATTCTTGTTAGTATTTTGCAGCTGTAGCTTATTAAACTGATAGTTCGATAATTTTCACAACTGTCAACACCTGCTTTCTTTGGGATTGGAATTATTATATTCTTCTTGAAGTTTGAGGGTATTTCGCCTGTTTCATACATCTTGGTCACCAGATGGTAGAGTTTTGTCAGGGCTGGCTCTCCCAAGGCCGTCAGTAGTTCTAAGGGAATGTTGTCTACTCCCGGGGGCTTGTTTCGACTTAGATCTTTCAGTGCTCTGTCAAACTCTTCACGCAGTACCATATCTACCTTTTCAGCTATATGCTCTTTCATTTCCACAATTTGTCCTCAAGTACATCGCCCTCGTATAGACCCTCTAGGTACTCCTTCCACCTTCCTGCTTTCCCTTCTTTGCTTAGAACTGGGTCTCCATCTGAGCTCTTGCCATTAATACAAGTGGTTCTCTTTTCTTCAAAGGTTTGATTAATTTTCCTGTAGGCAGTATCTATCTTACCCCTAGTGATGCATGCCTCTACGTCCTTACATTTGTCCTTCAGCCATCCCTGCTCGTCATTTTGCACTTCCTGTCGAACTCATTTTTGAGATTTTTTGTATTCATTTCCTGCATTTTTATATTTTTTCGCCTGCCGGGGTGGCCGAGCGGCTCTAGGCGCTACAAACTGGATCCGCGCGACCGCTACGGTCGCAGGTTCGACTCCTGCCTCGGGCATGGCTGTGTGTGGTGTCCTTAGGTTAGTTAGGTTTAAGTAGCTCTAAGTTCTAGGGGACTGATGACTTCAGAAGAAAAGTCCTATAGTGCTCAGAGCCATTTGAACCATTTATGTTTTCTCCTCTCATCAATTAAATTCAATATTTCTTCTGTTACCCAAGGCCTTCTACTAGCCCTCGTCTTTTTACCTCCTCGATCCTCTGCTGCCTTCACTATTTCATCCCTCGAAGCTACCCATTCTTCATCTACTGTATTTCTTTCCCCCATTCTTGCCAGTCGTTCCCTAATGCTCTCGCTGAAACTCTCTACAACCTCTGATTCTGTCAGTTTATCCAGGTCCCATCTCCTTAAATTCACACCTTTTTGCAGTCTCTTCAGTTTTAATCTACAGTTCATAACAAATAGATTGTGGTCAGAGTCCACATCTGCCCCTGGAAATGTCTTACAATTTAAAACCTGGTTCCTAAATCTCTGTCTTACCGTTATATAATCTATCTGAAACTTTCCAGTATCTCCAGGCCTCTTCCATGTAAACAAACTACTTTCATGATTCTTGAACCAAATGTTAGCTAGGATTAAGTTATGCTCTGTGCAAAATTCTATCAGGCGGCTTCCTCTTTTATTCCTGACCTCATTCCGTTTCCTTCTTTTGCTTTTCCTATTATTGAATTCCAGTCACCCATGACTATTAAAGTTTCATCTGCCTCCACTACCTGAATAATTTCTTTTATCTCATCATATGTTTCATCAATCTCTTCATCATCTGCGAAGCTAGTTTGCATACAAACTTGTACTACTGTAGTAGGTGTGGGCTTCGTGTCTATCTTCGCCACAATAATGCATTCACAATGCTGCCTGTAGTATCTTTCCCGCGCTCCTATTTTTTTATTCATTATCAAATCTACTTCTGCATTACCCCTATTTGATTTTGTATTTATAACCGTGTAGTCACCTGACCAGAAGTCTTGTTCCTACTGCCACCGAACTTCACTAATTCTCACTATATCTAACTTTAACCGATCCATTTCCCGTTTTAAATTTTCTAAACTACCTGCCCGATTAAGGGATCTGACATTCCACGCTCCGATCCGTAGAATGCCAGTTTTCTTTCTCCTGCTAACGACGTCTTCCTGAGTAGTCCACGCCCGGAGATCCGAATGGGGGACTATTTTACCTCCGGAATATTTTGCGTAAGGGGACGCCATCATCATTTAACCATACAGTAAAGTTGCATGCCACCGGAAAAAATTATGGTTGTAGTTTCCCCTTGCTTTCAGCCGTTCGCAGTACCAGCACAGCAAGGCTGTTTTGGTTAGTGTTACAAGGTCAGATCAGTAAATCACCCAGACCGTTGCCCCTACAACTACTGATAAGGCTGCTGCCCCTCTTCAGGAACCACACGTTTGTATGGCCTCTCAGCAGATACCCCTCCATTGTGGTTGCACCTACGGTACGGCTATCTGTATCGCTGAGGCACGCAAGCTTCCCCACTAATGGCAAGTTCCATGTAACTTATCTCACCTAAAAGTCGATATGTTGATTAATATCAGTTAATTAAAACATCAAAGAAAATGATTCGATAACTTACGAAAGACTTTGCCGCGATAGTGTGGTGGAGGTGGGCAGAAGAATGAAAGGATGGGATCGATTGGTTGAGTTGATTTAGGAATAACAAATATTGTACATTTATTAAATCATGACTTAGAAAAAGTACATAACTAATCACTTCGGTTATTCTGGAGAGCATCACAACAAGCATATTTCACCTGAGTTCAAGTAAACAGAAATAAAGGGGATGAACAACTACAAACAAAAACAAAATGTTTAGAATCAAAATTAATCCAGCTCTTAGAAATTTAAGGAGATTCACAATCGTTTAAACAACTCACTTATCAGAGAATTTTTAAAAATACAGCTTAATGACACTAAACTAAACTTCGCAGAACTCCTCATTTTCGAAAATGAAACATTTAGAACCTCCCTTTCATATTGAAGTTGGTTGGTTCTGGGTTTGGGACCTGGAAAATGTTCAAATAGTGGCTGCTATGACACATCCGTCTAGTTCCAGGGAGTGCGTTTGTATCATAATTGTATCTAAACAGTCAGTCTCCACTAGCGTAGAAGGGTATTAGGGTTGAAATTTCAGGTATTTCTATTGATGACTTAGAGCAATGCACTGAGCAATATTACATCAGGCTTTACTACATCTGAAGATTAATGATCGTAGCTATTATGAGTAGTATGTTTTTGGGTTGGCTCAAAATGGCTCTGAGCACTATGGGACTTAACATCGTAGGTCGTCAGTCCCCTAGAACTTAGAACTGCTTAAACCTAACTGACCTACGGACATCACACACATCCTTGCCCGAGGCAGGATTCGAACCTGCGACCGTAGCAGTAGCGCGGTTCGGGACGGAATTTTTGGGTTGGTTAGTAGCTAGAAGTAATCGTGGCACAAGTACGCCATTAATATACATTTTCCCTCGGGCAGTAGGCCAAGTATTGAAGTGTGCGGACACGTGGACGCAAAATCTGCAGCCCATACGGACAGGCGTAGTCGACTTGGCGGTGCAGTTAAGACCGTGCAAAAAACATCATGTAGTACATTATGTGATGTGTTTACGGGAAGACTGTTAGCAGCAGAGAAAAAACAACTAATACACTGATTTGGGTGCATATTAAGATACCAATGAACACAGTATCTGTACCTATACCCCTAACAGCTCGTATATTTTACATCAAATTTAGCCAGAGATGTGTATTTCCAAAAGTCGACATCTGGTTCGTAAGTCATACATAGAAAAATGAAAAAAAAGCTGATTCAAATGTTAACAGTGCTCATATAAACGGACATTATATTCTACTGTCATTCAAAATAAGGAGGCTATTCAGAAAGTAAGTTATGATCGGTAACGAGATGGAAATCACTCTGAAAGTCAAAAATGTTTTATGTGCAACAGTTAGCTGCACTTTCCAGCTACTTCTTTACACAGTCGCCACTCCGCCTTAGACATGTGTCGCATGTTGTACCAATTGTCCAATACCCTCGTCATAGGAGGCTGCCTGCTGTTTTTTCCGACAATTTCTACAGTGGACTGCACCTCGTTTTCTGTGCCAAAATGTTGTCTTCAAAGCCAGCGGGTCATTTAAGCAGAGATGAAAATCAGAGGGAGGCTGGTGCAGGCACATGATCAAAAACATCCCATCGAAAAAGCTGCAGGAGTATCTCCACTGCCCCTGCAGAGTGCGGTCGAGAGTTGTCATGAAGAAATAACTACATGACAGTTGTGTTATGTGGGCTGCATGACATCAAGCGAAATCTCTCACCAGGCCCTCATACTCGGCCGGAGACGCTATTTCCTAGGCATCTTTATGTGCTCACTGTAAACTCAGAACTGAAATGAGTGGCGTGACGCGATCGACGGCCATATTAGACACATTGCTCAACATATTTGTGCAAAAGGTTCACTGGATTTCGACAGTGTTTTCCATCTCATGTTTTGGAACTAATTATTGAATATGTCGCCTTTTGGAACCAGCAACAGTGGAAATGTCGGCTTTAGAACTTATAATAAAGCCATATGTTCCATTTTAGTTAATAATGTTCATTTTATTCAGAATATTGTACATAAAAAATTTAATAACATTTGTTAGTCTCCTCAATTTACGTTCTTTATTATGTTTTCATTAGTTTAATAACAAGTTGCACAATATTTATATGCTCAGATTATATTCATCTGCCTGTGGTTCCTCCTCCTCCTCATAAACACGACCTATTACATTCCTGTAGTATACTAAGAATTCCATCTGTCTCCAAAATGTTTTCCAAGTAATCGCTCAACATCAAGCTGTTTTTCTTTTTTGATGATGGAGGCATCTATCTGAAGTTCTGTTTTTTCATGTTAGAAAGTGTGTTTCCCCATTTTAGTACTCCTCTTTATACATTCAGGTCACTTCTGTAGTACTGCTCACCTCTTACAACTGCATTTTCGACATTTTTATCAAATTTCTCTTGCAAAATTTCATTTTGAAATGCCAGCACTTGATGGGTTCAAAACACATTGTCTACTTGTTTTCCAGTCATAAACTGGGCAATCCAGGCCTTTTTTTTGTGGTACCATAGTTGATGATTATATTGTAATGTTCTTCCGATTTTCTTTATCTGTTTTTCAGTTCTTCCGAATACTAGGTCCGGCGGGATAAAAAAAGTGGCCAACGGCCTGCATTGGAAAGCTTCTGTCTTATGATTACAAACTGGAGCTCTGGGACTGCTTTTCGCTGAATGCCTACAATAATGAATCAAAACACAATTATAACATAAACAAACGTACAGAGTACTAATCATAGGCAAATAGGTCAAAAAATACCTGGCACTTACCTTTCTATTTGCTTTCTGTATTTTGTCCATCCAGTGGGATCATGGACTCTCTTCCTTCCACCTCCTTTCTCTACTGGTGACACTTCTTGTACAGGAGATTCCATTTTATAAGCTCATTATAACACACCAACTCAGTTCGAAAAACGATAGACAAGTGCAGCTGTAGCGATAATGCAGCATAATAACATGATATTGCGCTAGTGCTGCACTTTTAACATTCCCTGCAGTGAAAAGCACCGAGTAAAGATGCAGTGTTACAATCTCGTGTGAAATAAATATCACGTATCTTAAAGCAAGACAAGGCATGCTAGAAGCTATCGGGTTCTAGAACATTACGTGTTGTCGTGGTGCACAACATAAATGCAAATGTCTGACTTTGGAATTAACCGCATATGTTGTGTTTAGGAACGTTCTCTTAGGAGAATATGTCGAGTTTTGGAAATAACTATGCATTTCAGTGCTTATTTTATATAAGAGCAGAAAGGTTTTGGAGAGTACACTGGTGTTCCTTTAGACATATTTCAAGATAACGAAACAGGAAATGGCCGTACTTCATTTACAAGTCAAACTGTCATATGTCAGTTTTAGGATTTTCACGAAATACTTTAAATTAATTAAAACAACTGATTCTACAGATTGCAACTAATCACATACAATGAAAACTTCATCCAGAGCGGCATGTAATGTCTTTAGTAACAAGTTAAATGGTTGCAGTAAAGAAAACCATTCAGTCATTGTAGTTAAGCTAGGGCAGAAACAACCAAACGCCACCTCATAGCACCTGATAAACAGTACGTCCTCTAGCCACAAACAAACCTTCATTACTTACGAGTTCACACCCGGCTCTGGACACTCAGCACAAGTTCAAACGCAAAGTGTAGCCTCTGCCCGCCACGACAGGGAACTGCCTCCGCTGCTGTTGGCCTCGCCTCGATGCTCTCCACAGTCAACGAGCTAGCACTCCACTCAAGTCCCCTCGTCCTCCCCACAGCCGACAAGTATCACCGTTCCCGCGAGAGGCAGCAAATACCATCTCTGCTCAACGACCAGAGTGGCACCAACTTTCTTACCAAAATACAAAATCGTGTCACCTTTGGCACAGCAGAATCCGACTTCAGATTTGTAATACAGGGTGGTCCATTGATAGTGACCGGCCCAAATACCTCACGAAATAAGTGTTAAACGAAAAAACTACAAATAACGAAACTTGTCTAGCTTAAAGGGGGAAACCAGATGGCGCTATGGTTGTCCCGCTAGATGGCGCTGCCATACGTCAACTGCGTTTTTTTAAAATAGGAACCCCCATTTTTATTACATATTCGTGTAGTACGTAAAGAACTATGAATGTTTCAGTTGGACCCCTTTCTTGGCTTTGTGATAGATGGCGCTATAATAGTCACAAAAATATGGCTCACAATTTTAGACGAACAGTTGGTAACAGGTAGGTTTTTTTAATTAAAATACAGAACGTAGGTACGTTTGAACATTTTGTTTCGGTTGTTCCAATGTGCTACATGTACCTTTGTCAACTTATCATTCCTGAGAACGCATGCTGTTACAGCGTGATTAGCTGTAAATACCACATTAACGCAATAAATGCTCAAAATGATGTCCGTCAACTGCAGTGCATTTGGCAATAAGTATAACGACATTCCTCTCAACAGCGTGTAGTTCGCCTTCCGTGATATTCGCACATGCATTGACAATGCGCTGATGTATGTTGTCAGGCGTTGTCGGTGGATCACGATAGCAAATATCCTTCAACTTTCCCCACAGAAAGAAATGCGTGGACATCAGATCCGGTGAAGGTGCGGGCCATGGTATGGTGCTTCGACGACCAATCCACCTGTCACGAAATATGCTATTCAATACCGCTTCAACCGCACGCGAGTTATGGGCCGGAAATCCATCATGTTGGAAGTACATCGCCATTCTGTCATGCAGACATCTTGTAGTAACATCGGTAGAACATTATTTCGGAAATCAGCATATATTGCACCATTTAAAATGGGGGCCAATTATCCTTCCTCCCATAATGCCGCACCATGCATTAACCCGCCAAGGTTGCTGATGTTCCACTTGTCGCAGCCATCGTGGATTTTGCGTTACCCAATAGTGCATATTATGCCAGTTTACGTTACCGCTGTTATTGAAAGACGCTTCGTCGCTAAATAGAACGAGTGCAAAAAATCTGTCATCGCCCCGTAATTTCTCTTGTGCCCAGTGGCAGAACTGTACACGCCATGCAGTTCCTGTTGCATAGAAATATGGCACGAGTGCAGTCATGTTGATGTGGCTTTCTCAACGCCGCCGTTTTTGAGATTCCGGAATCTCACGCAATTTGTCTGCTACTGATGCGCCGATTAGCTGCGAAAGCAGCTAAAACACCTACTTGGGCATCATCATTTGTTGCAGGTAGTGGTTGACGTTTCACATGTGGCTGAACACTTCCTCTTTCCTTAAATAACGTAACTATCCGGCGAACGGTCCGGACACTTGGATGATGTCGTCCAGGATACCGAGCAGCACACATAGCACACGCCAGTTGGGCATTTTGATCACAATAGCCATACATCAACACGATATCGACCTTTTCTGCAATTGGTATACGGTCCATTTTAACACGGGTATCACGAAGCAAATACCGTCCGCGCTGGCGGAATGTTACGCGATACCACGTACGTATACGTTTGTGACTATTACAGCGCTATCTATCACAAAGCGAAAAAAGTGGTCCAACTAAAACATTCATATTTCTTTGCGTACTACACGAATATGTAATAAAAATGGGGGCTCCTATTTAAAAAAAACGCAGTTGATATCCGTTTGACCTATGGCAGCGCCATCTAGCGGGCCAACCATAGCGCCATATGGTTCCCCCCCCCTCAAGCTAGACGAGTTTCGTTCTTTGTAGTTTTACCGTTTGGTGCTTATTTCGTAAGATATTTGGCCCGGTCACTATCAATGGCCCATCCTGTATAGTATTCCAGTGCTTTCCTTTTATGTGAATATCAACCGCATTCTGTTGAACTTTTGTTTTGACATTTATGCAGTGATTTTCTAAGTACAGTTTCCATTTTCGTTTCTGGCTGTTATAGTACATGAGATACGTATTCAACGTGTTCGAGATGAAAGAACTGACATTACCCTCGTCCACCCTATCTGGTAGTACACGGCTAGTCAGGAATTTAACTCTTTTGAATATTACTACAGTAAAAGATAATCTCTGAATTAATGAATAAGACAGCAAGTTCCTCGTGTCAATGAGCACTGAATTCTCGTTTCATGTGACTGCTGCTCCAGATAAGGTCTAATACGCCACATACTGTGTGTTTATAATTAGTCTCAGACCTCATTAAAGTCCACCAGTTCTTTAAACTGACATATTTCCTGAACTAGATGGAATGCAACAAGAGCGCTATACACGATATTACTTTGTAATACGCAATTATTTTTATTGGTGTAATGCTTAGAAATATCTTACCAGAAACTAAGAACGAGTAGAGTTTTAAATTGGCAATAATTACTTTTTATATTATTCTTTAGTGACCAGTGATTCATGTCAGTATTGGCAATAAATTCATACTGCACGCCATCGATTCCTCTGCATCGTTACGTGCCGGCAATCTCTGACCAAAACCACAAGTAATGCGAGTTTCCTAATATTTAGTAAAATATACTTTACGGTGTTATAAAATCGTTGTTATTCATACCACGATCACCTGATTTTCGCTGTTAGCCATTTTCAAGTGTGTCCTTCCATACTCGCAAATTTGCTCCTCCCCCTTTGTGGCTAAACACGAGCGAGAACAACGTTCTGTATTCATCTTGGCCTTAAAATAATATTATTGCCATAGCGCCGACGCACACAAAATCATTGTCGCTCGTATTTACTAATACAGCAGTTACGTATACAAATAGCAAACGTATATTTGTATATACACACAATGGACGATGGTATAATTTTACAAGTGCAGGAGTGCGCTGTCGAAAATGGCTAATGGCCTAAACTATGATAGCCTAGACAACAATTTCCGTAAATCCACGTCTTCATTTCTGTCTCAAATGACTCTGCGGAAAGATTCACAGAGCCGTTGTGCGATTCAATTCCAACGGAGAACTTACCACGTTAGCGCTTATTCTTATAATTTGGCCAGCCGCTACTCGAAGATGAGACAGGGATAACTTTATTTCCTACCACGAAGACTGCGAATAATGACCAAGACGAGGAAATCATAGATACTCAGTAGTATGCGCAGACAAAGCGGCACTCATTCTTTCCGCGCATCACCGACGGATGGAATAATTGTATTCATCTACAATGTACCTCGTTCATTCTTACTCTGCAAGTAATCGTAGGTCGTGGATCTGTTTTTGAATGTACTTTATAGGTGCAGGAAAAAACAATCATGAAGAGGCACATCGTATCAGTAGTGACTTCTAAACTACATAGGATCTCTCAAAGTACACTCGTAATCTGAAAACCACTGAGAGGATAGTATTGCCATTGCCTAAAGGTGTGGTCCCTATTAAGAGCGCTAGAGGGACAGGGGCGCACATCCACATGCCGACAGACCGAGTACGTTCACACGCTGACCACACACCACATTCAATAGAGATGAAAACAGAGAAAGGAAGGGTTCAGTAGAAGAGCAAAGAGCTGTACTGCCTTTCGTTACAATGTAAGGTGCGTGGGGAACGGAAATTCGTCGAAGAATGACGCAAGTGTATGGGGTGCACTTGAAAATGGAAATGAAACGAATGGATATTGATGTACTGGGAGTCTCAGAAACGAGATGGCCAAACGCTGGCGACTTTTGGTCAGGGGATTACAGTATCATACACACTGGAATAGCACAAGACAATCCCAGGATTGCAGGAGTGGGAACTATTCTCAATAAAGAGATGGGGTTAAGAGTAAAAGGATTTGTTCAACATAGTGAGAGGATAATTTATGTCCGATTGGAAACTAAACCAAGAGACACAATCATAATCCAAGTATACATGCCAACTACGAGGCACGAGGATGACGAAATCGACATGATGTATTGCCACCTTGAAGAAGTAATTGGCAGAATTAAAGGAGCTGAAAACCTTGTCATCATGGGAGATATGAATGCCGTTGTTGGGGAAGGTAAAGAAGAGGATGTGGCAGGGAATTTTGGATTAGGATTAAGAAATGAAAGAGGAGATAAACTTGTAGAATTCTGCCAAAGAAATAAACTTTGCATTACAAATACCTTCTTTAATGATCATCCAAGAAGAAGATATACTTGGAAAATGCCTGGCGACATTAACAGATATCAAATTGACTTCATATTAGTGAAGCAAAGATTTAAAAACCAAGTTAAGGACAGCAGATCATATCCAGGCTGTGATGTGGAAAGTGACCATATACTCGTTATGATGACGACTGAAATAAAGTTCAAGAACATTAAAAAAAGGAGTACACGTAAATGGGATTTGACAAACCCGAAAACCGAAAATACACTGAAGCACTATCAACTAGAAACAGACAAGAAAACAAATACACAGGGCTGCAATGACATCCAAAGCAGCTGGAAAAAAATAAAAACTGGTATTTTAGAAGCAGCACAAGAAGTGATAGGAAAAGAAAGGACAGAGAAAAGGAAGGAATGGATCACTAATCACCTACTAAATATGATGGAAGAAAGAAGGAAATTAAACAATTCTGTGAAGAAGGAAGACCAAGAGAAATACAAGAGTCTGAAAAACAGAATCAACAGAGAGGCAAAAGAAGCAAGAGAAAAATACCTTGATGATCTCTGTATTTCAGTTGAGGACAACATGAGCAAGGGAAATATCGACAAGGCCTATAAATGTGTGAGACATTGCTTTGGAGACAGAAGAAACAAGTGTAGGGCTGTGATGGATGACAATGGCAATATGTTGGATGACGGTGATGAAGTTGCAAGAAGATGGAAACAATATATAGGAAAAGTGTACAGCGGACCAGACCTGTCTGAAAACATCATGGAAGAAGAAACAGAAGTAGATTCACAGAACATAGGTGAACCTATAGTAAAGGAAGAGTTTGAATTAGCTCTGAAAAAATTGAAAAGCAACAAATCGCCTGGTATAGTCAATATCCCACCCGAACTTCTGAAATCTGGAGGAGCATTACTGAATCATGAGTTGTATAATCTTGTTTTCAACATGTACTAGCAGGGTAAAATTCCTACAGACTTTGAGAAAAACATTATGATCCCCATTCCAAAGAAGGCAAATGCTACAAGATGGGAAAATTATAGGACGCTCAGCCTAGTTACTCACGCCTCTAAAATATTAACCTCAATTACCCTAAAACGCATAGAACAAAAAGTCGAAGCCACACTCTCCGAAGACCAGTTTGGATTCCGGAAAGACAGAGAAACCAGAGAAGCAATATTTGCTCTAAAACTAATAATAGAGAAACGATTAGATAAGAACCTGAAAACATACATAGCGTTCGTAGATGTAGAGAAAGCCTTTGACAATGTTCAATGGGATAAGATGTTTCAGGTACTCAAAAAAGTAGGAATAGACCATAAAGATAGAAAAATGATATGGAACCTGTACAAAAACGAGACAGCAGTTATCCGTGGACGGACAAAACAGGAAGAGGTGCAGATACGGAAAGGTGTCGGACAAGGTTGCGCACTATCCCCTGTTATCTTTAACGTATACATTGAAGAGGCGCTGAAAAAAGTAAGGGAAAATTCACAGACAGGTGTAGTAATTCATGGCTAACGAATAGATATGATAAGATATGCCGATGATATAGCTGTCCTGGCTGAAAGTGAAGAAGATCTTGTAGTCCTACTGAATAGAATGGATAAAGTTATGGATGAAGAATATAATATGAGAATTAATAAAGCAAAAACGAAAGTAATGGCATGCGACAAAGAAGAGCAAGTGAAAGTCCAAGTTCATGTAGGCAATGAACTGCTTGAACAAGTTGATAAATTTACTTATCTGGGCAGTAATACTACCAGGAATGAAAGGACCAAGGCAGAAGTGAGAAGTAGAATAGCTCAAGCAAAGGCTGCTTTCAACAAGAAGAAAAACATATTAACATCTAAGAGCATCAGTCTTGAAATCAGGAAAAGATTTTTGAAATCATATGTGTGGAGTGTGGCATGCTATGGGTGTGAAACATGGACTCTCGGGACAGAGGAAGACCAGAAGCTAAAAATAAAATGTATCGACAATATCACAAACGAAGTGGTTCTGGAAAGAGCAGGTGAGAAGAGAAGCTTCTGGAGCTTCATTGTTAAAAGAAGAGTGCAATTTACCGGCCTTATATTAAGACATAAAGGACTCCTGAACACAATCATAGAGGGATATGTCGAGGGAAAAAGACCAAGAGGAAGACCACGGCTGAGGTACATGCATCAAATCGTGAAAGATGTGGGATGCGACACCTATAAAGAAGTGAAGAGAAAAGCCGAAAGACGCACAGAATGGAGACAAGCTGCCATTGTAGCTGTTGCAAACCAATCCTTGGATTGAGCACTAGAGAAGAAGAAGCTGTTTTGTATTATAACTTGCAGTATGCCATTTCAAGGCAATGATGCATTGAAAATTCATTAGAAACACTTCAACTTTATAGTTAAATGCCGGTGAATAGCCCATCTGTGACATAAGCATTCAAAATTTAGTATGATAACAGAGACAGGAGGCAAAATTCTAATGAGTAAGACCTAGTGTAATGGATAATGTTGTTCATGAAGTCGAAGGATATAGGTTTGCATCCCGCTACATGCTAATTTTTTTCCAAATTAGTCTTACTTATCGCATTCTGGGACTTTCTTATGGAGGTAATATAAGATTGTTGTTCAATATACGATGTTATTAACATTTCTTATTAGCATTTCCGTCTGGTTAGAGACTGAAGGATGCAACAAATACTTTGCTGTTTATTTCCGAATATGTCGCGATTTCCTAGTGTGTGGTTATGCAGAAAACTAAGAGAACAGTTTAAATTGTTGCAAGTGAAACGGCCAGGAATAACAGTTGTACAATGAGATTTTCACTCTGCAGCGGAGTGTACGCTCTGGCTAAGACATGTCTCCGCAATATCCTTTCTTTCAGGAGTGCTAGCTCTGCAAGGTTCGCAGGAGAGCTTCTGTAAAGTATGGAAGGTGGGAGACGAGGTACTGGCAGAAGTAAAGCTGTTACGACGGGGCGTGAGTCGTGCTTGTGTAGCTCAGTTGGTAGAGCACTTGCCCGCGAAAGGCAAAGGTCCCGAGTTCGAGTCTCGGTCCGGCACACAGCTTTAATCTGCCAGGAAGTTCAACAACCGTTGTATTCTTCCTTGTCACAAATATTTGGCTCTTTATTACCGAATATGCGGCGATTTCCGAGTGTGATGTCAGGCGGGAACATATGAGTACAGCTAACAGAGGCCCGCATCGAACGCTATCGAAAGTCGATAGCAGCACGTGCCAGTCCATACTGCCTGTCACGTCAAAGTCACGTCACGTTGCAGGAAGTATCTTGAAATGAGTGTTACCCGTGCTCAAGGTTCAAGAATCACAGAACTAATATAAAAACTAAAGAACTATTGGCCAATCACTTTTCGTAAAATGGAATCACCTGAATAGCTAGTATCACGTTAAACATCAGCATGTTGTTATCAATGGAGAGACGTCTACAGACGTTAAAGTAACCTCTGGAGTGCCACAGGGGAGTGTTATGAGACCATTGCTTTTCACAATATATATAAATGACCTAGTAGATAGTGTCGGAAGTTCCATGCAGCTTTTCGCGGATGATGCTGTAGTATACAGAGAAGTTGCAGCATTAGAAAATTGTAGCGAAATGCAGGAAGATCTGCAGTGGATAGGCACTTGGTGCAGGGAGTGGCAACTGACCCTTAACATAGACAAATGTAATGTATTGCGAATACATAGAAAGAAGGACCCTTTATTGTGTGATTATATGATAGCGGATCAAACACTGGTAGCAGTTACTTCTGTAAAATATCTGGGAGTATGCGTGCGGAACGATTTGAAGTGGAATGATCATATAAAATTAATTGTTGGTAAGGCGGGTCCCAGGTTGAGATTCATTGGGAGAGTCCTTAGAAAATGTAGTCCATCAACAAAGGAGGTGGCTTACAAAACACTCGTTCGACCTATACTTGAGTATTGCTCATCAGTGTGGGACCCGTACCAGATCGGGTTGACGGAGGAGATAGAGAAGATCCAAAGAAGAGCGGCGCGTTTCGTCACAGGGTTATTTGGTAAGCGTGTTAGCGTTACGGAGATGTTTAGCAAACTCAAGTGGTAGGCTCTGCAAGAGAGGCGCTCTGCATCGCGGTGTAGCTTGCTCGCCAGGTTTCGAGAGGGTGCGTTTCTAGATGAGGTATCGAATATATTGCTTACCCCTACTTATACCTCCCGAGGAGATCACGAATGTAAGATCAGAGAGACCAGAGCGCGCACGGAGGCTTTCAGACAGTCGTTCTTCCCGCGAACCATACGCGACTGGAACAGGAAAGAGAGGTAATGACAGTGGCACGTAAAGTGCCCTCCGCCACACACCGTTGGGTGGCCTGCGGAGTATAAATGTAGATGTAGATGTAGAACTAAAGGAGCTCTGCTGTAAGCCATATAATCCTCACTAAATTATACTGTGACAACGCCGTATTTCACTATCTAACTTTTAGTCAAGTTCAGTTTCAACTGAAGTCGTTGAGGCAACCTTGGCCTGGTGCATTGATCACAACTCGATACCACACAATTAAGAACTGAACATGTATCATTAGCAAATCGCATTCATTTTCTTCAGCGAGGACAGTCGGTCACTCGTTTCTGCTGTTGGGTATAGGTTATAGGTTAGCTATCGTGACGCACGCTGTATACGGCAAGCAGTTACCTGGGGCAGTCAATTAGTAATGTAACACTTTTTTTCCTGAAAACAGGTTGGTTTTATTCAGGATTCCAATACACCACATTATTCCCCACTCTTTTGCCTACAAAACCGTATTTTTAAACATAATCTCCGTTCAATGTGACAGCTTTCTTACGTCATCTTACTGGGTGGTCCTGTACCACTCCATTGGTCGACGTCGGAACCAACATCTTCCTGCATCAATAGCCACTCCATCATCCACGAAGTGCTTCCCGCGAAGTGGATCCGCATCCTTCATTGGGCCGAACAGGTGGAATTCGGAAGCGAGGATCCCAGCAGGCATACACATTTGAGTACCCCAACTGTTGGATGAGTGTGTCAGCACTACCACCTGAGACGTTCAGTTGAGTAGTGAGGTGGTTTATTGACATCCGTCTACCACCTCGAATGAGAGTGTCCGCACGTTCCAACAATGCAAGGGTCACAGGTGTGCGCGGTCAGCTGGCACGCGAGAGACCGGCCAGGTTTGCGAGATCTTCTTGCACTGATGACCGCTCCCAGTGAGTCATAGGTCTTTTGTTCGTTGCCACGTCTCTGAAGACATTCTGCAAGTGCCTATAAATATCTGCGATGCTCTGGTTTTCCACCAAAAGAAACTCAGTGACAGCGCTCAGCTTGGAACGAACCTCCGTTACAGATGTCATTTTGAAGGCTACGCATAGCACCGCAACTTATCGGTGCCTCATGAAACTATAGGGGTTCAAGCAGGAATATTCCACGATTTCTCACAACAGTTTCCGCATTTTTCAACCGAAAGTGGCCGAGCAAAAGAAGTGTTGCATTATTTATTGAACGCCCCTCTTATTAAGTCCGCCGAGTGCATCGAGGACAACATGGCTCTTATAAGCGAAGGACTCTCGCAATATTTTCATCAGTTTTAGCACACATAAAATTTCCCGTAGCTGTAGACCGTTTGACCTCTCAGCAGTAATGTTTATTAAAATTCTGCTAATCTTGCTATTACCTAGGAATTCAAACAAATCTTAACGGACGAAGTAGGCGATCAGTTACAATTCTAATAAATTTCAATCAGAAAGACTGATTTAAATAACGCCTTTGAGTGTAGTATTTGCAGTAAATGTCAGTAAAGGTTTAGGTGTGCCGAGGATGTACTTAGAGTAAATCTAACTCTTTTTATTTCCATATTACTTATGAGTGGACTACATCCAAAGTGATAACAGTTACCCTTAACAAAATTACTGATTGCCTTACTCTGACGTTTGTAAACCAATACAACTAACATCTTTTCGTCACAATATTTGATTTACACTACTGGCCATTAAAATTGTTACACCAAGAAGAAGTGCAGATGTTAAACGGATATTCATTGGACAAATATATTATACTAGAACTGACATGTGGCTAAATTTTCACGCAATTTGGGTGCATAGACCCTGAGAAATCGGTACCCAGAACAACAACCTCTGGCCGTAATAACGGCCGTGATACGCCTGGGCATTGAGTCAAACAGAGCTTGGATGGCGTGTACAGGTACAGCTGCCCATGCAGTTTCAACACGATACCACAGTTCATCAAGAGTAGTGACTGGCGTATTGTGACAAGCCAGTTGCTCGGCCACCATTGACCAGAAGTTTTTAATTGGTGAAAGATCTGGAGAATGAGCTGGCCATGGCAGCAGTCGAACATTTTCTGTAACCAGAAAGGCCCGTACAGAACTGCAACATGCTGTCGTGAATTATCCTGCTGAAATGTAAAGTTTCGCAGAGATCGAATGAAGGGTAGAGCCACCGGTCGTAAAACATATGAAATGTAACGTCCATTGTTCAAAGTGCCGTCAATGCGAAAAAGAGGTGACCGAGCCGTGTAAACAATGGCACCTCACAGCATCACGCCAGGTGATACGCCAGTATGGCGATGACAAATACAGTCTTCCAATGTGCATTCACCGCGATGTCGCCGAACACGGATGCGACCATCATGATGCTGTAAAGAGAACCTGGATTCATCCGAAAAAATGACGTTTATCCATTCTTGCACCCAGGTTCGTCGTTGGGTACACCATCGCAGGCGGTCCTGTCTGTGATGCAGCGTCAAGGGTAACCGCAGCGATGGTCTCCGAGCTGATAGTCCATGCTGCTGCAGACGTCATCGAACTGTTCGTGCAGATGGTTGTTGTCTTGCAAACTTCCCCATCTGTTGAATCAGGGATCGAGACGTGACTGCACGATCCACACAGATAAGATGCCTGTCATCTCGACTGCTAGTAATACGAAGTCGTTGGGATCCAGCACCGCGTTCCGTATTACCGTCCTGAACCCACCGATTCCATATTCTACTAACAGTCATTGGATCTCGACCAATGCGAGCAGCAATGTTGCGATACGGTAAACCGCAATCGCGATAGGCTACAACCCGACCTTTATCAAAGTCGGAAACTTGATGGTACGCATTTCTCCTCCTTACACGAGGCATCACAACAATGTTGCACCAGCCAACGCTGGTTAATTGGTGTTTGTGTATGAGAAATCGGTTGGAAACTTTCCTCATGTCAGCACGTTGTAGGTGTCACCACCGGCGCCAACCTTGTGTGAATGGTTCAAATGGCTCTGAGCACGATGGGACTTAACATCTGAGGTCATCAGTCCCCTAGAACTTAGAACTACTTAAACCTAACTAACCTAAGGACATCACACACATCCATGCCCGAGGCAGGATTCGAACCTGCGACCGTAGCGGTCGCGCGATTCCAAACTGAAGCGCCTAGGACCGCTCAGCCACACAGGCCGGCCCTTGTGTGAATGCTCTGAAAAGCTAATCATTTGCATATTACAGCATCTTCTTCCTGTCGGTTAAATTTCGCATCTGTAGCACGACATCTTCGTGGTGTAGCAATTTTAATGGCCACTAGTGTAAAAACAACTAGCCTATTTTATTAACTCTCGTAATAATCGCAGGGTGTCTGTTGCTAACGTCTTTAAGACAACCAAAACATCTGTAAACAAAACTTTCCACGGCTTGTCAATGCCATAAAACCTTCTTGGGTTTCTTGAATCATATATTCTCTCCACTCTTCGAAAATCATGAGTACTCTTTCTATCTTCTGGCGAAGAGCGGGCATCTCACAGCCGAACTCCTCATTTATTTATCAATTCCAGTGAAAGCTTGAATTCCCACAATGGTAGAACCACAACAAATTTAGAAGTGCCTGGCCATGGGTTACGGCGATGCGTTCGCACCTGTTGTCAATCACTGCAACAAATATTTAGCATGTTGTCCTTCCCATCTCAACGCTTCCATCGCAACTTGTAAGCTGAGCTGAGGGAAAAATCTCGATCACGATTCACTACTACTTTCCTGTAGAGTACAGCATCATCGGCAAACAGTCTAATGCTGCTGTCAATACCATCAGCTAGATCGTTTATGTAAATCGTAAAAAGTAGCTGACCTATTACGCTGCCCTGGGACGCACCTGATGTTACGCTTGTTTCTGTTGAAGTCTCCCCATTCAGGATATTTTGGAGCAAGCGACAATGCAGAACTGAGTCGAACGCCTTTCGAAAGTCGAAGAATATGGTATCAACCCGGGAGCCGGTATCTAGACCCTGTTGTATATCATGCACAAAGAGGGTCAGCTGTTTCTCGCATGGCCGCTGTTTCCTCAAACCGTGCTGTTTTCTGCAGATGAGCTTAACAGATCCTAGAAAGGTCATTATGTCTGAACACAAAATATGTTCCATTATTCTACAGGTCAGCTGTTTCTCGCATGGCCGCTGTTTCCTCAAACCGTGCTGTTTTCTGCAGATGAGCTTAACAGATCCTAGAAAGGTCATTATGTCTGAACACAAAATATGTTCCATTATTCTACAACAAATCGATGTCAGTGAAATTGGCCGGTAATTAAGTGCATCCGATTTTCTACCCTTTTTATAGATTGCTAAGATCTGGGCCTCCTTCCAGTACCGTGGAACTTTCCGCTGTTCCAATGATCTCTGACAGATGATGGATAAGAACGGTGCTATATTTGTAGCACAGTCAACATAAAATCTTACGGGGATACCGTCTGGGTCAGATGACTCTCTGGCGTCTAAGGATCTTAACTGTTTTACAATCCTAGATACACTAAACACTATTGAGCCGTGGTAAAAATTGCTGTTTTGAAGAGCGCGCCGCATCGCAGAGTGTGAAGCAGTCGCCCTCCGTTTCTGGCGGTGGCACCGCTGTGGCAATCGCAACTTTGGTGTCCCCCTCTGGTGGGAAAGGGGAAAGGTTGCCTGTTCGCGTGCATTTAAGGGGCGCTATGAGCTCGCCAGTCGGTCAGTCTGAGTCTGGAGTCAGTCTGGGGTCAGTCTCTCGTCCCCAGCTTGCTAATCTGTCTATCGTACGCATGTGTTAGGCAGTTAGTGTCTGTCTGTCGTTCGGAGAGCTAGTATGCCTGTCGTTCGGATCAACCTTTAAAGCAGGCAAAATGAGAGTCATTCCACTGCGCCAGTAAGAGAATTCAGCAAGTGGTCGTCCGGTCGGGGCTTAGTTCTTGCATCTGATTCTGCACGTTAGGCCGCCAGTCTGCTCGAGTTTGCTCAGGTAATGGTCATTGGCGGTTGGATCAATCGGTTGGTCGGTCGCGCACTGAGACACAAGATGGCTTGTCCGTCTTGAGCGTCGGTGCATGTGAGGTCGCCACGTGAATCCAGTGGGCCGCGGCGTATAGCGAGGGGTAGTGGCTTCGCGGCCGACACGAGAGCAACAGGAGTCAACCCACGGCATCAGTCTGGCCGGTGCGAGCTGCGACGCCGTGAGACGGGAGACCGGCGCGACTTCCTGCGTCCGTTGAAGCAGCTGGCAGTGGACGGTTCGGGAGCGCGATTTCGGGGTGCTGTGCCAGGTCTTCTCGAGAATTCGCAGTTTATTAGAAGTTAAGTGATTGGTGTTATGTTGTTTGATTTACTCTTGTTAAATTCTACTTGTTTTCTTGCTGAGGTCACCAGCCGTTTTGCTTTTGGGGTCGTCCCACCATTCTTCTCCGTTTGCCCACCCGCGGGAAAGTGGTTGTTTAAAAATTGGGTGGTCCGTTTTTCCCTTGTGGAGTAGGGGCAGGTTAGAGCAATCTGCGGTTCGGATTGTTCGGTAATCTCCCTATCAATCTATCGTACGTTAGTAGCGGCCTCTGTCATGTTTGTCGGATTTGGTGTGTTAACGAATTTATTGCTTGGAGTGTGACGGCCTAATACCTGAAATATGTTTTGACCTTTGGAAACTTTGATATTATTGCCTATGGTATTGAGAGGTGGTATCTGTGTACTTGTAGAGCATCTTCACTTTTGTTTGGCCAACCTTGTAGAATTTTATATAAGATTGCATTTCATGGGCTTTTATTTAAATGATCATTTTAGTATATAAAGTTGCCACCCTTTCACCGTAAGACTTTTCTTAGAAGTTAAAATCAAGTTGCACTTTCGGTGGCAAGGTTAATATTTTAATTGTTAGTGTTTTGTACCATTTTTGTGCTTATGTACATTGTTAAAACTCTTAGTTTAAAGTAATCTGGTGTGTTGCAGGTTTGCACCAGTGTAGTCTTCCAGAGGCTGTTGTGAGCGGTCGTAACTACGGTCGTTTCAAAGGGGAGCGGCACGGTTTTCTGCCCAAAAGCTCATGCAGTCAAAACTTGTTTATTTCTGCCTCTGAATAAATTGTAACTATGATATTTAGAAGGTGCTTTGTGATTTTAATTCTAAATCTGTTTCTTTAAAAAAAATGCTTTTAGGCGCTATTAAAGTGAATAAAATTCGCATTTGTTAAAAGAAATTTGGTTATGATTTCATCAGTTACTCCCTGGCAACTACTTCCATGCTTACGTAGTGTGATTAAACGTGTTTATGTTCTTGATGAATCAGTAGTAAATAAAATAAATTCTTAAGAATATTCTTTGAAAGTAAATCACGGTTCAACTATGTCAGCCATCCTTGTGTCTGTTCGATGTTTGAAAGGTGGAATGGTGCTGCAGTCCTCTACTGTAAACGAGTTTTTGAAAGCTAGTTTTAGAATTTCGGCCATCTGTTTATCATCATCCGTTACGTTACTCATATTGTCAACAAGATAAGGTATTTAATTATTTGTAGCGTTCACAAATTTTACGTATGACCAAAATTCGTTTGGGGTTATTTTTAGAATCTTCAGATAAAATATTGCTTTCAAATTCGTTAAAAGAATCTCTCATTGACGTTTTGACAGCTGCTTTCATTTCGCGTAATTTCTGTTTGTCAGCAGGGCAGTGACTACCTTTGAAACGATTGCAAAATTGTCAGCTTTCTCAGCAACTTCCTAATTTCTTTGTTTAACCAAGGTGGATCCTTTCCCTCACCTATATTTTTGCTAGGCACATATTTCTTTAGCCCTTGGTGGACAATCCCTCTAAATTCGAACCAAAGATGCTCAATATCTTTGTGTCCCACTGTGAATGCTTGGAGATGACTATGAAGATATTCATTAATGACACTTTTCTTTGCTTTCCCAGACAAGAAAATTCTACCCTGTTTCTTTGGTTTTTTTTGCAGCTTCCACTGACAAAGAAGCCACAATGACATTACGATCGCTAATTCTTCCTTCAAGATTAACTTCCTCAAAGAGATCAGGTCTGTTTGTCACCAAGATATCTAATATGTTCTCATCTCGAGTTGTTTTTGCTAACCAATTGCTCAAGTTTGTACGTTGAGAGCGCTCCTAGAATGACTTCAGATGAGTCTTTGCTTCTGCAGCCTGTGGTAAACGTGTAATTTTCCCAGTCAGTGGACACGACATTAAAGTCTCCACTTTATGGATAATTTGGATATTTATTTCCCTGAAACGTTCTGGACGTTTGTTGAGGATCCTGACAGTCTATAGAAACATCCTAATACGATGGTCACTCCTTGTCTGATTGACAGCTTTATCCAGACTATTTCACAGTCCGACCCAGTAACGAACTCATCTGCGTTTAAATAGCTTTTGATTGCAATGAACACACCACTTTCCATAGCATCAGTCCTATTCTTCCTAAACATTGTCCAATCCGAGTTCCAGATTTCACTGCTATTTATGTCTGGTTTCAACCAGCTGTCACTACGTAATAAAATAATGGCATTATTACTGTTTATTTCGGAGAGTAACTCGTGGATCTTGCTATAGACACTTCGACAATTTACTAACATGAGATTCAGCGTATTTAAATCCTATGGAATGACTTGTTTAGTCGAACTAACAATTTTTACAGTTGGCACACCCACATCAGTGTCATGAAATGGTAACAGTCCAAGCCAATGATTTGTTTCCCGTGGAGAGGAACCTAATCTAAAACACCCCCATGTGCACGCCACAAGTACTGAGCTGTCCATGTAGCTGCTTCCTGTGTTTAGTGCACCCCTGATCTATCGAGGGGCGTCCTACAAGCTTTCACCCCATAGCGTAGGTCGAGGAATCTACCACCATTTTCGTTACAGAGTCAACGTAGCCTATGGTTTAGATTCTCAACTCGACTCCAAACCAGAGGACCCCAGTCCACCTTGTGTACAATGCTGCAAATCATCAGCTCGGGTTCCACTCCTCGAGAGATCGAGGCCGCCTTCGCCAGTTTTGCCAGCCGTCGAAAGGGGTCAAGGATTTCTCGGAAGGCCAAGACTGGCGTCGCTGGTGCCGACATATGCAACAATCTGCAGCTGGCTGTACCCCGAACGCTAGATAGCCGCCAGAAGAGCTTCTTCCACATCCCAGACAAGGCCCCCCAGCAACCACACCGGGTGAACGTTGGAGGTCTTTCCCCGCCCTAACCGCTATGTTCCTGAGGGGCTCCATGACCCGCCTAACATTGGAGCTCCCAATAACTAACAAATCCGTATCCCCACATACTTGTCCAGACCTTTCTGAAGGAGCAGCCACTATTCTGACAGAAGGTGCATTCTGAAATGCAACGAAGTCTATACTCTTCATGTCCAGAAAGTGTGCTATATCTTATCAACAACCAATCAGACTTCTACCAGCCTGCATACTGCACGACAACGCTGAAATTCAGTTAATAGCAAACATTGTATTTATCGACATCAACCTCACGTGTTTGAAATGTTTTTCTCCAGTACAATGCACATGCACAAAATAACAGTCCAACCTTTCGCGAGTAAAATATACAGTGATTGCAATGCGCTCAGCTTTTCCATGCTCACAACACGGCTCCTACAACGTCCAAAGCACAGCATTTTCAATCATTTACTGACCTCTATCAGTGCTTCACGCGGATAGACATGTGTTTCTGATTGTGTATCAATCTGCAATACTGCCACCACTAGCCACTAGCTCCTCACCTCAGACTCAAATATCACCACCTTCTATTGTTTAGGCTCTTGAGGAAGAGTGGGCTGCCTTCTTTCCCTTTCTCGTTGTCCTCCAAAGTCATACAGACAATCTCAAGGTATTTTTCTCTTTCTTGTTTTGTGTCTCTCTTGATCTGATTCCTCAGTCCTTATATTTCCATCTGTCTTTCACCTGTTTCGGACTGTTTGTTCTGTTGTATTAAATTCATGAGTTTAGTATCAATACATTTTTTCTTTTCTCTTTTTGCCCTTCCTATTATTTATTCTTCTGCTTCCAAGCCACAAGTTTTTATTCACTACAAGAATAGACTATGCTATAGATTTTATAAACACCCACAGGCATTTGGAAGACAATCTACTCTCTGGCTGTTACCCCAGACATAGTAATGTGTGATTGTAAAATAAAAAATTTACTGAACTTACAAAATGTATTTCACAAAAATGGAAATTGTGTAACATTGTTTGTGTAAAGCTGAGATATATTTCTTCCACTGACCATAAGTAAAATTGAAACATGCATGTGGAATGAGTAAAAAAATTGGAGTTATATTTTCATTTAAGATGTAATAACTAACAATTGACAAACAAGTAAATGTATACATGCTATAGTGTATAATTCTCATCAAACAGAAAGCAGTTTGCAACAATTATTTACAATGATCAAATGATTACATTGATGATGTACAGAAGTAAGATTATACATGCACTTACACAATTGATATTACTAATAATATCATAAATATATAAAATCAACGTGGTCAAGTAATAATTTGTTAATGGAGTAGAATGACTTAACCATCAATCAATCATTTAGGCTCCTCTTAATAACTGATAGCTCAACAATTTATGTCTACTAGAAATATACTGAAAATGAATGTTCCTGAGTAAAAGCCACGTTTCTGTTCCAATGCAAGAAACTAAATTATTATTAGGATTATTCTTATTTATGATATCGATTCCATGAACTGTGAGCCGTGCTTGGCTCGTGTTCCCACCTTTATGTATGTTACACCCTGCTTTTAACGTACTTCCACCTCACTACGTTAATTTAAATTACTACTGTCACTGAGTTGCTGCTTTGCCTGACCCTGACCCTCTTGTAGTATCTTTGCTCGACTGCAATTATTTCCCAGTCGTTCTCTGTCGTAAGCCAGTACGGGTCGGGAGTTCGGGCTGCCAGTCAGTTGGAACGCGTCTGGAGCGCAGTCCGGACCTGCCAGTCGGGGAGTTGCAAGTTGCAATGCGGCACTAGTGCAGTCGGGTTGGAGCAGCAGTGACATCTGCGTCAACATGGCTCGCCTGACCATTGTCGCCACGCATCACTTGAGATAGGCCACGGCCTTGGTGGATCGTCGGTCGGTCGTCCTACCGGACGACGCGTTTTGGCTCGCTGATCGTTTCGTTCATGAGTTGGCTGTGTGTGCATGCGTGTGTGTGTGTGTGTGTGTGTGTGTGTGTGTGTGTGCATCGACTCCCGATTTGCCTTCGTGCGTGCTTAGTTACTGTTGGGTATCGTTCGGGTCTTCGTGCAAGTGTTTGTCAGGTTGTGTGTGTAGTTGGCGTTATTTCCACTGACGACTATTTTAGATGTTGGTGGCATTATGAGAGCAGTCGGTCGGTTGCTGCGGGCCAGGGAAGTTATTTCCATGCGGTGCAGTCGGCTGGGTCTGCTGGTGGTCCCTGCGCGGTGTCAGAGCGTGTGTGGAACTGTCCGATCACTACCAGCTACGTGGTTCACCGACCCAGGACGTCAAAGTTGAGTAGTGTTTCAAGTACCTAAGCGACGCCTATTCATGTTGTGTAGTTCGTTTCGGTGGTTCGCTGTTGGGGAGGTTTTCCTTTGAGCAACACTGAGTGCTTGTTTTGCTGAAATTTAGCCGCCATGCGGTGGAATTAACTATATTGGTTGACAAAAATTCAAGTGCACCAGTGGAATTCTCTGCCTAGTGGCTGTTAGTGTTCCGGTTCCTTGCCCTGGCCACTAACGTAATTTCAGGCAGTGTCATTTCCTCACCTGTTGTCGTTTTCCAACAGGGTGTGTAGTTTCGACAGCTTAATACATATACATTATTTGGTTGTGGATAATCACGCCTGTAACATTTTGTGTTTGAATTCTCATTTACCGATTGGTGGCAAGCAAGCTGTTTGTCGGTCGGGACGTGGCTGTCCCTTGGTTGGGTTCTGACGGATCAAGTGTAGTTGGGCTCACCATTTGTCTTACCTAAGTGAACGACGCAGACTGTCTCCCTGGGGCCTTCTAACAAGGGAACCTCCCCATCGCACTCCCCTCAGATTTAGTTATAAGCTGGCACAGTGGATAGGCCTTGAAAAACTGAACACAGATCGATCGAGAAAACAGGAAGAACTTGTGTGGAACTATGAAATAATAGGCAAAATATACCAACTGAGTAGTCCATGGGCAAGATATGCAACATCAAGGACAGTCTGAGATCAAGAACGCCGTGGTCCTGTGGTTAGCGTGAGCAGCTGCGCAACGAGAGGTCCTTGGTTCTAGTCGAGTGAAAATTTTACTTCCTTAATTTTCGCAAAGTTATGATTTGTACGTTCGTTCATTGACGTCTCTGTTCACTGTAATAAGTTTAGTGTCTGTTTTGCGACCGTACCGCAAAACCGTGCGATTGGTAGACGAGAGGATGCGCCTCTCCAATGGTAACCGAAAACATTTGATCGCAAGGTCATAGGTCAACGGATTCCTCCCCAGGAAAACACGTCTGATATATTCTATACGACACTGGTGACGACATGTGCGTCACATGATAGGAATATCTTGCCGACCCACCTAACTTATACACTTGGTGAATGGGTAAAAAGATTCTTCTACCTTGCCCGATTTAGGTTCTCTTGTGGATGTGATAGTCACTCCCAAAAAAGTTGTGAAAACATAAGAGTTTGACGCATAAACTGAAAATAAAAAATTAAACTTTTTACACGAGGGAAGACTTGAAACTTTTTTTTGTAACCATATATATTTATTTAAATATATTAACAACGATACATTAAATAAAGACATTTTATTCCATTAACCTATTATATTCCTAGTGTTGTTTAATATTACTGTCATTTTATATGTTTTCGTTTTTATATTTTCCTTTTTTCGTTTTTCTCTTATTGTTGTTCCTTAAACCCTTTTACATGGCCATTTGCCTTTTTTTTGCGTAGACATTGCAGGACAGGCATAACAGTTTATATTCGGCATCGATGCGTTGGTTTTGAGTTTATGCTTCTGTATGTGATGCACTTGTGATGCCACAGGCACATTGTGTATTCTGGTTTGATCTCTACCTCTAGTTACATTGTTAAGTGGGACAGTATGAGGGAAACGTCACCATGATAGGTGGAGCAGAAGTGGAAGAAACGTTTTTACATATACTACAGAATATACCTAAATTGAAGAAGAGAGAAAATTACATAAGAGAAGCAGAAAGGAGAGTGTGAGTAATCAATAGAATTTTATAGGCACAAAGTGAAGGAAATCATTTAAAAAATATATAATAATAATAATAATAATAATAATAATAATAATAATAATAATAATAATGAGTAGTTGGCACTTTCCACTAAGTAATGCTTGTTTCCTAGTCAGTATAGTACAAATAATGGAAGAACAGTTAATTAAAAAAAATAACTTGTAGCACTACTGTGCATACTTTTGACACAGACAACTTCTTCCTGTTTTCTCGATTGATCTGAGTTCAGTTTTTCAAGGCCTATCCACTGTGCCAACTTATAACTAAATCTGATGGGGGTGCGATGGGGAGGTTCCCTTGTGAGTGTTGTTGTCTGTACTGTCTTTCTCACCGGAGTTTAATTGTCTGTTTATAATCTATCACAGCCAATGATAAAAAAATTCTGGGTTTTACTGCGTTTTATGTAAGTTTGAATTGCGGTAAGTGGATACTTGCCGTTGCGGTGTCTTTTCCTTTTGTCCGGTTTCAGCTACTTAAAATTTAAGGCTTATGGATGTGTTTTTTTTTTTATTTTTGAAAATTAATTGTGGGCCTTCAGCCTTGGAACCTTATTCTTAAAACTACATTTCAAGTTTGATCATTGCAGCTTGGAACCTTATTCTTAAATTTACCCTTCAAACTTAAACATTGCGGCCTTTTGCCTTTGAAAGGTTATGGTAATTTATTTTAAAATCTTAAGAATTTTACTGTGGGCCTTCAGCCGTTTTATTGCATCTTGTTTATGTTTGTCTATCCACCCTTGCCTTGAGGCTTTCAGCTTATATATATATATATATATATATATATATATATATATATATATATATATATATATATATATATATATATATAATTGTAACTAAGTGTTTACAGTCACTTGGAATTTACCTTGTTGATTTTTAAGATTTCTTGTTTGGAGGCCTTCAGCCGTGAAAGGTTTGGAGTTTGAAACTTTTAGTTGTAAAAGTTCGGCTATGGGCCGCTTTGGCTGTAAATGTATTATTAAATTACAATAAATTACAATTTTGAGGTGAAACTGACCGTCATCTTATTTGGCCCTTTCCACAATCCTAATCACTTGTTCTGCCCATCGGGTTTAGAGGGCGTTTCAAACTGGTAATCATTTGAAGAAGAGGTATATTACTAATGACAATTTTCATTAAGGGATCTATACATAGTGTGTAAAAACTCGTATACAGAATTAGTGTTTAGAGGAGCTAAAAAGAGACACTTTTTTATGTGACAAAAATGTCACTGTGGTATCGTTTACCCACTGGGGGTCCTTGAAGGGCTTGGCGCTAGTGATATTCAGAGGTGTTCAAACTTCTGCGTGGTGTATCTTGCTTTAGAGATGTTGCTGAAAATGTCGCACGTTATGTTAATGCTCAATGGGCATCTGCGAGCTAATGATTGTCTAAAACGCTCAGAACAATCAAGTGTTTCACGAACAATGGCTGTAGTTTCAGCCAAAAGGCAACAACTCCTCTGGAGTATCTTTTAGTGTCTCGTACGACAAACACTACAGCTCCCCTCTCCCCCAACAAGAAGAAATTTATAGACATGAACTGGTCCACCCTTCCAATACGATAATTGTGGAAAACATTGTCTGAATGTTCTCTAATATCAACGGGGAATTGTAGTGGGGCCCCATCATGCTGCACCATAAATGTTGCCTGTCAGCTAATAGGATATGCTGTAACATTTCCGGTAGTACTTCCCGGAGACATATAAAGAAATGTCCTCTACCGAGCATGTTAGCAGAAGATACGGCCCATTTTACCAACAACACCAATTTGTGGTAAACCTTTCTTGTTGGTAAAATACTCTAGTTGTCTTAGGATTTTGTAACTCCTAGAGAGGGCTTTTATGCTTGCTGAAGAATTCTTCAATTGTGAAGACGAGATGAGTTTGTGATATGTCCTCACAGTGACCTCGTTTACTTCAAAGTTTCTTAGTTCTGGAATCAGAGTAATTAATGAAGATAAGAAAATCAGTTAGAAACACTAGCATTATGGGTGCAGATTGTTATTTAAGAGAGATTAGTGGAAACCAGATCGTAATCCGAGCTTGGATCATGAGGCATTTGAATTTTGATTGTGCGTGGTAACCACAATTGACTGTAGCGGGCGACGACTATAAGCAACCTTTATCACGTGGTGGGGCGATGGAGCGCTCGAAAACGGCAAGTCGTTATGGCAGGGTGTGTGAGTGTATGTGTGTGTGGGGGGGGGGTGGGGGGTGGGGGGGGGGGGGTGAATTCGGAGTACGCCATCATCAAGTCTGAAAGGCTGCTGTAAGAATACAAAAAAGGGGCAAGAACTAAAAGTTCGCCCCACTTTTCACTGTAGGCTCCCTTTGGCGATGAACAGATGGACCTATCCTAGACTGTGCAGCTCATGGAAGGAAAAACTGTCCATAACAAAATTGTGTTATTTAAGAGTTAAATTAAATGTTTTACTGTTTCAAGGATGGTTACGTTTCTCTACTGGAGCTCTGCGTCACTTGCTTAATGAACTTTGTCTTTGTTCGCTTTAAGTTGGCAATGTCTGATTAAGTGCAGTCACATCACATAGGCAGTACTTTTAACTGGTGTCGATAGAGTATTTTTAATAGTGAAAATATTCTGCAGACCTAGGTGAAGGAAGTGTAATGTGCAAAACCTATGTCGCGTTATGTGCCATCACTCAAATCTATTGTCGGTAAGTAGGAGTATGTTGATTATCTAATTGTATACTATCTCATTGTTGCCACTAGTTCGTCGCTGATGGCCTTTTGATCAAGAATGTGGATTTACATTATTTTCGGTTGTGCAGGATATCGCTTGACTTACCTTCCAGCAGAACCAAAACTACTCTGACGTTTCGTTTTTGAGTCCTATGTGGCAGGGAGTAGCAACTGAATGGCAGATAGCAGAAACCATATGGCAGGTAGTGCCACAGTAGTACTTTACACGCGAGTAACTATTTAGTTGGAAGTCGTAGGACCTTCGCAATTGGAAGTAGCTTTCGGTCTGTACTCTCAGAGAGTTCTGATAAGCTCACTGCTAACTTCGTATAATTGTTCTAACATACGTACACCAACCAAATTGATGGGTGCAGGGCCTCAACCAATATATTACGATTTTAACAGATTATTTGAAAGAATACACCGCCATTTGACTGTACATTTCTGTATATTTCTTGTGTACCATCTAGATTTCGAGTTTCACGCCCTTATCGAATACAATGTTCTTAGACCAATAACATCATTACACTGTGTATTGTGCAGAATGACTGCGGTGTCACCGCCAGACACCACATTTGCTAGGTGGTAGCCTTTAAATCGGCCGCGGTCCGGTACTATACGTCGGACCCGCGTGTCGCCACTATCAATGATTGCAGGCCGAGCGCCGCCACACGGCAGGTCTAGAGAGACTTCCTAGCACTCGCCCCAGTTGTACAGCCGACTTTGCTAGCGATGGTTCACTGACGTCTACGCTCTCATTTGCCGAGACGACAGTTAGCATAGCCTTTAGCTACGTTATTTGCTACGACCTAGCAAGGCGCCATGATCAGTTTCTATTGATATTGTAAATCATGTACCGTCAAGAGCGACGTTCGTCATTAAAGGATTAAAGTTAAGTATTCCACCAGCTACGCCCGTTTTTCTCAATTCTAATTCCCTTGTCGTGTTCCAGACCTCGCGCCAGCCTGCGTGAGCTAAAACGCGTGCATTTCGGCCTCCTGTAGTAACACGGTGTTGGCTCTCCTGCCAACCACAACAATGACAAATACGCGGTACGCAGCAAAATGATTTTAATTGTCTAAGAACATTGTACTCGATTACGGTGTGATAGCCGAAATCTGGATTGTACACAAAGATACAGTCAAATGGCAGTGAATTTTTTCAAAAAGTACTGTATGACTGTGGCTCAACATCATCGAAAACTTATTATTTATCATATTAGTTTGTTCTTTATTTCATGGAGAACAGTCAGGTCTCAAAGTGATCAGCTTCATAAACCCTAAATTCAATGAAATTTAACCCACGGAGGGAATGTAACATATTTCAAAGGCAGCGTCTGCAGTAAACAAAATACACTTTTGGAAGTGTGGGATGTTAACATTTTGGTGTAGATAGCATTGTCAGAATTCCATTCGCTGGGGAAAGTCATCAGCTGACTGGTTATGTACCTTCCGATACTTTAAACGGATGCATGCCTTTCTCACGCAAGACGTACCATACGATGGCGCTTTGGATAGTATGATAGTGCTGGAGTTGTCCTCAGTTCACTATAACACAGTTTCCTGATACTGGATAATTAGCACACTCCGATATTTACCAGTTTCCCCGTGGTCTAGTGTAAGAGATCCTGTTTCGCGAAGATGGCCATTACGACTTTGCAATACAGGGTGTCCATAAAGTTCCTTTACAACTTCAAAATTCTATTACAACGGCAGTTGTTGAAATATTTTAAAAACATTCCTTTTATTTTAATCAGTGTTTATAAAAGATTTTTGACAGTGTTTAATAGACCTCTATATGGGCGCCTTTAGTTGCACGAAGTACATCAAGACGGTACTTGATTTCTTGCCACGTTCGCTATAGCATAGCGTCACCAACGGTGGCAAAGACATTACGAATCCTTTGCTTCAAGTCAGCAATATCCCGTATCTGTGTTTGATACACGGTATCTTTTACACAGCCCCATAAAAAAGTCCAAGGGAGTGATATCTGGCGAACGCGGTGGCTAAGGAACTGGTCCATCCCTCCCAATCCATCTGCCTTGAAATGTTTCATTGAGGAACCGACGAACATGCAGTCCCCAATGTGATGGTGCACCATCTTGCTGGAAAATGATAGTTGGTTGTAAGTTACTCAGTTGTGGTGCTACTTATTCGGTCAGAAGGTCGAGGTAAACATCTGCAGTAAGTGTTGACTCTTCGAAAAAAAATGGACCAATTATTCGGTTGCACATGATTACATACCACACATTCACTTTTGGACTATCCCAGTGAAGCTCCCCAGTCACATGGGTGTGTTCAGATCCCAAGGTTCTCATACTGAGTCTGTTTAATGTACCAGAGCATGAAAAGTTGCCTCGTCACTGAAACAAACTCGCTTGAGGATTGCTTCATCCTCCAAAAGGCGCTCCAGAATGTTGAGTGCAAAATCGGTCCGTTTTGGCTTGACATTTGGCTACAGCGAGTGTAATAGTTGCACTTTGTAAGCGAACAACCGTAAGTACATGTGGAGGACCTTATGCACAGTTGACCGTGGCAGTTGCAACTGTCTGGCAGCAGTGCGGATGGACTTCGTAGGTGAACGAGTGAAGGCGCTTAAAACGCGATCAATGTTTTCCTTGGATGTTCTTGGTCGCCAGTTCCTCCCTTTATCCAACACTTCCCTTGTCTCTATAAATTTTTTGTGCCATGCACGGATTGAAGGGCGCGATAGTGGATCTCTTCCATATTTCGTTCTGAAGTTTCGTTGAGTCTGAACATCCGCTTTTGTCTCAATAAACCAGGACACACATTGTGACTTCTCTTGAGGAGTTGCCATTTTATAGAGGTTCAGTTCCTTCCATCAACAGATTATCTGAAACACAAAATTTTATTATAAATAAAAACTTTAGTAAACAGTGATTACAATAAAAGAAATTTTGTTAAAATATTTCAACAACTGCAGTTGTAATAAAATTTGAAGTTGTAAAGGGACTTTATGGACAACCTGTATTACACGATTTGGAATATTTCGTCATGGAAAATGTTTTGCATATGGGCGCATCGCTACTCGGTGTTGCACCATGACTCTCGATAAATGAGATGTCAGACAACTCGATTAGGGTGGAATCAGCCATCAACAGCCTGTAAATATCAGTAGAAACTTGCATGTAAAAGCAACGTAATACACAGTAAAAATGATAATGTGATAGTTCATCGAGGGACGTGGTCACTGGTACTAGTAATGAAAAATTACCCTTCCGAGCATTAAGATGCAACTGTGTTCCAGTGTCAACGCGTTGCATACGAAGCAGTCGAAACAACTGTAAACGTTTCCCTAAGGGAAGTCCAGCGTCAAACCCCTGAAAGACCCGTAGCGGGGAAGCAGGGCATCTGTGACATTTGTGTCAAACGACAGAAGTTTTCATTTCTACTTCCTCTAATAACTCCACAAATTTGTATATGTAGTAGGTATTCCCAGTTCCTTGTACAGGCCTCTACAGAATGTTCTTCACACCACAAATAATTCGTGTTACACGTCTTTGGACTCTGAAAAAATTAGTTTAGCCTCATGAATTACCCCAAAAAATGCCGTATTACATTATGGAATGCAAGCAAGCGGAGTACGCTATTATTTTTTTTACTATTATATCGCGTTTGTTTCACAACAATCTGATTGCAAATACTGGTAAGGATTTGTTTAGACGCTTCACTAATTCTGCGATATGCTCCTCCAAACTGCATTCATTACCAAGTTGTAATCCCAAGAGTTTAACACTGCCAGCCTCTTGTTGTTGTCTTATTTTAGGCACATACTGGGGGGAGGGGGCTCTGACCTGCACATAGTATGTCTTTTCACAATCAAGTAGCAAAGGAATAATCCAGTAATGTCCATGGAAGTGTCACTCACTGCTCTTTCTAAAATTATAATTGATTGTTTGAACCATCTCCAAACAAATAAAACTTCGTGCCTGGTATAATTACAGATGAAATGTCATTAATTGCGGAAGAACACGCAACTAGTTCACATTTGGATGACAACTGATAACTTAGTACAGGAATCTATTCCACTGACACTCTTTATTTTCTGTAAGACAGCTACGATTTGAACCAATTTGCGGGCTTTTTCTGTTGCTGAAAATGATGTAGTGATTTACTGAAAATTATTTAGTGATTTACACAGTGAAACGCGTTTGACAAATCAGAGAATGAGCCAGGGACCTATAATTTATTGTCTGATGAATTAAGTACATTCTCATATACGTAAAGAGCCTTGTCAATATAAAAGTCCTTCGGAAATAGAAACTGTAGGTATGACAGTATTTTGTTTCCAGTCAGGTGGGTAAGAAGCCTCTTGTATTACCTTTGCTAATATTTTCGAGAATGCTTGTAAAAGCGAGATCTGACGGTAGTTTGAAGGAATTTACTTGTCTTCTTTCTTATACAGAGAAACATAAAACAGCATTGAGATGTTAGGGTATCATTCACCGGGTTGCCAAACATACTGAAGCATGAACCAGTACGATTCAGAGAGCACGCACTCTGCGACGGTTAAAGGACATTGGTACATCAAAATTCTGTAACACAACAACAATGCTGCAATTTTAATCCCACAATGAATTTTCTTTTCTTTTTCTCTTTTGCTGTAGTTTCACCATAAAATCTGGAACCAAACGATTTATACTCCTCATGAGGAACATTAATCAGTCTGATGATATATATATAATACAATTCTGAAACATACTGTGGTAAAATAACACTCATCTGGCTTTAATAATTCATTACATATTTCACTGTTGCACAAAAACCACATTGAATGTTGTTCAGACAGCTGCTTTTGTGTAAACGGAGCAGCGACATTGTGTCGTGCCGCCAAAATTCACGAAGTAAATCGTTTTTATGCTTTGTACTGGCAAATTGTCTGCTATTCAGCAAACGCACAGATCCACGAGACAGGATAAGCTCTGCGCCACTACTCTTTTGCTGGTCTACCAGGCAGATGAGAAATCTATACGCTCACAGTTCGCGTCTCGTGTACAAATTGACGGCAAATACCCTGTGCTTCGCAGCTAACTGTTCCCTGAAACATTAATGCCGATGTCAGATAACTGTGAGGGCTTGAAAGGCGCACGGCGCTCGGCTGCCTGTGGAGAGGTGATACTATCTCGAGAGAAGTTCAGTTCCCTCTATTGGCGCAGCCTATAGGTAGCCAGCCACCAGCCACACACTTACACTCATGCCAGGAACATTGCAGTCTACAGGACAGTTACGACACAGTAGCACTCTCCAGAGAAACAGAGTTCTCTTTATCTCCAGAGGTGGGTGGTAAGTCTATAATGGAGTATTTATTATACGATATTACACTACAAGTCACTAAAGCATTAGCGCTGTCTAAGAACTTTCAGCATTGCAGCGCGTCAGCAATCGTAATTATCTAAATAAATTATGAATAATCCGCCTCGATTGCGAAAACACCGGGAATTTTCGCAATCGAGGCGGATTATTCATAATTTATTAGTGCTGTCAGCCTACTCTGATCAGCCATAACATTATGACCACCGATCTACTGTCGATATAAACCCGTCCAGGCGATAGCAGCGTGACCTAGTGACGATTGAGTGCTAGTTTTCCACACGCACGGTGCTTATAGCACGAAGTTCTGTTCAAAAAATGGTTCAAATGGCTCTGAGCACTATGGGAATCAACATCTCAGGTCATAAGTCCCCTATAACTTAGAACTACTTAAACCTAACTAACCTAAGGACATCACACACACACCCATGCCCGCGGCAGGATTCGAACCTGCGACCGTAGCAGCCCCGCGGTTCCGGACTGCAGCGCCAGAACCGCACGGTCACCGCGGCCGGCCAGGAAGTTCTGTCCCTGTGTAGAAGGGGGAAGGCGCGCTATCTATCTGAGTTTGACCGAGGGCAGATTGTGACGGCCTGGAGGCTCGGAACTAGCATTTCGGAAATTGTACGACTTCTCGGGAGTTGGAGAGTTTTGTGGTGAGTGTCTTCAACAGGTGGCGAAGCCAAGGTGAATCACATCCAGACATCACGGAGTTTGCTCCACCTCTCGTTACAGATGTCAGACGTCGTAGGCTGGGCAGGCTGGTAAAACAGGACAGGCGGCGAACTATTTCGGACCTAACATCAGACTTTAATTCTGGAAGAGTACAGATGCGTCTGAACACATAGTGAACCGAACACTCCTAAGGATGGGCCTCTGCAGCCGACGACCCATGCATCTGCCAATCTTTAACACCACGACATCGGCAACTACGACTGAAATGGACACGTGACCATCGGCACTGGATGTTGACACTGTGTCAGAGCGTTGTATGGTCTCATGAATCCTGATACCTTCTTAATCATGCCGATGGAGGGCACGAATCCTCGTCTTCCAGTGGAACAGCTTTGTCCGCGCCCGGTAACTGAATAGTGAGCGTGTCGGATTGTCAATCCTCTGGGCCTGGGTTCGATTTCCTACTGGGTCGGGGAATTTTCTCCACCCACGGACTTGGTGTTGTGCTGTCCTCATCACCATCCTATCATTCTCATCGACTGCAGGTCGCCGAAGTGGCGTCAAATTGAAAGACCGGCACCCGGCGAACGGTCTACCCAACGGGGGACCCTAGCCATACGATTAAATAAAATAAATAAGTGGAACAGCTCATTGACACCTGTACTGTGGGACGGAGACAAGATGGCAGCGGCTCCATTATGCTCCGGGGAACATTCGCGTGGGCATCCATGGGTCCAATGGACCTCCTGCAAGGCATCACGACAGTCGAGGAGTATCATACACTGGTTGCAGACTACGTACATCTCTTCATGATGATGATGTTTTCCGTAGGTAGTAGCACTTTTCAACAAGATGATGCCCCATGTCACAAGGCCGGAAGGGTGATGGAGTGGTTCGAGGAACACAGTGGCATCTTACAGTTGATGTGCTTGCCCCCAAGCCACCTGATCTGAACCCGACCAAACAAATCTCTCCGCAATTTAAGGGAATTAGGTGACTCGTGTGTGCAGATGTGGTGCCAACTCCCTCCAGCGACGTACCAAGGCCTCATTGCTTCCATGCCGCGACACGTCCTGCTGTTATCCGTGCCATTGGTGGACATACCGGGTGTTAGCTATGTGGTCATAATGTTCTGACTGATCGGGGTAACACTAAATGTTAGGAGTAGTCTCTATGGAAAGTGATACCGGGCAGAAATGGAGTACAAGAACTGAGCTGATCGCGTGCGATATATTATACAATAATTCGCAGTTGACTTACACTGCCCGACTAAAAAAGTGAAGGGGAGTAGGTAACGAAATGGGTTGAGTCAAATTTCAGTGATTGCAATTTCGAGTCAGATTTGCAAAGAAACTGGCAATATGAACCCACTTATCACTATGACGTTGACCCTCTCCTCTCCTTCCTGCTGGTGTGGACGTGCTCTGAATTCGATGGGAAGGGTGGCATTGTACCCTGTCCTGAGACAAGTTGGCCCACAACCGGTAACTGGTCCTCGATATCCTGTATACTGATAGTGAAGCGAAATTGACTCCGGAGATGGTCCCACACATGTTGTGTCGGGGGCAGAACTCGGGATCTTGCTGATCACGGAAGTACTTCAACATCACGCAGACAGTTCATAGAAACACGTCCTATGTGTGGGTGAGCACCGTCCTGTTCATAAATGGCGCCACGACAGTGTCGCTTAATAGGTACCAGAAGAGGACGTAGTATGTGCGTCAGTTCCCTCAATCACTATCAGCCATGATCTGAAGTCATACCCGATGGTTCTCCCCGCTATGATGTCACGAGTTCACCGCTGTGTCTCTCCAAAACAATACTAGAATGGGACTTCTCCCCAGGTCGCTGACGTACTCACCAACGATTACCATCAGAAGTAGCGCAGAACAGTGATTCGTCGTTTAATACGGTGCCATTCATCAGAAGTCCATGCTTTCCGGTCATGGCACCACTCTAGACGCATCCATTACGTTTGTATTGTGGTATTAACAGCAGGCTACGCCGGGAAAGGTAATTCACTAGCCTGGCTGCTGCTAGTCTCCGATTAATGATGCAGGATGACACAGAATGTGGCAGGGAGTCCCTTAGATGTTCCCAGATGGCAGGCGTAGATGTGAAGGGGTACGATGCGTTTGGTGCACAATATGGTAACCAAGAGTGGTTGACTGGAACCTTAACGATGTGTATACCTGCCCTCACGTTCCCATGCAGCCCAACATTGGGCCGGTGTCACATACGAATTCCCCAGAAATCTAGATTTGCACGACTCGAGCAGCTGACAAAATGGAGACCTACAATAAGGCACATTTCGAACTGCCCAGTAATGACAACGCTGCGTCACACGAGGATGCGGCAACTCCCTGGTCGTCCTCAGTGACCACTCAGTATCTTACACTTTTCACGCCCCTTATATAACTCACCAGGCCTTGTAACAACACTAAGCACGAACGACACTAAAACACTCTGGTGACCGTTCTATACGTCTCAGAGCACGCAGCTCGCTGTCTAGAGGCTAGCGTTGCTGCTTCTGGATCGCGGGATCTCGGGTTCGATTCCCGGCTGGGTCGGGAATTTTCTCTGTCGGGGACTGGGTGTTTGTGTTGTCCTCATCATTTCATCACCACCAATCGCCATAGTGGCTAGATTGGAGTGCGTAAAAAAATTGGACTGTGTAAAAACTGAGACTTTGTACGGACGCTGATGACCGCGCAGTTGAGCGCCCCTCAAACCAAAGATCATCATCTGCCCGTCTCAGATAATTCCACCTCAAATCATTTTTTACAAACCCGCCAACGATGAGTTTGCGTAAGCCAGGCAGTGTACTAAAAATTAAACTCTATAACAGATAATTAAAATATTTATGCCACACAGTCTCATTTGTTCCAAATTGGGGTCCCACAATAGGACAAATCAAAATGTGAAATGTGTAATCCAGAGAGCCACATAAATACCATTAAACAACAGTGGGCTCTATGATACTAAAACCATTTAGAAAATCAAAACAAATTTTGTAAGACTTAATATACAAAAGGCAGAATTACCTCACTGCCTTAAAGATGAATACTTGCCTTTCGTGACGGCAAAATAATCTTAGGTTCTAAGTTATAGGGGACTGATGACCTCAGCAGTTAAGTCCTATAGTGCTCAGAGCCATTTGAACCATTTTTGGAAACAAAACGGCCTTCCGTCTAATGGCGGCGTATCGCCTCGCCTCTGAAGAAAAAGTTCAAAGCCACACACTCAGCCGGTGAAGTCATGGCGACAGTTTTCTGGGACTCTGAAGGGGTTATTCTGTTTGACGCCCTCCCTCATGGAGCAACGATCAACTCTGTAGTTTATTGTGCTGCTCTCAGGGAATTGAAGAAACGTCTTCAGCGTGTTCGTCTCCACAACAATGCAAACGAACTTCTCCTTCTCCGTGAAAACGCAAGGCATCAGACACGCACGTGAGAGGAGCTCACAAACCTTCACTGGACTGTTCATCATCTCCCCCCCCCCCCCCCCCCCTACAGCCCGGATCTCGCGCCTACCGTTTTCAACCTGTTTGGCCCAATGAAGGATACAATCTGTGAGTAATAGCACGTGGATGATGGGGAGGTAACTGATACAGCAAGACTTTGGCAGTAGAGTGATATCACGTAGGCAAACAAACCCACACAGTAAGGTGGTGTAAGGCCGTCGCATTGAACGGAGATTGTGTTGAAAAATGGGGTTTTGCAGCCAAAAGAGTGGGGAATAATATGGTTACTGAACTCCCGAATGAAAGCAGCCTGCTTTCATAAAAGAAATGTGTTGCATTACTTATTGAAAGCCCCTCGTACTTGTATTTACCCTCGAAGTCCGTCTGTGTCACTTGCGATTATTGTCCTGCCGAACCCCTGCTAGAGAAAGCACCACAGGCGGCGCTTGTCCGTCCGCCTCGGCCTGTGCATCGCCCAGATATCTCGCTCGGCAGTGCTCCCGTGAAATTCTTGTTTAACTGTTCCCTGTCAGTGACGGAAATATTAAACGGTGCCATGCTCATTACGGCAAATAAGTAATGCAAATCATCAGGGGCTACCTCAGTCGTTGTCAGTACGCATTTCACCTTATCCCTGCCTGCAAAAACATTTGGGTCTAATAACCGACTATTAGGAAATGGCTCAGCATCCGAGAGACCTTCCGCTGATCCCAAAACCACGAGCAAATCGAATGCGTTTTAAGTCAGGTAACAACACAGTAAGATCTCATAGTGCTAAAACGACATTGAGATGAAAAGTAGCTACCAAGCACAGACGTCGCACAATGTCATCAGCTCACTATTGAGGGAATCTGAGACAGGAAGCTTAAATCGATTGCATCGCAGGTGGTACCAAAGCGTGAATCGTAGCATGAAGCAGCATCGAGTACATAAACGAGTGAAAGATTTACAAAATTCGATCCATCACCGTAGCGATGAAGCATCTTACGATTTCTGGTGCCGTCATTCCAAAATAATTGAATAAAATTTGAAATGAATGAAATATTTAAACTGCTTCTCAAAAGACACAGCCAGCAACTTTATAACTCTTTACATTGTTGCTGTCATAACGGATACAAATCAGTAACTTTACTCTTTTGGCACATTTCCATTAATGAATGTAATATGGCAAAACATTCCGTGGTAAATCTTAGAAATGTTGCATAAGAAAATTAATGGACTATACTTGTGAAGGCTTACTCCAGCTACATATTGCAAAAATTAAATTGCAGATAAGGGGCGGAACACCAGAGAAAATGTGCTTGACTGCTCTTAGGAGAGACACCCCATATACGCTATTGTTGTTTCATTATGTTGCCTTTTTCCTTGAAAAGATAGCTGCAAGGCAACTTTGGTAGGACGTTATGTGCTGATCTCGCAGCTCACTTTCCTGCAATAGTGTGACGCTTACAGCTAGACCAATGAAGGCGGGAGTACCTCAGGGATCCGTCCTTGGTCTCCTGCTGTACTCCCTCTTTACTGAGGACGTCCCCAAGACGGAGAGAGTCCATCTAGCGCTTAAAGCGAATGATACACCGCTCTGTTCACGCTGCCCACGAGTTAACGTGTTGCGTTTCCGCTTACAAACGGTCTGCCGTCTTAAATTTAACGCCGTGAAAGCCAGGCAGTGATCAGAACACAGCGAAGAGTACCTTTGGATCTAATGCCGGTGCGGGCATGGAAAGCCCCATTACATCGTCCCACACAGCAAAGTACTTAGCCGTTGTGCCTGATAGGCATCTTACGTGGAAGCCACATGTAAATCACAGGGAAAGCCCTAGGTTGCTTGAAACCGCTTTACCCCTCTTTGAAACCCAACATCGACTCTTCTCTCACACTACAATTTAACGCTGTATGTAGCCATGATCTGGCCAGTGCTAGAATATGCGGCCATAGATTGACGGAAAGCCGCTGATTGTCATATACGTCGACTACAAGGGCTGCAGGGCAGGATCCACAGACTTGCGCTGCATCTACCGAGAGACTTTCCGACGCGCGAGTTGCATGCACAGGTGGGAATCCCGTACTTGCGCGATCGATTCGAACAGACTGGCCGAATTTTCTACATATCGTGGAGGCAGTCTGAAAATAGCCTCGTAGCGTCTCTGGGAAACAGGAGGCACCGTCGTAGGACCACAAGGTTGCCAAACCTGCTCTGTGAATAAATTCCACGAGCAACAAAGGCAGTACAAAACTACGTAGAAACGAAAACTCTGAAGTAAAGATGGATTAGAAAATCTAGAGATCAAAGCAATCAATACGAGAAAATGCAGGAACGGCACAAAGCACTTACCTTAAAGAAGCACGTGGTAGTTAGAGCTGCCAGTAAAGAAAATGGGTGAGGTGCGATGTGTTTCTCAGCGCTGACAGAAACATTCGGCTCTTTTTCCCTTTCCTCAAAATAGTTTTTAATCCTTTCAGTCCTCACAACATAAAAAACTTTTAAGTTTTCACAGAATTAATCTATATCAACATAGTTAGCAACTATATAAGAAGAAAATAGTAAAAAGTCAACAATTACTTAGTTTAGTCAACAAACACTTATCTTTAGGAGGTGGCTTCACTTTGGAATATACTTCTAAAATGTTTCACAAAATTAATCTTTATTATCACAGTCGGCAATGTGTACAAAAAGAAATTGGCAAAAAGTAAACATTCAATCGTTTTATAATAGTGGTTTCCTTTGGAACCACTGGGACATTAAATTTTGAATCACCCATTGTTTCATGAGATATGTTTGAAACCAGCTGCGCATTATTTCCTAGACACAGTCCCACTTTTCGTAACTTCCAAGAACTTATCACGCCTAAAACAAATTACAGACGCAATAACAAGCAAAAAGGATCTAAAATTTAATAAGTACATACTACTCCAGTTCTTTCTTTTTCAAACCACTCATAATAGCAACAGTGCAAATTGAAATTTACGATAAGATATCTTTAGGTATAGAGGTTGCCTACATCGAAATTACCTATTTCAAATGTGTTCCATATACAAAACTAAGTGAAATAACTTTATTTCTTTCACAGACACATGTTGTATGTGAAGATAAGTTTAAAAAATTACAATAACAAATCCAAACACTTCCACGTGAGCCCCTGCGATGACCGAAAGAATATCGAGTCTGTTTTCAGTTTCCATGCAGGTCCGCTGCAACATGTCCGAAGGAATTGCGTCAATGACTTACACAATCCGAGTACGAGGTCTCGAATGTCCCGCATTGCAGTAGCGAATACCCTGTCCTTGGCGTAGCAGCACAGAAAAAAAAATCGTACAGCGTGATTTCAGGAGAACGTGGAAGCCAATCATGGGTGCACGTCGTCCAATCCAGCATCCTGGAAATGTTTCATTTAGAGCTTTCCGAACATCCAGCGACGAGTGATGTGGAGCACCATCTTGCTGAAACCAAAGGTTTACTGTGGAAAGACACAGAACTCCAGCATGTCGTTGAATGTAGTTCCTGTGACAGTTGTTTCAGCAAAGAAGAATGGTCCAGTTATGCTGTCATGCAGGAGACCACACCAAACGTTCACTTTCGGTCCATCTCGTACATTTTCCCTGACACTGTGTGGATTCTGCGACCTCCAAATTCGAACGTAATGCTTGTTCACAGTTCCAAAGACATGGAATGTGACCTCGTCAGGAAACATTACACTTGACAGGAACGCAGGATTCCGGTCGATTCGTTAAGCATTTCACATGCAAATTCGTATCGTCGCTGCTTGTCATCAGGCTTTATGGCCTGCAGTATCAGCACCTTGTATGAATACTGACGCAACCGCTTTCTGAGGGCTTTATGAATAGTTGCGCGAGGCCTGTGAAGTTCACGTGAAGCTTGACGAACTGATTTTCGTGGATGTTAAGCGAATATTGTCAACTTGTTCTTCAGAGACCCGACGAACCCCCTTACCCCCAATGCCACTTTGCAATGCTGCCAGTTTTTCAGAAACCGACTGTGCCGCTTTTACGCTCTTGGCGCCTAGTCATGCTTTCCTGTAAACATAACGAAACTACCTTTGCACCATAACAATGGATTTTAACTCTGTGCACCAAAGCACAATTTGTTCCTTCTCCTAAACTGACGCCATTTCCGCTTCTACAGCCAACAGTTCAACAATGAAAGTGGGCCATATGTTCGAAAAATTTAGGCAGCAATTTTAAGTCCTTCTGTACCCAACGGACAAGTCAGACCTGAAACAAAGAAAGGTTGACTATTTTTAAATTTCCTCAAAAATATGGAATTTCGGTGTAGACACCCTGCATTTACTTTCACTGACGATGATCTTCCAGTATGATCACTATAAAATAACAAAGGGCACGTTACGATCTTCTACAATCACGTAGCACAATTTCCAAGCCGACTATTGCTTTGAACAATGTGATTGCTACAACGCACTATTTTCTTAGAAGTACCTCAGTGTACCACTGGTTGTCTCTGTCTTACGGTAGCATCGGTGGTTTCATGCGGAAACCACTGATACCTTAAAAAGAAAAATTATAAAATGGTGGTCTCAGACAGAAACCACTGGTACTCAAGGGGTTAAAGTGGAATTTTACGTGCCCTTGCGGTTGACCGGCGTCAAATTAGTCTAGCAGGAATCTTGCTTTATCGATGTGTCTTAACCGGGACAGTAAAACTCAAGGAACAGCTAGTATTTTAGGACCGACTGAGCAACGCTGATGCATGGCGGTAGCAGTCAGTGGCGGTCTGGACGGTGCTATTGCTGCTTCTATTTTTAGTGTTCATGCTAATACATATCGATAAAACGAATATCGTAATAAACTAATCTGGGCCCAATCAGTGGAATGGGTGCTTTAACAGTAATTTTGATCGTAACGGGAAACAAACTGACGCTTCCCATAGACACTATGTGTCTCATGAAAAACTTGATCAGCAGTATTTTTTGGGCTGACTCCAGTTACACATAGCAAAAACTAAATTGCAGTTATCTGCTGAAACACCAGATAAAATGCGCCTGATGACCCGTATTAGAGACGCCCTGTACATACGCAAACTGCTGTGTAAAACTTGAGAATGAAAATAACTTTTTCATGATGTTTCACTGCAAAGTAATGTAGCTCGACGAAACTTGAATGATAAGTAGAAAGAATCGATAGAGGATACTACAGAGAGTGAAAATGCAATGAAACATAAGGAAATTACACTGTAAACCGGCAATATTTTGTCACCAAATATGAATAATTCTGACGATGCGTAATTCATATTTACTTAGAATGGAATAGAATTTTTCGTGGAGCTATCGAATTATTAATCATTTATAGGTTGATACTGTGTAGCCTCATACAAACATTTCTGTAGAGTTGCGTCCTTGGAAAGTAATTTTGCTCTGTCTCTAAGAGCAGAGCAAAGTCGAGAGCGTCTATGGTCTTGGAAAAAGACACTGGCTGAGGGAGATAGTGCTGAAGGTAGGGCAGTTTTTATGACTCTGAAAAGAATAGGACGATGGGAGTGTTACTTCATAGGCCCGCCCTCCGACGAAAAGCCAGCGAAACGGGCTCCTTGCGACTGTCTGCGTCATTGCTAAAAGGAGTCATGACGCGTGGCAATGGCTGAAAGAAAGTTTTACATCATATAGAAGACTTCTTGACTTCTTACAAGCATCGCCACCAGTCTTTCTAGCACAAAGGACTGTGTGGGAGGTATCCGCCGCAGATGCGAACTAATGGCCGCGAAAATTCTCGTGCAAGATGCCAAGCCATATTCCCGCCACAAAGCAGAGAAATGAATCTGATTGGCTGATTCTGTAGTCGCAGGAGGAGGTAGAGAATGTTCTAAAAGGTTTTTACAAACTGAATATGAGATGAAGCCGATTGGCTGATACTTCCATGACTGTTGTTAGGTGGGACACATTCCGTTTGTAACAGGCACAGTGTTTCGCCACATGGAGAGTGCTTGCTAAGCATGCTTTGTTTGCTCTAAACGGGAGCACGACATGTCACAGAGATTATCTGGGGGGTGTCGACAAGACACGCACCGCTGTAAAGAGTTTTGAGACAAGGCACCAGGGAGCTGTCACATTGCCGGCCGGAGTGACCGAGCGGTTCTAGGCGCTACAGTCCGGAACCGCGCGACCGCTACGGTCGCAGATTCGAATCCTGCCTCAGGCATGGATGTGTGTGATGTCCTTAGGTTAGTTAGGTTTAAGTAGTTCTAAGTTCTAGAGGACATGACCTCAGCAGTTAAGTCCCATAGTGCTCAGAGCCATTTGAACCATTTGAACTGTCGTGTAATTAGATTTCAGAAAGTGCTGATTTCGCCACTAGGAGCGGAATCATTCGTTTCTCTGTGACTGAAAAAAGAATCTGTGCTTCTTTGTGGATAATGATACACCACAAAGTGCTTCTTTACAAAAGCACGCTTGAGTAAAGTCTCTGCTCTTGGTTTATTTGCAAGCGGAACTCTTTATTCGTGTCCAACACTGCACTGAAGTATTTTCGATCCTAGAAGTTTGCGGACGGTATTTCACGTCCTCTTTGTAATCAGAATTTACAGCTACGTAACGCACTTCGTCTGCACAATGGCTGGCGGCACTGAGGAGATCGGCGTTGCAGAATTACTCTTCCCAGCACTGAATTCGGTGATATGCGCACCACGGATCAGTAGACAGGGAATCTTTAATAGTAAATGTGTTAAGTTCTATTTGTTTGATCTCTGAGCACTTTACTGTCAGTGTCAGTCAGATTGTAGACTTTCGTAACTTCGATGCTACTCAGTTGTCTGTTATTCGTGAGTGTGCTTACGTCGTGCTAACGAGATCGTCCAAGCCCCAAGCCTCAGTAGTGTGTTTACATTTTGCGGTGTGCAGTTGCAGCTGTAGCTGCTATAAAGCTAAGGACTGACAAAGTTATTTGTACACTATTATACGGTTAGCAAATTTAATAGTTTTCAGCGCTGTTCCGTGCTGTTTGTGGCGAAACCACGATTTAATAAACTTTGGGAAACGTTCGCTCGCTGTGTTTTCTAGACTTTTCTGTGCGCTGAAGTCTTCAGTAAATTTCGTGCTTTAGTTTTCAACTGACGTTTCTAGTGAAATATGTCAGTAAAATTTTCATTCAGTGTTTAACTTCGTTCACCGTTAGTTCATAAATAGTTCTACTGGTGTAACTGAACTTAGGTAACGCAGACATATAGTTTTTTTCAGTAACTATAAAACTTTACTGTGAGTGAGAAGTTTGGGCTCTGCGTAAGTTTCTGAGTAGTGGGTTACGGTGCGGGATTTGTTCAAAGTATTTCCATTGGGGCGAATGCAGTGGGGAAGCCAGTAGGCATTCTAACGAGATCCTCTCCTGGGAATGCAAAATCTGTTGTAGAAATAAGTTGGTAGAGGAGCAGGAGCGTAAGATCGGTGCCCTTCAGTTGCAGTTACAACGCGCTAAGGAGGAGCTAGTTAGGTTGAGGAGGGTGAAGGGAGGTGGGGAATGGGAACTGGCAGTTAAAAAGAAGGCAGCTAGGAGGAGGAGGTATTCAGACAGTTAAACTTTGCGTATATGCAACAGCTTTGACCAACTGTCAGAGTTGAGTGAAGAAGATCCTCTTATAGCTGTAGATGTAGGGAACATACAGCAGTCTTCAGCAGTTAGGAGGCCTAGGTCGGCTGCAAAGTCCAACAGAAAGAAGAAGGTTCTGTTGTTAGGTAGTTCGCATGTTAGAGGTGTGGGCCAGCAGTTGCAGGAAGTGTTGGGCAGTGAGTACTAGGTCACCAGCATTGTGAAGCCCAGTGCGGGGTTGGCTCACATGACTGACAGCATAGTGGAGTTATGTAAGAATTTTACGAAGGAGTATCAGGTAGTGATAATGGGTGGAGCAGGAAACAGTCTTGATACGGATGGGGAATATGATGTTGATGGTGACCTGCTGAAAAAAGCTAGTCAAACTGGTGGCACTAATGTGCATTTCGTGCAGTTGTTTCAGCGTAATGATCGCCCTCATCTTAATGCGGCTGTTAGGCGACTTAACATGGGGCTGCAGAAGGCGCTGATGGCAGCGGGTATGGGTCACATTTCAGTGGTGCCAGTTGGGTCGATCAGTAAATCGGGTTTCACTAGACATGGCCTGCATCTCAATAGGTATGGGAAGGGGAGGCTGGGAAAGCTTATAGGTGACAGTGTAGTGGGTGGTGGTGGGATCACTCATGGTAAAATTCCTCTAGTAGTTGGTGTTAGAGCTGCACCTTTTTTAGATTGAAGTCAGCTGATAGGGATAACTACTTAAAGGAAGTCCCTCTAACTAAGAGCTCACCTTCAGAGGGCGTAATGTTTCCAAGTAGAGAAGGAATTAGCAGATTTTATCAAAACATAAGATGTATTAGACATAAAGTTAGTGAACTGCTTATAGATGTCGACTCTGAAATTATTTGTATATCAGAGCACCACTTAAATAATCAGACAATTCAGAGGCTTTCTTTACCAGGATACAGATTAGTTGGCTGTTTTTCAACGAGTTCCTTGTGAGGTGGGGGAGTGGCTGTGTACGTAAAAAGAGTATTCCATTTTGAGTCTATAGACGTATCACAGCACTGCACTGAACAGATATTTGAATGTTGTGAAGGGGAAGTTGAATATAGTGAAACTAAACTTCTTTTGTTGTTGTTAATACGTCCCTGAACTCTGACTTCAGAGTATTTCTGCTCAAGCTAGAGAGGGTTCTTGATTCACTTTGTAGGAAGTACCAGACTTCAATATAAATGTTGTATATAATGGTGCAATAAAAAGGATGTTGGTAGATCACCTAAATTTGTATGATCGGATGCACACGGTTTTTCTTTTCAACTGGGGTGCAGGGGAACAGCAGGACAGCCATAGACAATATTTTTATTCGTTCTTCATTACTAGATGGGCATTCTGTTAGTAAAAGGGTGAATGGCCTTTCAGACCATGATATACAAATTTTAAAACTAAAAGGCTTTTGTACGCAACCAAATATTACATATAATTACAAACTATGTATGAAAGTTAATTCAACAACAAGAGAGAGTGTTTTAAACCTTGTCAAGGAACAAGAGTGGTAGGATGTTTATAGTGCCGATAACATAGATAATAAATATAATGCTTTCCTGAACACATTTCTCATGCTCTTTGAGAGCTGCTTCCCATTAGAACGTTCTAAACCGGGTACTAGCAGTAATAGGCAGCCCAGGTGGCTGACTAGTAGGATAAGGATATCATGTAGAACAAAGCAGGAATTATATCAGAATGTTAGAAGTAGCCACAATCAAGCTAAAGTAGCACATTACAAACAGTATTGTAAGGTGTTTAAAAATGTTATTAGGAAGGCAAAGAGTCTGTGGTATGCAAATAGAATAGCTAATTCACAGGATAAAATTAAAACCATATGGCCAGTTGTGAAAGAAGTGTCTGGCGAGCAGTACATGGTCAATGATATAACGTCAGTTCATAGTAAAAATATTTCTGTTACTGATAAATCAGATATACGTACAGTATTTAACAATCATTTTCCGAGAATTGCTGATGAATTAAATAAAAATTTAGTTTCTACAGAGAATCATATAACTTTCTTGGCAAATGCCTTTCCGAGATTGATGTCTGAAATACTCCTCTGTGATACAGACAAGGGGGAGATTGAGTCAATAATTAAATTACTGAAGACAAAGGACTCTCACAGATACGATGGAGTACCTAGCAGAATATTAAAGAACTGTGCTTCACATGTTAGCCCTGTATTTAGCCACATATGTGATTTTTCCTTTAGGGATGGTCAGTTTCCTGAACACTTAAAGTACTCAGTAGCAATGCCGCTTTATAAAAAGTGAGAAAGGGATAATGTAGACAATTTTAGAACTATTTCCATGTCATCAGTGCTCCCTAAAGTTATTGAAAAGGCTGCATATGTCTGGATAATTCATCGTTTTATATCAAACAACTTGCTATCAAATATATAGTTCAGCTTCAGATGTCGTTTAACAACTGAAAATGCTCTTTCTTTGTAAGGTATGGAATGGATTAAACAAGAGGTTTCAAACGCTAGGCAGTTTTTGATTTAACTAAGGTGTTTGACTGTGTTGATCCCAAAATATTGCTCCAGAAGTTGGACAATTACGGAATACAGGGAGTAGCTCACAATTGGTTAACCTCTTACGTAAGCAACAGACAGTAAAATGTCGTTATTCCAAATGTCGAGAATGGCTGTGATGTTTGGTCTACGTGGGGCACAGTCAAGCAGGGGGTGCCCCAGGGATCAGTGATGGGGCCACTCCTGTTCCTTATTTATATAAATAATATGTCCTCTAAAATTACAGGTAACTCTAAAATATTTCTTTTTGCTGATGACACTAGCTTGGTAATAAAGCATGTTGTGTGCAACATTCGCTCAGTTTCAAATAGTGCAGCTCATGGCCTAAGTTCATGGTGTGTAGAAAATTAACTAAGGCTAAATCACAGAAAACTCGGTTTTTACTGTTTCTAACACACAATTCAACAAAACCTGACGTTTTAATTTCACAGGCTAGGCATATGATTAGTGAAACTGAAGAGTTCAAATTTCTGCGTTTTCAGATAGTAAACTGTCGTGGAAAGCCCACATTCAGGATCTTGTTCAATGACTTAACGCTGCCATTTTTACTATTCAAATGGTATCTGAAGTGAGTAATCGTTCGACACGAAAATTAGTCTACTTTGCTTATTTTCATTCCCTTTTGTCCTATGGTATTATATTTTTGAGTAACTCTTCCCATTCTGAAAGCATATTTTTGACTCAGAAACGAGTAGTTCGGGAAATAAGTGGTGTAAGTTCATGGACCTCTTGTCGACCCCTGTGCATGTGTCTGGGTATTTTGACATTGGCCTCTCAATATATACATTCCTTACTGTCATTTGTTGTTAACAATATCAGCTTATTCCCTAGAATAAGCAACTTTCACTCAGTTAGTACTCGGCAGAAATCAAACCTACATTTGGATTGGGCTTTCTTAACTCTTGTCCAGAAAGATGTGCAGTATACTGCTGCATTCATTTTCAATAAGCTACCACTCGAATTCAAAAATCTTAGCAGTAATCCACGAGCTTTCAAATCGAAACTGAAGAGTTTCCTCATGGGTCACTCTTCCTGTTCTGTCGAGGGCTTCCTTGAAAAATGAAGCTTATCCTTGTTGTATTGTTGATTGCGTTTCCTTAGACTTATGGAGTGACTTTCTTTGGGTTCATAAATATTTTACTTATATCTGTTATAACCTTTATGTTGTAATTTCATGAATTGAGACATTCCATGACCTTGGAGATTAGCTCCTCAATTTGGTCCTATGGAACTTGATTTGTAAAGTAAAATAAAAAATGAAACTTAGTGTCTACGTCGAATAAATGGGGGTGTGATTTGGAGTCACATCATAAATCTTTTGCCGATATCAAATTTGGATTAATGAAAGGCATTTAACGTTCTCCGTCAGTACTTGTTCATGATGCATTTTTTGAGAGTTGCTTTTTATAATAAATATATTCACAAAACACATTGTTTTACTTTTTCTGGGATTAGATTCCATGTACCGATCCTGATTAAGTTTACGAATTATCTCAACTTGGGGGCTTATTTACATGTCATTTCCGGTAGTAGATAGTCAATGGCAGGGCTAATTTAATTCACTTTTAGGCACAAGCATTCCATTGTGAACACAACATTGACAGCCATCACACTTATACATGCTGGGAGTAGCATTGGAACACTTTCTTGCAAAGACAATAACTACACTTAAGTCACTGTGTTTTATGACTGTCCCTGGACATTACAAAAGAGGCGCGACATTGTTCTTAAAATGGTCTCTGATCACCACAGACGACAAAGCATGCCTTCCAGCGTTCACCCAAGCTGGCCACGAGGTTGGTAAGTAATTCTTGTTCCGTTCCGTTCCGTTTCTCCACCAGGGCGATTGGCAACAGATGGATGGTCCTGGTACATGTCGATGTGCAGCAGTATGTCTCCCTGACACATGTAAAATGTGTTAGATGGGATTTAATTCTCGGGAACAACCAGACCAGCCAAATCACCGAATATTCTCTCCTATGAAGAGCTCCTCTAATTCCACTGTTCGATGGGGTCGCCCATTGTCACACATAAGAGTGAAGTCAGTGTGGAATGCACCCCTGGAAAGACGAACGTGGGGAAAGGCGCACAGCATCACAATAACGGTGACCAGTGAGTGTAACGATTCAAAGATTTGGTGGTCAATACGACCTTGTACCATTATGGCTCTCGACACTGTAACACCTGGACCACCAGAACGACCATGTTCGACAATGCTAGATGAACATTTTGTAAACCCTTGTCGCCAGTTTTATAAAGTTCTCGTTGCTACGGCTGTGTAGGCCGAGTTTCCACTGTTGTTACGATAGACCGTGTTTGTGAGTTCGTGGAACGGCTTCTGGTGCTGTTCCGGCGTATCAGCAAGCGCCGGCAGGAAGATGAAGAACGCTGGAGCAGAGAAGGCGGTGAGACGACATTAGCCAATAGGCCGCTGACTAGCCCCGCACCACGACAGGAGCGGCCTCTGTACAAAGGGAATATAAGCGCTGCTCCTGCCAGCCTAGGCCGGACAGTAGAAGATGGACACTAGCAGAGAGGCCTAGATGAGAAGTGATATTAACGATAGCAGAGACTTAGGAACGAGTGTGGATGTTTACATGGACATTTTATATAGTGAAGGATATTGACTGTTTGTATGGCACCCATCGCTTGCGACAACTTGTTGTAAATACAAAGTTAAGTATTGTCAATGTATTAAATGAAACAACAAGTTTGCAGTTACCACTCACTGTTTGTTTATCTCCACGACGCGTTTCTGAGGTTTAAAGCCTAGATGAGCAGTGATGTTAACGATAGCAGAGACTTAGGAGCGAGTGTGAATGTTTACATGGACATTTTATATAGTGAAGGGTATTGACTGTTTGTATGTCACACATCGCTTGCGACAACTCGTTGTAAATACAAAGTTAAGTATTGTCAATGTATTAAATGAAACAACAAGTTTACAGTTACCACTCACTGTTTATTTATCTCCACGACGCGTTTCTGAGGTTTAAACCTCCATCGTCAGATTCATTTACATTCGTTAACATGACATTTGTATGTCTGTTGTGTTACGATTTTTTGGAGTAACTAGTGGCACTGTCTAGTGGAGAAACAAAACACTAATTCAGAACATGGTTCTGGGTTTCTTTGGGCAAAAAATTAAACGTGTATCTAACAGTAAACATAAAACAATTAAAATAAAGTACCCCCAGTGGGACAGGTTCCTTTCACAGTCGTAACACATCACATATATACTGTCATATGTGAATTCACACTTGCCTCATATGATATAAAAACCTTTATTCCTATTTGCCAATAGATTCCACACTATAGATAATCAATGCCAACGTACAAATGCACAAAAAAATCAGTTCAACTCACATTACAGAACTAATGGACCTGCTTGAATTCACACTTTCACACAACTATTTTAAAATTAACCATAAAATCTACATATAAATAGATGGTCTGGGGATGGGCTCGAATCTTTCTGGATTGCTGGCTGAAATATTGATAAGTAACTTAGAAGGCAAAATTTTGAATTCCAGTCACCACCTCCTCAAAAATATCATCTACTACTACAGATACGTAGATGATACCATCATTTTAATCAAAGACACTAAAGATGACATCAGTGAGTGGAACCAGTTATTCAACAAACAGATGACAGTATAAATTTTTTAGACCTTACCATTAGAATAAGGAATAACAGACATGAGTTTGAAATTTATTGGAAGCCTACCACAACACATACTACAATCCACAACTCCTCTTGTCACCCAACAGCCCACAAAATGGCAGCATTGCGGCACATGATCACTAGAGTTATCCAACTACCACTCTCTGAAGACAAATGTGATCAAGAAATTGAAATAATAAAACAAACAGATATTGCAAATGGTTATAAAAATTCTATAGAAGACACCCTAAAACACTCAATAATGGTAAAGCAATCACAACAGAAAAAACAAAAAGAGGATAACATCTTCCATACAATCCCCTTTCTAGGTAATATTTCATATCAGACTGCCAATGTCTTCAAACGAAAAGGCATAAAAATTTCCTTTACCACAGATGACATCAGCCCACGAAACTGTCTTCATCACACAGGTGTGTACAAAATTCAATGTTTGGACTGTGACTACTTCTACTTAGGCCAGACAGGCAGATCATTTGAGATTAGATTCAAAGAACACAGGACAGCAATAAAAAAATCACCAATAGGTACTCACCTGCTTGAAACAAAACAGACATGTTAACAACACAAGTATCAGCATCCTACACATCCAACCAAAAGGCAGAAAATTAGACATCCTTGAAACACTCCAAATACACAAACACCAAACCAAACAATCTGAATCCATCTTAAATGACAAAAAAGACAATATTTAAATAGTATCACCTCTGTTTTCAGCAACTGCCTACGTCATTAAAAATTGCAAAGTGCACACACACACACACACACACACACACACTAATATTTACCATAATTGTTTAGTTATGTTACCACAACAAGAGATTTACCCCATGTACAGATATATCATCACACCAACAACTTGAAACTATGTGTACAACTACTGGCACAAATTGCACATCCATCTGCATATTTTTAATCATTAACCAATGTATTACGCGTCGTGGAGATAAATAGTGACTGATAACAGTAAACTTGTTGTTTCAGCCGGTCGGAGCGGTCGAGCGGTTTTAGGCGGTACGGTCTGGAACCGCGCGACCGCTACGGTCGCAGGTTCGCATCCTGCCTAGGGCATGGATGTGTGTGATGTCCTTAGATTGGTTAGGTTTAATTAGTTCTAAGTTATAGGGGACTGATGACCTCAGATGTTAAGTCCCATAGTGCTCAGAGCCATTTGAACCTTTTTTTGTTGTTTTTTCAGTTAATGTAAATAACAAGGACAGTAAAGCCTAACCCAAAATGTTCCCAATTAAAGATTGTCAATGTACTTTATTGTAATAAAAACAATTAAGGTGATTTGCCTGAATTGCTGTATAGCTTCCCGAGAACGTAGCATCCTTTAGGCATCCTATAAGAGACGTATGGGCAGGACCCCACAGGTGCAGTACACCGCAAAGATAATTCCTGCCTACATTGTTACCCAGCTTTGCCTCAGAGTCAATTAACAGGATATAAGAAGGACGGTTATACAACACTCCAACAAATTAATAACAGTCTCACACAAATGAGTTAAAAAGGTTCACTTGTCTTTGTGATTTGTTGAATAATGAAGTAATATAATATAAAAAAAGGCGCTCAATTGCTAAGTGCAAATAATCGTAGGTAAGCTTCACAATACATAGCAAATGCAATTTCCAACAACTGTCTGTTCACTTCCAAGAGTTCACTAAACGACGTTCCCTGTCCAATCCAGCCCTGAACGATGATCTGTAACGACGTTAGTGAGAGCTGCTCTTCTGTATTTCGAGTCGTCGTGTCATTGACGTATTGTACTTCGCCGACAATTGCCCGAGGAGAAGTCGATGTCTTCATCTTCAGCACCGCCCGTGGCTACTGGTGGAACTCGCGCAAGTGGTGAGTCTCTTAGGCACTGCCACCAGCTCGCATCTTTGCGCCTGTGGTGCTTTTTCCATGCCTGTGTCTTGTTCGGACGACACAGCAGAATGCACATATCGTGAGAGGTGGAAACACGTAACGCACCAGGAACATTGTCGCACAAGATGGTTTTGGTAGTTCAGGTGCAATCATGTGCGCAGCCCTAATGTTGTATAGGTGAACTGACCTCCAAAACTTTGGACATGGTACCCTCACCGGTCAAGGGTGCATTCGGCCCTGACATCATTTTTATGGCTGACAATGCGTGACCATATCTAACAGCCAAGGTGCAGGAGTTCCTTACTTTACTTTACTCTTCGGCTCTACAGCCCTTGAAGGGCCTTGGCCTGCATCACAATATCGTGCCATTCTATCCGATCCATAGCTTTCCGTTTCCATCTGCAAGAGTTCTTGGAAGGAGAGAATATTCGTGGAATGGATGGACCTGCCCGCTTCGCTGATTTAAGTCCCATCGGCCACGTGTGGGATGGGTATTGCAGCACGTCGATATGCACGAACACCCAACTGTCACTTGTAAACCGTGTTGGTGGAGGAATGGAACGCTCTACCACAAGAACTCTTACCAGACTTGTGTCTAGCTTGGGAGTGTGTTGCAGAGCATGCAGTGCTATCCGTCGTGATCAGACATACTGTTCAGAACAATGTCTGCCTTTTGTAATATCCTTATAAAAACAACATGATGGATATTCTTCTCTTCAGGTGTAAATACCTGGAACTGCCGATGTCGAATGAGATTCTCTTCCATCATTATCATTGTGTATCGCACATCATCCTGTGCGGCGCAATAGCTGTCGTCTCTAGTTGACAACAGAGCCTCGATTTCACGCTGTATCTGACACAAAGTTTTTCTCCGACACTTATCATTTCCTAATTCCTTCGTCCCAGCTAGTTCTTTTCACAGTTAGTTCAACTGCTCTCCCACACTTCTATGCCAAAGCGATCTTAATTTCATTTCTCACTAGTTTCTGTGAGTTGTTTGCCTATAATTGAGTCAGGTGCGTCTCTTCGTAACCTCCTACAACTTAACTTCTGCTAATTGTACAAGCTGTTCTTCTTTCCTAACAGTCCACGAGATAAATTCCTCGTTTATTAAATGCTTACTAAACTCGGCCGGGTTACTTTGGAGTATCTTGTTCAGCAGCTCAGCCGTCTATTCTCATTGATAGCTTTTGAATAGTTTCTGACAATTCTGTCCGAGTCTGAATTACTTAACCTACATTTTCAGACAAGTGCTGTACCTGCTCAGGTAGACCCTCACCTACCAACTTCATTGCTGCTATTTCACCAATTACTTCATGCGGTAATGCACCCTGCTTTACTGCAACGCTGAAATTACTGACTGAATCTCGCCTTGTTTATTGCCGTAGCATTCTGCTTATTGGCTAGTCCATTAAATGCAACTGTCGAATCATCCTGCTCATAGGATAATTCAGTAAAGCCAGTATCCATCGCATCATTATTTGTAGATAAATAAGACATTTCAGCTGCCGTAATACCTTGTTTAGTGGCCATAGCTCTCTACTTTTTTTTTTTTTTTTTTTTTTTTGTAAGTCCGATAAATGTGTGACATTAGCCTCTTGTTTGGTGGTAGACATGGCATCATGTTTGTTAGTGAAGCACTTTAGCCTTCCTAACATGTTATCTAGTTTTCTAAGCATCATCTCTATTGGATTAATAGGGTCTACTATTTGTTGTACAAGCTGAGCCGTGGCGCGGCTCACGTTGGTGCTGTTTGTAGGCTTCCGCCCTCTGTTGGAGGCCAGACAGTATCGTTTGGTTGTCATGGTTGCAGTTGTTTGTCTTCTTCTCGCGTTGACTGGCGCCACTCGGTTTTGCAAGCGTTGCCTGTCCGCTAGTGGCAGCAGCGGCGGTTATCGATATGCAGTAACTGTTGCCCTATCTTTGGGGGCACGTCGTTGTTTTGCCAGTCCATGTGAGCGGCGAGTTCGGTTGGGGACTGTGGACAAGCCAGGTCTGCGCAGTCCGAAGTACACACTGGGACCACTGGTGGCACACATGCACTGCCAGATGGAAGGGCTGTGGTCACGATTTATTGCCATTCCTGGCGTGTGAGGCCTTCTGCCCAGATCACAGTAGCTTTCTTTTAAAACAGTATCTGTTGTATGTGTATTTAACGGTGATTTGCTAAATTTTAAATCACTGAAAACACGATTATTTACACTGTTGTTTATTCCTTCATTAATAACGTGTAGTATTATTTATTTATTGTTGACTCCTGAATTACTGGTTTAAAATAAATTGTGTGTAATTGTAAAAGGCAACCAATAGTAACTGATTATGGCCCTGTCCACAATCGTAATCGAATCCTGCCTTCCCTTCACTACCACCAGGTTTCACAAGTCCTTCCTCCACGGTATCAGATTCATCCCTCTTCCTTGCTCTTACCTCCATCTCGGCCATTTGAGAACGCGTTCACACCATTCGATGAAAAAAAATCAGTGAATAACCTCAATCACAGTCATGTACATTAAACACTTAATAATTATACTGTGCACGTAAATGATCTACAACAAAAAATATCACAACCTGCGCTACAAAATTGCGAGGAAATTTTCGTTGCTTGTCACGAGTCAGCTGTTCTGAAAAAATGTAAACTGTACTTGCGTAATGATTCAGCTCCACAGTCGCTGTTCCTCTGTGCTCTATGTGGACATAGAATCTGTTTCTGCTTATTTTCTTTCCGTTCGGCTTTTATTCTCATTTCAGTTCCATGAAAAGGAAAGTACAGGGTGCGGCAGAACCGACTGAGCAGTTTCTATCGATTTCCGCTGGGGCTGTGGTGGAGGTAAGCAGTTGCACATGGTCTGCCTTTGTTCGTCGTTGACCCCATTTCAGTAGTCAACATGGTTTGGACCGGTGCACGTCGTGGTTTTGTTCTTCACGCTTATTATGAAAACAGCAGATGTGATCGCTACACAATGAGCTTTTCGGTGACAGTTCAACATTCCACTCAAAAATTGCCATTCCTAATGCAAACACAATTCGGTTCTGGGTTCGGCAGTTGGGGGGGGGGGGGGGGAGGGATTGGAAGTACACGTGGCCGACGCAAATACATCAGAACACCAGAAAATATGCAGCCGGTGAGAACAGCAGTTCAACAATCGCCGCACCGTTCTGCTCGACGACATGCTGTTGCATTGGGGATTTCAGACAGCTGTTTGAGAAGGATTCTGCAATGCGATTTGAAGTTCCATCCTTTCAAAATAATGATTGCTCAAGAATTACGCCCAGCAGACTACGCCAACCCTCAAAATCTGTGTGAGCGAATGCTTGCTCAGATCCCTCCGAATGCAGCTTTCTTCAATAGTGACGAGGCACATTTTCATCTTAGTGGGTGCGTGAATAAGCAAAACTTCCGCTACTGGGCTGAAAATAACCACGAATTATTCATGAAAGACCGCAACATTCCCGAAAGTGGCAGTGTAGTGTGCCATATCATAATTTTGCGTGACAGACCAATACTTCTTTGGGGACGAAGGTGTGACCGTGACAGTGAATTCCACACGTTATGTTTCAATGTTGCAAAATTTTCTGCAACCATGACTGGACGAGATTGGTGAAGAACATGGATTGGGGGACTTGTGGTTCCAACAGGATGAAGCTACTGCTCACACAGCTCGAATTTCACTTGATATTTTGAGAGAAATGTTTCCGGGATGCCTCGTCTCTTTGAGGAGTGATGTCGGGTGGCCTGCGCGGTCACCAGATTTCAGCATTTCTGACTACTTTCTTTGGCGATATCCGAAGGAAAAGGTTTTCAAAAGCCGCCCTCACACCTTACCAGAGTTAAAAGAGCGGATTATTGACGAAGCGAATGCCATACCCCGCGATATGTGTGCAAGAGCTGCTCTAAACTTCAGGGACTGTCTAAAACAATGTATTGATGCTAACGGCCGCCATTTTGAGGACATCATTTTCATAACTAAATGAATGTAAAATAGTATATTGTACTAATTTAGAAAAAAACATTTGCATCTAGATTTACCTTTTATTTACAACGTCAAATGGCGAAAAAGAAAAGAAAACTACGTTTCAATATCTTGAGTAACCAGCGAATCACCAGGAGTAGTGACACGGAATCTTGCACGTTTTCTCAATATAGCTTCCCACACATAGAAGCTCCGAGCATAATACCATTGTCGGTGCACTCGGTACTCGGTAATTAATCACATTTCGGTTATTCATATACGTTCTATTACACCAGTATTAATGATATTATTAGGTACTTAAATTTGTTTTCTTCAACCCTTGAGGCGCTCATGAAACTGAATTGGTTTTGGCCAAAACACCACCTCTGCTGAGTCGCGTTCTGTTCTGTACCAGTTCCGTACAGACTCGGCAACAGCAATATTTTTACTTTGTTTTATTTTTATTATACAGTAGAGGTATTTTTTTAGTTACAAAAGCATCAGTCTTTCATTTTCTGGTCCCTGTGAATCTAAGATCATTATACATCGTAGATTCACAGGTGGTTAACACTTATTTTAAGCTGTTATTTGCTCTGTAACCAACGGTGTGTTTCCGAGATCTAACATATTTAATGGCTATTTCATTCATAGCACGCATTTTCTAAATTCAATATAAAATTATCTGTGTTTTTCTGAAAATCGGAGAAGTTAGCCGAAAGTAATAAATGTGTTTTTAGGAGGATGGAGAACTTCCACATTCCACAAATTATTTTAATGGTAAAATTATTTTCTCTCTAAAACCTCCACGCACAACGCAATTGAAGCTTTACACAAAAGATGAATGAATACGTGAGATGAATTGCTAGGTCGCATTATGGACACTTTACAAAGAAATGTACCAAATCACGCAACACACAGTTTCTCTTCATAAGAGACGTGTCCAACAGATCGGACACCACCAGAATCCGTTGCTGTGATACACGTTATGTGATTGAGGATGGAAGGGAAGAAATTATTGATGTAAGCTGCATCAGGACTTTATGTGGAATCAGCAGCGACGAGTGAAAATTTGTGCCTATCCGGAACTCGAACCCGGGATCTCATGCTCACTGGGAAGTTGCGTTAACCACGGGGCCATCCTGACACAGTATTTATCGCAAAATTGCACTGATGAAGGTAGTGCATTCATGGCCGACTGCGGAGAATCAGTTATATGAATGCGTGGTGTCTGCTTTTTTAGACAAGTTGACTGATTCGCCTCGATGGGCCGAGGTATTTTAAATAATAATAATAATAAGTAACATAACAAAATACTAGATAACAAAAAAACTGATTTCATAATGACAAACACACATAGTAGTACCTAACTCGTGAACTATTCAAGACAGAACTGAAAGAAATGTTTATACTTCAAGTGAACATATGTGTCACCACTTGGAATGTTGAGCTTGATTTCTTGAACACCATGTACTAACGAACTTCGACGTTATTTCAATAATTTTTACTATAATTCTTTACTGATCGTTAATTCATTCACCTTTAAAACACATTACTTTTCTTCTAGTAAGGATGAAGAGTACGAGGTCCCTGAGGTCTCTGGTCTGGAGGAAGTTTTGCGAGACTACTGTCCTTCATGGCTTCAAATACCTACTCAGGCCAGGCCCAGAGAGGTAAGCATTGGAGACGTAATGCCAGTAGTGTGGCATAGCGGGTTTGACCTGACTGGATTATGACCTTATATAAACAAACATCACTTGTCACTTTCAAGGTCCCCCTCTCCACCCCTCCCTCTCTCCCAATAGCCCACTTCCGCTCTTATTCGAATGGAGAAAAATTGCACATGTGGCTGTGGCCAGATGCTGTCAGCCTTAAGTAAACGTACCATGCACATATCCTCTTACGTAATTTCATTATGACGCATTTCCCTTATTATTATTCACTTATACTGATTTATGTTCAGACATAGATTGTAATGAACTATTTTTTTTTACTATTGACACTGTATGGAATACACTATAAGTGTATTAGCATTATATTTGAAGAAAGGTTTTACTCATCTTCCAATGGTGTTTCAGTGTCAGGACTACTTCTGTTTCATTGTAACCTATAAAAATATTTGGTTCTGAGCCCATCTCAATAACAAAAGTTCAAACATTGTGTCGCTGTTTCCCATATTCTTTTATTGTTATATTCTTGAAACACAACTTGTCATCACATACAGAAAACACTTCTTCAAAAATACATTACAGATACATACAATACAGAATACTGGCTTCCACTGTAGTAATCTGATGCCACATTACAACTCTGTGATACCATCTAACCTTGTATCTCACTATCTGACCCTGTCTGACCATGTGACGTTCTTGGTGCCAAAATACTGCATATACAAGTAAAATAAATAACTGTTCTATAAGATTCTAAAACTGGTAGTACATCAAATTAAGAATTGTTAGCTTTTGTTACAGAATATATTTATCTTTTTTGACTTCTACATTGTTTTTTATAACAATTAGTCAAGTTAATTTACTGAAAGAGATCACAAATTTCGAAAATGTGAAAAATAATGATCCCTGTTTGTTCATATGGTCGATTACATTACCGATTATTAGGAAAATTAGAGATAAAAAATAAATAATTTATGTAATAAAGTCAAATCAGTCTGGCTAAAATTTTGATGGTACCAAACATTTCATTACTTCAGCAAGACTTCCAAGGATGCTGCATTTATTATAATATGCCCTTCACACAATACTGGACAAAGAATGTGTACAGTATTTAGGCATCACACATGAAAATTAATTGTAAACAAGAATCTTTTATGAAAGTCGAATGGCCTAAAATCTAAGAATTTAGAAAACCGTTTTTTATAATAAAACTGAACACAAGAAGTCAGTTTTAAAAATGAAGGAATTACATGTTAAATAAGCTGCAGTATATAACACATGAATACCACAAAATTGAAGTAATACTGTGGGAAAAAATATTCCTGTACCTTACAGTTACATTAGCAGCTTTTCATCAAATGAGTTCAAACAGCTGGCGCAAATGAGCTTCAATAAACATGTAAATAATATTTTTAATTAAGTACAATAGTATTTGAAAGAACTGATTTGATATACCATGCTATGTAGTATAGTAGTACAGTAAAAGCTACTTTCATGAAGAACATTACAATAAATAAATTGTACTGATGTGTTTCTGAGCCATATCTCCAAATTGAAAAAAAAAAATGTTTATGAACTGGTATTTCTAATCTTTTTAGTGAAATCATTACAATTTCCATACGGTCAGAGACAGCATTTCTTACATAAACAGAAAAATATTTTTAGTTTCTGAGATAATCCACCAGTTTTCTATTTACATGCAACTACATGATCAAAATGTCAGACAGTCTTTTTAAAGGTTTTCAGAAGGTGTCAATACCTGATAGTCAGCAATGACAAATTTAGTACTTCATACAGACCACTTCACAACAAGACTAACTTTTCCCCCCACCAATTCTGTTTGCATATTATACACTTCTTAATTAAAATTCAGATGTTACCAACTAATCAGGCCCAGCTAAAAGCTCCTAAACATAATAATACAATCATAGACAATATTTAACACAATCATTTTACCTAACTTGCATACAGTCACTCCTCAGAATCTTATATACCATACAATCATAAACAAAAGTACAGTGCATTACAAAACAGAGAAACAGTAAGTCCCTAACATTCCATTTTCCCAAATCATCATCATTATTGTCATCATAATATATTTCACAGAGTATTAAAAACTCAACACAGTATAATAAATCAAACAACATCTCACAAAACCTAATCTGCACATAAATCCCATCCACATTACAGACTATCTCACAAACGTCTTTATAATACCACTAGTCTTCCTCAGACAGAAAAACTGCTCTGAATTATAAGCCTTATGTTCCATCCATAATTGTATAATGTGTTTCAAACCAAGAAAGATATATTTTGTATAATAACCGATTTTTCATGTCCTTTTATTATAATTAGTTTTGAATTGGTCCAAAAAAACACCACTCTCCATTATGATTCTCTCTCATAACAACACCACATTACTGACTGAACTGACATAGCTTTCAAAATTTCTAACATTTTAATTTTTCTTGACATTCTTCAATTACTAATGACCTGGTTGTTTTGATATTGCTAACACTAGCTGATATAGCAACATTTTCTCAGTCTCAATTTCATTTATATAAAACTACAAATTTCTTTTTATAAATGCAAATAAGTTCCTCAGAATGACAGTAATTTAGAATCCATTGCTTTTCAGTTAGTTCAGAACAACAAAAATATGAAACAGTAGACCACTGCTTAAACAATCCAAGCTAAAAAAATCCCATTTCTAATTCTACCCAAATAAACAACGAAAAATCCAAAAATACTAATAATTTTGTACATATAAAAGGTTACCCCTTACACACAGGAAACAAATCTTTTATTCCTTTCCAGTTCCCCAAACATATTTTTAAACAGAGGTAGTAGATGATCAATTCTGCAATGTAATGTATTATAAATAGATGAACAGATGAATAACAGAAAAACATTGCACCATGAAAATGCAAAGTAATATTTACAAGCAAAAACAATAAACAGGTAACACAGGCCAATGAAAACGTTTTTGAAAAACTTTGATAGCTGATCTTTATAGATTTTTATGAGCTGGATCCAAATCTAGCCTTAGTTTTTTGTATGGCCAATACTTTTTGAAAAAATTGTTTTTTATATACAGTATAAAAATCAAATGCTATAGGGTAAATTAATGAAATGCTTTGTTACAACATAAGCATGGTTTGTATTTTCAGTAAGCTACTTAAAACAATGAAATGTGTTAAAAGAGATTTCACTTGTCAGCTGGAATAGGTTTCTATTTTCTCTCTCTTTTTTGTTTGGAGCATCTTGTGTAGCTTTTTCTACGATGAGTCACTTGCTGAAGTTCTCAGTGAAGTGACCCATGAAGTTGGTGTTCCAGCTACCTTGATAGCGTTTTTCCATCACTTTAACGTTCTTGTGAAAATGCTCTCCTTGCTCCTCACTAAAATATCCCATATTGTATCGGTAGTAGTCAAGGTGACTGTTCAAGAAGTAAAGTTTACAGCTCATTAAACATCCTAAAGTTTCAAACTTCTTGAACGTTGTAGCTATAATAGATACATATTCTGGATCTTTTTCATGTCCTAAGAACTTAGTAACGACTCTTGAATTATACCTTGCTTCATTCTCATTTAAGGTCATTGTGGATTCAAAGTTAACATCGAACATCAATTTTCTAATGTCAGGTCCGACAAGGACACCTTGTTTTAGTTTAGTTTCTGAAATTTGTAGAAAATTCTGACAGAGATACTAAAAAACATGGTCCATCTTCAGGCAAAGCCTTTACAAACTGTTTCATTAGGCCTAACTTCATATGTAGAGGTGATAGGAGTACGTTTTTTGGATCTACAAGGTTTCTGCATAGAATCTTCTTCTGACCAGGTTTTAAAGACTCCCCCACAGGCCAGTTCTTTCTGGACCTGTGCTGATCCCTAGCCCTACTGTCCCATTCACACAAGAAACATGGAAATTTGGTAAAGCCACCTTGCTTACCAAGGACCATGCAAGTTACTTTTAGATCGCCACAAATCGTCCAACTATGAGCAGAATAGCCTATTTTATTTAGCACATTTCCAGGTTAATTCATGAAGAACCTGGAAATAGTACTAAATAAAATAGGCTATTCTGCTCATAGTTGGACGATATGTGGCGAAAGAAGGTTGTATACATGGAAGAACCCTGGAGATACTAAAAGGATCAAGTAGTTAAAAAGACGAGGGCTAGTAGAAATCCTTGGGCAACTGAAGAAATATTGAATTTAATTGATGAAAGGAGAAAATATAAAAATGCGGTAAATGAAGCAGGCAAAAAGGAATACAAACGTCTCAAAAATGAGATCGACAGGATGTGCAAAATGGCTACGCAGGGATGGCTAGATGACAAATGTAAGGATGTAAAGGCTTATCTCACTAGGGGTAAGATAGATACTGCCTACAGGAAAATTAAAGAGACCTTTGGAGATAAGAGAACCACTTGTATGAACATCAAGAGCTCAGATGGAAACCCAGTTCTAAGCAAAGAAGGGAAAGCAGAAAGGTGGAAGGAGTACATAGAGGGACTATACAAGGGCGATGCACTTGAGGGCAATATTATGGAAATGGAAGAGGATGTAGATGAAGATGAAATGGGAGATATTGCGTGAAGAGTTTGATAGAGCACTGAAAGACCTGAGTCGAAACAAGGCCCCGGAGTAGACAACATTCCATTGGAACTACTGACGGCCTCGGGAGAGCCAGTCCTGACAAAACTCTACCATCTGGTGAGCAAGATGTATGAGACAGGCGAAATACCCTCAGACTTCAAGAAGAATATAATAATTCCAATCCCAAAGAAAGCAGGTGCTGACAGATGTGAAAATTACCGAACTATCAGTTTAATAAGCCAAGGCTGCAAAATACTAACGCGAATTCTTTACAGACGAATGGAAAAACTGGTAGATGCAGACCTCGGGGAGGATCAGTTTGGATTCCGTCGAAATGTTGGAACACGTGAGGCAATACTGACCCTATGACTTATCTTAGAAGAAAGATTAAGGAAAGGCAAACCTATGTTTCTAGCATTTGTAGACTTAGAGAAAGCTTTTGACAATGTTGAATGGAGTACTCTCTTTCAAATTCTGAAGGTGGCAGGGGTAAAATACTGGGAGCGAAAGGCTATTTACAATTTATACAGAAACCAGATGGCAGTTATAAGAGTCGAGGGGTATGAAAGGGAAGCAGTGGTTGGGAAGGGAGTAAGACAGGGTTGTAGCCTCTCCCCAATGTTATTCAATCTGTATATTGAGCAAACAGTAAAGGAAACAAAAGAAAAATTCAGAGTAGGTATTAAAATCCATGGAGAAGAAATAAAAACTTTGAAATTATAAGAGTTATAAGAGTCGAAGGGTATGAAAGAGAAGCAGTGGTTGGGAAGGGAGTAAGACAGGGTTGTAGCCTCTCCCCGATGTTATTCAATCTGTATATTGAGCAAACAGTAAAGGAAACAAAAGAAAAATTCGGAGTAGGTATTAAAATCCATGGAGAAGAAATAAAAACTTTGAGATTCGCCGATGACATTGTAATTCTGTCAGAGACAGCAAAGGACTTGGAAGAGCAGTTGAATGGAATGGACAGTGTCTCGAAAGGAGGATATAAGATGAACATCAACAAAAGCAAAACGAGGATAATGGAATGTAGTCGAATTAAGTCGGGTGATGCTGAGGGAGTTAGATTAGGAAATGAGACACTTAAAGTAGTAAAGGAGTTTTGCTATTTGGGAAACAAAATAACTGATGATGGTCGAAGTAGAGAGGATATAAAATGTAGACTGGCAATGCAAGGAAAGCGTTTCTGAAGAAGAGAAATTTGTTAACATCGAGTATAGATTTAAGTGTCAGGAAGTCATTTCTGAAAGTATTTTTATGGACTGTAGCCATGTATGGAAGTGAAACATGGACGATAAATAGTTTGGACAAGACGAGAATAGAAGCTTTCGAAATGTGATGCTACAGAAGAATGCTGAAGATTAGATGGGTAGATCACATAACTAATGATGAAGTACTGAATAGGATTGGGGAGAAGAGAAGTTTGTGCCACAACTTGACCAAAAGAAGGGATCGGTTGGATGGACATGTTCTGAGGCATCAAGGGATCACCAATTTGGTATTGGAGGGCTGCGTGGAGTGTAAAAATCGTACAGGGAGACCAAGAGATGAATACACTAAGCAGATTCAGAATGATGTAGGTTGCATTAGGTACTGGGAGATGAAGAAGCTAGCACAGGATAGAGTAGCATGGAGAGCTGCATCAAACCAGTCTCAGGACAGAAGACCGCAACAACAACAACATTTCCAGGTTTTCATAGCTTTCTTTCATATGTACAGAATGTCCAACGAGTATAGATGCATACATGTTCCCAGTGTGTAATAAAATAGCCTTTAAACTAGTTTTGGATGAATCAATAAACAGCCACCAGTCTTCCTTATTGTATTCAATACCAAACTCATTCATCAGACTGGGAATGTCTGAGCAGTACACACCACACCTTCTTGCTGAAAAAACTTTGAAAATTGCTGCTCTCTTTTTCTATACGTGTATATGCTGGTGGCAACTGCTAATAAGTTCTTTTCTTTTAATTTAGAGCCAAGCAATTCAGCTTTCTCTTTTGTTAAGCCCAGATCACTAACCAAATCATTGGCTTGGTCTGAGTAAACAATTTGGGCTCTACACTTTCTGTATAACAGTGGAACTCATCATCATCTGGTTCATCTAAATAACATTGTACATGAGAAAATACTTCTGTTGAAATAGAATTTAAATCATCTGGTAGTTCAGGAACTGGCAACTCTACATCATGCCCTACTGGTCGGATGTCGAATGGAAGGTTAGGGTAGCTTATTACCTTCTTGTTTTTCGAATTAAGACCAGTAATATCAACACTGCCAAAGTAACAATCATCAGAATGATTTCTTGGCTCCCTCCATGTCATAGGAACATCAAATCTAAAGGCTTTTTTTCTCTCCTTTTTGGACCATTTTCTCAGATCTTCAACACACACGTAACATACCTTATGCAAGGGCCAAGGTTTATCTTGATCACCAAGTTTCGATCCAAAGTATGTTAGATAAACCTTTTTCGTAAAGGGTGTAATGTTTATTTCACTGTATGTTACAATCTGTCTACAATGATGGGTTTCTCCTTTGCTTTGGGGTCATCATTTGATTAGTATTACTTTCACTTAACAGTTTAATTAAATTATTATCATGCCACACAGCTCTCTGTTTTCGTATTTTCAAAGCCAGCTAAAAATTTTAATCTCATCCCATCCCAGATTCCTTCATCATTCCTCCATCAACAACTTATTCCTATTGGAAATACTTAGCCATAACTTCTTACACATTTCCATGTACATAACTTACTACCTTACATGACGCAAAGACCCTATCCCAGTGCTTCTTCAACATCATATTTCGCCATTATACATAATGTAGTCATCATTATCATCATAATCACCATAAACCCTAACACATTTCCATTAATCCTATCTTCTTACAACATGTTTTCCTTACCTTACAATTCATGACAAAAATTCATCAACAGTAATAAACTCACTTTAGAGAAACATCATGACTGTAATATAATAATCAGTTCTGCATCACTGTATTACAGACAACAATCCCAGCAAAATCATCATTATAGTCTCATAATCGAGACAACAGCAAATTAATTTTGTCATATAGTTGTTGTTCTGCAGTGACTTACATTCTTCAAATTATGTGTGGAATGACTGTAAGTAGTTATTGCACATGACAAACAGATCTTTGCTTCTAGTATTATCTAAATTTCATTTATCACCAATTGTCACTACAGTACACCAGTATAAACCAAACTAATTAATTCCCTCTCTTTTCAATAATGAACATAGTTTCGCAAATTACTACACAATAGTTTCAACTTTCTGTATGTAGGCCCTGACATGCATTTTTTTAATTATACAGCAGGGCTAAATAAAACAGAAAACCATTGAATATTTGAAACCTGCAAATCATTAATCATTTTCTCTAATCAGTTCTAGCAATCAGGTAGTATTTCTTTAAGACATCACAAAGAGCACTATAAAATGTACCTTCTAACATTATCTGCATCACAGTAAAAAATTCAAAATTCACATTTAAAAAAGGTTTTTCAAATTTAGCTAATGGTATATAACAGTCTTTGTGTTCTCATTCAGAGACAAAAATTTTATTTTGTCAATGTTGGTAAAAATCTTTTATTGACCTGCCAGAAGGTTTCCATAGCCTCTCATGTAAATAGTAAGTGTTCTTGATGTGGCATTAGGATTTATCAGAGATAAGCATCATGAAAAGCTTAGAAACTTCGTGATCGAGTTAGAGTCGCTATACAGCTCGCTTTACAGCCATAGTTGTGATTCACCATTTTATTATTTCAATTCTTTCTTGATTTGGAACTCAACGTTTGTTGCAGTAAACCTTTAGTTACTATGATTTGGTTGTTAACTTGCACAGTGGACATATGAATTCTGGTGCATGTTTAACCTCTCCTTAATACTATAGGTAAAGCAATTATCCCTCCTACATCATTTAAAATCGATTCAGTCAAGATATCTGGAAATGATATCTCTTTTATACTGTGTTTCCCAGTATTTTGCGGACCCACTTGTAACTGAGACAGTATATTACTGCATGCGTTTCTTGTTATTTTGAATGAAGACATCCACCATGTTTAGTTTGTAACATGTGTGTAGACCTTTGTGAAATAAATGTGCAGTAATCGCATTCGTCTTGATATCATTTTATATAACTCCATGTCACTTAACTATGGATTAACCAATGCCATCACTGATACTTATATGTGAGAGACAATGTTTCTTATGGCAGTTCTGTGACCTAAATGCTTTCTCCGAAAATTATTTCAAGCAGTTAGACCACGAACCCACGCGAATTGTAAATGGTTGCGAAAACGTACTTGACCTGTTAGCCACAAACAATCCAGAGCTAAAAGAGAGCATCATGACTGATGCAGGGATTAGTGATCACAAGGTCGTTGTAGCTAGGTTCAATACCGTTTCTTCCAAATCCACCAGAAACAAACGCAAAATAATTTTATTTAAAAAAGCGGATAAAGTGTCACTAGAAACCTTCCTAAGAGACAATTTCCATACCTTCGGGACTGACTATGCAAATGTAGACGAGATGTGGCTCAAATTCAAAGATATAGTAGCAACTGCAATTGAGAGATTCATACCTCATAAATTGGTAAGAGATGGAACTGATCCCCCATGGTACACAAAACAGGTCCGAACGCTGTTGCAGAGGCAACGGAAAAAGCATGCGAAATTCAGATGAACACAAAATCCCGAAGATTGGCTAAAATTTACAGACGCGCGAAATTTGGCACGGACTTCAATGCGAGTTGCCTTTAATAGGTTCCACAACGAAACATTGTCTAGAAATTTGGTAAGAAATCTTAAGAAATTCTTGTCGTATGCAAAGCACACAAGCGGCAAGACGCAGTCAATATCTTCCCTGCGCAATGCCGATGGTACTGTTACCGACGACTGTGCCGCTAAAGCGGAGTTATTGATCGCAGTTTTCCGAAATTCCTTAACCAGGGAAGACGAATGGAATATTCCTGAATTTGAACACGAACAGCGCTAGCATGAGTTTGTTAGAAGTAGATATCTTAGGGGTTGCGAAGCAACTCAAATCGCTTGATACGGGCAAGTCTTCAGGTCCAGATTGTATACCGATTAGGTTCCTTTCAGATTACGCTGATACAATAGCTCCCTACTTAGCAATCATATACAACCGCTCGCTCACCGATAGATCTGTACCTACAGATTGGAAAATTTGCGCAGGTCGCTCCAGTGTTTAAGAAGGGTAGTAGGAGTAATCCATCGAACTACAGACCTATATCATTGGCGTCGGTTTGCAGTAGGGTTTTGGAGCATATATTGTTTTCAAACATTATGAGTCACCTCGAAGGGAACCATCTATTGATACGTAATCAGCATGCTTTCAGAAAACATCGTTCTTGTGCAACGCAGCTAGCTCTTTATTCGCACGAAATAATGGCCGCTATCGGCAGGGGATTTCAAGTTGATTCCGTATTTCTAGATTTCCGGAAAGCTTTTGACACCGTTCCTCTCAAGCGAGCTCTAATCAAGCTGCGGGCCTATGGGGTATCGTCTCAGTTGTGCGACTGGATTCGTGATTTCCTGTCAGGAAGGTCGCAGTTCGTAGTAATAGACGGCAAATCATCGAGTAAAAATGAAGTGATCTCAGGCGTTCCCCAGGAAAGCGTCCTTGGACCTCTGCTGTTCTTGATCTATATAAATGACCTGCGTGACAACCTGAGCAATTCTCTTTGGTTGTTCGCAGATGATGCTGTAGTTTACCGTCTAATAAGGTCAACCGAAGACCAGTATCAGTTGCAAAGCGATTTAGAAAAGATTGCTGTATGGTGTGGCAGGTGGCAGTTGACGCTAAATAATGAAAAGTGTGAAGTGATCCACATGAGTTCCAAAAGAAATCTGTTTGAATTCGATTACTCGATAAATAGTACAATTCTCAAGGCTGTTAATTCAAGTAAGTACCTGGGTGTTAAAATTATGAACAACTTCAGTTGGAAAGACCACATAGATAATATTATGGGGAACGCGAGCCAGAGGTTGCGTTTCATTGGCAGGACACTTAGAAGATGCAACAAGTTCACTAAAGAGACAGCTTACACTACACTCGTTCGTCCTCTGTTACAATATTGCTGCGCGGTGTGGGATCCTTACCAGGTGAGATTGACGGAGGACATCGAAAGGGTGCAAAAAAGGGCAGCTCGTTTTGTGTTATCACGTAATAGGGGAGAGAGTGTGGCAGATACGATTCGCGAGTTGGGATGGAAGTGAAGCAAAGACGTTTTTCGTCGCGGCGATATCTATTTACGAAATTTCAGTTACCAACTTTCTCCTCAGAATGCAAAAATATTTTTTTGAGCCCAGCCTACATAGGTAGGAATTATCATCAAAATAAAATAAGAAAAATCAGAGCTCGAACAGAAAGGTTTAGGTGCTCGTTTTTCCCGCGCGCTGTTCGGGAGTGGAATGGTAGAGAGATAGTATGATTGTGGTTCGATAAACCCTCTGCCAAGCACTTAAATGTGAATTGCAGAGTAATCATGTAGATGTAGATGTAGATGTGAAACTCTATTAAATAACACATAACTTCCAATAAGCCTACAGGGCATATGTTATATTCCTTTATTTTTGCTAATTATCGATGGTTAGACATTTGATGGCCCTTACATTGGATCATTAGTAGAAGCAGCAGCTTATATAGCCCTCTTAATAGATGACTTTCGCCATTTTGTTCATCATATGGAGTTGACAGGTTTCCGAAACATTTGGTAAGAGATAACACTAACATTATCATAGCTTTCAAACGAGACAGTATTAATTTAAAACGCCTATATCAAGCATGTAAAGGAACTGATATGACGTTCAATGAATTCATAACCATATGCAGAAACTGCTGGAATCACACATGACAGAGGTTTCTGTTTATTGATAAAAGAAGAAAACAGAATGATGAGCGATATAGAACAAACTTCCAGGCGTTTCTTTTCAATACTTAGTATACCAATATGTATCTATGTCAGTACATTGTTTACTGTGGACTAATTCACATAAGTCATGCACTTATTATGAGGGAATGATGCATAGACGAAACATTCGTTTATATGTTGATACAAAAATTGAGGCAATCAGCTAATTGCTCAGCAAAAAATAACAGAAATTGATAATGTTATCAAAGCAACTGAGATGTGTGAATCCAGTTGGAGGAGTTGAATGACAGAATTCATCGACATGCAAAGATGTTGACGGAAAAATTGAAACAATCACTGAAATTGTCGACACAGGATTAATAGAATTGGTCAAATTTATCAAGAGAATAAATATGAAAATTGTACAAATCCCTGGTGGACAATATGAATGAAAGAATCCATCGTCATTGACCAGGGACAGGACAGTTAAGGGAAAGTACAACCCAGCACCACAACTACTTCCAGACTCTAAGGTGTCTACTACCTTAAAGCCTGTTAAGTATGTTACACATGCTAACAAAATGTAAAGTTATTGAGAAGTGGGAGGCTATCTGACAGAAATTGATTGCCAAAATTAGGACAGATGGAACGAGATCACTCTTTCTGAAATGCTGATGCCTGTAGCTGAAAGTCTTAAACGGTTCTCACATACATGTGATAACACTGTTGGGGTCAGAAGAGAAGAAGAAAATGGTGGGGAAGGAGGAGGAGGAGGAAGAGGAGGAGAATGGGAGGGACCATCATAGTGACAGATAGATGGACCATGTGGAGTCAGCACGTATCACTCATATACTCTGAGTAAGCACCCTGAGTTTAACAAAGAATACAATACAGGTTGAGGATAAATAATTTGAAAGAACACCTTATTTAATCGATCGAATATTCTTAAAAACTTCAAAATTTGATAATTATATTCTAAAATAGATAGAGATGTTTGCTGTAATAGTATGTACAACTAAAGAACGTAGGGAATGCAACACCTTAGGTGGACAAATAAAAAGCTCAAACAGTAGGCAATACCAAACTATTGAACCCACATTAGCTTATACAGCGCTGGAACAGTTATCAACACTCAGTATGAAATACGCACTATCAATTAATGCAGTATGTTTACAGGGTGTTCGAAAAAATCATCGACAACACCTAGTGTGCTGCGTGGGAAGGCAAACTGATCGGCTTTCAAAAAGGAACCTCTATCTGGAACACACAGTTTGGACGCTGGAAAGTGTCGAAGTCCTAGGACAAATGGTTATAACGTTTTGTTCCAATACATTTTAGTGTCTGAATATAGAAGAAGTGCAACCCTTTAGCCATTTGCGTACAGAGGATGGAGGACATGAGCCATTAACCAACTTTGTGCACATCCTATGTAGACCTTGTGTGGTCTGCCAGTCCAGTAACGTTGTTGACAGCCAGACAGCATGTACCAAAAAACAGTAGGGGAAATGATTGGCATGGTGCTTGCATACGTCAAAGCAGATTGCAATGGGAGAGCTGCTGCAAGACTGTAAGCATAACGTTTTCCAAACAGCCGTACTTCATGTTTACAGCCATCAGGATATGCCTCAGAGAAGCCTGGAAGTTGCACACAGGTATTTTCTGATAGAGGTGTGTTCATTGTACAATAAATTAGTAGCGCTTTGTGCTTGCCCTTTGTGAATTCTATCCTGAGTCCATTGTTTGTCCTCTGGTAGTTGCCCAAACGTGATACCAGTTGTCTGTACTTGGCTCGAATACTACAGTTAGAGGAGGACGTGCTGACTATGTTCAGAGTTGACCCAGCCACCAGGGCATGGCATGTGGCACTGGCGCTGCACACACGCAAAAGTGCCGTATGGCGTGGTGTTCATAAACAGTGGTTACATTCATTCTATCTGCATGAAGTCCAGGCATTACAGGAGGAGAACTACTCATGAAGGGTACAGTTTGCCAAATGATATTTACAACAATGCATACTCCAGGCTCAATTTCTGAGCTTGCTGCTATCCATGAATGAATGTATATTTACTAGAGATGGAAAATTAAACCTGCACAACATACATGTTTGGATGGACGAAAGTCCATGTGCATAAGAGATTCAAAATCACCAGTAGAGAGTCAGTAATAACATCTGGGGCAATATAATTGGTTATCATTTTATTGGGCCATATCTAATGCCAAACAGGCTAACAGGACTGATCTACATCACATTATGGCCGAGCGGTTCTAGGCACTTCAGTGCAGAACTGTGCTGCTGCTAGAGTTGCAGGTTCGAATCCTGCCTCGGGCATGGATGTGTGTAATGTCCTTAGGTTACTTAGGCTTAAGTAGTTTTAAGTCTAGGGCATTGATGACCTCAGATGTTAAGTCCCATAGTGCATAGAGCCATTTGAACCATCTGAACATCAAATTAATTAGAGATGTTTTGCTCACTCTGTGAGATGTAATGCTACTAAATGGTTAGGTGTATATGTGGTTACAACACAACAGGCTCCAGCACACTTTGATGTTGATGTGTGAAACCAACTCAACGTCAGATAACCCAATTGACAGATTGGTAGGGGTGGACCGGTTCATGACCATCACAGTCACCAGAGCTGATACCTCTCAACTATTTTCTGTGGGGTAATATAAGGAATGTGGTGTATGACACAATTGTAACACCAGTGTAGTACCTTACTGTTTGAGTCTATGGAGCGACTGAAATACTTCAAAGTCAACTGCACACATTTGCTCATGTGAGTGAAGCTTAGTAGCCAATGTAGGTTCCACAAAGACATAGGAAGTATGCAGTTCAAAGCCTGTTTGTAATGTAAACAGTGTGATGTGGTACTCACATTGGGTTTATTGACGCAATGCTGAAGAACACCCACCTCAGACTCTGATGATCTCCATCGTCAAAGCCATGCATTCCCAGATAGCAGTTCCTTCCTGAAACCTGATCAGTGTGCCTTCCTGTACAACATACTAAGCATTGTTGGTAGTGTTTTTGATATATAAATTAAAAAGTTGTATATACACATCAAAAACAGCTTCGCATCACCTCGATTCAGAGAATTCCGCAACCTGTACAAAAAACTGGAATAGAGATTAACATAAACATCATTTCCGCCTTTTTTTATTGCTCATGAAAACCACACATTGCATGTTGTACCATCATACAGCGAGACCTTCATAGGTGGTGGTCCAGATTGCTGTCACCCCGATACCTCTAAAACCCAGTAGCACGTCCGCTTGCAATGGTGCATGATATATTCCTCATGGCATACTGTTGGTCCAAATTGTCCCACTCCTCAATGGCTATTCGGCATAGATTAGTCAGAGTGGTTGGTGGGTCACGTGGTCCATAAACAGTCCTTCCTAATCTATGTCAGGTACGTTCGATTGGGTTCATGTCTGGAGAACATACGGCCACTCTAGTCGAGCGACATCGTTATCCTGAAGGAAGTCATTCACAAGATGTGCACGATGGGCCACGAATTGTCGTCCATGCAGATGAATGCCTAGCCAATATGCTGCCAATATGTTGGTCGGAGGAAGGCATTCACGTATCGTACAGCCATTATTGCGCCTTCCATGACCACCAGCGGCGTACGTCGGCCCCACATAATGCCACCCCAAAACAGCAGAGAACCTCCACCTTGCTGCACTCGCTCGACAGTGTGTCTAAAGCGTTCAGCCTGTCTAGGGTGCCTCCAAGCACGGCTCCGACGATTGTCTGGTTAAAGGCATAAGCGATACTGATCAATGAAGAGAATGTGATGCTATCACTGAGCGGTCCATTCGGCATTTTGTTGGACCCATCCGTACTGTGCTCATAGTGTAATGGTTGCAAAGATAAAACTCGCCATGGACGTCGGGAATGAAGTTGCGCATCATGCAGCCTATTACACACAGTTTGAGTCATAACACGACGTCTTGTGGCTGCACGAAATGCATTATTCAACATGGTGGCGTTGCTGTCAGGGTTCTTCCAAGACATAATCCGTAGGTAGCGGTAGTAGATCTTAGGCAGCCTGAGCGAGGAATGTCATCGACAGTTTCTGTCTCTCTGTATCTCTTCCATGTCCGAACAACATCGCTTTGGTTCACTCTGAGATGCCTGGACACTTCCCTTGTTGAGAGCCCTTCCTGGCACAAAGTATCAATGCTGATGCGATCGAACAGCGGTATAGACCATCTAGGCATGGTTGAAGTATAGACAACACGAGCTGTGTACCTCCTTCCTGGTGGAATGAGTGGAACTGATCAGCTGTCGGACTCCCTCCATCTAATAGGTGCTGCTCATGCATGGTTGTTTATATCTTTGGATGCCTTTAGTGACATCTTTGAACAGTCAAACGGACCGTATCTGTGATACAGTATCCACAGTCAACGTCTATCTTCAGGATTCTGGGAACTGGGGTGATGCAAACCTTTTTTTGGTGTGTGTGTGTGTGTATTTATAATGTATATATGTGGCATGGCATCAGCCACTGCAGAGAATATGGCTCACACATATAAATAATTCAATCATTTCAGAGGTTCAAGAAAGATGCATTACTGAATAAAAAAACATTCTCATTTACGCACGTTATAATTTCAGGTTTGGATGATTTATGGCAGGTAGGTATTGTAGGTATGAGACAATATCCATGTGCAAATAAAGATTTCAGACACACTTTAATGTTGTAACACCCCACCCATCACTTATCTGGTTTTGGTGTGTGTTCACCCCAGGTAATTGATTAACAGATCAACAAAGAGTGCAAAACTACCACAATGTCAGATAACGCAAAGAAAGTAATATGGCCCTGTGACTCCTGATTGAACTGCGGTGGCAGTGTTGACATTAATTGATTCAAAATTGATCCCTTTTAATTAAAAGGGGTGCACATTGATGTTATATTCAGCTATTGAACACCAGATGCAGATGTTGAACATAAAATTAATTAAGAAACTGACTTGGGATTTCAACTACTTGATTGAAAACAGATGCAGTTGATTAACTCAGATATATTTTTAACTCACGACATTCATCACATTACATGACTCTCCTAACAGGCATGGTAATAAATTGTATTTGCGTGGAGTAAAGCATGATAACTCGAAAGTAATTCCTGTCGACTGACCGAGGAGTAATGCGAAGTACAAGAAGAATTCTACAATACACGGCCCATGAAACCCTTGTGGAAACTTTGCCAATGTGATCCAACAAATTAATCAGTGGCTGGAGAGGGCGCAATATCACTGAATACAGTGTGACGGAGCGTCGTCATTATGCAGACGTTGGCCGACTTCGTGGTGCTGCAAGGCTGCACTCATTGATTCACTCCTAGCTATCTTGCTCAGTCCATAGCTGAACCAAAACTTCCTATCCCCAAGCTCAATCGTTCCATTTGCTAGGTCCTAAACTGCAGAGATGCTCACTCTTTCCCAGGCAAGCTGAGTAAAGAATGCCACGTCCACACTCTAGGCAAGCTGGGAACGGAAGACAACTACGGGGACTTCTCCCAGTCCGCTCTTCGCCTCGGTTTCCACTCCAGCAAAATCACTTACGCCAATTGCAGCGCAAGTCGCATTAATTATGCGTCACTTCCCTGTGACGACAAATGCCTGCTTTGGGAAGTGAACAATTCCCACAAAATTTCCCTTGCTCTCAACTTCTGCTATTTAGCTCCTCCCAGGCCACCGATCAAGCGTCTTCACAAACACCAATTTTTCCAGAATTCTGACTCCCAGGAGAGTACTTCAAATTCCTTGGTTCTACGTTCCCATTGGAGGCCAGCATATTTCATTCTGTCGCTCTTCACCTGATTTAATTCAGACTCTGCAGACCGTGAATTCAGCATGAAGTTGCTATAGTCACGAACACGCATATTTTGTCCTCTGTTGACTGCTCCACCATAGCTTTGCGTGGCTTTCTCGCATGTTTCACTGAAAACGGGACTTCGGACATTTATCAACAGGCGTACAAGTTCTCCGTCTGCTTCCCGGTACACCAGCATGGGGTCAACCACCCACTCACTGTCACTCATCCTAAGGCTGCTGGAGGCCGCGCCCCGTTACCGCTTTCTCAGAGCTTGAGCCACCCTAAGCTGCCTATTGTCGCTTCCCTTCGCCGCTCCCCCATCAGCCACAGTGGTCAACTCGAATACTTCCCTGGGATAAACTAGCCTCCAATAAATCGACGCGTTTCCACAAAGTTTTCATGTCACGTGACTTACTTTAAAACCATGACCCAACATTAATTATTCCCATACGTCCATACTATATCCTCTACAAGATGCATTGTGCCTTGTCAGTCATTTTTGGTCAGCCCTACTGTTCGCTCGATGTGAGTTAGTTGATCTTTAATGACTTCATGTAAGGGGCTTAGTTCTTGCCATCTTACAATGTCATCAATAAATACTCAAAATTTGCCTGAACCCTACTTGTGATAGCAAAGATGAAGAAGTATGTTAAACTGGCACGTGAACAATGGCTGCAAATGAGGATGACTCGATGTCCCATACACCTTCAGACGGATCATGGTGGCGAGCTTTATAATAAATATTTCGAGATGGTAGTGGATTGGTATGGAATCACCCCTACTCAACATTCTACCTTTTGAAGGTATGTATCATAGAATCTATATGTGGATACGTTTTAATCTTCATGTATTTTCAAATAGATGAATATTCTTCTACAAAGAATTGTGTTGTTCAACCAGGCCATAAATGGAATAGTTAAAATAAAATTGGTTTATGTTTGTGATAATGAACATAGCTGATTGAATAAGTCACATGCTTGGCATTTAGTGAGTGAACATCAGTGAATCATAGAAGACCAAACGAACAATTCTACTGTTTTTGTGCAATGAATTATTACATTTACTGCAATGATATAGAGAACCATTCCTTTTTTTAAATATGTTTTTCTTACTTTTAATCAAAATGACCAAGACTTTAGCCTACAAAGCCTGCTTGCCATCTTGGGATAACGATGACAACATTGTGTGTCTCATAGTTCATGTAAATTGTAAGATTTACACTATCATTATACATGGAAATAAGCGTATGTGCCACCTACTAATGTATATATGTATATGTTGCCACTAAACAAGCCATCTACATAGGCTTTGTTCAGTGTTTTATACTACTTTCATGTTCGATATTATCTGTACGTTGACATTTCATAACTACACCTTTTTAATAAGTCCATTCCGGCATTTTGTCTGGCACATCACTTTGTTAGTTCTGTTCTCAAGATGACTATAACGGAGAAAGCTATCCCATGTACATATACAATGCTTTTATATCCTACAAGCGCTTGTGCTAACCAAGTGAACTGGTTTACATGACGTAATTTTGTCAACAGTTTTATTTTATCACCACATTGAGTACAGTTTTACTGTTTCTCCCTAGACCTAGATCACTGTATCGTATTGTTTCATAGCATAACTCTAAGGGGCGCAGGATATCCTAAGTCATAGGTAGCCGAATTAGAGGCCATAACTCTTTTGATGATTATACCTTTACTGTCTTAATAATACTCACCGATTTTCAGTAATACGTCAGGCACCGCTTTAGTCTATTGTGGGCTTTCTGCTGGATGGTTTGCAGATGAGGTTTCCACGTTAGTTGCATATACATTGTTAGTCCAGGATATTTTAGTGTGTTAGTTACTTGGATAGGACGGTCGTAAATGGTAATGTAGTAGTCATGGAGACGGAGGGAGCGGATGGTGCTTTCTACAATTACTGCCTACGTTTGGATGAGATTTTATAACACGTGTCCAAATTTAATAATATATATACACGTTACCAAATTAAAGACTTTTGTTTGTATTTAAAGGCTAATCTCAGGAGCTACTCTACGGATTTTGATAAGATATTACCTAGCAGACAAACTGATTCAGGTGTAAGCTTTATGTATTTAACTTCAATTATAGTAACGATGAGTATGTAGTATACAGAGTGGTCCATTGACAGTGACCGGCCCGAATATCTCACGAAATAAGCATTAAACAAAAAAACTACAAAGGACGAAACTCGTCTAGCTTGAAGGGGGAAACAACATGGCGCTATGGTTCGCCTGCTAGATGGTACTGCCATAGGTCAAACGGGTATCAACTGCGTTTTTTAAAAATAGGAACCCTCATTTTTATTACATATTCGTGTAGTACGTAAAGAAATATGAATGTTTTAGTTGGACCACTTTTTTCGCTTTGTGATAAATGGCGCTGTAATAGTCACAAACCTGTAAGTACGTGGTATGACGTAACATTCCGCAGTGTGGACGGTATTTGCTTCGTGATACATTACCCGTGTTAAAATGGACCGTTTACCCATTGCGGGAAAGGTCGATATCTTGTTGATGTATGGCTATTGTGATCAAAATGCCCATCTGGCGTGTGCTATTTATGCTGTTCGGTATCCTGGACGACACCATGCAAGTGTCCGGACCGTTCGCCGGATAGTTACGTTATTTAAGGAAACAGGAAGTGTTCAACCACATGTGAAACGTCAACCACGACCTGCAACAAATGATGATGCCCAAGTAGGTGTTTTATCTGCTGTCGCGGCTAATCCGCATATCAGTGGCAGACAAATTGCGCGACAATCGGGAATCTCAAAAACGTCGGGAGAATGCTACATCAACATCGACTGCGCCCGTACCATATTTCTATGCACCAGGAACTGCATGGCATGTACAGTTCTGCCACTGGGCACAAGAGAAATTACGAGACGATGACAGATTTTTTGCACGTGTTCTATTTAGCGACGAAGCGTCATTCACCAACAGCGGTAACGTAAACCGGCATAATATGCACTATTGGGAAACGGAAAATCCACGATGGCTGCTACAAGTGGGACATCAGCGACCTTGGCGGGTATGGTGCGACATTGAGGAAGCATAATTGGCCCCCATTTTATAGATGGCAATATAATTGGTGCAATATATACTAATTTCCTACGTAATGTTCTACCGATGTTACTTCAAGATGTTTCACGGCATGACAGAATGGCGATGTACTTCGAACATGATGGATTTCCGGTACATAGCTCGCGTGCGATTGAAGCGGTATTGAATAGCATATTTCATGACAGGTGGATTGGTTGTCCAAGCACCATACCACGGCCGACACGTTCACCGGATCTGACGTCCCTGGATTACTTCCTGTGGGGAAAGTTGAAGGATATTTGCTATCGTGATACAGCGACAACGCCTGACAACATGCGTTAGCGCATTGTCAATGCATGTGCGAACATTACGGAAGGCGAACTACTCGCTGTTGAGAGGAATGTCGTTACACGTGTTGCCAAACGCATTGAAGTTAACGGACATCATTTTGAGCACTTATTGCATGAATGTGGTATTTACAGGTAATCAAGCTGTAACAGCATGCGTTCTCAGAAATGATAAGTTCACAAAGGTACATGTATGACATTGGAAAAACCGAAATAAAATGTTCAAACGTACCTACGTTCTGTATTATAATTTAAAAATCCTACCTGTTGCCAACTTTTCGTCTAAAATGGTGATCCATATGTTTGTGACTACTACAGCGCCCTCTATCACAAAGCAAAAAAAGTGGTCCAACTAAAACATTCGTATTTCTTTACGTACTACACGAATATGTAATAAAAATGGGGGTTCCTATTTAAAAGAAACGCAGTTGATATCCGTTTGACCTATGGCAGCGCCATCTACCGGGCCAACCATAGCGCCAACTGGTTTCCCCCTTCAAGCCAGACAAGTTTCGTTCTTTGTATTTTTTTGTTTGACGCTTATTTCGTAAGATATTTGGCCCGGTCACGACCAATGGACCACCCTGTATATGTTGTTATCTGTTGCATGTTTTCAATTGGCGTTTGGAGTGACCTCTCGTGTCAGAGAAGAGAGCCACAAGCTACACTACTGGAAATGGAAAAAAGAACACATTGACACCGGTGTGTCAGACCCACCATACTTGCTCCGGACACTGCCAGAGGGCTGTACAAGCAATGATCACACGCACGGCACAGCGGACACACCAGGAACCGCGGTGTTGGCCGTCGAATGGCGCTAGCTGCGCAGTATTTGTGCACCGCCGCCGTCAGTGTCAGCCAGTTTGCCGTGGCATACGGAGCTCCATCGCAGTCTTTAACACTGGTAGCATGCCGCGACAGCGTGGACGTGAACCGTATGTGCAGTTGACGGACTTTGAGCGAGGGCTTATAGTGGGCATGCGGGAGGCCGGGTGGACGTACCGCCGAATTGCTCAACACGTGGGGCGTGAGGTCTCCACAGTACATCGATGTTGTCGCCAGTGGTCGGCGGAAGGTGCACGTGCCCGTCGACCTGGGACCGGACCGCAGCGACGCACGGATGCACGCCAAGATCGTAGGATCCTACGCAGTGCCGTAGGGGACCGGACCGCCACTTCCCAGTAAATTTGGGACACTATTGCTCCTGGGGTATCGGCGAGGACCATTCGCAACCGTCTCCATGAAGCTGGGCTACGGTCCCGCACACCGTTAGGCCGTCTTCCGCTCACGCCCCAACATCGTGCAGCCCGCCTCCAGTGGTGTCGCGACAGGCGTGAATGGAGGGACGAATGGAGACGTGTCGTCTTCAGCGATGAGAGTCTCTTCTGCCTTGGTGCCAATGATGGTCGTATGCGTGTTTGGCGGCGAGCAGGTGAGCGCCACAATCAGGACTGCATACGACCGAGGCACACAGGGCCAACACCCAGCATCATGGTGTGGGGAGCGATCTCCTACACTGGCCGTACACCTCTGGTGATCGTCGAGGGGACACTAAATAGTGTACGGTACATCCAAACCGTCATCGAACCCATCGTTCTACCATTCCTAGACCGGCAAGGGAACTTGCTGTTCCAACAGGACAATGCACGTCCGCATGTATCCCGTGCCACCCAACGTGCTCTAGAAGGTGTAAGTCAACTACCCTGGCCAGCAAGATCTCCGGATCTGTCCCCCATTGAGCATGTTTGGGACTGGATGAAGCGTCATCTCACTCGGTCTGCACATCCAGCACGAACGCTGGTCCAACTGAGGCGCCAGGTGGAAATGGCATGGCAAGCCGTTCGACAGGACTACATCCAGCATCTGTACGATCGTCTCCATGGGAGAATAGCAGCCTGCATTGCTGCGAAAGGTGGATATACACTGTACTAGTGCCAACATTGTGCATGCTCTGTTGCCTGTGTCTATGTGCCTGTGGTTCTGTCAGTGTGATCATGTGATGTATCTGACCCCAGGAATGTGTCAATAAAGTTTCCCCTTCCTGGGACAATGAATTCACGGTGTTCTTATTTCAATTTCCAGGAGTGTAGTTAGCTACCGAGGAGGCGGTATCTGGCGGCAAAAGCAGTGTAGTAACAGCCGTTAGAACTCCAGAAAGCTGTGACCCCACAGCAGAATCTGTACGTATTGTAAATTTTTCTCTCTCTGTGAAGGCTAATCTGAGAAACTACTGTAGATAATAATAGATAGACTGATTCACGAGGAAGGTTTGTGTAACACATACTTTGTTACCACTACAACAAAGGCCGTTGATACTTAGTGCTGCCCATGAGAATCTGGGACAGGTCACTAGTTCGTAATAAAAGGATGAAATGTGCAAAAAGACTGGCACGTTGTGAAGAGAGCTGTCATACCATCTCAGTAGCGCCATCTGCTAGTCGTTCATTAAATCTTAAAAGGTAATCCCCGTGCACAGAGGTTCCCACAAACGGCTTTCCTTCCACCCGAACTAAAAACGACGTAAGTAAAGCGGAAATGAACTCTCCGCCACATACCTTGCGGAGAACAAATATAACGCAAATTGCAACTGAATATGAGTCTACAGGCACTACATCTACATATACGAGGGAACTTCAAGAAGTTAAGTTATACATATCGCCCACGCTGAGACCATTTGTGCTACAAATGCATTGTCAGAAGATAACATTTGTTGTCCATGTCTTGCAAACACAGCTCTGCTGCGCTACGAATAATAGGTGCATCACAGTGTAGGAGTGAAATGGCGCGGCCACTGGAAGCAAACTCCAAAGTTGAAGTGTCCGGGACAGTATGTTTCTTGTAGGCAAAACATCGAAATCGCACGCAGATTCACTGTCAAAATCTTACCGCATATGGACCAAATGCAATGTCGCCTCCAGCCATCGTGAAATGGTGCCAACAAATTGACGAAGGCCGCACAAATGTCGATGATGCTGATAGTAAAGTCCACATTTTGCACCATGCGATTTCCTTCTTTTCGGCAATGTGAAATAACACCTGGTGGAAAGAGATTTTCCTACCATGAGAACGTTCACACGGCGTTTTTCGAATGGCTTCGTGGCCGAAGATGGGATTTCTGCAGTCGAGGAATTAAACGAATGGCAGAATGTTCTGATTGTTGTTGAAAAATAGCGCCACTGATCTCCGTCACATTGCAGTGTGGTGCAGCATTCAATAGTAGTTAGTTGGTAGCTTACACATGTTGCTGGGGTGATCTCTGTTTTTATATATACATGTCTTTTGTGAAAGGCTAGATCACGTGATTTTAAGACCTTTACTCCAATTACTAGTTTCGTCAGAATCGTGATGTCAACTTCAGACTGGCATTACACTTTGCGTATATGTTCATTACACTTTGCGTAATGTATTTAGACTTTGTTCTCAAAACGTCAACGACACGGGTATGTGAATATATACGCAAAGTGTAATGCCAGTCTGAAGATGACATCAAGACTCTGTCGAAACTAGTAACTGAAATAAAGGTCTTAAAATCAAGCGATCTAGGCCTTCACGAAAAATATATAGAAGTTACTTGGCCAGCCATAATAATGTGTAACATACTTTTTTTCCAGTCCCTTTGTATCTTCTGCAAGCCACTGTATAGTGCACGGCGCTATGTACATCGTACTAATATTAGTAATCTCGTTTTCAGTTCTATTCGTCTAGAGGGAAAATAATTGACTATATGCCTCTGTGTTGCCTTATTATCTCTTATCTTATTCCCACCATCCCTACGCGATATATACAATGGTGGTAGCATAACTTCCACACACAGTTTTTGTCGAATACAGGTTCTCCAAATGTACCCAACAAGGTTTCGCGAAAACTACGTGACATGTTTTCAAAGGATACCGAGTATTTCTTTTACACTTTCGTATGAACTACACCGACGTATTCCGATCCTACCAGCATGGTTCTGAACTCATTCTGTGGTGTCACCGCCAGACACCACACTTGCTAGGTGGTAGCCTTTAAATCGGTCGCGGTCCGTTAGTATACGTCGGACCCGTGAGTCGCCACTATCAGTGATTGCAGACCGAGCGCCGCCACACGGCAGGTCTAGAGAGACTTCCTAGCACTCGCCCCACTTGTGCAGCCGACTTTGCTAGCGAATGTTCACTGCCTACTTGCGTTCTCATTTGCCGAGACGACAGTTTAGCCTAACCTTCAGCTACGTCATTTCCTACGACCTAGCAAGGCGCTATATTGTTACTATTGATATTGTGAATCATGTACCGTCAAGAACGACGTTCATCATTAATGGATTAAAGTTAAGTATTCCACCAGCTACGTCCGTTTTTTTCTAAATTCTAATTTCCTTGTGCTGCTCCAGACCTCACGCCAGCCTGCGTGAGCTAAAACGCGTGCCTTTCGGCCTCCTCTAGTAACACGGCGTTGGCTCTCCTGCCAACCACAACACATTCGATGCCCGTTGTCGTGCCTACTTAAAAGTGAATCCAAAGACTGGGGCAATACTCTTGAGATGGTCAAACTAGCCTCTATCTACGTTTCCCAGAAACCATCAAACAAATCTGTCTTCTGTTCACCTTCCCTAACGCTGTTTTTACGAGATCGTCCGACTTCATATCGCTTCTTAGTGTTGGTGCTTTATGCAGGGCTACTGTAAATGATACATTCTTTTTCAAAACTCTATATTTTCCAAAGTATTACATATACAAAAATTATTATTGCATGAATAGAAACGTAAATTACCAAGTTTGCATTTTCACTCTACAAATGTTCTATCCAAACAATACTCAAGTTCGTTCCAGACCTTATGTAGCAACATCTTGTCAATGGCCAATATAGTAGTAGACGCACTGATGCGTCCTCAGGACCATTTCACCTTCTCGGCAGCAGCTTCTAAGGCACTCTTTTTATAAGGTTCTGGGTAAAAATGCTCGATTAACATTTTCGTAGGTGATGAGTCTGAGTTAAGTTCAGTGAAATGCTTGGAGTGTGTTGATATCGATGATTTTACTCCACCAATTCAATGTTAATTGGGGTGCATAATATTTATTGCTTCACCGTAGAAATCCCAGCAGTCAATGTGAAAAGCCGTTGATGTTAAATAATTCACACCAACACGTAGTTTGCATTTTGTGTTAATGTTTATATTGTTCCAGAACAGCTTCAAGAAACTGATAGTAAACAGCTGCCACTTCACTGCCAGTCTACTGCCACTCTCGAGCTCTTACGCTCACTGCTTGTATAGCTTCTTAACAATAGCATTTCTTTGAAAGTATTGTTCAGAAAAGCCATTTTAGTTGAGTTACAATTAAAATCGGTTGTTTCATAAGGCATTACAGTTACAGTTTTGATGACAATAAACGACTGATTATAACAAATGTAATTTCTAAAACTGCTTTTCAAATTTAGTATCGAAAGTCTGCTTGAGAAATATGACTAGCAATACTCGATACAAAATAATTAATATCTCATTGATTACAACAGGAATTGTAGTGATATAACATTTTTGACTACTTGAAAGAATACGGAAATAGTTTCGGAGGTCAAATTTTGTATAATCATCTCGTTAAGATCAAATGATTGAAATAATAGTTTTTTATGACAGAAGCCTCTAGAACTCGTAATTGCAGAATTAATTACAATGAATATGATTTCAGCTTTTATAGAAACATAACCTCTTGAGAGTGAACGTAACTTTCAGTGCATCAATTAGCCAGAAATGTACCCAAAACATTAGCTTTAACTTTTTATGAAATTATCGAATTTGACAATTAATTTCTCATTTAATGATCAATTGATTTTAACACTAATATTTCTACATGATAATTGTCTGATAATTACGCAAATGAAATAATCGGTTTTTCTGTAAATTTCGTAAAATTGGGTATGACAATAAGATACTTTTTCACTAATTAAAGATTCTGTAGATTGTATTTAATTGAGCTGCGGTTGACTAAACGGGTATGTCACATTTCATATATCTCGTGCACAATACAACGCGATACAATACAGAGCACCAAAAATTGTAGTTTAACATTTGCTGTACTGTGAAATGTGTACCGTATAATACGTAAAGTATGGGCCGTATACTCCAGTTAAGGGTCCCCATAGTATGTCCCATCACAAGCTGTACTAAAACAGGGTCCTTAAAGTACCCCCCGATGTATATAGCTGTAAGGCTTTAGATCAAGCGATCTGTAGCGCCAAGGGGAACAGAGCCAGCGATGCGGAAGTTCGTCGTTTAGATAGCGACGAACATCGATGCTCCAACGAGGCCATGCCCTGTGTTGTTGGAGGACGAATTTCTCGGGATCAGCACGCAGTTGAAACAAAGACAGCTGCAGCATATCAAGGTAACAGGCACCTGTCACAATCTTTCCACAGAAGAAAACATGCCCAAATAGCTTCGTATGTGTCAGTGCACAGAAAACATTCAACTTCGGCGAATATTGTACCTGCACCGCGATTTAATGACGATGTTCGATGTTCAGAGACCCACTCTCTCACATTGTGGTGATTAACCTTTCCAGATAAATGAAAGTCTGCTTCGTTGCTGAATATCACCTTGGAGACGAAATTTTCATCCTCGGGTGTTTCCTGTATTGCGATGCAAAATTTAAGGTACCGGCCATAGTCCTAAGCTTTTGGTTGTTGCCGGAGCTGCAGACTGTGCGCTTTGAAACGTAACCGCCGTCGCAAAATCTTCAGCATAGTTGACCGCGGTAGTTCAAGTTCGTGGCTTGTTTGGGCCTATGATTTTTTTGCCCTGTGTATGAAAATATCGCTCGTCACCTGCCCGATTGCATCCGGCACACCTGGTCGCCCGTTATTTTTCTGTTCACAGCGGTAACCAGTGTCCCTAATTTGTCGATAACAACGAGCAAGCCTCTATTTGCATGGCAGTTCTTTTCCAGAATTCCTTCTGAATGTATGCAGAGCGGCTGTAACAGATAAACATCTCGCATATTCCAACACACAAAGTCCTTTCTTGCTTTGTCGACATACTGGCAAGGCGCTGCACTCGTAACGCCAACTGGTGTACACGACGCAGACTGGGTTCTGTTCATGCATCAATCATATTTGACCATGTAATACTTTAGAAAAGACATAAATTTGCAAATGAATGAATCATTTTTAGTAACTCTGTGTTTATACGATTTGACGTGCTCAAGATGCCAAGCAATAATCTTGTAATGAGATAGTTAGGGGTTCTTTCTGTTTGTTGTAGGCATTATCTTACAGTTATCTACACTTAATAAGAGCTGTTGATCATTAACGACGGCAGGGGTACCCGAGCGGTTCTAGGCGCTTCAGTCTGGAATCGCGCCACCGCTACGGTCGCAGGTTCGAATCCTGCCTAGGGCATGGAAGTGTGTGATGTCCTTATGTTAGTTAGGTTTAAGTAGTTCTAAGTTCTAGGGCACTGATGACCTCAGAAGTAAAGTCCCATAGTGCTCAGAGCCATTTGAACCATATTCCTTAACATAAGCGGAAAACTTGTCGAAGACTTTCGGCAATTCGTAATACCGTTCAAAGATAAAACTTCCCTGCAGACAACAACATCATCAGCGAACAATCTTACTGTGCTGCTAATACTGTTGGTTAAATCTTTTATGTGTACTGGAAACCTTAGCCGTTCTATTATGGTTACATGGCAAACACCTGATTTTGCTTTCAATTCTGTTGAACATTCGCCACCAATTATGATACACTAGTTTTGTAAAGGAAAGGAATCCACCAGACAGCTACAATTTTTCCTTGAGAACTTTATTTGTTGACTAATTTCAATACTCAATGTTGTACGATGCTCCTGTGTGATCCTACACCACACACAAGAGTCACCGCTAAAAGCTCTAGGAGCCAGCCTCATTTTGTAGACTCTTTTCGTCTATAAAACAGGAAAACATAGCTGCAGACCCAAGGCATTCAGCATGTGCAATTACATTAAGCTAATTTACTGGGTTTGATAAGGGTAGAAGCTAAAGTAATGATTTAAAATTTGTATCAAATACGAGACTTGAACCCAGTTCTCCTGCTTAGAAGGCACTGGGTTTAACGCAGCTGCACGGAATGATCTAGAGCATTGCCACGGTAGTGTAGTGGATAGCACATCTGCCTGGCGTTAGCAGACATTTTAATTCATTACTTCAGCATCAAGCCTTATCGAAGATAGTGATAAGACGCAGTATGTCTCCAGGCAAATGTAGTGACATCAGATCAATAGTACTGGATTCAATATTCCTCGAGCTAGTCTCACTGAGCGCATCGGCCTGCAGACTTCGTGAACCCAAAGGCGCTGCTGCAGCGCCTCCCACGTGCGACAGCGACGGAGGCGCAGGAATCGATTTCGCTCCCGAAAACGTGTCCCAGCGAGCGGCCTCGGTCGTAGGGCGCTAATGGGAAACCGCCCCTGCGTAATGAGGTGCGCGCCTCGCGTGCGACCCCCGCGCGCAACTGCGCATGCGCGGCGCGGGCGCCACGCCCCGCTAATTGAATGCCAATGAGATGCCCGCAGCCGCTTCGTGCGTAATTTACTGCGAATTTTAATTTGTCTCCCGTGGCTCGTCTCCGGCTCGGCTGCCCCATCAACGAGCTGGTCGCCAGTTAGCGCGCGGCCGGCAGCTACCGCGGGTCGGCGCTCGCCACTCTTAAAGCGAACTCACGCTTAGGATGCAAATTAATTCGATGCGCAGAAAGGGATGGATTTTTTTCCCTCCTCCGACAAGAAAAGCGCGCTGTAAAATTGAACGCGAAGAGCAGCATATCCTATTAGCTCGACGCTGGGATCGTCGGCCTCGTGGGTGCTGTGCCGCCGGGTTACGCCCTCCAATTTCTCGCACTATCGTCGAAGATAATCGGCCATACATACAGAAGTGAGTTTTTGCATACGGCGGCCACTCCTTCCAGTACCACTTCGCTAGCGGGGGAAGTGTTTTTTTCATCGTAACCCTATTAAAGACCGCCGTTTCACCTGCTCGTCAGCTACCGTATTCGCGAAACAGGACCGGAACCTGTCAGGCCTAGACGTCACTTCCGAAGTTAATATAGGACAGCGATAAATGTTTCAAATCATTCTCGACTCAGTAATAAGTCACACAACCACGCGAAGGGAGATCAATAACGTGGAACACCTGCATTAAGCCTCCGTAGTCTACTAAAATAATGGTGCATGACATGTAACTACATCGAAGTCTACTAGCGGCCATTAAGCCGTGAAAGCCGTCACCAGCCAGTCGTGGAATGTCAAGGTCGTTGACACAAAAAATGATGACACTCAAAAACAGAGGTGTAAGTTAGCGGACAAAGTGTTGCTCCCCTCCTTACAAGAGCACACTCTCGCAGGCAACTGACACAATTCAGTTATAAATATCCAACGTGATTTTCATAGACGTTGCGGCAATGCACCTTCTACAGCTCAGAGTTTTCAACGGCGACCCCAACATTTTTCAAAACTTTGGTTTTTTTAAGCAAAGAAAAGGATAAGGCAATAGTGAGGCAGTATTGACATTGCACATGGTAATGTAACCAAGACAACAAAAAATCAAGACACATCCATAGGATTTAATGATCTAGAAAAAGCTTTCGGCAATGTAAATTGTGGCAGATGCTGCTGGCAAAAACTGGTAGTATGCAAGATGGTCCATTGGCGTGACCGGGCCAAATATGTCACGAAATAAGCGTCAAACGAAGAAACTACAAAGAACGAAACTTGTCTGACTTGAAGGGGGAAACCAGATGGCGCTATGGTTGGCCCGGTAGATGGCGCTGCCATAGGTCAAACGGATATGAACTGCGTTTTTTTTTTAAATAGGAACCCCCATTTTTTATTATATATTCGTGTAGTACGTAAAGAAATACGAATGTTTTAGTTGGACCACTTTTTGCGCTTTGTGATAGATGGCGCTGTAATAGTCACAAACATATGGCTCACAATTTTTGACGAACAGTTGGTAAGAGGTAGGTTTTTTAAATCAAAATACAGAATGTAGGAACGTTTGCACATTTTATTTCGGTTGTTCCAGTGTGATACATGTACCTTTGTGAACTTATCATTTCTGAGATCGCATGCTGTTAGAGGGTAATTACCTATTACCTGTAAATACCACATTAATGCAATAAATGCTCAAAATTATGTCCGTCAACCTCAATGCATTTGGCAATACGTGTAACGACCTTCCTCTCAGCAGCCTTCCGTAATGTTCGCACATGCATTGACAACGTGCTGACGCTTGTTGTCAGGCGTTGTCTGTGGATCATGATAGCAAATATCATTCAACTTTCCCAACAGAAAGAAATCCGAGGACGCTGGATCCGCTGAATGTGCGGGCCATGGTATGGTGCTTCGACGACCAATCCACCTATTATGAAATATGCTATTCAATACCGCTTCAACTGCACGCGAACTACGTACCGGACATCCATCATGTTGGAAGTACATCGCCATTCTGTCATGCAGTGAAACATCTTGTAGTAACATCGGTAGAACATTACGTAGGAAATCAGCATACATTGCACCATTTAAATTGCCGTCGATAAAATGGGGGCCAATTATCCTTCCTCCCATAATGAAGCACCATACATTAAGCCGCCAAAGTCGCTGATGTTCCAATTACCGCAGCCATCGTGAATTTTCCGTTTCCCAATAGTGCATATTATGCCGGCTTACGTTACCGCTGTTGGTGAATGACGCTTCATCGCTAAATAGAACGCGTGCAACAAATCTGTCATCGTCCCGTAATTTCTCTTGTGCACAGTGGCAGAACTGTACACGACGTTCAAAGTCGTCGCCATGCAATTCCTGATGCATAGAAATATGGTACTGGTGCAATCAATGTTGATGTAGCATTTTGAACACCGACGTTTTTGATATTATCGGTTTTCGCGCAATTTGTCTGCTACTGATGTGCGGTTTAGTCGCGACAGCAGATAAAACACCTACTTGGGCATCATCATTTGTTGCAGGGCGTGGTTGACGTTTAACATGTGGCTGAACGCTTCCTGTTTCCTTAAATAACGTAACTATCCGGCGAACGGTCCGGACACTTGGATGGTGTCGTCCAGGATACTGAGCAGCATACATAGCACACGCCCGTTGGGCATTTTGGCCACAATAGACATACATCAACACGATATCGACCTTTTCCGCAATTGGTAAACGGTCCATTTTAACACGGGTAAGGGAGTAAGACAAGGCTGTAGCATTTCGCCCCTACTCTTCAATCTGTACATCGAGGAAGCAATGATGGAAATAAGAGAAAGGCTCAGGAGTGGAATTAAAATACGAGGTGAAAGGATATCAATGATACGATTCGCTGATGACATTGCTGTCCTGAGTGAAATTGAAGAAGAATTAAATGATCTGCTGAACAGCGAGAAACTTAACATCAGGATTGATGGTCAGGAAGTTAATGAAGTTAAGGAATTCTGCTACCTAGGCAGTAAAATAACCAATGACGGACGGAGCAAAGAGGACATCAAAAGCAGACTCGCTATGGCAAAAAAAAGGCATTTCTGGCCAAGAGAAGTCTACTAATATCAAATACCGGCCTTAATTTGAAGAAGAAATTTCTGAGGATGTACGTCTGGAGTACAGCATTATATGGTAATGAAACATGGACTGTGGGAATACCGGGACAGAAGAGAATCGAAGCATTTGAGATGTGGTGCTATAGACGAATGTTGAAAATTAGTTGGACTGATAAGGTAAGGAATGAGGAGGTTCAACGCAGAATCGGTGAGGAAAGGAATATGTGGAAAACACTGATAAGGAGAAGGGACAGGATGATAGGACATCTGCTAAGACATGAGGGAATGACTTCCATGGTACTAGAGGGAGTTGTAGAGGGCAAAAACTGTAGAGGAAGACAGAGATTGGAATACGTCAAGCAAATAATTGAGGACGTAGGTTGCAAGTGCTACTCTTAGATGAAGAGGTTAGCACAGGAAATGAATTCGTGGCGGGCCGCATCAAACCAGTCAGTAGACTGACGACAAAAAAAAAAAGTATCACGAAGCAAATACCGTCCGCACTGGCGGAATGTTACGTGATACCACGTACTTAAACTTTTATGACTGTTACAGCGCCATCTACCACAAAGCGAAAAAATTGGTCCAACTAAAACATTCATATTTCTTTACTTACTACACGAATATGTAATAAAAAATGGGCGTTCCTATTTAAAAAAACGCAGTTGATATACGTTTGACCTATGGCAGCGCCATCTACCGGGCCAACCATAGCGTCATGTGGTTTCCCCTTCAAGCTAGAAAAGTTTCGTTCTTTGTAGTATTTTCGTTTGATGCTTATTTCGTAAGATATTTGGCCCGGTCACTATCAATGGACCATCCTGTATAGTATACAGGGTGATTCTGCTGCCCCTATCTATGAATTTTGTTCAACCCATAACACCTTCAAATATCACGAGCAAGCTTTTCATATTCTCTCACATGCTACCTGCAAACTATTGGTCCTACAGGAAAAAAATGAACAGAACCTTTTGTAGTACATTTAATGTAATTAAATTTAGTACTGGGAATTATTCCAACTGGAGGCTGTAATTTTCGAAATATTCAAGAAAAATCTAGGAAAGTAACTTTCAACCGCGCTTTTCTTGAATAACTGGCAAACAGTGATCCCAGCGAAAACGTAACCCAGTACAAAATTTAACTACATTAAATATCCTGCAAAAAGATCCTATTCCTGCTCCTGTAGAACTATTAGTTTGCGGGTAGCGATCGAGAGAATATGAAAAACTCGCGCATGGTTTCTGAGGGAGTTGTGGGCTGCGTAAAACTCATATCTAGGGACAGCTGAATCGCAGTGTATGCAAGAACCAAGAGAGAAAAATGAGAATGGAGTACCAAAAACGAAGTACTCTGATTTGAAGGGGTATAAGAAAAGCACCTAGTCCTTCACTCTTGTTGTTCAATCTGTACATCGAAGAAGCAATGATGGAAATAAAAGAAAGTTTCAGGGGTGCGGTTAAAATTCAGAGTTAAAGGATATCCGCGATTAGATTCGCTGGTGACATTACCATCATCAGTGAAAGAACGATAAGAACAGCAGAACCTGTTCAACGGACTGAGCACTCTAATGAGCGCACGCTACGAGCTGAGTACAACCGAAGTAAGAGGAAAGTAATGAGAAATGACACAAATGAGGATAATGCTAAACTTAACATGACAGATGAAGCAAAGAGGACACAAAAAGCGGACGACAAAGAGGGCATTCCAGAGCAAAATAAGTTGATTAATATCAAACATAGGCCATATTTTTGTTGCGCCACTACTAATTTACTAGCTACAGCTGTTTTAAAGAATAAAAACTACGATATGGTTAATACAAGATTCTCGTGGAAGTGTGTCAGACCGGGATGACCAGACGCTTAAATCAGAAGCGGTCTGTTGATACAACAAGTACTGTCACCAAAGCGTCGAGCAGTTACCACACATCAAGGGACCAGCAGAGCGATCTTAGACATAATATCATCGACACAACAGAAGGACAGAGCCACTGCGATGTAGATAACCCGATTGCTTCACGTCCAAACCGTGACTCTGTTTTGGCTTTTATGACGGGAACTGATGCCTTGACCCAAGTTGCGGGGTTGTCTCTGGTCTGTGCCGATGGTGTCACGAGCTGCCGCCCGCTGCTGGAGTCAACGTCGTTACCAAGACAGCTTATACCTTGGAAGCATTGGCTTCTTTGAGCATCGTTACTTTTTCAGCATCATCACAGCTGTTATAGTGCGCTGAGCAATGACTGAATGTTTTAACAATGATGTTTTCATGATGAAACGTTGGACTAATAGGCACCAGGCATCCATTCGTCCTTCCGTTGCTACCTCTCCCCCTCCTTCCAGACCAATGATGACCCAACTGCACCAACTTAATCCAGGAACACGTCTCCACGGTACCAGTGTGGTGTGCGAACGTTCTATTTTTGACACTTTTGTTTTGATTTGTCCTTGACCATGGTGGATAGAGTTTATGTATTTAGAAACATAAGGTACAATTTGTGGAAACTCAAGGAGCTGCGGATTTGTCACAACTGGTTCAAATGGCTCTGAGTACTATGGGACTTAACATCTGAGGTCATCAGTCTCCTAGACTTAGAGCTACTTAAACATAACTAACCTAAGGACATCACACACATCCACGCCCGAGGCAGGATTCGAACCTGCGACCGTAGCAGCAGCGCGGTTCCGGACTGAAGCGCCTAGAACCGGTCGGCCGCAAAGGCCGGCGGATTTGTCACAGTTGAAAGGAAACTGCAGGGAGCAATATTTACGGTCAGTAAGATGACAAAATTGTAATTTAGTGGGGCTTGAACAGCCTTGTACGCATGACGTGCCAACAACATGTATTAATTGCCAGTGTTATAGCTACGAAGCACAACAATGCTTGGAATCTAAATGGGTAATGATCCATTGTGAAGATTAATATTGTTTTTGCTTCTTATGTCTAAGTGTAACTGTCCTTATTTTATCAATTGTTGTATACTTTGAGTGCGTTATATTTTTGGTAGATGGAGTTTGCACAAACGCCATGGTCACAGACAAGACATAGGAAGCGCATGAATTCTTGGTGAAACATGTAGCCGAGCTGAAATACAGTAAAGCTGCTTTGCAAGGACAGGTTGATATTTAAATGACAGGCAACGCTTGTGGAAAAGGTGAACTAGCTGGGGCAGTAGAAATAAAAGTTCTGTTCTGAGTACCCACTCCATCTCTACATTCCACTACAGGTAGTCTAGTGCCCCCTTTATTGGGGAAAAACGACTGAGGACGTGTCTGCGTTTCTCGTCAATTTGGAAGCTGCCACGAGGCTAGGTCACACGATATATGTCTATACATGGCCAAATTATAGTTCACAGGCGAGGCAAAGACTTACATACAAGTAATGTACCATGAAGAATTGAATAAAGCACATCCAATGTATGAAGGGCAAAAACCAAATTCCATAGTTCTACGCTTCCGAAAATCAGTTAAAGCGGTACTCCACTGCAGACTGTTAACGAAGGTACGAGCATGTGGCATAGGTTCCCAGATATGCAAGTAGCTCGAAGGCTTCCTGAGTAATAAAAACCAGTATGTTGTCCTCGACGGTGAGTGTTCATCATAGACAAGGGTGTCATAAGAAATGCCCAAAGGAAGTGTGATAGAACCGCTATTATTTTCTATATACATAAATAACATGGCGGGCAGGGTGAGCAACAATCTGCGGTTGTTTGCTGATAATGCTTTACTGTACGAAAAGTGTCGACGTTGAGGGACTGAAGGTGGATGCTAGATGTCTTAGACAAAGTTTCTAGTTGGTGTGATAAGTAGCAGTTAACTCTAAATGTACAAAAATGTAAGTTAATGTGGATGAGTAGGAAAAACAAACCCATAATGTTCAGATGCAACATCAGTAGTGTCCCGCTTGACACAGTTACGTCGTTTAAATATCTGAGATTAACGTTTCAAAGCGATATGAAATGTTCCGAACATGTGAGGACTGTGGCAGGGAAGGTGAATGGCCGACTTCGGTTTATTAGAAGAATTTTAGTAACGTGTGGTTCATTTGTATAGGACGCTAGTGCGAACTATTCTTGAGTACTGTTCGTGTTTCTGAATCCCATCAGCTCGGATTAAAGGAAGACATTGATATTACCGATAATTCGAACAACATACAGGTATTACGGAGATGCTTCGAGAACTCTAGTGGTAATCCCTGGAAAGAAGGCGACGTTATTTTTGAGGAACAATACTGCTACAAAAAAGTGAACCGGCATTTGAAGCTAATTGCACAACGATTTTACAGCCACCAACATATATTTCGCGTAAGGACTACGAAGATAAGATACGAAAAATTAGGGCTCATAAAGAGGCAAATAGACAGTCGTTTTTCCCTCTCTCTATTTGCGGGTGGAACAGGAAACGAAATGAGTTGTAGTGGTGCAGGGTTCCCCCCGCCATGCACCGTATGGTGGCTTGCAAAGTGTGTATGTAGATCTGGATATAGACGTAGATAAATTTCAGCGAGTCAAAATTGGGCTTGTACAGTGCTACCGCAAGCACAACACTGCCAGATTAATGGAATAGCCTATTAATTGAACGGACCACTGTAAACTTTGTCAGTTAGGTTTAGGAAGATAAATGATAAACCTTATAAGTTGACGCAGAAAGAGTTAGCTGACGAAATCATCCTCAGGAAGCGGTTCACAGGTGTTTTCTTGGCGGGGCTTCCAGTCGATATGTTGAGGAAAGTATGGTTGGGGAATCTGGAAGCTTTGCATGCTGCCATTAACGTTGCTATGCAACTGAAGGAAGTAGTCATAGCAACACAGCTACAAAATAAACGAACAGTATTTTTCTCAGAAGTGAAGTGTTATAAATGTGTAAGCGTGGGCCACATTGAGAAACAACGGCTATGCTATTGGTGTAGGGCGGCAGGACACCATGAGCAGGATTTCAGGGTATAATCCAGAGTAGGCAACGTTATGGTGAGGCTTCATTAACCCCAACAGGAATTCATCACTCTCCAGATAGCATTCCCAGTAAAGCATAACGCTAAAAAGACATCTGCAGAAGCGAAGTGTTGCTTGGCGGACTAGGTAAATTGAGTGGTAAAAGAAAGGAGACAGAACAGCATGTAAAAACTATAGAGGTATAACACTCCCAAGCACAGCTTATAAGATCTTCACAAGTATGTTAAAGGAAAGGATACAGAAGTGTGCAGAAGGCATACTAGGGGAATATCAATGTGGCTTTCGACCAGACAGAGAAACAACTGATCAAATATTTGTGAGCGGGCCAGAGTGGCCGAGCGGTTCTAGGCGCACAGTCTGGAACCGCGCGATAGCTACGGTCGCAGGTTCGAATCCTGCCTCGGGCATGGATGTGTGTGATGTTCTTAGGTTAGTTAGGTTTAAGTACTTCTAAGTTCTAGGGGACTGATGACCTCAGAAGTTGAGTCCCATAGTGCTCAGAACCATTTGAAATATTTGTGATAAGACAAATGATGGAAAAGTTCTATGAATATGATATTAAAAAAATCATTCCGTCTTCTGGCCACGAGTGGCCTACCGGGACCATCCGACCGCCGTGTCATCCTCGTTGGAGGATGCAGATAAGGAGGGACGTGGGGTCAGCACACCTCTCACCCGGTCGTAAGATGGTATTCTTGACCGACGCCGCTACTGTTTGGTCGAGTAGCTCCTCAAATGGCATCACGAGGCTGAGTCCACCCCGAAAAATGGGAACAGCACATGGCGGCCTGAACGGTCTCCCATCCAAGTGCCGACCACGCCCGACAGCGCTTAACTTCGGTGATCTCACGGGCATCAGTGTATCCACTGCGCAAGGCCGTTGCCCATATGAGTATGATATAGATCTGCATTTCCTATTCATTGACTTCAAACAACCCTTCTGACAGCATAAATCGGAAAGAACTATACAGAGCAGTGAAAGAAGTTGGAATATGTGCTAAACTAAGACTAATCAGAATGACAATGAGAGAGACAAGAGCAAAAGTAAAGGTCATTAGCAGAACAAGTGAAAGCTTCGACTCTAATAAAGGTGTGAAGCAAGGTGATAGTCTCTCCACTGTCCTATTCAATATAGCCCTGCATAGTGTAGTAAATAAAATCAACAAAAGAGGCACCATATTTATGAAAACTAGCCAGATATGTGCATATGCTGATGACATTGCTATAGTAGAAAGAAATACCAATACACTCCTAGAAACATACCAGGCAATGGAAACAGAAGCCTTAAAAATTGGCCTCATAGTAAATGAAAATAAAACAAAATATATGGTAATGTCACTATATGAGGCCAGAAGAAACCCTAAAAACCTAAACATCAATAGGAAATGCTTCAAAGGAGTGTCCTCTTTTAACTACTTGGGAGCTCTAATAACAAATAACAATATTGGAAAGGCTATAAGGGAAAGAACACAACCAGGAAACAGAGCTTACTTTGCAAATATGCACCTTTTCAAAAATAGCCTTGTTACAAGAAAAATAAACTGCTAATATATAATTCCCTAGTCCTCCCAGTTATCATAAACGGGTCAGAGGTATGGACATTGACAGAACACGATAAAAATGCACTAAGAACCATTGAGCGGAAAACACTACGCAAAATCTATGGGCCAATAAGGGAGGAAGAAGGCTGAAAAATACGCTACATTGCCGAATTATATGAGTTAATACAAGGCAAGGACATAGTAAAATTTGTGAAATCACAGCGAATACAATGGCTAGGACACTTGGAGAGAATGGCAGAGGATAGAATTCCAAAGAAAATGATGAAAGGTGTGATCCATTCAGATAGGCGAAAAGGGAGACCTAGAAGAAGATGGATCGACGAGTTAACAATGGATATCACCAGTATGGGAGTCCTTGGGTGGAAAAGAGCAACAAATAACCGAGAAGTGCGGAGGAAGATTGTTGAAGAAGCCAAGGCTTACCAAGGGCTGTAGCGCTACTGAAGAAGAAGTAGTTTTTAATGGACACAGGGATCTCATGTGCCGGTGACTAGTTTCACCATCTTGGTTAGGTAGAGATAAATGCTCCATCATGTAGATTACATGTAGTAGGGAACGATGATGTGCCATCTTTGGGCTCAGCATTGCTCAATTTCTGCATTGGAACAAAGAATTTTCGCAAATATGTAGAAGTATTGCCCCATGACGTAGAGGGGCACTGTGCGATCCTAGGGCTGGATTTCCTCAATAAGCATCATGCAAAATTGATCTTTTACAGCGCACTACTGAACTCAGAGGAACATTGTTCTGGATGGGAACGATCGCTGCAAATGATACATTGTTGTAAGATTTGCCAGTCATGGAGGTGGAATGAGTAAACTGCATACACAATCATTAAATCTCAGTTCTCATGATAAAGCACTAGTGGGTATTGGAAAACGTCTATGGGTAAGTGTTGGTATTAACCTACCGAACAAGGTTTTGTATATTACTGGCCCATTGGAACTCAGTGATATTTTCCATTATTTTGTAGGTATTAATGTGGAATTTATACAGGAGTAAATGGAGATTACATAGTTTCTGTTAGTGTAGATAATTTTGGGTCTGACAAAGTGAATTTGCGAAAAGGATTTTTGATTGACGATTTGGATATTCTAAATGAGTACAATTTGGATAGGTTCAGTGGAGACTCTTCCCACAAGCAAACAGTACATGTATCTGCATTACACGAAAGAGTAAATCAGTTAAAAAAGAAAGATAGAACAGCTCTGGAAACTCTGATCACAAAATTCGTAGATTTGTTCAGTTCCAGTGGACCTTTACCAGCGACACACATGACAAAGGAAAAAATCCGGATAGGGCACAATCCCCCAGTCTATAGGAAATCCCAGACTATATCAGCAGTTGCAATCCATAATGGAAGAATTCATCAATCAACAGCTGGCTCATAGCATAATCAAGGACAGTGATAATCCATGGGGAGCATCCTTTGTCACTGTGCCAAAAATAATCAGACTGGATGAAGATTATGTTGTGATTAGTAATATCTGATTGAATGCAAGAACAATGGCAATGTATATCCCGCGCACGGAATACAATGGAAATGTTGGACAAATTGGGTCAATGTAATTACTTATCCACGACGTATTTAAAGAGTGGGTATCATCAGTTAGAAGTGGTTCCAGTATACCGCCCAAAGACTGCATTCACCATTCCTTGGGGATACTGCCAGTATCAAAAGATGCCATTTCATCTTAAGAATGCACCAGATGGAGTACCAAGAGAGTTAAAACCACAACAGTGTATGGTCTATTTAGACAATATTGTTGTAAACAACACAGAGGTTAGTTACCTGCTAGGGAACATAGATATGAGTTACCTATCTGGGGTTCTCGTGAGCAAGAGGAAACTGGAAAAGCGTTTCAGAGTGCAGCAATGTCTACTCAGCCATCCTAAATGCCAGATACATTGCACATGGATGGTTATGTCTGGGACCCCACCTCACAATTTTTTGCTAGACTTTTTAATAAAATGCTTGTATATACTATTCCCATCATATACCTGTGGTGTTTATTGCTTACTGTGTACACTTAGCAAGACACTGAGAGCGTACATACTCGGACTTTTCCAACATTATTTATGAGTATATTATAATCCTTTAGCGTCAGATGCCTTTAAGGCAACCCTAGTGTCCTTATGCTCTATTAATGCAGGAACATTACTAGGTACATATTCGTCATTACATGGTAATTGTTTAGTCCTGTATTTGCATATTTACATGTACATTTAAATATATCTTAGAATGGAAACGTGGAGTCTTTAAAGGAAATCGACCGATATTATGAACAGCAGTGGGAGGTGTACTGCTTACGCCTTTTTTTTAAAACAAACTGTGATGTCACACATTAATAATGCAGGGGCGTGTTTCTCGTAGCAGTAGTTTATTTGTTGCACTATGGTAACTGCTCAGTTTCGAACATAGATTGAGTATTTGCGGAATATCAGTTAAAACTGGAAAAAGCTGTGGAAGGTGGAGTACTTAGAAAAAAGGTCCAATGCTTTGCTGTTGATTGTGCTAATTAAGACAGAAAACTTGAAGGCTGCTATTTTGGACCATTAATTATAGTAATACTGGTGACCATTTTTTCACAGAGGAGTACAAGGACTAACAGTTTCCACAATTTTGTATAATATGCCATTACATCGTATTTACATATAACTTACAATGGAAATGAGGTTATTTGGGAGGAAATCGATCTAAAAATTTAAAGAGTGATCGGAGGTGGAGTGCTTATGCCCTGTTTTTAACAATTTATGGCATCACACATTAGTAACGTAGGGACGTGTTTCCTCATAACAACAGTTTATTTCTCGGACTGTTATCATTGCTCTGTCTCGTACTTAGAGCAGGTATTTGTGGAAAAAGCAGCTAAAATCATAGCAAACTACAGTGGGATGTCCAGTGCTTACGTAAAATGTCTAATACTTCGCTGCTAATTTTTAATTGAGATATAGAACTTGAAAGTGGCGATTGTGGACCATTAATTATGCTAATATTGGCTACCATATTTTATGAATGGTAAAACCATGTCACACATAGTTCGCTTAGAGGACTGAGTGAGCTAACACTTTCCGCTGTTTTGCAGAATATACTATGACATCAGAAATTTATAGTAATTCAGATGTACATTGTAATGCCAAAGTATCGTGCCTCGTAAGTTACCGTTATATTTTCCATTCCTCCTTTTCTTTAAGCTGGATAACTCAGCTGCTACCGCTCTATGATCCTTCCTCTCACTAACACAAAAATGTTCAGTCCCCCGCATTTGCTCAAATAATAAGAATGGGGGAGGGGAGAGAAAATCTTGATTCCTATTGGTCTTGAGAGCGGGCAGAGGGGGACCTTGACTGTTCCACTTACAATACGCTCAGGTGTGCGGTCAGGGAGGAAAACCCCAAGGGAGGGAGGTATTGGATGACCTTTGAGATCATCATCATCTTCTTCTTCTTCTTCTTCTTCTTCTTCATCTTGAAACGTTTCCAGCTCCAGGCTGCATATGTTTCGAATATAAGCTTCGGCAACTATTTCTATTTTCCCAGCATCTTTCTCTGCTCATTCCGGTCCACTCCTCACCACTTTTTCAGGACACTCCTCGACACCTTTGTGCCACCTATCTCTTAGTATTCGTCTTAATCGTTTCCTTTGCATCTCCATTTGATGTATCTTCTTGGGAATACTCTTGTTTTCCATTCCCTTTAAGTGCCCATACCATTCTAGCCTTAATGTTTCTATTCTGCTCTGCAATGAGTCCTATTTCACTATCCTAACTCTTGTTGTTACTCCTATCTTAATTCTCAGGAATTTCATTTCACCTTGGAGATAACAAACGCAATTGTCTCAAGGGTAAAGTGACACCGAATGTGACCTTGACATAAGATCGTTATCTTAGCTTGAATGCCAACTGCTATACGACTTGTATTCTCTTCTTGTATGAACTGTTTATCGTCAACGTTTCAGTTTGTACAATACTACTCGCCTGATAAATACCATCAAAAACACTTCCTAATATTTTAATTTAGTTATGACTTTAGCAAATTGCTCTTCTTTTCAGAAATAGTTTTCTTGCTATTGCCAGTCTGTATGTCCTCGCCACTTCAGCCATCGTCAGTTATTTTACTGCCCAAGGAACTAAACTCATCTACTACTTTTAGTGTCCGATTTTCTAATATAATTTCCTCAGCATCACTTGATTTAATTCGACTAAATTCCCTACCCTTATTTTACTTTTATTAATGTTCAAGTCATACCTCTTTTAAAGACGCTATACACACCGTCTAGTTCCTCTACCGAGTCCTTTGTGATCTTGGGCAGAATTTCATTGCCATTGGCAAACTCAGAATTTCAATTTCTCCTCTCTGAATTTTAATTGCCTTTCCAAACTTCTCCTTGGTTTCCTTCACAGCTTACAGACTAAATAATATCAGCAATAGGATTCAGCCCTGTCTCACTGTATCCTCAACTACTCATGTCCTTCAACTCTTATCAGTGCAGTGTGGTTTGTGTGAAAGTTGAAGACAGCCTTTCGCTCACTGCATTTTAATCCTGGTACCTTCAAAATTTCAGAGAGTGTATTCCAATAAAAATTTCCGAAAGCTTTCACTAAATCTGCTAATGCTGTAGCGATGTGGTTATAGGAAATATGAACTTTAAATGAAATACATCCTCCCCCCAACCAACCAACCTGCATACTTGAAACAACAGCTTGAAAATCTTTACGAAACTATAAGATGAATAAGTGTGCCAAACCATAAGGAGTCACCTTAGTAACAGTTAATTTGGCAGAGTAACGAGCTGTAGAGATCCATGGAAAAGTATCGTCAAGCAAGGATTACTATATGTAAAATAGATCGCCGAGAGCGTTGAGTGTAGTAGATGTACTGAAAAGATTGGCAAAGTGCGGCACAAACGGAGAAGCCAGAAAACCTTCAAAATACTGACGCCTTGAAGATAAAAAGAAGAAAATATCGATATACACAGTTGCGATCAGCAACTCTACGCAACTGCCTCTTCTCTCCTTCCCATTCTTAAGAAAATTTCTTGCGACACCAGTCTTCGAACCGACTTATTTCGGAAGGACCGTCAGCGAGAGATAACGCTCTCGACAGCAGAAGGTGAAACTTTCACGTTTTAGTTGCTTTATATTAGAGGAGATCGTTATCAGCTCATGGGAACCCCTGTTGGAGAATTAATAAAGGATAATACCGTTTTATACTGTATTATTACCGGCCTCTTCGTGAGGGATATCGTGTCAAATTCTGTCCAACTGGTGCTGTAGGCAGTCAAAACCCTGAGCTGGTAGGACGGCCCTGCCCACTACACTCCAAAAGTTCCCAGTTGTGAACAGATCCGGAGAACTTGTCAGCCAAGGAAGGCTTGGGCAGGCTCGAAGGGAAGCAGTAGAAACACGCGCCGTGTGCGGAAAGGTATAATCTAGCTGAAATGTAAGCCCAGAATGGCTTGCCATGAAGGGAAAAACTGGGGCGTAGAATATCGTCGACATACCGTGGCGTTGTAAGGGTGCCGTCGATAATAAGCAAAGGTGTCCTGCTGTGAAAGGGAATGGCACTGTGGACCATGACTACTGTGGTCGGGCCGTATTGTGAGCGACAGACAGGTTGGTATCCCACCGCCATCTGGGGCGTCTCCAGACACGTCTTCCGCCTAGAATCTCATTGACTGGAGTATGTCTTCAGTGATGAGTCGCACTTCGAACTGAGCCTCAAATGGTTCTAAGCACTATGGGGCTTAACATCTGAGGTCATCAGTCCCCTGGACTTAGAACCACTTAAACCTAACTAACCTAAGGACATCACACACATCCATGCCCGAGGCATGATTCGAACCTGCAGCGTGGTTCCGGACTGAAGCGAACCGGTCGGCCACAGCGGCCGGCGAACTGAGCCTCGATGACCTGTCTCGTGACGCCCTGGACTGTTTCACGCCACACGCCCCGACAACCGTGAGCGATGGTGTGCGGTGCCATTTCTTTTTATGGCAGGTTTCCAGCGGCTGTCATTCGTAGCACCCTTACAGCACAGCACTACGTCGAGGGTATTCTACGACCGGTTTCGTTGGTCTTTATGGTACGGCATCCTGGGTTTACATTTCAGCAAGATAACGCCCGCCCTCAGGTGGCGAGACCTTCTACTTCTTGTCTTCGCGCTTGCCAAACCCTACAAACCCTACCCTGGCCAACAACATCGCTTGAACTCTCTACAAATGAGAACGTTTGGAGTATTAAGGGCAGGGCCTTCCAACAGGTCGGGATTTTGACGATCTAACGCACCAGTTGGTCAGAATTTGGCACGATATCCCTCAGGAGGTCATCCAACAATACTTTTAATCAATGCCGAGCCGAATAACTGCTTGCATAAGAGGCAACAATTTCTCCTTCGTGTTGTGCGTGTGTAAAAGATAAACCTACGTTTTCTGGAGCCAAACTACAAGCCAGGCAACAAATAATGTTTACCGAGATTTTATACAATTCACTTACATTTTTCACTCTCAAGAGCTTTCTAAGACAATGGTAGCAAGAATGTCGGCCTGTAACTGTCTGCATAACCTCTTGCTCTCTTTTGTAAAGTGATTATACTAACTAACTGTATAACCTGTCTGGAAACTGATTACTTATGAAAGACCCATTGCGCAGGTGACTGACTACTTTGAATTAATTGTAAGTTGGATGAGTGCCAGAGGGGTTGCGGGGAGCGGAGAAAGCAAGTCCGATTCCCACATTGACCTCCACGGCCTGAGCAGCCGTGAGTGGAGAACAATCCCGCACTCCTTCAAGCTTCTGCGAAGGCGGAAGCCACACTCGGAGATAAAAAACCTTTAAATGATGTTCTTAATTGAGACTGAAATCGTATTATGTATTGACACGTTTAATGAAGATCCTAACTACAACAATTACGAACAGTTACCACAAGGAAAGGAAATAGTAGTAGGAAAAAAGTTAATTAGAAGCAGCAACCAAAACAAATGACTACCAGCCAAAGCACTCTTACGTCTACCTATTCAGTTGTAGGGAGTCAGTCACTCACCACACAGTTAACAAGCTGTACACGACCATTGTACGGGGCCGAAGCTGCATGTGGTATAATTGTCTCGGGTCACCGGCTCTTAAAAGTTTTGCCTATTTGCCTGTATGAGAAGAACCTTGATTTAACTTGGCAACTATTGACAGGAAGTGGTTGTTGAATATTTACATAACTGAGACGGATCAGTAATCGCGTCATAACCGCACAGAAGAGATGTTAGATGTTCAGCGCCCTATTCTACCCGCATATTCATTAACGATTGAACATAAAGTTTTAGGCTGTGTCATTCGGCACGACTTTGCAGTACTATCTGGGGTGAAATTCCATCATAGGACTGTGACTACCCTTAAACAGCTCCCGTTTGTTCCTACATGATTGATGTCATCTGATAGACAAAATAGTTCCTTATTTGTAAGACATTTCTGCCTGCACTCTGTAATAGAAAAGAACCGTGAAAGAAAGTGATGGATATTTGCAGAAACGTATGATATTTTCCATTCATTTGTATGTATTAGAATAATATGAGGAACCATGTATGTAGTCTAGAACAATGAATGGTTAAGACACCAATAAGTTATTAACTCAACACAAAATGACTTTATTGATCCACTAGGAGGCGTTCGGCGTATTCTATCATCAGATCAACCTGGCACTGGAGGTAACCAGTGGACCTGATAGTTACATGATATTAACGTAACCAACATGTCTGTTCATGTTAGTTACGGCCGGCCGCTGTGGCCGAGCGGTTCTAGGCGCTTCCGTACGGAACCGCGCTGCTGCTACGGTCGCTGGTTTGAATCCTGCCTCGGCCATGGATGTGTCTGATGTCCTTAGGTTAGTTAGGTTTAAGTAGTTCTAAGTCTAGGGAACTGATGACCTCAGATGTTAAATACCATAGTTCTTAGAGCCATTTGAACCATTTTTGTTAGTTACGTCAATGTGATGTAACTATCAAATCCATTAGTTACCTTCAGTTCCAGGGTTGTCTGATGATGGCATATGCCGAAGCGAGTCGTTTTTGACCAATAAAGTCATTCTGTATTCAGTTAATGACTCATTACCCTGCGACCTACTCAGCTTTCTACAGACTGCATACATGGTTTTCCATGGTCGCTTTCCTCCTGCGTAATTTCATGACACCGGTTTATAATAATATGGGAGTTATGCGTATCTTATGCGACCAAATAAGTCTTATTTACACCAAATGTGTTTAGTTTTATTTAAAAGCACCTTCAGTGGTCACTGCATCAATTATGGTTTTGTTTACATATCGGTTTAACGAGACGACAAACAGTTCTCAAGTTTAAAATTACTTTTTAGTACTCACGTCATGTACTACTGTAGTAGTGATGTGATTTAAAATGCAGGTTGTTCTATTTTAACGTGATATGGTTTCGCATAATAGCGGGAGCACTGAGTGTGTTTCAGCTCACAAGGGCGTTCATAAGAAAGGAAAGCATACTGTTACTACAAAAAAAAAAAAAAAAAAAAAAATGGTTCAAATGGCTCTGAGCACTATGGGACTTAACATCTATGGTCATCAGTCCCCTAGAACTTAGAACTACTGAAACCTAACTAACCTAAGGACAGCACACAACACCCAGCCATCACGAGGCAGAGAAAATCCCTGACCCCACCGGGAATCGAACCCGGGAACCAGGGCGTGGGAAGCGAGAACTCTACCGCACGACCACGAGATGCCGCCATACTGTTACTACATGAAGAGATATTCCTGGAAGCAGTCCATTAGTGTGTGTCGGCAAATGGCTTGGCATTCCTACCTCAACGATACGTCGTCCAATTGGAAGCCAGAGGCGTTGATCTCTGGAGAAGGAGTGCGGAATGTGGAACAAACGCACCAAAGGCGCCGCTAGAAGTTAGTGAGTCGTAGGAAATATGACGGTACTAGAAAGAAGTATCTCACAGTCAGAAATACACAGAAGCCAAATATAAAATTTCCGATAGCAATACCTTTCAGCCGTTGAATCTGACACCAAGAAGACCCAGTACAAGCCACCAGTCTGTAACACCAAACTCCATTAGCTGGAAATGGTAATGTGGATGAACCAGTGTGAGTGAACCACCGCAGAAAGAAGAGCAAGGGCAACAGTTCTGTTTGGTTAGAGCACTGGAGAAGAATACCTGGAGACAGAGTTTTGTTCCGTTAATGCCTTAGAGTCAAGATTCTCCACAAGCTGCCGCTGCTTTGCGATGGCAGCCTTGCCGTTATCTGCCTCTACCATCTTGCCCGTATTCTGCTGCCGAAGGCGTTGAAGTTCTTCCACCTAAATGGCCCATCAGTCTGGGACTCTTAAGAGGTTGGATTGATAGAAGAGGTAAGCAAGATCCAACGAAAAGTAGCGCGCTACGTTACGGAAACGTTTAGCCGGCGCGTGAGCATTATGGAGATGCTCAACAAACTCTAGCGGCAGATGTTACGAGAGAGGCGCTGTGCATCACGCAGAGATTTATTATTGAAATCACGAGAGAGTACGCTCCGATAAGATTCGAACAATCTGTTACTTTCTTCGAGGTATGTCTAGCGAAATGATCACAACGAGAAGATCAGAGGATAGAGTTAATACGGAGGCTTACCAACGAACATTCATACCCCCAACATTTCGCAAATGGAACTGGAAAAGGGGACCCGACGGTGGTACAAGAAGTACTGTTCGTACAAGAAGTACCTTCCGGACACCATAAGAAGGCTTGTCGAGTATACAAGGCGTTTAAAGATTACTTTTACTAGCTTTGGGAACAGGTTGCCTATACGAAAGCAAGGAAAGAACTCTAATATACATGAGCTCTGAAATGCACACCGTAAGAGCTATGAGCACTTGCACGTCTTCGATATTGCGAAACACATCTCTTATACTGAGAGCTCTTTGCCTTCCATGTTTTGAGAGGATGTAGTATAGACCAAAAAAAAGAAAAAGTCAAACGTGGGCTCTAAAATGCATACGTTAAGAGCTGCAAGCAATAATACAACTTTGTGCTTGAAACACATCTCTTCAATTGAGAAAGTGCCCATAGCTCTTAAGATATTCATTTTAGAGCCCATGTTTACTCGACTTTTTTTTACTTTTTTTGCTTTAAGGAACCTGTCTGCAATCGGTGTAAAAGTATTTTTGAAACTCTCTTTACGCTGGTCGCCATGACAGAGCAGCTCGCACCAGGTTCACCACACGGCCGTCTACTAATCTCGAATGTGGTTACTCTCACACTTTTCCTTAAGTTTGTTCTACTGCAGACGAGAATTACTAAACCTGCATAACATGTGCCTACAGTGTTACTCATGCAGAAACCTGAGAAAATATTGCCCTTATAGCAGTTTGTCTTAGCGGTTTGTCATTGTAAAGATTTGTAATGTTGGTTACGCATATTTCCAGTGATTCAGTCTATGTACACTCATGCTTATAAATTAAGGATAATTGCAGAATGTGGTGCCACACGACGTGGCACTACACAAAACTGGCGCTAATAGCATAGACACATAGGTAACACACACTAAGTCCACTGTATTGGTGAGAAGTTGAGGAAACCGTCCCGAAACAGATATGCTACAAAACGTCACTGTTTCCTGCGCATGCACTCCGATATCAGTATGGGACATGACCACCAAGCACACGCACATAGGCCGCACAACGGGTTGACATATTCTGGATCAGGTGGCCGAGCAGCTGCTGGGGTATAGCCTCCCATTCTTGCACCAGTGCCTGTCGGAGCTCCTGAAGCGTCCTGCGGGTTTGAAGACTTGCAGCGATACGTCGACCGAGAGGATCCGAGACGTGCTCGATGGGGTTTAGGTCTGGAGAACTGGCAGGCCACTCGATTCGCCTGATATCTTCTGTTTCAGGGTACTCCCCCACGGTGGCAGTTCGGTGGGGCCGTGTGTTATCATCCATCAGGCGCGAGGTGGGACCCACTGCACCTCTGAAAAGGCGGACATACTGGTGCAAAATTACGTCCCGATACACCTGACCTGTTACAGTTCCTCTGTCAAAGACATGCAGGGGTGTACGTGGACCAATCATAATCTCACTCCACACCATCAAACCAAAACCTCCATACAGGTCCCTTTCAAGGACATTAAGGAATTGGTATCTGGTTCCTGGTTCACGCCTGATGAAAACCCTGCGAGAATCACTGTTCGGACTATAACTGGAATCGTCCGTGAACATAACCTGGGACCAGTGTTCCAGTGACCATGTACTGCGTTCTTGACTCCAGGCTTTACGGGCTCTCCTGTCCCCAGGGGTCAGTGGAATCCACCTTGCAGATCTCCGGGCGTATAAACCATGTCTGTTCAGTCGTCTGTAGACTGTGTATCTGGAGACAACCGTTCCAGTGGCTGCGGTAAGGTCCCGAGCAAGGCTACCTGCAGTACTCCGTGACCGTTTGCGGGCACTGATGGTGAGATATCGGTCTTCTTGTGGTGTTGTACACTGTGGGCGTCCCGTACTGTAGCGCCTGGACACATTTCCTGTCTGCTGGAATCGTTGCAATAATCTTCAGATCACACTTCGTGACTCACGGAGGGCCCGTGCTACGATCTGCTGTGTTTGACCAGCTTCCAGTTGCTCTAGTTTTCTACCCCTCATAACGTCATCAATATGTGTTCTTTGAGCCGTTTGCAACATACAGTCGCCATTAGCACGTCTGAAAACGTCTGCACACTTACTCGCTGCACCGTACTCTGACATGCACCAATACATCTCTGCGTATGTGGACTCGCTGCCAGCGCCACCATGCGGCAAACCGCCCAACAGAGCATTGTTTCACCATGTATCAGCATTATCCTTAATTTATGAGCATAAGTGTAGTTGCCGACGATGAGGTTTCATTGTCTAATTCTCTATGTTTTCATATCAGTTTCCTGATATTTTCTCTTTCAGGGTTGTATGTAGACTGAGGTGACAAAAGTCAAGAGATACCTCGTAACACCGTGTCTGACCTCCATTTAGACAGCGTAGCGCAGCAGCTCGACGTGGCCTGGACTCAAGTCCATGCATAAATATTGAGCAATGCTGCATCTACAGCCGTCTACAATTGTGACAGTGTTACCGGTGCAGGATTTTATGAAGGAACTGACCTCCAGATTACGTCCCATAAACGTTGGATGGGTGGTCAAACCATTCACTCGAACTATCCAGAATGTTCTTTAATCAAATCGCCAACAATTGTAGCCTGGTGACGTGACGCATTGTCGTCTATAAAAATTCCATCGTTATTTTGGAAATTGAAGTCCATGAGTTGCCGCAAATGCTCTCCAAGTAGTCGAACATAACCATTTTCAGTCAACGACCACACTTGTTAGTTTACAGGGCCTAGTCCATTCCGTGTTAACACAACCCACACCAGTCTACATGGTCACGAGCCCAGGAGAGGCGCTGCTTGCGATGTGCTGTAACCACAGGCATTCGCGTCACTGGTCTGCTGCCACAGTCCATTAACGCCAAATTTAGCCGCATTGTCCTAACGAATACGTTCGTCGTAGGTCCAACACTGATTTCTGCGGTTATTTAATGCAGTGTTGCTTCTCTGTTATCATTGATAACTTTATGCGAACGCCGCTGCTCGATCGTGAAATGAAGGTCGTCGGCCACTGCGTTGTCCGTGGTTAGGGATAATGCCTGAAATTTGGAATTCTCCACACGGTCTTGAACTGTGGACTGCGGAAATTTGAATTCCCTAACTATTTCCGAAATGGAATGCCCCATGCGTCTAGCTCCAACTACCATTCAGTGTTCAGAGACTTTTAAGTGCCGTTGTAGGCCATAATCACATCCGTAACCTTTTCACATGAATCGCCTGAGTGCAAATGACAGCTCCGCCAGTACATTGAACTTTTTATACCCCGGGTATCGCTATCCCATGGCTTATGTCACCTCAGTGTAGCATACTTTAATTGGCTTATAGCAACCAGCCTGGGGTTCAGATCAACGAATCAATTGAACATCTTTAACCTAAGCTAACCCGTGAAGCCCCATATGAATTAATTGTCTCAGAAATTGAAGACTGAATGGCTATTCAGTCTTACATTAAACAGGAACATATTTGCCTGTATCAAAGACGCCTCAAGGAGCACGTAATTATATATCAGAATTGCAGACACAACAGCTTTCCAAGTGAGTCCTTCGAGACTGTTTAAATGCCTGCAGTGCTAGTGGAGCCTTATTTATACATCTTTTTCCTACTACCTTGGGGATGGCTCTGCTTTTATTCCTTTCAGTGTAACCATTTGTGCGCCATAATCTGACAGACCGTTACTATCTTTTCTCACAGTCTATGAAGATTTATTATTAAACAATGTATTACTGCCAAGCCTGAAAAGGAGCCTGGGAAAAATCAGCACGTATTCGAGAAAAACCACTCGTGTGAAACAGACTACAGTATTCATATATTTCTTGCAAACAGTAGATGCAGCGGAGGAAGTAGGTTCCGTCTTCCTAGATTTTCAAAAGGCGTTCGACACTGTGCCATAGTGTCGACTCCAACCCCAATGAGGTCATGCGGAGCATCTTTGCAAATGAGTAGTGGCTTGATGAATTTTTGCCTAATAGAATCCAGAACGTTATACTGGAGGCGAATGTTCTTACAGAAACGAAAGTAGCTTCGGATGTGCCCCCCAAGGAAGCGTAATAGGACACCTAATGGTTCCAGTACAGGTAAATGATGTATCAGATAGGATGAGGTTCACTACAAGATTGTTCGCTGACTATTCTTTTGTCTACACGAAACTGTCGCCGTTGGAAAATCTTCAATAAATGCAGAAAGTCTTAGGCAAAATTTCAGCTTGGTGGAAGGAATGGCAGCTCTCTTACCACGTGAATAAATTCAAGACAATTCATATACACAAATTAGAAAGACCACATAGATAATATTGTGGGGAAGGCGAAACAAAGACTGTGTTTTGTTGGCAGAACACTTAGAAGATGCGACAAACCCACTAAAGAGACAGTCTACATTACACTTGTCCGTCCTCTACTGGAATATTGCTGCGCGGTGTGGGATCCTTACCAGGTAGGATTGACGGAGAACATCGAAAAAATGCAAAGAAGGGTAGCTCGTTTCGTGTTATCGCGCAACAGGGGTGAGAGTGTCACTGATATGATACGCGAGTTGGGGTGGCAGTCACTGAAACAAAGGTTCTTTTCTTTGCGGCGAGATCTATTTACAAAATTTCAATCACCATCTTTCTCTTCTGAATGCGAAAATATTTTGTTGACACCCACCTACGTAGGGAGAAATGATCATCATAGGCCTAATGAAATAAGAGGAATCAGAGCTCGAACGGAAAGATTTAGATGTCCCTTTTTCCCACGCGCCATTCGAGAGTGGAATGACAGAGAAGTAGTATGAAAATTGTTCGATGAACCCTCTGCCAGGCACTTAAGTGTGAATTGCAGAGTAACTATGTAGATGTAGATGTAGATAGATGAAGGAAAGATTCCAGCAGTAGCCGATTTCAAGACTAGTGACGAGCATCGTGAGCGCGTCACATTTTGTAAGTTAACGTAATAAACTCGTCCACCGGCCTGCGGGTCCATCGCTACTGACGGCCCGCGGTGTCATTTTCAGCATCATTGATCGCGGTATGGAGCGGCGTGGGTTCAGTACACTGCTCTCCCGGCCGCTGTCAGTTTTCGTGACCTGAGGCCGCCACTAATGGGTCAGATAGTTCTCCAACTAGTGTCAGTAGGCTTAGTGTACCCCGTTCCTGTCCTTCCGCCAAGGAAAAATCCCCGACAATACCGGCAATCGAACCCGCCCCTCTGACATCCGCGCTGACCACTCAGTTACGAACACGAACACATCATACAAGTACTTGACGTAATGCTAAGAAGCGGTATGAAATGGGGCGATCACGTAAAAGCAATACTAGAGAAAGTGAATGGAAGACAGGTTTGTTGGAAGAGCCATGGGAAACTGCAGTTCATCAGAAAAGGAAGTCGCACATACGACGCTGTGCGATCAATTGAACCATGACTTGTTAAAAGCCCTTAAGTCAAGTTTTATCTTCTTTTTTTTACTAAAGTATGTTTCCTGGATCTTGTCGTATAAATACATGCGTTAGTGTTAAAAAGACTTCACTCCTACCAGTATGAGGGGCGTTTGAATATTCTGTGCAAAGTCCGACAGATGGCACCACCGGCACGTATCGAGGTCCAGTTTAGTTAGTAGCATCTTTGGAAAGATGTTCAGGAAGAATCCGCAGGAAGTTAAGGGTCGTTTCGTCACTGTGGATGAAACATGGATACATTACTATACTCCTGACACCAAAGAACAATCTAATCAATGGGTTACCAAGGGAGAGTATGCACCAAAAAAGGCGAAGACCATTCCTTCAGCCAGAAAGGTTATGGCGACTGTCTTTTGGGATTCGCAAGGAAGAATCCTCATCGACTATCTGGAAAAGGGTAAAACTATTACAGGTGCATATCATTCATCGTTATTAGGCCGTTTGAAAACCAAGCTGCAAGAAAAACGCCGGCGATTGAACAGCAGACAAGTCCTTTTCCATCACAACAATGCACCAGCACACACCTCAGCAGTTGTGGTCGCAAAATTAATAGAAACAGCATTCCAACTCGTTTCATATCCCCCCTATACTCCAGACTTGGCTTCTTTGGACTACTATTTGTACCCCACTTTGAAGAAATGGCTGCTGGGACAAAGATTTTATTCAAAAGAGCAAGTGATTGCAGAAACTAATAGCTATTTTGCAGACTTGGACAGTTCCTATTATATAGAAGAGATCAACAAATTAGAACAGCATTGGACGAAGTGAATAAGTCCAAAAAGAGACTATGTCGAAAAATAAAAGACTTACTCCAACATGTAAGTGGTTTTTATTTTTGCACGGATTTTTCAAACGCCCTCGTACTTGACCAAACATTAAGGCTTCAGTCTTTTCATGTAGTGTCAGCAGGACTCAAGTCCAAGACTTCAGTCCTTTTAACACTGAACTTCGTGTGTGAACAGAATGATGCGATTGCACGTGCAGATAACAGACTACTCTCTGGCCCCAAACATAAAAGAAAAGATGTGATTCCCTTACTTTAAAAAAAAATTAGGATTTTAAGATGTCTGACATAGATTAAATTGTTAATGAAACAACAACAAAATATAAAAAGGGAAAAGCTGTGAAGAATGACACGTTATTAAAGGAACATAATAAAACAACAGGACAACCAAACATAAACAGTCGGAAGAAAAAACCTCTACAAGAAAAACTGGAAAGGTAAGTGCAAGTAAGTATAAAAAAAATTATGTGAGAAAGCATTATTTGGGTATCAAGCATGTGAAGAACTAAATAATATTAGTCAATGGTAACTTAATTTAGGCTAACACAGTGTTTACGATATTTCTTTCAATAGGAGACTGCAGTATTTATAAAGCTTAACGAAGAGAAACAGTTGGATATCTTAAATCATTTCAAAAATGACTTTTGAAACAAGGACACTCAAGACTTTCATCTTCAACGCTTAATTTAAATGACACCTGTCATTCGCAAAAGGAGGAGTAAGACGGATAGTAATATGGAACAGGGTGCTAATTTTAATGCTATGATGAAAAACTGAAAATTTGTCAGAAGGCTTTTGTCAGTTTACATGCCATTTTAGATAAACGTGTTCAGCGTTTGATGGTCCTTTTGATGCAAGGAAAATCACCAAAGGAACACCGTGGTAATCATCCAAATCAGAAAGCAGCAGCAGAACAGAACAAAATACATAAGCATGTTTCATCGTCTCCAATGAAAGAGAGTCACTATTCAGGAAGAACGTACCAACATCTTGACGCTCGATTAACAATCAAAGCTATGTATGAAATGTTTAAAGGAAAACGTCGAGGTAACATTATTACATGCAGTATTTTTAAGAATAATCTGAAATTTCGTTTGTTCGTCCTCAAATCGCCATTTGTGTAGTCTGGGAGGAATTTGTAATACGGAAAATACACATAAAATATCTTCTGCACCATCCAAAATTTTTCGCCGTTTAATAGTATGCGTTGATACCTTGTACTGTACTTCCGATTCTGTATCTGTAAGATTTATTACAGAAACTATATTTAATACGTAATCGACGTAATAGTGTACTTATTTCTGACTGTATATAACTGATTGAAATTATTATGAAAATATTGTGAATTGCTGGGTAAAAGCCAAGGGAACTTTAGTTAAATGTATCGATAGCAACGACGAAATGGCATAAGCTGTGCCGTTGTTTATCTTTGCGTATGGAGAGTCTTTGTCGTGTTGCGAGCAGACAGGAAACAGAGCAGCCTGAGTCATGAAACAGAAGTGTTTGTTGGGCGCTTCTGCAGACGCGGTGTACAGCTATGCTCGCGCCAATGTAGACGTGCCTAATTCGTTGACCCGCGAGTATTGACAGCACAGTAGGAGTGGAAAGGCGTAGGAAGCTGCAGTTCTATCTATTGCCTGTCCAATTATCCTCCGTGGCTCTGAAGACGACTCGGGGCCCTTAACCAGCATTGTCGTCGGCTACATTCTCCGTCGTCCGCACAGCTACAACATCGTAAGACCGTAAAGTGACAGATGCAGTATGGTAGAGGCATTACCCAGTGACATTTCCTTTGAAAAGTCTGACTAACTTGAAAAATAACCTGCAAAATGAGCACAGACTTCACCATACATACGCAGCTCTGTATTTCATGCATACTAGAGAAGCTTGCAGTTCACCTAAATGCAGTGTAGCGGACATTCAGCAAGTATTGCCACATATTCCCTACAGCGGAGAAGAATAGATTTTCTACCAAGAGGCTGTTGATTCTAGGATGAAACAGGAAACGATGTACTGGCGGAGGTACACCTGTGAGGACGAGTCGAGAGTTGTGCTTGGGTAGCTCGGTCGGCGCCGGCACGGTAGCTCAGCGTGTTCGGTCCGATGGTTACTTGCCCTATGTAATTAAAAAGCTGAGTGAATGGATCAACGATGAACTTGAACGGGTGTCATGGGACGTCTGCCCCGAACAAATGTAACGAACAATAGCGGACAAAATAAACTAAAGAAAAAGCAAAAGTCGGTAGAGCACTTGCCCGCGAAAGGCAAAGCACCCGAGTTCGCATCTCGGTCCGGCACACAGTTTTAATCTGCCAGAAACTATAAGGTTGTTAATTGGTACAACATGGCCCGAGCAGATGATGTTAGCCAAGAATACTGGATTAACATGGTTAAATCAATGTTTGATAAATCATTGACTTCTTGCCACGCTTAAAAACCAGAGGCCATATTTTGATTATTATGCGTTTGGGTGTTCTAGAAGCATTAAACAATATTCCTTCTGGAATACTGTTAGATGCCTACAAAAATGTAAGAGGTAAACTGTTTTACGTGGATTTACCTGTCATTCAGGGAAATAACTTATGTCACTATTGAGTTTAATAAATAATGATTTCCGATCAGAAAGTATGATTTTATTTTAGAATAAGAATGTGAGAAACAAAAACAAATACTATTTTTGGAATTTTTTTACAGATGAGTTGTTAAGTGGACATACGTCCATGCACTATAAACACCTTAAAATATGTCTAAATTGATTCTGAAATGAACAGTGTTGTAATAAATATATTGAAGAATAACACTAACAGCGTTTACAGTAGTTCAAATTGAAGTCACACAATTGAATCAGATGTCAAACAGCATTTTATTTATTTATTTATTTTTCTCATAAGTAGAGTAAATGGACTTAGGCTCTTTTAACAAATCATGATTCAATTCTAGAGTACTATTCCAGTGTTTCAAGTCCAAATCTAGCAGGCATTCAAGAAACATCGTACTATAGCAGATACCTATTTCTAGGATCGCTGGTATAGCGATTACAAAAGCGTAAAAGGAGTGCTTCGCGAAATTAATTGAAACGCCTTTGAAGAGTTATGGCACATTTGATAAGTTACCGCGTTTGGTAAATATAAACGTGTATACAAGAAAGACTGTGTGGTTACTATCCTGCCTGCCACTATGGTACACCTCGCGTACATCTACATCTACATTTACACTCCGCAAGCTACCCAACCGTGTGTTCAAAATGGTTCAAATGGCTCTGAGCACTATGGAACTCAACTGCTGTGGTTATCAGTCCCCTAGAACTTAGAACTACTTAAACCTAACTAACCTAAGGACATCACACACATCCATGCCCGAGGCAGGATTCGAACCTGCGACCGTAGCAGTCTCACGGTTCCGGACTGCGCGCCTAGAACCGCGAGACCACCGCGGCCGGCCAACGGTGTGTGGCGGAGGCCACTTCACGTGCCACTGTCATTACCTCCCTTTTCGGTACCAGTCTCGTATGGTTCGCGGGAAGAACGACTCTCTGAAAGCCTCCGTGCGCGCTCGAATCTCTCTAATTTTACATTCGTGATCTCCTCGGGAGGTATAAGTAGGGCGAAGCAATATATTCGATACCTCATCCAGAAACGCACCCTCTCGAAACCTGGCGAGCAAGCTACACCGCGATGCAGAGCGCCTCTCTAGCAGAGTCTGCCACTTGAGTTTGCTAAACATCTCCGAAACGCTATCAAGGTTACCAAATAATCCTGTGACGAAACGCGCCGCTCTTCGTTGGATCTTCTCTATCTCCTCCGTCAACCCGATCTGATACGGATCCCACACTAATGAGCAATACTCAAGTATATGTCGAACGAGTGTTTTGTAAGCCACCTCCTTTGTTGATGGACTACATTTTCTAAGGACTCTCCCAATGAATCTCAACCTGGTACCCGCCTTACCAACAATTAATTTTATATGATCATTCCACTTCAAATCGTTCCGCACGCATACTCCCAGATATTTTACAAAAGTAACTGCTACCAGTGTTTGTTCCGCTATCATATAATCATACAATAAAGGATCCTTCTTTCTATGTATTCGCAATACTTTACATTTGTCTATGTTAAGGGTCAGTTGCCACTCCCTGTACCAAGTGCCTATCCGCTGCAGATCTTCCTGCATTTCGCTACAATTTTCTAATGCTGCAACTTCTCTGTATACTACAGCATCATCCGCGAAAAGCGGCATGGAACTTCCGACACTATCTACTAGGTCATTTATATATATATATATATATATATATATATTGTGAAAAGCAATGGTCCCATAACACTCGCCTGTGGCACGCTAGAGGTTACTTTAACGTCTGTAGACGTCTCTCCATTGATAACAACATGATGTGTTCTGTTTGCTAAAAACTCTTCAATCCAGCCACACAGCTGGTCTGATAATCCGTAGGCTCGTACTTTGCTTATCAGGCGACAGTGCTGAACTGTATCGAACGCCTTCCGGAAGTCAAGGAAAATAGCATCTACCTGGGAGCCTGTATCTAATATTTTCTGGGTATCATGAACAAATAAAGCGAGTTGTGTCTCACACGGAATCCATGTTGATTCCTACAGAGTAGATTCTGGGTTTCCAAAAACGACATGATACTCGAGCAAAAAACATGTTCTAAAATTCTACAACAGATTGACGTCAGAGATATAGGTCTATAGTTTTTCGCATCTGCTCGACGATCCTTCTTGAAGACTGGGACTACCTGTACTCTTTTCCAATCATTTGGAACCTTCCGTTCCTCTAGAGACTTGCGGTACACGGCTGTTAGAAGGGGGGCAAGTTCTTTCGCGTACTGTGTGTAGAATCGAATTGGTATCCCGTCAGGTCCAGTGGACTTTCCTCTTTTGAGTGATTCCAGTTGCTTTTCTATTCCTTGGACACTTATTTCGATGTCAGCCATTTTTTCGTTTGTGCGAGGATTTAGAGAAGGAACTGCAGTGCGGTCTTCCTCTGTGAAACAGCTTTGGAAAAAGGTGTTTAGTATTTCAGCTTTACGCGTGTCATCCTCTGTTTCAGTGCCATCTTCATCCCGGAGTGTCTGGATATGCTGTTTCGAGCCACTTACTGTTTTTACGTAAGACCAGAACTTCCTAGGATTTTCTGTCAAGTCGGTACATAGAACTTTACTTTCGAATTCACTGAACGCTTCACGCATAGCCCTCCTTACGCTAACTTTGACATCGTTTAGGTTCTGTTTGTCTGAGAGGTTTTGGCTGCGTTTAAACTTGGAGTGAAGCTCTCTTTGCATCCGCAGTAGTTTCCTAACTTTGTTGTTGAACCACGGTGGGTTTTTCCCGTCCCTCACAGTTTTACTCGGCACGTACCTGTCTAAAACGCATTTTACAATTGCCTTAAACTTTTTCCATAAACACTCAACATTGTCAGTGTCGGAACAGAAATTTTCGTTTTGATCTGTTAGGTAGTCTGAAATCTGTCTTCTATTACTCTTGCTAAACAGATAAACCTTCCTCCCTTTTTTTATATTCCTATTAACTTCCATATTCAGGGCTGCTGCAACGGCCTTATGATCACTGATTCCCTGTTCTGCACTTACAGAGTCGAAAAGTTCGGGTCTGTTTGTTATCAGTAGGTCCAAGATGTTATCTCCACGAGTCGGTTCTCTGTTTAATTGCTCGAGGGATCATGAGAACAAGATACGAGAGATTAGGGCATGTACAGAGTAAATGAGGAACAACCCTTTATCATAATCAAAAGAAATCTGTAATGATTATGTGAGACTGACTGTAAAATAACCATCACATCTCATACAGCTATTAGCTCTGGATCTGCAAATACAATTCTCCTCCAAAATAATGGAGACCATCATGAAAATTTTGAAATTTTTTTCGTAGAATATCACGATACGTGACGGAAAAGCAAAGCATGAATCACAAAAATCGGACGAAGATATGAAGAGCACAATATCAGACGAGAGTGGCACCAAAAACACTTATCCCAGCCTCAAAACCAAGACGCAGTGTTGCCACAAATATAGGCATCGTACCTGAGTTCCGACGACTCAGGTCCTGTCTAATGAGCTTGGGCCAAGTGTGCACGTATATTCCATTACAGTACTGTTAAAGTGAAGATTGTAATGGAAGTCATCTTAGCATAACCAATATGGCGAAAGGTGACAGAAATTGAACTTGTATTGGGGAGAGGGATAGGGAGAGAGAGACAGAGACAAAGAAAGAAAGAAAGCAAAAAGAATGTTCTTATAAAAGACTGGTCAAAAATGCCACCTTTGCAGACGAGTGTGGTTCGAAAAGAAGTAGAAGCCAATTGTTATTTTTTTCCTCCCACAACACGTGGATAGGTTAGAAAATCTGTGCTATATTGGGATGAAAAATTTCAGCCATGTTATTTACAGTGGGTTAAGGAGCATATACGTGAAGGGTGATTATAATTGTTACCAATCAAATGAGACGAACCCGCATCTATTAATCATGCATCATACAAATCTATAAAATTAATAATAACTAAACAAATTTGACGAGGGTTGCCCAGAAAGTAATGCCCGCATTTTTTTTCTCATCCGTAAACAATGCTACGAATGAGTAACGTTACGTATGTATTATTTGAAGTCTCCTGAGTGAGCGCTCTAAGTTTCCGTTCTTTCTGACAGATAACGTAGCTGCAGGACAGTTTCAGAATGGCGTCTGTAGGTGATGTACGTTACAAGCAACGTGCCGTCATTGAATTTCTCACTGTAGAGAAAGAAACTGTGGCGAGTATTCACAAACCCTTGTGCAAAGTGTATGGAGCATCTACCGTCGGCAGTTAAGTACAGTTAAGTCGCTGGGCACTGAGTGTGCGGTCATCAGAAGGCGGTTTGGTGGAGCTCCACGATATGCAGCGGTCGGGGAAACCATCCACGGCTGTCACACCTGACAGCCCTAACATAGCCCCCTCGGACTTCCATTCGCTTGGACCATTAAAGGAAGACATTTTGAGGATGATGAGGAAGTAGGTGAAACACTATTCTTTCATGTGTGTAATTCTCATTATGTTAAATTAAGAATTGTTGAAGAAAACAATGCAGTGCATTACTTTCTGGGCGACCCTCGTAGAATATAGTCTATTCAAGTATGAGTGCTACAAGCGTTAGCGTTACTATTTTACTTTTTATGTTGGAACAGAAGAATAACTGCAAACATCCAAAACTGCTATTGTACACCATCTACTGTGATGACTGGTTTCATCGAACTACATTGCCATCATCAGGTCTTCTACAGTACATTTCACTGAATCTTGACCAGTGAAACGTACTGCAGAACATCTGACGATGGCAACGTAGTTTACTAAAACAGATCATCACTATAAATCTTGTACAATAACTATCTTGAATGTTTAAAGTTGTGTTTTGTTTCTACATTAATCTAGATCGCTCCCTAGCTTGACAATGTCAAGCACAAATTCTTCTTTTATAGTGAGATCCCTAAGTGGTTGATCAGTTCACAATGGAGCAAAGAAGAACTCTAGCAAGATTGACAGAAGTTTATGTAGTCGGCTGAATGTCTTAGGATCGATTCTCCCTTGACCTACCAAGCTATTTAACAATTCGCTGTATTTATCAAAAGTTTGTATAAACTTGCTCAACAGCACCATCAATGAAATTAAGGATGTCTGGTATGAGGAAGATCTGGAATGAACGTTCTTGTCATCCACCAAGGTGTGGTGCAGATTCCTTCGAAGCTAGACGGGCGATTCAGTTCTGAAACTGAGATTCGACAGTCACCTGTTTGGTGCAACGTGAAATGTGACCTTGCAGTGTGACGTTACCACATTCAAATCGTCCAGTGTGTAATACAGCAAAAACATGTTAGTGCAATGCTGTCAGATTTTAGCTGCAATAACGAATATTCAGAACAACATGTGGAAGGTTTGGCATTCAGCAACGAGGCTGCTTTCACACAAGTGGATTTGTTAATCTACGTAACACAATTTTTTGGGACGGGTAAAGCCTCAAGAAATTAGGGAACGTTAATGTGACTGTCCCAGGCGGATGTTTGATGCGCTGTCGCCGCCACTGCAGTAATAGGGTCCTAATTCTTCGATATCCCAACAGTGAATACACACGAGTACTTAACGATATTGCAAGAGCGTGCCATTCATAAAATTCCGGTATCAATCTCGCGCGCGGGCGTCTTCCAACAAGATGGGGCACCTGCGGATTATGGGTGCATGTTCTTAACCAAACATATCCCCGTGGATGGATCGGTCACGTTGAATCATTGTGCTGGCTTCTAAAATCACCGGTCTTGGAACACTCTGAGGTTCTTAGGGGCTGGCCAAGAACAGTGTGTACCGAAGGAAAATTAGCAACATCGATGATCAGAAGGATCGAATACGAGAAATGATACTACTCATTCCCCGTGCAATGAGCGCACGGACTTTGCGTGCTACTGTTCATTGTTTTTTCTAGGCCTTACACAAGACGGCGAACAAGTAGACAACACTATTTAAATTACAAATTATCGCAAATTTCTTTAAATTCATTTAAATACATGTTTCATGCTGAGGAACATAATTACTACTTGAGTAATAACATAATTTTGAATCACACTGTACAATAAGGTGACAAAAGACTTGAGATAATTTCTAATATCGCGTCGAACCTCCTTTTGCACGATGTAGTCCAGCATGGACTCAATAAGTCGGTGAAGTCCCTTGAAAAAATATTGAGCTATGTAGCCTCTATAGCCGTCTTTAACTGCGAAAGTGTTGCCGGTATAGGACGTTGTGCACGAACTAACCCCTCGACTATGTCCCATAAATGTTCGATGGGGTTCATGTCGGGGCGACCTGGGAGGCCAAATGACTCTCTCGAACCGTTAAGAATGTTCTTCAAACCAGTCGAGACAGACGGGGCCCAATGAAATGACATCGTTGTTTGGGAGCATGAAGTCCATGAATAACTGCAGATGGTCTCCAAGTGGCCGAACATAACTATTTCCAATCGACGATCAGTTCTTGCCGGCCGGAGTGGCCGAGTGGTTCTAGGCGCTACAGTCTGGAACCGCGCGACCGCTACGGTCGCAGGTTCGAATCCTGCCTCGGGCATGGATGTGTGTGATGTCCTTAGGTTAGTTAGGTTTAAGTAGTTCTAAGTTCTAGGGGACTGATGACCACAGCAGTTAAGTCCCATAGTGCTCAGAGCCATTTGAACGATTTTTTGATCAGTTCAATTGGACCAGATGACGCAGTCCATTCCATGTAAATACAGCCCACACCTTGCAGCAACCGCCAGCTTGCACAGTGACTTGTTGACACATTCGAACCCTACCACCAGCTCTTACCAACTAAAATCAGGATTATTCTGACCAGACCACGGTTTTCCTTCCAGTCGTCTAAGGTCGGACCGATATGGCCATGAGCCCTGGAGAGGCGCTGAAAGCGATGTCGTGCTGTTAGCAAAGGCACTCGCGTCTGTCGTCCGCTGCCACAGCCATTAACGCCAACTTTCGCCGCACTTCGTATCGGATACCTTTGTAGTACGTCCCACATTGATTTCTGCCGGTAGTTCACAGACTGTTGCTTGTCTGTTTGCACTGACACTTCTACGCAAACACCGCTGCCCTCGGTCGTGAAGTGAAGGCCGTCAGCCACTGCGTTGTCCATGGTGACAGTTAATTAAACATATAACACGTCAGCCTGAGTTGCAAATAGAAACCAATCTTTCCCTAGGTTTCATGCAAAATAATTTGGTCTTCTTCAGAAGCTACTGACACTAAATTATTGCATGCCAAAGTTTGCCATGGCAGGTATAAAACTATAGCACCGTAGTACCCACTCATTAATCTACATTACTTAGCTCAAGAGAAACAGCAGGCCCCACTGCGCGGACGAGGTCGGTAGGCCGCGAGGGCTGCGTCGGAGGTAATCGCAGCGAGCAGCTATGTACCGAGCACCGCTGATGGCCATACGCATGCGCGCGTCGAAATATAGATTCTTAACAGTAGCTACCTTCATGTTAGGAATTGGATTAATATAAACATTAAAACTGTTAATGGCGTAATATGTAACCGAATTTACTTCTGGGGAAAACGAGAACCCTATAAACGGATTCGGAGCCCGTAAGAAAGACTAGCTATTACTCGGCCAAATTATTCCTCAATTTTGAATATGTAAGTGTTCGACTAAGGAAAGTGGAGTCAGGCGTCGGCGACTGCAAAGGCAAAGTAACAGCAGGGCTGGTGGAGAAAAGGTTGAAAACCTTCGAAAAAGTTTGTATTTCTCAATTGTGTCTGGTCATTAGGGGGGATAAGACGTCAAACGGGCCGACTTACAGCACGAGAGGCATCACAGGACATTTTAATAACCAGTGTCTATACTTTTACAAATAAGTAGTTCCTACCCCCCTTAAGGAGGTTTTCTTTATCGAGCAACAGGTATTTAAAGATCTGCAACTGCTCAAGAATGTCAAGCCTAGTGCCTTTAACCTCGCAATTTAATAGCTGTGTGTTATGTGGTGGATTGAGAGCATGAGCCAATTGAACAAAGTGCTCGGCAAAAGTCGAGCCACACGTGCCATCACCACTTTTCGTGGGTGAATGTTCTTTATATCTAGCTGAGAGGGCTCTCTCTGTCTGGCCGATGTAATCTCGGGCAATCACTACAGTTAATTTTGTACACCCCAGAACGAAATAATTTGTCAATAGTATTCTTTAACGAGTGGACCAAGTTCTTTTTGAGGCTGTTACTCGTAGAATATGCAATCTTAAGGCCGTGGCTCTTTAAGAGTCGCCCTATTTTAGAAGATGCTTTGCCTATGAAGAGAATAGAAATGAAGCTAGAAGAGTTATCCTCTTGTGCGAAACCTAGTGTAGATGAGGTCACAGTTTTTTTATCTGTTTTCTTGTTAAAGAGCTGTCTCACAATTTCTGGTTAATATCCATTATTATAGGCGATAACTTCTAGAGTTTGTAACTCGTCTGCTGAAAGTGGAATGGCGAGAGCTCGGTGTATGGAAGAATGGAAGAAGGCCATTTTGTGAGCTTGGCGGTGTGTAGAGTCGGCTGGGATGATATTATCGGAGGCCTGAAATCTGGTATTCTGGACACACTCTTGACACTGTGGATCGCGGAATATTGAATTCGCTAACGATTTCTGAAATGGAGTGTCCCATGTGTCTAGCACCAACTACCGTTCCGTGTTCAAAGTCTGCTGATTCCTGTCGTGCAGCCATAGTCACGTCGGACACCTTCTCAGATGAATCACCTAAGTGCAAATGACAGCTCCGCAGACACACATGATAGAGGGTTGGACCCTCTGCTGGTAGCGAAGTCTTAGAGCCTTAGGGGCGCTTCTCCTTCTTGATTGGTGTGTGGGTGGGGGGGATGACATGGTGGTTTTGGTTTTGACTTGACTTTGTGCTGGTTAAATGACAGCTCCGCCAACGCACTGATCTATTGCACCTTGTGTACACGATACTATCGCCATCTGTGTTTGTGCATGTCGTCATCCCGTGACTTTAGTCACCTCACTGTACGTGTAGAAGTAGAAATTTTGCTGATTACCCTCGTTGTCTGCAGAAAGTTGTACAGCAGTGTAACTGGCCAGGCCCGTGTCTTGCAGAGCGGCGTGGTCGGTGGTGATCTCGCTGGCGCTGGCGGTCGTGGCGCTCCTGCTGCAGTACAAGTGGCGCCATCACTTGACCATGGGGGCCACCGTCACCTCACTGGACACGGCAACGCTGCCCATCTACCAGCTGCCCTTCCCTGCTGTCAGCGTCTGTCCCATCAACAAGGTGCATCGCAGCCATGCCCGGAGCCTGCTGCAGAACATGTTAGTACTGAATGAGATTTTCACTCTGCAGCGGAGTGTGCGCTGATATGAAACTTCCTGGCAGATTAAAACTGTGTGCCGGACCGCGACTCGAACTCGGGACCTTTGCCTTTCGCGGGCAAGTGCTCCACCAACTGAGCTACCCAAGCACGACTCACGCCCCATCCTCACAGCTTTACTTCTGCCAGTACCTCGTCTCGATCCGGCACACAGTTTTAATCTGCCAGGAAGTTTCATATCAGCGCACACTCCACTGCAGAGTGAAACTCTCATTCTGGAAACATCCCCCAGGCTGTGGCTAAGCCATGTTTCCGCAATATCCTTTCTTTCAGGACTGCAAGTTCTGCAAGGTTCGCAGGAGAGCTTCTGTAAAGTTTGGAAGGTAGGAGACGAGGTACTGGCAGAAGCAAAGCCGTGAGGATGGGGCGTGAGTCGTGCATGGGTAGCTCAGTTGATAGAGCACTTGCCCACAAAAGGCAAAGGTCCCGGGGTCGAGTCTCGGTCCAGCACACAGCTTTAATTTTTCAGGAAGTTTCATATTAGTACTGGTCGGCCTTCTTATATCTGCTTGTTTTGAGGAGCGTTGTTACAACTACATCCCACATCTAGTGTTGTTGTTGTGTTCAGGCCAGAGACTTGTTTGATGCAGCTCCCCATGCTACTCCATCCTGTGCAAGTCTCTTCATCTCCGAATAACTACGGCATCCTACATCCTTCTGAATGTGCTTAGTGTAATCATCTCTTGGTCTTCCTCTACGATTTTTACCCTACACGCTGCCCTCCAGTACTAAACTGGCGATCCCTTGATGCCTCAGAACATGTCCTACCAACCGATCCCATTTTCTAGTCAAGTTGTGCCACAAATTCCTCTTGTCCCGAATTATATTCAGTACCTCCTTAATAGTTACGTAATCTACCCTTCTAATCTTCAGCGTTCTTCTGCAGCACCACATTTCGAAAGCTTCTATTCTCTTCTTGTCCAAACTATTCATCGTCCATGTTTCACTTCCATACATAGCTGTATTCCATACAATCCTTTCAGGAACGACTTCCTGACACTTAAATCTATACTCGATGTTAACAAACTTATTTTCTACAGAAACGCTTTCTATGCCATTGCTAGTCTACATTTTACATACTCTCTACATCGAACATCAGCAGTTATTTTGTTCCCCAAATTGTAAAACTCATCTACTTTAAGTATCTCATCTCCTCATCTAATTCCCTCAGCATCACCTGATTTAATTCGACTACATTCCATTATCTTCGTTTTGTTTTTGTTTATGTTCACCTTATATTCTAATTTCAATACGCTATCCATTTCTTTCAGCTGCTCTTCCAGTTCCTTCGCTGCCTCTGACAGAATGACAATGTCGTCGGCAAACCTCAAAGCTTTTTCTTCTTCTCCATTGATTTTAATTCCTACTCCAAATTCTTCTTTTGTTTCCTTTACTGCTTGCTCAATAAACAGATTGAATAACATTTGAGATAGGCTACAACTCCCTTCTCAACCACTGCTTGCCTTTCGTGCCCCTCGACTCTTATAACTGCCATCTGGTTTCTGTACAAATTGTAAATAGCCTTTCGCTCCTGAATTTTTCCACTGCCACCTTCAGTTGGTGTTAGAAACTCGTATACCTTCACTGACAAAGAAAGCGTACACTCAACGGGTCAGTGACTTTGCTCCTGCTGTCTGACATCCTTAGATGTAACAAACGATGTTTAGTACAGGGCTATTCAAAAAGAAGGAACAGATTCCATACATTTATTGCTTCCAAACAGCGAAATATAGCAACACATTTCCAATATTCCTGGAGGGAGCAAAGTTCAAATTGTTATGCATTCAATGGGAACACTATGTGTTACACGACAGATATCAAAACGGTGGCTCATTTCCTGCCACAAACGAAGCAGTTGGTCTCGCGTTATAGAATTCACAGCTTCCACAATGCGATGTCGCAGACTTTCATGAGTTTAAGGCTTAGTGGGGTAAATACGCGGTCTTTTACATAACCCCAGAGACAAAAGACACAAGATGTAAGGTCTGGAGGCCAGGAAGATCGTCGGCGATTAAGTTCATCTTCTGCTACTCCTCTTCCAGTCCATTGGCCTGGAATGGTGTTATTCAGGTAACGCCAGACGTGCTTTTCTTGAAGGGTCGATAATTTCCATCGGACGATGCCGTGCAGCTGGCAGTTACGGACTTCTTCAGGCAGCAGGACTTGGTGTTTTAGCAGCGTGACCCTGATGCGTTACTAGGACGTTACCTCAATGCTCGCGGCGATTCTGTGTTATTGGAATATCGATACTGAAACGTACGGCCTCCGAATGGGTTTTAATCGCGCCTCATACACTGTTCTTAAGTGTTTCCAGGAAATCGAGTTGCAAGATTTTACGAGCCTGTTAAACAGGAGAATCCAGTTCAGGTTGTCACACTTGTTGATTGTCACAAATCTCAGTTCTCAGTCGCTGCTGCTTCCTAAAGATCGAAACACAAACCACAGTACGATCACAATGTTCTGAGTATGTCGTATACAGTTTCTAGTTCCAGGCGACAGTTTTCTGGATTTTAACGGTGTTTTGTTCTTCTACAGCTGTAAGTGTTCATCTTTTGATATAGTTAACACACTTTTATTCACGCTTCAGTCAATGAAGCGCTATTTTCTATTATTTTACAACAGTTGCACAGTGTTACACTTTACTAACATTAGAGGTAGGATCGCCCCAATCATTTCTGGAAATGTTTCAGAGTCGTAGTTTTATTTTCATCCAGGTAAACTGTGATTGCTATTTTTGTGGTCTTTAGTCAGAAGATTGATTTTATGGCGCTCAACATGCTACTCTACACCGAATAACTACAATCTACATCCTTTTGAATCTGCTTACTGCATTCACCTCTTGGTCTCCCTCTACGATTTTTACTCCCCGCATTCCTTTCCAACAGTAAATTAGGGATCCCTTCTTCTAGCTAAGCTGTCCCACAGTTCTCTTTACTTCCCAGTTTTATTTAGTACTTCCTCATTAGTTGCGCTATCTACGCGTCTTATCTTCAGTATTCTTCTGCACCACCCCATTTTAAAAACATCTGTTCTGTTTCCAGAATGAGATTTTCACTCTGCAGCGGAGTGTGCGCTGATATGAAACTTCCTGGCAGATTAAAACTGTGTGCCCGACCGAGACTCGAACTCGGGACCTTTGCCTTTCGCGGGCAAGGTACTGGCAGAAGTACAGCTGTGAGTACCAGGCGTGAGTCGTGCTTTGGTAGCTCAGTTGGTAGAGCACTTGCCCGCGAAAGGCAAAGGTCCCGAGTTCGAGTCTCGGTCGGGCACACAGTTTTAATCTGCCAGGAAGTTTCATCTGTTTTGTTCATCGTCCACGTTCACTTCCATACGTGTCTACATTCCAGACAAATACATTCAGAAAAAACTTCCTAACGCTTAAATCTATATTCGAGGTTAACAAATTTCTCAAGGATCTCGGACTGAATCGCTCACTGTTACTGAGGGACGCAGTGATCCGTTACCCGACAACGGCCGTGATTTTCCCCCGTTGTCCTTGAGTAGGAATGTTGCTGCCCATAATTCCGATGTTCCCGCGCTGATTTCTCACAACAAGCGTCGGCGAACACAGGATGATGCGGCTGATGAATCTTCCTTATTGGCTCGCCCTTCCGATGGGCCTCCGGTAAAGGACTCTCTTCCTCAGTCGGAAATCGTGGATGAGGAAGCCACAGGTGCTATCACGCCTTTGCAGAAGCTCCCTGACACCTTATCTGACGTTGTTCCTGCTACCGCGGCAGCCTCTTCGGAGACGCCCGTGACGGAACCTGCTTCTGGTTGCCACGTGTCTTCTCCGGTGCTCTCTGACACTTCTCCTATTGACTCTGTTTCGCATCCCCCTTCTGGAATTTCTGTCGCCCCCTCTGGGTCACAGCCTCCTCCCATCAAACAACTGATTGATTCTCCAGAGCCAGTGGATCCCGTTGTTATTCACCAACTGTCCCACCGTGAACCCATGTCTGCGGACGAGTGGGATGTAGAGGCCTCTCTCTCGCAATCTGACACGGAATGTCTACATGATGCTCCTACGCAGCCGAACGCTGCAGCGTCGGCACCGCGGAGCCGCAGTCGAATCCGTAAACAGCCACGGAGAGCCGCGTCACGGCCGAAGAAAAAGCAGTGGGAAGATGAGGGTTCTGTTTCGTAGTTTTTCTCTCTGTGGTTCAGCGCTTGTTTCTGGTATGATTACTTGTATGCTGCTCCGTCAGCTGACGGCTCTCTACCGATCTTTGTTTTTCTTTGTAGGTTGAAGTTCCATGCAAGCATATACATTTCTTACTCTGAATATTAACAGAATACGTTCTGAGCTTCGGCTCGCCGCTTTGAGACAGTTTATCTATCAGTCTGGGGCAGATGTTGTTTTTTTACAGGAAGTCCTATTCGACCAGTTTTCCATTCCTGGGTTCTCGACGTTTTTTAATGTCGCTTCCGAACTTTCTACGGGCACTGCCTTGTTTTATAGAGAAGGCATTCCGTTGATGAATTTCGAAGTTCTTGACAGTGGAAGGGGGATCGGGTGCACGTTTTATGATCTCAGTTTACTCCTTCTTTATGCCCCTTCTGGTTCGGGTTGTACTACCGCACGCTCGAGTTTCTATAAAGAAGAAGTCATTTACCTGCTTCGTAAATCCCCGACAAAGATAATTTTAGGTGGGGACTTCAATTGTGTTCTACGGCCGGTAGATCAGTCTCCTAATTTTAATTTCAGTAAAGAACTCGACGACCTTGTGCGCTCCTTGCACCTGCGTGACGTGTGGGTTTCTCGCTATCCTACACTTGTGCGACATACCTACTTTACTCCCACGTCTAGCAGTCGCCTCGATCGCTTTTACCTTTCCGATTCCTTGTGTGGGCAACTTCTGGCTGTTGATGTGATACCAGCCTGTTTTACTGATCACTGCGCTGTAGCCGTTACGTTTAATTACGAGCGACAACCGGTAAAATTGTTTCGTCCTCCTTGGATGCTCAATATCGCGTATTTGCAAGATACCTCCCTTGGTATCGTCCTGGAGGACATTTGGACACGTTGTTCTCGTACTATGGACCGGTACCCGTCTATCGTGGCATGGTGGACACTGTATGCAAAACCTCACATCCGTAGGGCTCTCATGCGTTTTGGGGCTGCGAAGGTGGCAGAAGATCGACGAACGCAAGAATTTTACTATTCTGTCTTACGTCAACTGTACGATAGTGCTACGCATGCTCCCCTCCGGGTTACTGATATACAGCGCATCAAAGCCAAATTGCTGCAGCTCAAACGCATTCAAATGGAGGGCCTGCGGACGAGGTCTCAACCACGTTCCCTTCTACAAGAGGAACTGACGTCACTCTACCATCTAGTCCGTTTACGGTCGCGCCGGAAACGTGGGTGCCTTGCCTCCCTCACAACCGCTGACGGCCGCGTGTTCACCTCTCACCGCGACATTTCTGACTTCGTTTACACCTATTTTACTGATCTGTACGATACTCATGTCCCGGCGGAAACCTCTCTTGACGACTTTACCTCCTTGCTGCCTCGCGTCGTCACTCCTCAATTAAACGACGCCTTTCTGTGTCCCTTTCAGAAGGATGACATATATGATGTTGTTGCAGGATCGCAGTCCCGCAAGTCGCCTGGATTAGATGGTATTCCTAAGGAGTTCTATGTTCAATTTTGGCCGCTCATTGGTGACACCTTAACGTCAATGGTAAATGAAGTGATGCGGGGAGTCTCACTTCCTGCTCCTTTTCAGGAAGGCAGAATGGTCCTCCTCCCGAAATCCACAGGTCGACCTGCAATTGATTCCCTCCGTCCTATTACTCTCCTTAACTTTGATTATAAACTTGTCGCTCGAGCAATTAATATCCGTCTCTCTAAGCTGCTCGATACCATTATTGCCGCCCACCAAAGCTGTGTGCCTGGACGCACGATACTGACTTCCGTTCTCGAATGTCGCGATGTAATCTCGGTGGCGGCTGCCGCTAATATCCCAGGGGCTTTGCTTTTTCTTGATTTCCAAAAAGCGTTCGATCGCGTCAGCCATGATTTTTTATCGAGAGTGCTCACCGCTGTCGGCTTTAATAATGATGCTCGACAAGTCTTAACTAATCTTTTTACCGGTATCAGTGTCTCGGTGATTGTGAACGGTCACCCTACCCCCCGGATATCGATCAGACGGGGGTTACCCCAGGGAAGCCCCTTATCCATGTCACTTTTTGTTCTATCCTTAGAGCCCTTACTTCGCCATCTCACCATGCACTTACGTGGCTGGAATATATTGGGGGAAATTTTTGCAGTCCGTGCATACGCCGATGACGTCATAGTTTTAGTACGACATGCCGAGGATATACCGCGACTTAAGGATACCTTGGATTCATTTTGTGGTCTTGCTGGTGCTCGCATTAATGATCGCAAATGCACGTTCCTGCCGTTGAGAGGCTTTGATCATGTCGTCATTCCTTGGGCGACGGTTGTCGATCGCCATAAGACCTTGGGGATCATAGTGGATCGTAATCCGATCAAAATGGCGGCACTAAATTGGCGTGAGGTTACGAGTCGTGTTCACGGGGCGATCCTTGAACATGACCGCCGTTCCCTTAGCCTCCTTCACAAGGCACGGGTTTTAGAGACCTATGTCTTCAGTAAAATATACTACGTTGCGCAGGTCTTCCCGCTTCCCGCGATGATGGCCCGCAGGCTGAAACAGCTGTCTAGTCGATTTCTGTGGCGCCGCCATGTCTTCCGTGTCCGATATGAAGTTGTGGCCAGGCCTCGGAAGCTTGGAGGATTGGGTCTTTCAGATATCAAAGTGAAGACGTCCATCTTATTTGCCCGCCGCAATGTTTTAACCTGTACGCGGGCTCCGCATTCAGTCACCTCTCGTTTACTTTCCCGCCTCCGGCCGGCCAGTCTGACCCCTCCTGTTGATGTTGGACGGATTAATCCTAAATTGCGGCACATTCGTGAATACTTTGTACTTGTCGGTATTCTGGGTGCTGATATACTTTCTATGACGCATATAACTACCAACATGCTACAAATCCGTTGGGGTACAGCATGTTTCCCTTCTTCTGTTGAACTTGCTTCCCCGTCAACGTCATGGAAAACGGTCTGGTCTCATCTTAGTCTTCCCATTTTGCCGATGGAGATTGTTTCAACGTGGTATAAGGTCATTTACCGTCTGATACCTACTGGTGATCGTCTTTTTCGTATTGGCCTTCGTCCGACTGATCAGTGTGAGGAATGTCATCAAACTGACACCTTACTTCACAGGCTAGTTGCTTGCGGACGGGATCATTGGCTCTGGGTCCGCCGTCAATTAGCTTTTCTTACTAGAGGGCCTGAAACCGCATTCCCAGACGACATCTTCTTACATCCGGACATCTCTTATTTTCCTCAGACGAAAACGAACACGATTGTTTGGCTCTTGGGTTACTATGTCCATTACGTCATTGAAGGCGGTAATGACCCAGATCCCCGCGTTTTTCACCATTATTTGTCAACTGCGCATTGGAAATGGCAGCGGTTACCACAATACCGAACGCTTTTTGCGAATATGCTTTTTCTTGTGTTTAACCGTCAAGGGGTTGGTTAAGTTCCCCTGTGATTCCTGTTTCTTCCCTGAGCTCGAGTCCCCTCCCTTGTTGTATTTTTTCGTAATTTTTTTTTCTCTCTCTATTTTGCATGTATATATATACACCCAAAATTCATACGGGTGGGGTAACGGGTTGGTCTTCCCCTTCAGAAGAAATGTTTTATTTGTGTTTCACCTAATTTGTTGATTTTCTTTTTGCAGCTAATATTAAATGATGATTTGACTATGGTTGTCTGAATTCTCGTGATATATACCAAGTCAATCTGATAATAAAAAAAAAAAAAAAAAAAAAAAGTTGGTAGAGCACTTGCCCGCGAAAGGCAAAGGTCCCGAGTTCGAGTCTCGGTCGGGCACACAGTTTTAATCTGCCAGGAAGTTTCATCTGTTTTGTTCATCGTCCACGTTCACTTCCATACGTGTCTACATTCCAGACAAATACATTCAGAAAAAACTTCCTAACGCTTAAATCTATATTCGAGGTTAACAAATTTCTCTTCTTAAGAAACGCTTTTCTTGTATTTGCCAGTCAGCATTTTATATCCTTTCTACGTCCGTCATCATAAGCTATTTTACTGCCCAAATGGCAATACTCACCTACTGCTTTAAGTTTCTCGTTTCCTAATCTAATTCCCTCATCATCACTTGCTTTAATTTGACTACATTGCGTTACCTTCGTTTTGCTTTTGTCGATGTTCATCTTATATTCTATTTCCAAGACACTGTCCATTCCGTTCAACTGCTCTTCCAAGTTCGTTGCTGTCTCTGATAGAATTACAATAGCATCAGCAAACCTCAAAGTTTTTATTTCTCCTCTCTAAACTTTAATTCCTTCGCCAAATTCTTAATTGGTTTCCTTTATTGCTTTCTTAAAGTACAGATTGAATAACATCGGGGATAGGCTACAACTCTGTCTAACTCCCTTCTCAACCACTGCTTGCCGTTCATGCCCCTCGACACTTATAACTGCCACCTGGTTTCTGTACAAACTGTAAATAGTCTTTGACTCCCTTATTTTACCTGTGCCAACTTTACAATTTGAAAGACATTTCTCCAGTGAACATTTTAGTCTATAGTTGCTATAAATGTAGGTTTGCCTTTCCTGAACCTATATTCTGTGAGAAGTCGTAGAGTCAGTATTGCCTCGCATGTTCCTACATTTCTCTGGAATCCAATCTGATCTTCCCCGAGGTAGGCTTCTACATCTTTTTCAATTCTTCTGTAATCAATTCATTTCAGTATTTTGCAAACATGACTTACTAAACTGATAGTTCGGTAATATTCACACGTGTCCTCACCTGGAGAGAAGGATGATCTTCACTATGCAGGGTTAAATCTGACTTTGGCACAGAAAGGAGTAAATTATGCTGCCACAAAAGTCTTTGGTCACCTACCAAACAGCACCAAAAGCCTGACAGATAGCCAACTAACATTTAAAAATAAATTAAAAGAATTTCTAGATGACAACTCCTTCTACTCATTGGCTGAAGTTTTAGATAGAGCCGGCCGCGTTGGCCGTGCGGTTCTGGCGCTGCAGTCCGGAACCGCGGGGCTGCTACGGTCGCAGATTCGAATCCTGCCTCGGGCATGGGTGTGTGTGATGTCCTTAGGTTAGTTAGGTTTAAGTAGTTCTAAGTTCTAGGGGACTTATGACCTAAGATATTGAGTCCCATAGTGCTCAGAGCCATTTTTTTAGGTATAAATTAAGGTAAAAAAACTTCAGTGTCATGCAATATTTTGTGTAATGTAATATCTTGTACAGACATCTTTTATTAACCTGACACGTTCCACATCATTACGAAGTGTCGTAGTCATGATCTATTTAACAAGTATTAATCTAATCTAATCTGCTTTCTTTGGAATTGGAAATATTACGTTCTTTTTGAAGTGTGAGGATATTTCACCTGTCTCACACTTTTTGCTAAAGTTTAAGATGACAGTATATGTGAAGAGGTGCACCTTCATCGTGCAAATAATGTGAAGAAAATTCAACGCATTCCGTTAACTTCCCCATATTCTGGCCCACTGTTCTCGACAATTCTTTTTGATACATTCGTATACAATGTCTAGGTTAATATATTTCAAAATATTAATTTGGAAGTTTGTCCTTCAGAACCAAATCTTTAGCCTATGTCTAATACACTATTTCTTTAAATTTGGTGCCGTCCGGGGTGGCCGAGCGGTTCTAGGCGCTACAGTCTGGAACCGCGCGAACGCTACGTTCGCAGGTTCAAATCCTGCCTCGGCCATGGATGTGTGTGATGTCCTTAAATTAGTTAGGTTTAAGTAGTTCTAAGTTCTAGGGGACTGATGACTTCACCAGTTATGTCCCATAGTGCTCAGAGCCATTTTTCATTGTTTCCCTCTTGCTCTCTATTACAGCCACTGCCTCATTCATTCCTTTTCACTGCTGCTGTCTCTTCTCACCGTCACTATCTGTCTCTTCCTCGGTTTATTGTCATAGGCTCTGTCACTCATTATCATTGGCTCTCAACCACATCCACTTCCTTCTTCCTTTATTTCTCTCCCACTGGAACTGTCTCCTTCACACTTTTCCTGGCACTCTTCTGTCACTATCTACTATGTTCCACTGCCATTGTGTCCCTGTCTTTCTCTCACACTTTCGCTTTCTTCTTCACTCTTTCCATATCACAAGCAATTTCTACTATCTTCCAGTATTTATTAATTTTCCATCTATTTCCCACTGCAACTCTTTCCGTCGCTCTCAGCATAAAAGGGCTCGAATATATTCGAGCACCAAAATTTTTAGAAAAATTTTTAAATGACGAAGGCAGAATGAGGCAGCTGGAACCTCACTTTTCAGTCACAGTCCTCTAAATAACAGCATAAGCGCCTTTTGTGTGCTCCGATAGTAAAAGTTTTCCGCTGGTTCAATTGAGCACGTGTACAAACTCGGTATAATGACCACATAATGGTATTTAGCTACCAACTGAGCCGATTTCTAAACGCTTCTGAAAATAAATTTTGAATTTAATTTCAGAAAATCCAAATTTTTAGACTCAGGATGCTACACAACGTGGAAATATTGTCATTCTTACTGCTTGCACATATTTTGCAATGATAACTATTAAAAGTACAGAAAAGACTTTAAAATGTTACTACGCGACATGATGCACTTTGAAAATTTTACGAGAACGAGCGCCATGCTTATATGCTTTTTCCCATGAATTATTTCAATTCGCCAGGAGGATCAGTGAACCGCTAACTTCAATTAGGACTGAAAAAAAGATTTAATACCGGAGGTGTATTAAGCAACTACATTTTACTCTCGCTTACAGTAGTGCACACCGGACAGACATTACGCTAGGACCACATAACACAGCTTCTGGCTTTAATGATAATCCTGATTCGACGAGGAAGAGAATCCATAAGTTCCTTCATACATACCATATCAAGCTGAAGCCACTCATGGATGGATGATTAGATCTCATAGAGCTACCAAACTGCAGGGATGTTGATTGTTACCTTTCACCTGTTGTTCCAAGTAACCCTAGATTTATTCTATGCGATTAACATCGAGTAATTTAATTGCCGACTCCAGATTCTGTAGGGTGCCTGATTTTTTTGTTAAACCAGGAACATATGTGTGCAGTCCTGTGAACACGGTCGTGTTGCCGGCCGCGGTGGTCTAGCGGTTCTAGGCGCTCAGTCCGGAACTGCGCGACTGCTACGGTGGCAGGTTCGAATCCTGCCTCGGGCATGGATGTGTGTGATGTCCTTAGGTTAGTTAGGTTTAAGTAGTTCTAAGTTCTAGGGGACTGATAACCAAAGATGTTAAGTCCTATATGCTCAGAGCCATTTGAACCATTTGAACGGTCGTGTCGTCTTGGGAGGTGGGAGTGTCCATAATATAAAGTTACTCATTGTGAAAATGTAGAAGTAAAGTCAATAATTGATCATTGAGAATGTTCAACTTCTGAATCATGTTCACGATAATCTGAATGAGTGGGTTAAAGTCATGTTATGAAAAGGATCCCCAAAACATCACACAACCGCCTACCGCAGAGTTATACTCTCCACACACTGAGTGTTAAACGCCTCATTGGGCTGCCAGAACACTCGACGCCTTGTATAATTTGAATAGAGGCACTTGTTGGACCACACTACACACCTTCAGTCAACTGCTGTCTAGTTTCTGTGATGTTTGAAAAGATTGAAGACGTGCAGCTTTTGTCCCGCTTTAAGGAACGACTCCAGATGTCTATTACATGCAGTTCTCTTCCCATTGTTCGCTCAGAAACTGGTTGAGACAGACCTGCATTCACTGACAGCAGTAATTCCTGACGGGGTTTGAAGCCTATTGTCACTGCCAAGGTCCCCTGTCCCCGCCGCGTAGGATATATTTACGGCCGCCATTCTTATACAGATTACATGACTGGACGTGGCACACCATTCCTTGTAGACAGCCAAAACTCGGGTTACTTCATTCACGGCGTGGTGATAGGAACGTCACGACACGATTGCTCCTAACTACCACTCTCTCAAAATCTCTACATTGACCCATCTTAATGCACTGATTCCCTACAACCGAAAGCAAACTTATACTCATCACTTGACGTCCATGACTTACCCTATATCGGACTGTAAACATGACGTGTTTGCTTCTCAGGTACCTGCCTGAAGGTATGAGCCTGGACCGGGGAGTTCAGGAACTGGGAAAGCTCGTCGAACTGATCGAACCACGAGAGAAGGATACTGACCACCTGAGGTTGGCCCAAGCCATCCTGGACCTTAACAACGTGTCTCTGGACGTCTTCATGAGGAAGGTGAGCTCTTGTTAGGAGCCAACAAGAAATGGTTTTGGCGTGTGATTTATTTCTTGTTCGGATTACTTCAGTAATCTTCTAATCAACCCATTACATCTGCAAAAAAGATATTATGTTTGTTAGACTTGCCAGTATAAAGGCAACGCGGAAGACAATTAAAAGTCCTTAGCTTGCATTATTCTGGGGAAGGTTGGGGACAGAGGAGTGATGTAACTTACATCACTGAAAAATTGAAATAGGTTATCCTGGCTAGTGGTGGAAATGAGAACTCGTTTAATAAAGTGCAGAACAACCTCACAACAGTTACTAATTAAAAATACAACGGTGGCTAGTAATCAAAATTTAAATAATTGTCTGACAGGGCAGTTAAACATTAGACAGTTGACAATGAATGCTTTGTTCCACTCCCTTGAAAGAATGCTCCTTCGCTGGTCGCAGTCTACCAATACTTAGGGTCTTTCGCAACTATTCGCAAAATGTAATATACTGCATAGCAGATACTTTGATGATCCAGAAAATAAATCAAATTAGGATTTAGCCGAGACAGGAGGTTATAATCTATAGACCTACTAACAAGGGAAAGGTCTAATCTGACTTGTCGAAACATGTCCTGAATATTTTTGTTCCGGAAGATTACACCGAATGAAAAAATCTTTCAAAATGTTTACTGCTAAAACGCACTACAAGTATTTCTTGAGATATGAACCGTGTAAAGCTGCTCGTGAGAGGCAGTGTACTGTTACGATGAAGATCGACTAGACTGGTCCCTCCAAATAGCAACTGAGATAAACATAGCTGGTTTCAAGGCTTCTTCGATCTGGTTAAGCACGTTCAAGAAATCGTACATTACCGGAAGCCTCAAGTCACAAAACAACGATGTTTACTTCAAGTAAAGCTGAAGAGGAGGAGCCATTAATTCGTAGCTGGCGAGAAGACGAAGGCTGCTATTATCCCTATATCCGCCGCCTCTAGTCTGCACAGTTTCACTATGTCCAGCATCTAGAATTTTTTTCGCCACACTAGTGAGAACTAAAACTGAGAACAATGCAATCTGTTCTCGAAATACTATAACAAACGTATTCTACCCTCTCTCAATGCCTATTTAATTATTTGTCCATATCGAATGAGAGCTCGATTTTCAAATTATGAAGTTGTATTGCATACCCCTGTAATAGCACATTTTCTACTCTGGAACAATGTCAACATTATCGAGTGCTTCAGTTACTTTCTTTCAACTCCTGATGAGACTAAGGTTACCTTAATTTTAGGGGATCGTTTGTCGTAGCCGCACAGATGTATTAAACTTGACGAATTTGAGTGTTAACACAAGTAACGAACATATATTTAAAAAACAGAAAATACTCTTATTCTGAGCCGGCCGCTGGTGGCCGAGCGGTTCTAGGCGCTTCAGTCTGGAAACGCACGACCGCTACGGTCGCAGGTTCGAATCCTGCCTCGGGCATGGATGTTTGTGGTGTCCTTAGGTTAGTTAGGTTTAAGTAGTTCTAAGTTCTAGGGGACTGATGACCTTATATATTAAGTCCCATAGTGCTCAGAGCCATTTGAACTATTTTTTGAATCTTATTCTGACCTTGTCGTCTGTAAGCTTAGTCGATGAACATTTCTCTCCCAAGAAGAGCTCGCTCTAAATGAGTCTTCAAAAACTGAAATTATTGGTTTTGCAGCAAGAGAAGGCGCTTTTTATGTATAATATAAATAGTTCTGTGCTTGCTGCGGAGGATGGCCACGCAAACAAACTCGTTAAACTGAAATCAGTTTGTTAATGGTCGAACAGTTTTGAAAATTCGTGGCATTCCTTGGTAATGTCAAATGGTACTATCTTCATTTTAAAGAAATATTTGAAAATAAAACAGAATGGCCACATCATCCATCGCTTATGTGGAAGAGAATTTAGGTGAATTCCCCTCTAGAGGATACTGTAATTTTTATACGTATTTGAGCCTATGTCTATAATTTATTAATAATAGAGAGACGTAACATGTTTTAAAAGACTGTAATATCGACAGAAGGTTGTCCAAAACTTCACAAGAAAGCTAGTACTGATTCGAGAGAGAAAAGGCTGCAAAGCGTTTGTTTAAGTTGAACAGTGTATTCAGAGACTATCAAGAAATAGCAAAAACTTTCACCTTTAAAAACAATTCTGAGTCAGCTGCCCAGTGATGTTACACCACATGTCTGCAGCTGAAAGTTCCTTTTCTGTAGTGATAATTCACTAGCATAGCGTTCAATTTCCTTACTTCGTATCTGAAGTCAAATTCCAATTCATTCTCATGTCGCGGTTACAGCTCTGACACATGGTCATATGTTGTAGTCACAGTAGTTGCACACTGTGATGGTATTCGAATTGTGGAACTAAGAATAACAAAGTCTTACTAAACGGCTTATTCATTCCATAAGAGATACTTCGTTTCGTTTCAGTACTGCGTAACACTCTTGCGCTAAGAAAGACACTACTGTGTTAAACAGTCCCAGGAGCAATAACTTCTCGTTCGTGACTCGGAAATGACTGTGCGAGTTCCTGAAACTAATCGTAGAGCAGAATTGCTACGTTCCATGTATGTGGATCCACGGATCGTTAGCGGCGACTGGTTGCGTTTCAGGCGGGACCAATCTCTGCACATGTAAGCTCGATGCATCTCCATTTACGTGAGATCACTAGTGACATGATAAAGGGGGTAGATATTACACTGCTAGAAACGCTAAATGAAGCATTTCCTATCGATTTCAATGTATTGTGTAGGAGAAATATTCACACATCTTTGAATGACAACCTAGTGGCCTTTATATGTCGATGAAAATACATCAACGAATCTTCTCCTATTATTCGACTAAGCTCCATACAAAATACTGAAAGTTAATCGTTTAATCTCAATTCAGTACGATAAAAAAGCAGAAAGTCTACTTCCAAATGTGTAACGTTAGTGCTGAATCTAGCGGAAAGACAGGTAAAGAAGACTTTGAAACATTGTTTCAACATGAATTTGCAGAATTGATTAACGAACTCAGTTCCTTGTTCACTGTTAGAATGCTCAAAAGAACGTATCTATTTGGCTGACTAAGAGATAAGAACCATAATCACTATTCCTGGAAAAAGGCTAGTTGTTATAAGGCTTTTTTCCCGAACTGAACGTTTGTTTCATGTGTAGCTAGACTTTTTTCGAACTGAAAATTTATGGCACACAAATACTCATTTTTACCAAGCATCACTTCGAAGTTTCTTAAACTATAATTTATGATAAAATGTCTGCAACAAAACCCCTTTGTATGCTCTAGATCAACCAGATGCTGAATTCTTTCAAAGCAGTTACTATACATTCGACAATATGAAGTCCTTATTGTTCATCTTAAATCAACAGAGCGTATACATCGTCCTTACAAACATGTTTGCCATTGAGTTACAATGTCGTAGTGTGGATGACATCTACACCCATGGCCGTGCTCAAGATGGGGAAACTGACGCTCCCCCTACCCCCGTTGAACTTGAAGTGTACTGTTTATTCATGTATTGAGTGGATAATCGTCAATTTTCTAGGGTGCAATAAGCTTTTTTGTCACCTATAGAATATAGTTCTTATGACACGATATTTCTCCTAAACTGGCAAACTGATTTACACAAGAAATTACAATTTTAGAGCTTTGCCCCTCCCCCTGGGAAAAATTCTGCGGAAACCCGATTACATCTATGTCCACACACTGTATGTCACGCTCTGAAACACACGCCAGTCTTGTTTTCGTGACTCCTGCGGGAGCGATTCGTAGAAGGCCGTAGCATATCCCTAGGTTCATCGCTTAATGCCGGTTCTTCAAACATTTTAAGTAGGAATTGCCCTGATACTCAGCGTCTGTCTTCAAGAGTCTGACAGTTCAGGTTTTTCAGCATTTGAGGGACTCTCTTCCGTGATCCAAACAACTAAATTTCTCCTGCAACTTTTGGTTTGCGTTCAGCATCCCGATTTCCCTTCTGTGGAACTCATCTATTGTTGAGTTCTGCTTTAATCATGCCCCCGGCAATATTCACGATCTCTTTTTACATAAAATTGTTACTGTGACTATTTTCGAAATTTGTTGATTAATTCTTTTCCCGGAAGTATTACGAGGGTTGGAACTTAAATAGTGGCAACTATTTATTCATAACCGATACAATAGAGTTACATGTTTACACGTGGTACTGTCCTTCAAAGTAGTCACCAGCGTTGTGTAGAACCCGTTTCCAGCGATGTGGAGGCGCAGTATACCGTTAGCAGAGCCTGTTCTGTTGATGGTGCGAATGGAGCGGTCTACTGCCTGTCGAATCTGTGGAACAGTTCTGAAGCGAATGCCACGAAGTGGTACCTTCATCCTCGGAATCAGATCAAAGTCACAAGGACTTAAGTCCGTGGAGTATGGTGCATGGCACAGTACTTCCCAGTCCCATCGACCGAACAGAGCAGCCACAGCTTGCGCTGTATGCGCCCTCGCATTGTCGTGTAAAATGATGGGTGGGTTGCGCAGAAGAAGTCGCCGCTTCTTTCGCAAAGCTGGTCGCAGTTGATGCTCCAAAAACGAACAGTAATACTGTGCATTGACGGAGTGCCGTGGAGGAACGTAATGCGTTAGGGTGAGACCATCACAGTCGTAGACGAGAATCACCATAACTTTAGACCGCTGGATTCGCACTATCAAGAGAACAGGCTCTGCTAACGGTATATTTAGTACGCCTTCCACGTTGCTGGCAACGGGCTCTACACAACGCTCGTGACTACTTTGAAGGACAGTAACAGGTACAAATACGTAACTCCTTTGTATCGGTTGTGAATAAATAGTTGCCACTGTTTAAGTTCCAACCCTCTTATAAACCAGAAAATTCAAAACTTTCGGTAGTATTAGTCTCATACACACTACCCGATCAAAGATATCCAAACACATATTAGTGGGCAATAATATGGGTTGTGTTCACACTTCGCCTTCATGACTACTTGAGCTCTGTTGGGGACACTTTCAGTGAGGTGTTCGAATCTCTGTGAGAGGATGGCAGCCCGTTCTTCCTCAAGAGCATAAACCAGACAAGGTAGTGATGTTGGACACTATGATCTGGAGCGATATCGACTTTCACCTAACAACCTCTTGTGAAATAAGTAAAACTATTAAATCTTTGAAAAATAAATGTTCTGTTGGAGTAGATGACATCTCTAATAAGATATTAAAACAATGTGCAGCAATTACAGCTGATGTTCTGAGTCACATATGTAATGCATTACTAACTCAAGGTATTTTCCCAGACAGGTTAAAATATGCCATTGTCAGACCTCTCTACAAAAAGAGAGACACCACAGATGTCAATAATTATCGGCCAGTATCCTTAGTTACAGCATTTTCAAAAATCTTCGAGTAAGTAATGTACTCAAGAGTGGTTATCGATCTCAACAGTAATGGGATACTTAGTAAATCACAGTTCGGATTTCAAAAATGCTGTTCCACTGAGACAGCAATATACAATTTCACTGTCCACATAATAGAGTCTTAAAATAGTAAAATGTCACCAATAGGAATTTTCTGTGACTTGTCCAAAGCATTTGATTGTGTGAATAGTGACATTATGTTACAGAAATTACAATTATATGGTATAAATGGAATAGCATTTTTTTTGTTTTGGTTTTGGGGCGCAAAACTGCTATGGTCATTAGCGCCCGGTCTGTGACTTAGGAAACGGTAAAAAACGAAAATTGAAAGCAGCAGCAATGGGAACGAAACTCAAAAAATTGGGGAAACTAAAAGCAGAAAGAAAGCTTAAAAATCCACTACAGAAGGGGATTGGTTGTCCCCAAAAAGAGCTTCAAATGACTGACGTCATCTCACTGGCACTAATAAACTCGAGAACGCGATCGGCCGAGCGCGAGTCATCTGCTAAAATGGACGATATATCAGGCGACAGCTGGAGACGGGCGCGTAACGGAGTAAAATAGGGGCACTCAAGTAAAAGTTGTCTTACCGGCCACAGCTGAGAGCAGTGGGGGCAGAGTGTGGGAGGATCGCCGCTTAAAAGATGTCGATGGCTAAAAAGACAGTGCCCTATCCGGAGTCTAGTTAAAATTACCTCCTCCCGATGACGCGTTCGGGAGGAAGAGGTCCAAGCACAGGGAAGAGCTTTTACGTCCCGCAATTTATTATGGGGAAGTGTCGACCAATGTGCGTGCCATAAAAGAACAACACGACGACATAAAACGCTCCGTAGATCGGTGAAAGGAATCGATCGAATAGCTGGCCGAAGAAGAGAGGCTTCAGCCTTGGCCACTATATCGGCCGCCTCATTGCCACAGATACCAACGTTTCCTGGGAGCCAGAGGAACGCCACCGAGACGACCCCCAAATGAAGCAAGCGCAGGCAGTCCTGAACCCGGTGGACCAGAGGGTGGACAGGGTAGAGAGCTTGGAGACTGAGGAGAGAGTTGAGAGAATCTGAACAGATAACATACTGTATCCGCTGATGGCGACGTATGTGTTGGACAGCCTGGAAAATAGCGTAAAGCTCCGCAGTATAAACCGAACACTGGTCGGGAAGCCGAAATCGATTTGGGGTGTCGCCAACAATATAGGCACTCCCTACACCTAACGATGTTTTCGAGCCATCAGTGTAAATAAATGTGGCTTCCTTCATTTGTGCACATAGAGCAGCAAATGCCCGACGATACACAAGTGAAGGGGTACCAACCTTGCGAAATTGACAAAGGTCACGGAGCAGGCAGATCCGGGGACGGAGCCAAGGCGGTGCAGTACCCCAAGTTGTCAAGATGGTTGTAGGAAAGCGGAAGGAAAGAGAATGAAGCAGTTGACGGAAGCGGACTCCCGGTGGTAGTAGGGAGGAAGGGCGGCCTGCATACCCTACATCCAAGGATGCGTCGCAGAAAATTTCATGAGCCGGATTAGCAGGCATGGAAGACAGCTCGCCGATTGGACAGCGGAAGTTCAGCAGTCTCAGCATAAAGGCTTTCCACAGGACTGGTGTAGAAAGCTCCAGACACTAAACGTAATCCACGGTGGTGGACAGAGTCGAGACGCCGAAGAATAGACGGGCGAGCAGAGGAGTAAACTATGCTTCCATAGTCCAATTTCGAGCGCACTAAGGCGAGATGGAGGCGGAGAAGAACCACTCGGTGCGTTCCCCAGGAGGTACCATTCAGGACACGAAGGGTGTTGAGGGATCGCAGACAGCGAGCCGAAAGGTAGGAAACGTGGGAGGACCAGCACAGTTTCTGTCAAACATAAGACCCAAGCATTTAGCGACGTCCGAAAACAGAAGGTGGACAAATCCTAGATGTAAGGAGGGTGGAAGAAACTCCTTACGTCGCCAAAAATTAACACAAACGGTCTTACTGGGAGAAAAACGGAAGCCGGTTTCGATACTCCAAGAGTGGAGGCGATCGAGACATCCTTGAAGACGTCGTTCAAGAAGGCTGGTCCGTTGAGAGCTGTAGTAGATCGCAAAATCGTCCACAAAGAGGGAGCCTGAGACATAAGGAAGGAGACAATCCATAATCGGATTTATGGCAATGGCAAACAGTACAACACTCAGCACGGAGCCCTGGGGTACCCCGTTTTCTTGGGAGAACGTACGGGAGAGAGTGGTGTTCACGAGCACTCTCAATGTGCGCTCTGCCATAAATTCGCGAAGAAAAAGGGGCAGCCGACCTCGAAAGCCCCAAGAGAACAGTATGCGGAGGATGCCTGTCCTCCAACAGGTATCGTATGCTCTCTCCAGATCAAAAAATATTGCTACTGTTTGGCGTTTCCGGAGAAAATTGTTCATGATATAAGTGGAGAAAGCAACAAGATGGTCAACTGCAGAACTATGCTTTCGGAAACCGCATTGGGCAGGTGTTAAAAGACTGCGGGACTCCTGCCACCAAGCTAAACGGCAATTCACCATACGCTCCGATAGCTAGAGGGGAGATGTTTGTCCTTTCCAGGTTTCGGAACAGGAACGACGATAGCTTCCCGCCATCGTCTGGGAAAAGTACTGTCGGTCCAAATTCGATTATAAAGGCGAAGGAGGTAACGCAGACTATGGGTTGATAAATGCAGCAACATTTGGATGTGGATACCATCCGGTCCTGGGGCGGAGGAGCGAGAAGAAGAGAGTGCATGTTGGAGTTCCCGCATGGAGAAAACAGTATTATAGCTTTCGCGATTTTGAGAAGAGAAAGCAAGAGGTTGCACTTCTGCTGCACGTTTCTTCGCGAGAAACGCTGGCGGTTAATTTGAAGAGCTCGAAATCTTATGAAAGTGTTGACCCAATGAGTTAGAAATTGCGACGGGGTCCACTTCTGTATCATGCTCCCACAGTGAGCCCAGAGACCGGGGAGAAACTAGGCGCGCCTGATAACCGTCGACTCGACTCCAAACTTCCGAGGAGGGAGTGAAGGTGTTAAATGAGCTAGTAAAGAATTTCCAGCTTGCCTTTTTGCTATCGCGGATGACGCAACGGCATCGCGCAAGAAACTGCTTATAGCGGATACAGTTGGCCAAAGTAGGATGGTGGCGGAAAACGCGAAGAGCACGTCGCCGCTCACGTATGGCGTCACGGCATGCCTCGTTCCACCAAGGAACTGGGGGACGCCGGGGCAAATCGGAGGTGCGTGGAGCTGAACGTTCCGCAGCTGTAAGAATAACGTCTGTAATATGTGTGACCTCAGCGTCGACGCTAGGAAAGTGACGGTCATCGAATATCGCTAGAGACGAAAAAAAGGGTCCAATCGGCTTGGGCAAACTTCCAGCGTCGCGGGCGTATATATGTCAGTTGAGGCTGCAGTCTAAGGACACATGGAAAGTGGTCACTCGAGTGTGTATCAACAAGGGCGAACCATTCGAAGCGCCAAGCTAGCGGAACAGTACGGACCGAAAGGTCCAAATGAGAGAAATTTGTCGTGGAGGCTGACAAAAATGTAGGGTCCCCAGTGTTGAGGCAAACTAGATCCGCTTGGTGGAAGACGTCTAGCAATAGTGAATCACACGGACAAGGATGTGGAAATCCCCAAAGCGGATGGTGGGCATTGAAGTCCCCAACCAGCAAATAAGGGGGTGGAAGCTGACCAATAAGACGAAGGAGATCAGCTCGTGCCATTGGTGTGGACGATGGAATGTATACAGTACAAAGAGAAAAGGTCTATCCAGAAAGGGATAGATGGCTTGGAAGGAAGTGTTTAAGCGGATTGGGTGATAGTGGAGAGTATCACGGAGAAGAATCATGAGTCCTCCATGTGCTGGAGTGCCTTCAACAGAGGGGAGATCAAATCGGGCGGACTGGAAATGGGGGAGAACAAAGCGGTCATGGGGACACAGCTTTGTTTCCTGAAGACAGAAGATGACCAGCGTGTAGGATCGTAAGAGGATCGACAATTCATCCCGATTGGCTCGAAGGCCGCGGATATTCCAGTGGATAATGGACATAGGGTGAACAGAAAATGGAGGAATGTGACCAAGGTTGCCGTCAACTCAGCGACTGCTCAAAGCTTGCGACCGACAGCATGGAATGGCATTCAGCCGAAGGCAGAAGATCCTGATCCATAGGTTGTTCAGGAGCAGCTCCTGCCACCAGCGATCGGCCGGTTGATCCGTCTCTGGACGTAGGCACAAAACATACTCCCAGAGGGGGAGAAAGGGAAGGAAAGAGGCGGAGGTGAGGGGGGCGAGGATGGGGGATGGGGAAGGATGCGGAAAGGGAAGGTATGCAGCCCGGAAAGGAAGGAAGGCCACATTAGCTCAGGGTCCCGTGCTCACTACGCGAGTATCCACAAAAGCTTGCTCTAAACTAACACAGTACATCCAATTTTTGGGTGCAAATAAATATAACACATCAACAGAACTCAGTAGACATGGTAGAGCATACTAAGTTTTTGGGTGTAAATACAGATGAGAATCTTAACTGGAAAATTCATATTTTGGATCTTCTAAAACGACTAGGTTCAGCAACTTTTGAAATCAGAATAATTGCCAATTTTGAGGATATAGAAATTAGTAAGCTAATATACTTTGCATACTTTCACTCTCTGATGTCATATGCAATAATATTTTGCAGTAACCCAACATTTAGATAAAAAGTATTCACTGCTCAAAAGAAAGTGGTTAGAATAATGTGTGGGGTTCACAGTCGCATCTTTTTAAAAGGTTGGGAATTCTTACAACTGCCTCACAGTACCTATACTCACTAACGAATTGTTCTCAACAACATGGACCAGTTTAAAAACAACAGTGACATTCATGTGATTCTTGAGTTTCTCCCGGCGTATTTGATAATCAAAATATCCACGGGTGTACTGCCGGTCTATAGTGTCCAAAGGGCACAATATTTCGGCGATCAAACATGTCGCCATCATCAGGTGAACTGACGGACTGATGTCCTGTGAACGTGCCGGCACGGAGATCCGTACGCTATGGCTGCTCAGGGGAAACTGGGTTCGGTCGCGGCGGCGGCGGATTGAAATACCCTCCGCCCGCGGCGCGCTCCCTCCGCCGTCCGCGCCCCACGCCACGGTAGCGCGGTGGAACAGATTGCGACGGCGTCTGAGATGACGTCGGTGTGATGGCTCTGTCCGCCGTGGTCGTCACGACTATGCGTTTACTCTTGATTAACCCAATCGCCGGTTCCCAAGCCTTGCTAAGATTATAGCCACAGTCACGGTTTATGAGGTCGTCATTGGTGCGAATTTCGATGGCCTCTCTAACAACGCTGTCCCAGTATCTCGACGTCTGTACCAGAATCCTCGTGCGGTCATACTCTCGTGCGGTCATATTCTGAAAGTTTTGTTGACAGAGACATTATTGCTTTTCGCACTTACCATACTTCTGAATTCCCTAAATCAGCATATGTTTCTCCTTCTTCTTTGTCATTATATACTCGTAATAGAAGGAAAATATCTGTAAACGAATCTGTATTTATTTGGGTTAAAGGAAAAGGTGTATGTGAATATGTAAAGTGGAGGGTATTTAAATCCGCCGCCGCCGCGACCGAACCCAGTTTCCCCTGAACAGCCATAGCGTACGGATCTCTGTGCCGGCACGTTCACAGCTCAGTCCGTCAGTTCACCTGTTGGTATCGCACATGTTGGCAGGTAATGTTCTCCATGCATTTGCCAAAGCCAAACCCTTCCATCAGATATAGCGCATTCATCACTCCAAATTGCTCGTTTCCAGTTACCTCTGTTCCAGTGGAGACCCTCTTTACACCACTTCAGACAACGCAAGGCAATGACTACATAACGAGGGGCAGCTTGTGCCCCATTCTTTTTAACTTCCTGGGCTCCTGGTAGCACTCTGGAACTTACGAGTGATTCCTTGTGCTGATTTTTCTAAATCTACGCTCCACAATGCTGTACGATGCCTGTCCATCACTACATGAGGCTGCGCGGTCTAGATTTAGATGTGGTTGTTCCTCCACATTTCCCCTTCACAACCACATCATCAAAGTCGACTTGAACAGCTTTATAAGAGTTGAAAATTTCCTGATGGATTTATTACTCAGGAGACATGCAATGACAGAAGTAAAGCTGTGAGGACAGGTCATGGGTCGTGCTTGAGTAGTTCGGGTCTGCCTTCGGCAGTGCTGCGGCTTGGATGTCTGTTTATGACCCTGCCGTGGAAGTTAGTGTGCACTTACCTATTCGGCATACTCGCAGGTATTTTTTCCTTTATTGAATTTCGATACCCCCCGAAGGGGGCAGGCAGGCAGCAGCTTATTATGCCGCTCTTCAGCCTGCAGACTTTGTTAAAAAGATGAAGAGAATAATAAAAAAAAAAACAGGCGATAAAATCGGAGACATAAGAGTAACATGGCGAAAAAATCGTGGAACTTAAAACATAGAACAAAGGGATGATGGATAAAATAAATACGAAGCAGACAGGTAAAACAATAGACAGACAATTAAAAAACACGGCGACAGTCTGGTTTCTGTTCGCAAAAGACATAAAATTCACACCCAGCGACAGCATGGTTTCTATTCGCAACACAAGAAAGACGAACAACACTGAACATTCACTGGAACACTGCACTAAAAAGTTGGCAAATGTGATATACCACAGCCGAGAGCAGGTGGGGGGAAACTGGGCAGATGATGGGAAAATAAAAGGGGGGAAGGAGAGGAAAAGTGAAAGGGGGGGAGGTGGGAAAGGAGCCGATGAAGGATGAGGACCCATAAGAGGGGGTGCTGGGCAGACTCGACAGGAAGGCAGAGGAGGGGATACAAAGGACTTGGGGGGAGGGGGGAGAAGGGAGGTAGGGAGAGGTTTGGTGGGGAGAAAACATAATGGAAGGGGGGAAGAGGGAGCCCAGGGAAAGGACGGAGGAAAGGAGTGGAGGATGTGGATCACAGTTGATAAGAGGGATAGATGGAGGGAGAGAGGGCATCATCCGGGAGGGGGAGTTGGTGGGAAAGGAGATGAAGAGTGTAGAGATATAGGGTAGGGGGGGACACAACAGTGAAGGTGTGGCAGGGGGTGGGGACGGGAGAGGAGAGGAGCAACCAGGGGGTGAGGTGTAAAGTATGTGGATATGTTCAAGGAACAGGAGCAGATGGGGGAAAGGAATGAGGTCATAGAGGATCCACATGGGAGATGGGAGGCATATACAGAAGGCGAGGCAGAGTGCGTGGCGCTCAAGGATCTGGAGGGACTTATAGAATTTGGGGGGGGGGGGGAGGGGCAGATGTCCAGGCAGGACTGGCATAACAGAGGATGGGACAGATTAAGCATTTGTAGGGGAGGAAACATAATGGAAGGTGGGAAGAGGGAGGATGGTAGAGGGATGCAACCCCTGAGAGGAGTTGGAGGCAGTTGTGGGCTTTGGATTGGATGGAGCGGAGATGAGGGATCCAGGTGAGGTGACGGTCAATGGTGAGGCCAAGGTAGGTGAGGGTGGGGGTGAGGTGGACAGGACGGGCGCAGATGGTAAGGGAGAAATCCAGGAGCCGGAAGGTGCGAGTGGTAAGACCTACGATGATTGCCTGGGTCTTGGAAGGATTGATTTTCAGGAGCCACTGGTTACACTATGCGGCAAAAAGGTCAAGGTGATTCTGGTGAAGGCGTTCGACCGATGGAGGGTAGGAGCGAGGAATGCGGTGTCATCAGCATATTGCAAGAGGTGTACTGGAGGGGGGGGGGGGGGGGTTGGGGCATATCTGCCGTGTACAGGAGGTAGAGGAGAGGGGAGAGCCCTGGGGCACACCTGCAGAGGGGTAGAAGGTGTGGGAATTGGCATTATGGATGGTAACATAGGAGGGGGGCGGGAGAGGAAGGAGGCCATCAGATGGATGTAGTTGACAGGAAGGGCGTAGGTTTGGAGTGCCAGACACGGTCGTAGGCCTTTTCAAGGTCGAGGGAGACAAAAATGGCGGAGCGACGGGAGTTAACCTGGAGGGAGAGGAGATGAGTGAGGCGGAGGAGTTGGTCATCGCCAGAGAAGGAAGGTCGAAAGCCACATTGGGTGTCAGAGAGGAGGTGGTTTTGGTGGAGGTGGTGATGGATGTGCTGGGAAAGAATGATTTCAAGAGCTTGCTGAACACCGATGTGAGACAGATAGGACGATAGGAAGAGACATCAGATGGAGGCTTGTTGGGTTTGGAGAACATCAGGATATGGGAGGTTTTCCACAAGACAGGATAGAAGCCAGTGGCAAGGATGATATTGTAGAGGGTGGCAAGGACTGAAAGGAAGGAGAGAGGGCAATGTTCGAGGTGGCGGTAAGTAATGCAGTTTTGGCCGGGAGCAGTGTTGTGATTAGTGCGGAGTGTGAGGCTGATGTCCTGTGTAGTGATGGGAGTGTTAAGTTCAGATGGTGGTGTGTGGCCCAAGTACTGGAAGCTAGGAACAAGGGGAGGAACAGAGGTATTCGCATGATCCATGACGTCAGGGAAGAGGGAATAATCAAAGTGGGGATCATCTGGGGTGGAAAAAACATCTGAGAGGTGAAATGCAAAGTGGTTGGCCTTACTGAGGTTGTCAGGAAAGGGACGATCATCAAGGAGGAGAGGGTACTGGGGGGTGGGGCGGTTTCCAGTAAGGCAGTGGAAAGCAGACCAATACTTGGAAGAGGTTATGGGGAGCGTGGTGTTGACTTGCAGGTTTTGAAGCCACCAATATACACTGAAGAACCAAAGAAATTGGTATAGCAATGCATATTCAAATACAAAAGTGAAATGAGCGTATAGCATCGTTGGCCAGGCCTGCTTGATGGGAGGCGAGCACGTTACCACCCACCTAAGCAGGCGGCATTAGGATATTTCGCGAGCGCAAAGCTGCTTTTAGGTCGGATATGAAACTCACATCCTCCATAGTAGTCGTGGAGGCCTTGGGTTAGTAGACCACGTCCGCAGCCGAGCAGTGGTGATTTACGTAAGCGCAATAATCAAGATGTGGGCACGACACTAGACAAGTCCGACGGGCACCTTGGTAGACAAACTGGCCCCATCTTCTCGTCTGGCACCGGTAGCAGTGGCTCACATCTCACCTTCGCTTGCCCACAAACAAAGCTTTTTGCGGTACATATGGAACTACAGACGACCAGGACGGCAATGGCACGTGATATGTATCGCCTTTTGACTCAGGGACGTCGAATAATTTCGTCTACCAGCACTGACATGGTCAGTGGTATGGCTTACAGTGAACCAAGTACACACTGATGTGGGGACGCGTGCACTGTGATATCAGGTAGTAAATGGCAAATGTGTAATTCGTCCAGGTTACATACAATTCACGTGACGGATACGTCACTGTGTCCACATTTTCTGAGCATTGCTGGTGAATTCAATAAAAACTTAGTTTCTACAGGGAATCATATAACTCTCTTGGAAAATGCCTTTCCGAAATTGATGTATGAAATACTCCTCTGTGATACTGACAAGGGGGAGATTAAGTCAATAATTAAATCGATGAAGGCTAAGGACTCTCACCGATATGATGGAGAGCCTGCAGAATATTAGAGTTCTATGCTGTATACGATTCCTTTAGGAATGGTCAGTTTCCTGAGCGATTAAAGTAGTCGGTAGTAAAGGGAGAAAGGGATAATGTAGACAATTTTAGACCTATTTCTGTGTAATCAGTGTTTGCTACAGTTATTGAAAAGACTGTGTATGTAAGGATAATTAATCATTTTATATCACATAATTTGCTATCAAATGTACAGTTCCGCTTTAGAAGTAGTTCAACAACTGAAAATGCTATATTCTCTTTTATTTGTAAGGTACAGGAGGGATTAAACAGGAGGTTTCGAACGCTAGGTATCTTTTTTTATTTAACTACGGCATTTGATTGTATTGATCAGAAAATATTGCTCCAGAAGTTGGATCGTTATGGAATACGGGGAGTAGCTCACAATTGAATCATCTCCTACTTTAACAACACACAGCAAAAGGTCATTATTCACAGTGTTGAGAATGCCTGTGATGTGGTGTCTGAGTGGGGCATGGTCAAATGGGAGGTGCACCAGGAATCAGTGCTGGGCCCACCAATGATCCTTAATTTTATACATGATACGCTCTCTAGTATTACAAGTAATCCTAAAATATTTCTGTTTGCCGATGCCGTTATCTCGGTAATAAAGGAGGTTGTGTGCAACGTTGACTCTGTTTCAAATTCTGGAGTTCATGAGATACATTCATGGCTTTTGGAAAATAAGCTAACGCTAAATCACAGTAAGACTCAGTTTTTACAGTTTCTAACACACATATCAACAATGCCCGACGTTTTAATTTCACAGGATGGGCATATCATTAGTGAAATTGAACAGTTGAAAAAATGGTTCAAATGGCTCTGAGCACTATGGGACTCAAGTTCTGAGGTCATCAGTCCCCTAGAACTTAGAACTAATTAAACCTAACCTAACTTGAGGACATCACACACAATCGTGCCCGCGGCAGGGTTCGAACCTGCGACCGTAGTGGTCGCGCGGTTCCAGACTATAGCGCCTACAACCGCTCGGCCATTCCGGCAGGCGAACAGTTCAAATTTCAGGGGTGTTCAGATAGATAGTAAACTGTCGTGGAAAGCCCACGTTCAAGATCTTGTTCAAAGACCTAATGTTGCCACTTTTACTATTCGAACAAAACCTGAAGTAAGTGATAGTTCAACACGAAAAGTAGTCCACTTTGCTTATTTTCATTCGCTTACGTCGTGTGGTGTTGTATTTTGGGGTGAAGCTTCCCATTCTCAAAGGATATTTTTGTTTCAGAAACGGGCATTTCGTGCAATAATCTTTACTGTCGTTTCTTGTTAACAGTATCAGCTTATTCCGAAGAACTAGCAGCTTTCATTCAATTAACACAAGGCAGAAATCCACTCTGCATTTGACTCTTGTGCAGAAAGATGTGCAGTATACTGTTGCATCCATTTTCAATAAGCTACCACAAGAATTCAAAAACCTTAGGAGTAATCCACGCGCTTTCAAATCGAAACTGAAGAGTTTCCTCAAGTGTCACACCATTTACTCTGTCGAGGAGTCCGTTTAAAAATTAAACTGATTCCTATGTTATATTGTTGATTGCATTTACTTAAACTTGTAGCTTATTTTTTGGGTTTATAAACATTTTATTTTATCTGTTATTATTTTTATGATGTAATTTCATGTACTGAAACATTCCATGAAGCTGGAGATTTGCTCCTCAATTTGGTCCTACGGAACTAGACGTGTAAAATAAAAAGGCGCAGTTTTATAAATATAGATGAACATCGCCTGAAATGCAGATCTTCGGCGGTGATGTGGTGTTTGATCCAAAAAACGATCGCCTTCCTCCTTCGGGTGGTGCCGCAAGCAATAGCACCACGGACACTGCTACTCCCTGATATGACATGTTATTCCCGAACGAAGACGAATGCAATGACTTGGACTCGGGGTCTGACTGTACTTTACCTTTTCCGAGAGGCCAGTAAGAATGTGCTAGACTTCTAGGCCTTACTAAAAGAACGTCACTCACTGATTAAGCAAACGCCGAGATATCGAACATATTCCGCTAATTTTTTAGGGAGTGCCTTGTTTGGTCCCCCACGCATTTAGGATGTACCGGGTAGGACAGTGGAGGAAATCCACCACCATACGTGAAGACGTACCCGGCACCAACGCCATGTACAAAGGGGTCGGCGAGGAACGTGCCCACGAAAAGTTGTTGTTTTGTACCGAACGAAGCATTTTGTTATATTTATTAACATTATACCATTTATGTAAAAAGTGTTGATGGAGAAGTATATTACGTGCATTTTCTAGAAATATTTTATTTTATACAGAACATCGCCGTATTTTCACACAATGGAAAAAAAGAAAAGGCTCTTAAGGCGACCACTCACGTTAAGCGGAGAACACTTGCACGCGAAAGGCAAAGGCCTCGTGTTCCAGTCTCGTTCCGGCAAACAGTTTTAATCTGCCAGGAAGACTCCCATCAGCGCCCACTCCGCTGCAAGATTGAAAAATTCATTCTGGATCCAATTACTACACTCCTGGAAATTGAAATAAGAACACCGTGAATTCATTGTCCCAGGAAGGGGAAACTTTATTGACACATTCCTGGGGTCAGATACATCACATGATCACACTGACAGAACCACAGGCACATAGACACAGGCAACAGAGCATGCACAATGTCGGCACCAGTACAGTGTATATCCACCTTTCGCAGCAATGCAGGCTGCTATTCTCCCATGGAGACGATCGTAGAGATGCTGGATGTAGTCCTGTGGAACGCCTTGCCATGCCATTTCCACCTGGCGCCTCAGTTGGACCAGCGTTCGTGCTGGACGTGCAGACCGCGTCAGACGACGCTTCATCCAGTCCCAAACATGCTCAATGGGGGACAGATCCGGAGATCTTGCTGGCCAGGGTAGTTGACTTACACCTTCTAGAGCACGTTGGGTGGCACGGGATACATGCGGACGTGCATTGTCCTGTTGGAACAGCAAGTTCCCTTGCCGGTCTAGGAATGGTAGAACGATGGGTTCGATGACGGTTCGGATGTACCGTGCACTACTCAGTGTCCCCTCGACGATCACCAGAGGTGTACAGCCAGTGTAGGAGATCGCTCCCCACACCATGATGCCGGGTGTTGGCCCTGTGTGCCTCGGTCGTATGCAGTCCTGATTGTGGCGCTCACCTGCAAGGCGCCAAACACGCATACGACCATCATTGGCACCAAGGCAGAAGCGACTCTCATCGCTGAAGACGACACGTCTCCATTCGTCCCTCCATTCACGCCTGTCGCGACACCACTGGAGGCGGGCTGCACGATGTTGGGGCGTGAGCGGAAGACGGCCTAACGGTGTGCGGGACCGTAGCCCAGCTTCATGGAGACGGTTGCGAATGGTCCTCGCCGATACCCCAGGAGCAACAGTGTCCCTAATTTGCTGGGAAGTGGCGGTGCGGTCCCCTACGGCACTGCGGTCTTGGCGTGCATCCGTGCGTCGCTGCGGCCCGGTCCCAGGTCGACGGGCACGTGCACCTTCCGCCGACCACTGGCGACAACATCGATGTACTGCGGAGACCTCACGCCCACGTGTTGAGCAATTCGGCGGTACGTCCACCCGGCCTCCCGCATGCCCACTATACGCCCTCGCTCAAAGTCCGTCAACTGCACATACGGTTCACGTCCACGCTGTCGCGGCATGCTACCAGTGTTAAAGACTGCGATGGAGCTCCATATGCCACGGAAAACTGGCTGACACTGACGGCAGCGGTGCACAAATGCTGCGCAGCTAGCGCCATTCGACGGCCAACACCGCGGTTCCTGGTGTTTCCGCTGTGCGTGCGCGTGATCATTGCTTGTACAGCCCTCTCGCAGTGTCCGGAGCAAGTATGGTGGGTCTCACACACCGGTGTCAATGTGTTCTTTTTTCCATTTCCAGGAGTGTAGTTCACATTCTAAGTCACTGAGCTATCCTCACAGACATATTTTGCTGTTACTGCGTCTCTACTGACAATACAATACGAGTACTTCCCGCCACCTTTTACACTGGCGGGTCACCCTCTAGTGACAGCTAGTGGTTAATTCTGCATTACATAGGGGTGTCCGGATACTTTTGATGAGATAGTGTAATAGTCGCATAGCCTCTTAAGTCCCCATCTGAAACGAAATTTATTATATCCCATCGTTATTGTTGTGATACTGGCACAGTGCTGAATAGCTTCATCACGACGTCATCACGAAACCACCAAAAGCTACTGTGATGTGTATTTATTTATCGACAACCAGTTTCGGTCCGGCGACCATCTTCATGTCCCGAATATCGTTACCTCACGTTAAACGGAGGTTCTTTAACGTGATTCACATAATTATCAGTTGCAGCATCTGTCACTTACACATGCACCCTTTGTCTTATACAAAAAATAAAGAAATATATGAGTAAATGAACACATGTATAAATGAGATTCTTGAACTGGCAATAATTATGTACCTGACGTCAAGGAAGCTTCCTTAATCCTCGTGTAATGATAATCGTAACTTTAAGATTGTCTCTTGACGGAAGCTGCTTGTCGATTAACAACACACATTAGAGCACCTTTTGAAGGCGTATAAATTACGTCCTTTAAAGACAGAAGAATTATCCTGCGTATCGTCGGGTTGAGCCATATTTCGAAACGGGATAGTTCACCCACGTGACTGTTTCTTCGTTGATGTCGTTCATAAGTGGTTGCTATTACTTGGTTTAGGACGCACCTCAGCACGACCATTGGCTACCATTCATGAATAAGTCATAATCGAAAAACTATCTAATAAAATTCAGTAAAAGGATCTAGTTAAAATGGATTAAATCCATTAATGTAGAAGATATAAAAATAAAATGACAAATGGTAAAGAAATTTAAAACGGAAAGTTCATTATTCTTTAGAACTTGTATGTTGGAAAATTATACACTTCTAACAATTCTAGTGGTAACTGAGAATTACGAAAAAAAGACATGGCACATTCCTGGTCACTGTAAAAAATAAAGGTCAAATGTCTATCTCAGCATTAAGCTGCCCTTTTATCAGTTCTATGCCATGGAATTGTGGTGTACTGAGGTATTTTGATCATTCAAAACGAAACGAGCCGGATACAGTAAAATGAAAACCTCTGAATGGATCGTAATGCTACTGCCTAAGGAATAAGGTGTGGTTCCTACAAGACTCAAACTCGCCGTTAGAGCGACGTGGGCGCACATTGGGGCCCACGAGAAATACAGGCCGTACAACGTACTTATGACATTACAGTTTGTCCACCCTTCGCGAACGCTCTGCTCCACACAGGACCCATATCAGAACAGTATGCCAATAGAAAGGTATCTACTAAAGATCTTATCTTTGTCGTAAGCTATCGAGAGCTCGCATGCATTTAAATACAGAGTTAAGAATTATTAAACTCGTCTGATTATGTAAAGTGAAAGTGCAGAGGTGAGGGGAGGCGAAAAGGAAGGAACTAATGATATCAGCTACATCGGGACTTTATGCGGAATCGACGACGACGAGTGAAAATGTATGCCAGACCAGGATTCGACCTCAGGACCTTCTACTTTCTAGGGAGTTGCGTCAACCAGTGAACCACCAAGACACAGTGTTACCGCACAGCCGTGGACTATCTCGACACATTGCCTGGCCGATTCATATTCCCACCTAGCGCCGCCTATCCGTAGTCTACGTTCCCACTTGAGTCGAACATAAATGTGCATCCGCACTGGGGGCTGCGGATTCATTGCCCATTGAGACGAATCGTTATATGAATGCGTGGTGTGTCTTCTATCGGACTTATTCGACAGAACAGATATCATGCATTCATATTATGTGTTGTGTACATAGTTCCGCGTAGTCAGCGCATACACAACTTTCCCACTAGAGCGCGCCCCGCTAAGCACAACGGCGTAGCAGCAGCGCTCGTCCGTCTCCGCACTATGAGATGGCGCTGCCATAGAGACGGACCAAATTCTGCTTCCGCCGATCCGGGTATTAATATGTAACGCAGCCAATGCGATTGCTGCTAACGTAGAACCTTTTGTCCTCGCAGACCACACTCGCGCAATGATACCTGAAAGCGCGAGGTATTATGACGACGTACGGACCTCCGATTAGTCACTCTGCATCAGTCTGCATTAGTCTGCATTAGGTTATAGTCAAGTTTCAGTCTGAGCCTAATAAGATGGTCATATTCCTGTACATAGCCATGAAGAGAAATGTATAGCCACTTTGTCAAGTACCAGAGATATGTGAGAATAAGATTAACGTACTAAGACCAATGGAACTTCAGATTGTCAATTGTAAACAGCATCCTGAATCAAGTTAAGTAATATCTATGCTTTTTATTATTTTAATAAATGTGTGTGAAAATTAATCAAGTTTTGTTTAAAGTTGGTCACTGCCAATCTGCTACTCTAAGCGTGCAAGTGGCATTTCTATCGTCTGACCTAAACGGCAGAAGATAAACATGCCACGATAAGACCACGAGACATATTGCTGACACTCGCCTACTTCGTTAGAGCGACAAGTCAAATAATCTGATGGTGTGTGTACCGAAGGTCTTACAGTACGCACGCCACGTTATGTAAATAAACTCGCCTGAAATAGTACTCGCTCTCCCCAGAGGTGGCTGCTGTCACTCGTGTGACCTGGAGCGTCACGTGCTGTGAGGTACTCGCCGCGCCGCGCCCTGTCTTGTCGTAGTCCTCGGCGCAGACCCACGTGACGACAGATCGAACGCTTGCACGCGTCGACCGTCCACTGCACTCACTCGTGTTGAAGACGGAGAAACTGAGGCTTAAAAACAAGAGCAAAGTGGTTTAGTGTACTTCCTGGCAGCGTAAGGAATACGAGGAATGGACATTCATGAAAGAATGGAACTTCGCTGTAGAGCCTCTGACAGTCCCATCCACGATCCATTAGCCTACGCCGGCCGGGGTGGCCGAGCAGTTCTAGGCGCTTCAGTCTGGAACCGCGCGACCGCTACGGTCGCAGGTTCGAATCCTGCCTCGGGCATGATGTGTGTGATGTCCTTGAGGAGATATGTAGAACCTCGGTTGAGCTACGCTCTCCTGTTGTCGGCGATGCTGACGGATCGTCGTAAATATACGACTATCAGGGTGCATTCGACCAGGGCATTTTTGTCAGAGGTGCAGCTTCCAATGCACTGCCGTCAGCTATACGTATGTCCGCATCCTCTTCGTCGCTGTCATTATATGCGACACTGTTCAGATCAGTGACGAGACTGTTACGACTGTACACAGTTATCAACCCCGGCCGTGCTGTAAGTGTGGTTTAATAACAACTGCGCCGCTTGCAGGTGTTCTGTACTGTAAACATCATCACGTCGCGGACAGCTCCTTGATTGCAGCGAGTAAGTCATAAAAGATGTTTACTATAAATGAAGTCAGTGATGGCTCGTAACCGCACATCCGCAATTATCACGCACACACGTCGTTTGAGGATACATGTTTAGTGGCAAGTTTATGTTTCTATTGTCATACGCTTTCAACTGTGTCAGTTTTTGTCATACATTATGATGTATTCTGTACAAAGGATGCAACAAAATGGTACCGTCGAACTTGTAGGGATTGTAGGCACAAATTTAGGATAGGAAACTGCGACCGGCAATCAGCACCTGCCCTTAGGCTGCCCCTTCGACAGCAAACATGGGTTTCGCAACAGACGACCCTTTCGTTTTCCCATGTCGACCCAAAGACGTGTTCAATTATAATAGCAGTGGGCGCGGATTCATCTGACTGGAAACGTGGATCAATGGAAAAGCGCCGCGTGGTAGGATGAAACGCGTTTCTCGTTACTCCAGATCGATGGCCTTGTGCAGATGCACCATCATCCAGACGAACTGCTTCCATGAATCCAACCTGATGGGGACAGAATTATACGATGGGGGACATACACTTGGGCTTCCGTGGAACCTGTACCAGTGATCCTAGTAACGATGACAATTGTGAACTGCGTGGACGCTATTTGGGACTACTTGGGGCCCTTCATCCTCAATGTCTTCCCCGACAGCGACGACATTTTCCAGCAGGTTCAAATGGCTCTGAGCACTATGGGACTTAACATCTGACGTCATCAGTCCCCTAGACTTAGAACTACTTAAACCTAACTAACCTAAGGACATCACACACATCCATGCCCGAGGCAGGACTCGAACGTGCGACCGTAGCGGTCGCGCGGTTCCAGATTGAAGCGTCTAGAAGCGCTCGGCCACAGCGGCCGGCCATTTTCCAGCAGGATAACTGTCTGTGTGACAAGACCAGAATCTTGCTAGTGTGCTTGCGGAGCGTGATAGTAAACAACACACTGTTAAGGAACCACGAAAAAATTCTGTGCTTGTTATGTTACAAGGTGTAAAGTAGAAAAAATAAAAGTAGTTTAACTTAATGCAATGGTCAGTCTTTATTGGAAGCTTATTTGACTACTAAAGGTTTATGTTCACATTTACAGTCGAATGTACCAATAGCCATACCTGTGCGAAAGTAAATCAGCCCTCAGTCAAAAGATTTATTTCAACGCAGCAGTGTTTTGCCATGTATGGTACCAACAAAGCTGGTGTTATTCTTCAAACATTGAAACTGATTTACCCAACCAGTTAAAGACACATACAGGTTAATGTGGACTCCATACTACGCTGCAACGTCGCATTTTTCACATTTACAGACCATTTTCAAACGTAAAAAGAAGCAATATTTGACAGAAAAATCATAGAACTGAGGAATAAACCTCAGACCCTTCGGTTTATAGTCTGCCATTGACATCAATGGTAGTCTGCTCCAAAATTTTGATTGTGATCTTAACTGTGGATGTATAAATGGTGACGTTGTCGTTTATGGCAACTGCTGTATAGTGTTTCACTCGTAGCGTTCGTCTTTCTCCCATTTTCCGTAACTGAGAACTGAGGCTACATTTGCCGTAGTTCTCTCGAAAAACATTTTTCGCTCGCTTTTCGCAAGATCAGTCAGGCGGTAGGCTCGAGGTACAGCAGAAATTTGTCGCTCGCATGGAGAACACACAAGCAAGTCGATTTTCGCACCTTATTGCATCATTTAAATCGTGTGTCCAGAGGTCATACGCTGTCGCTACTTTTATCACTGCTGATAATGTCTCTGCTTTATTCATTAAAATTGCTTTGGTTATGTTTTTGATTGGGTACACTAAGCACATGTCAACTTTTTTACTTTTTATTTTATTTATTTATTTTGTTTAATCATGAGTCTTCTGACTGGTCTGATGTGGCCTACCACAAATTCCTTTCCTGTGTCAACCTCTTCAGCTCACAGTAGCACTTGCAACCTACGTCCTCAATTATTTGCTAGATGTATTCCAATAACTGTCTTCCTTTAAAGTTTTTTTTTGCCCTCTACACCTCCCTCTAGTACTAAGCAAGTCATTCCCTGATGTCTTTACAAATGTCCTATCATCCTGTCCCTTCTCCTTGTCAGTGTTTTCCTCTGATTCTGCGCAGAACCGGCTCTTTCCTTACCTTATCAGTCCATATAATTTTCAATATTCGTCTGTAGCACAATACCTAAAACGCTTCGATTCTCTTCTGTTCCGGTTTTCCCACAGTCCATGTTCTACTGCCATACAATGCTGTGCTACAAACGTACGTTCTCAGAAATTTCTTCCTGAAATTAAGGTGTGTGTTTCATACTAGTAGACTTCTAAAGGCCAGAAATGCCTTTTTGCCAGCGCTGGTCTACTTTTTATGTCCTCCTTGACCCGTCCGTCACTTGTTATTTTGCTGTCAAGATAGCAGAATCCCTTAACTTCATCTGCTTCGTCATCAGCAATTCTGATGTAAAGTTTCTCGTTGTTCTCATTTCTGCTATTTCTCTTTACTTTCATCTTTGTTCGATTTACTCTCAGTCCATAATCTTCACTGTTCGTTCCATTCAGCAGATCCTGTAATTATTCTTCACTTCCAGGGAGGATAGCAATGTCACCTACAAATCATAACATCGATATCTTTTCACCTTGTATTTAAATTCCACTCTTGAACCTTTCTTCCTCAGTGTACAGGTTGAACAGTAGGGGCGAAAGACTACATCCCTGTCTTACACCCTTTTTAATCCGAGCACTTCGTTCTTGGTTGTCCGCCTTTATTAATCCCTCTTGCCTCTTTTACATATTGTATATTACCCGTCTCTCCCTGTAGCTTACTCCTATTTCTCTTCAGAATTTCGAACATGTCGCACCATTTTACATTGTCGAACGCTTTCTCCAGATCGACAAATCATATGAATGTGTCTTGATTTTTCTTTAGCCTTGCTTCCACTATCAACTGCAACGTCAGAATTGCCTCTCTGGTGCCTTTACGTTTCCTAAACCCAAACTGATCGTCTTTTAACACATCTTCAATATTGTTTCCATTCTTCTGTATATTATTCTTTCATCAACTTGGATGCATGAGCTGTTAAGCTGACTGTACGATAATTCTCGCACTTTTCAGCTCTTGTAAATCTTCGGAATTGTGTGAATGATATTTTTCCGAAAAGTGAGATAGTGTATGACCCAACTCATACATTCTAAACACCAACTTGAATAGTCGTTTTGTTGCCCCTTTCCCCAGGGCTTTTAGAAATTCTGTTGAAATATTATCTATCACTTCTGTCTTATTCGATCTTAAGACTTCCAAAGCTCTTTTAAATTCTGATTCTAATACTGGATCCCATATTCCTTCTCTGTCGACTCATGTTTCTTCTTCTATCACATCACCAGAGAAGCCTTCCCCTCGCATAGGTCTTCAGTGTGCTCTATCCACCGGTCCGCTCTCTCGTCTGCATTTAACAGAAAAATTTCCATTGCTTTCTTAACGTTACTGCCGTCGCTTTTAATTTCCCAAAGGTTGTTTCGACTTTTATGTGTGCTTCGTCAGTCCTTCCAACAGTCAGTCCTTTTTCGATTTCATCACATTTTTTATGCAGTCATTCGCCTTAGCTTCCTTGCACTTCCTGTTCATTTCATTTCATTCCTCTGTGACTTGTATATCTGTATTCCTAAATTTCCCTGAACATTTTTTAACTTCCTTCTTTCCCCGATCAAATGGCTCTGAGTACTATGGGACTTAATATCTATGGTCATTAGTCCCCTAGAACTTGGAACTACTTAAACCTAACCAACCTAAGGACATCACACAACACCCAGTCATCAACAGAAATATTTCTTCTGTTGCCCGTGGTTTCCTCACAATTACTCTCTTTGTACCACTGTGCTTCTTTCCAAGTTCTCTGATGACCCTTTTGCGAGATGCCCATTCCTCTTGAACTGAACTGTTTACCGAACAATTCATTATCGCAGTATCCATAACTTAAGAGAACCTTAAGAGTGTTTCTTCATTACTTGGTATTTTCGTTGATGAGATACGAAACCTGAACAGTGAAGTCGCTCATTCCTTATATTCAATATTATCTGTGTCCTAGATCTGATCGCAGATCCACTGCATCCAGCAGTACCTTTTCTTCCGAACTCAACCCTTGTGTATCAGTTGATCTTGGAGAGTACAAGAAGCCCGCCCAAAAAAATAATTAGGCAAGTACAATCACATCATATTGAATTGCCCTACTCAAATAGCAAAACTTACGCATAAACATCGGCACTCTGTGATACGCCTTACGGTTTGGCGGAGGATATCTTGGGTAGGTACCACTAAAATTTCTTCACATTCCTGTTCAGTTCACGAAGGTGAAAGGTGGAAGGAGTACATAGAGGGTCTATACAAGGGCGGTGTACTTGAGGACAATATTATGGAAATGGAAGAGGATGTAGATGAAGACGAAATGGGAGATACGATACTGCGTCAAGAGTTTGACAGAGCACTGAAAAACCTGAGTCGAAACAAGGCCCCCGGAGTAGACAACATTCCATTGGAACTACTGATGGCCTTGGGAGAGCCAGTCCTGACAAAACTCTACCATCTGGTGAGCAAGATGTATGAGACAGGCGAAATACCCTCAGACTTCAAGAAGAATATAATAATTACAATCCCAAAGAAAGCAGGTTTGACAGATGTGAAAATTACCGAACTATCAGTTTAATAAGTCACATCTGCAAAATACTAACACGAATTATTTACAGACGAATGGAAAAACTGGTAGAAGCCGACCTCGGCGAAGATCAGTTTGGATTTCGTAGAAATGTTGGAACACGTGGGGCAATAGTGATCCTACGACTTATCTTACAAGCTAGATTAAGGAAGGGCAAACCTACGTTTCTAGCATTTGTAGACTTAGAGAAAGCTTTTGACAATGTTGACTGGAATACTCTCTTTCAAATTCTGAAGGTGACAGGAGTAAAATATAGGGAGCGAAAGGCTATTTACAATTTGTACAGAAACCAGATAGCAGTTATAAGAGTCGAGGGACATGAAAGGGAAGCAGTGGTTGGGAAGGGAGTGAGACAGGGTTGTAGTCTCTCCCCGATGTTATTCAATCTGTATATTGAGCAAGCAGTAAAGGAAACAAAAGAAAAATTTGGAGTAGGTATTAAAATCCATGGAGAAGAAATAAAAACTTTGAGGTTCGCCGATGACATTGTAATTCTGTCAGAGACAGCAAAGGACTTGGAAGAGCAGTTGAACGGAATGGACAGTGTCTTGAAAGGAGGATATAACATGAACATCAACAAAAGCAAAACGAGGATAATGGAAAGTAGTCGAATTAGGTCGGGTGATGCTGAGGGAATTAGATTAGGAAATGAGACGCTTAAAGTAGTAAAGGAGTTTTGCTATTTGGGGAGCAAAATAACTGATGATGGTCGAAGTAGAGACGATATAAAATGTAGACTGGCAATGGCAAGGAAAGCGTTTCTGAAGAAGAGAAATTTGTTAACATCCAGTATAGATTTAAGTGTCAGGAAGCCATTTCTGAAAGTATTTGTATGGAGTGTAGCCATGTATGGAAGTGAAACATGGACGATAAATAGTTTGGACAAGAAGAGAATAGAATCTTTCGAAATGTGGTGCTACAGGAGAATGCTGAAGATTAGATGAGTAGATCATTTAACTAATGAGGAAGTATTGAATAGCACTGGGGAGAAGAGAAGTTTGTGGCACAACTTGACCAGAAGACGGGATCGGTTGGTAGGACATGTTCTGAGGCATCAAGGGATCACCAATTTAGTATTGGAGGGCAGCGGAGACGGTAAAAATCGTAGAGGGAGACCAAGAGATGAATACACTAAGCAGATTCAGAAGGATGTGGGTTGCAGCATGTTCTGGGAGAGAAAATGGATGGCATTAGGAAGGAAAATTAGATGTCAAAAATTTCGTGTCATTAAGGCATAGCTAATTTATGCATAACAAGTAACATTGGTGTGATGTCGAATCAAAATCAATTTCAAGAACAAAAGGGGATAGTAAATCAAACAAAACTTGAAAATAAAAACAAAATGTGAAAAAATGGTCAAATGTTTTAGTAGATGATTTGTCTAAAAGTAAGAAATAAACAGATTAGAGAAAGATTTGGCGCACCTTTGATTGATACTGGATATCATGTACAGCAAATGTTTCTCTAGTATATTTCATTTTATATAGGCAATACATGCGAAAGACTTTTTTGTTTTTAGAGTTAATTACCACGCCTGCTTCTTTCTTTATCTCACAGATATCACCGTCCTGCGATAGCATGTTGCCAACATGCAAGTGGAAAGGGAGAACACAGCGCTGCAGTGAAATTTTCGTTCTGAGAAAAACTTTTGAGGGCTACTGCTGCTCCTTCAACTACCTCGGTGTGCTCGACGAAATAGTCAGGTACAGTGTGAGGCTATTTTTATTTTTTTCCTTCTAGTAAGTTCCCCAGATGCTATTAGCACTGGTTGGGTTGAGTTGTGAAGAACATTCCGTACATTTATTAGGTGCAGTTTATTTCTGCACACCAGCGATATTAGCAGTTTTTGCAGGCCACGGTGGCCGAGGGGTTCTAGACGCTTCAGTCCGGAACCAAGATGCTGCTACGGTCGCAGGTTCGAATCCTGCCTCGGGCATTGATCTGTGTGATGTCCTTAGGTTAGTTAGGTTTAAGTAGTTCTAAGTTCTAAGGGACTGATGACCTCAGATGTTAAGTCTCATAGTGCTTAGAACCATTTGAACCATTAGCAGTTTTTAACGAGCGAGATGGCGTAGTGGATAAGCCACTAGGATCCCATTCACGAGGAGCAGAATTCACATTCTCTGTCCAGACAAGCAAAAATTAAAGTTTTCCATGGCTATCTTACATAACGTAATGGCAGGACGGTTGCCCTGAAAGGGCCATCACCTTTTTCGTTCCCTATCAGTCTCTAATGCGGCTTTCATCCAGGAACGATAAACTGAAGCATCTTTTTTTCTTATCCTGTTTTATGTGAATAACATCCACAACTCTTGCCTTCGACGGTTATTGCTACAGAACCTTATCGAATGTCCTCTCACAAACTCCAAACAAATCCCGGTCATGAGTAAAGGCTACCTGCGGTCCAAAGTTAAGTCTCCACAGTCTTATGGATGACCCGTTTTGACAGCCAAGCACATTTCGCCAGCAAGTCTCTTTCTAGCTGCCGGAAGAGCTTCTTGAACAAGTTGAATGAACTGCCCACCAACTTCCCGAATGCGAGTCCAGTGTCTTGTTACACGGCGCCATCTACTTCACAAAAATTAATTTTGTAAGTGAGTGCACACTGAGACGAGGGTTGGGCAGCGCAGCGTGTTTTTGTGATTCACTGGTTCCTATACAACAGCCAGAATTTAGTCGCAGTGTCCTTCCGTTCAAGAATCCGAAATGCCTCGATCTCTGAGCGCTAAAACTGCTTGTTACTCAGCAGAAGAAATGATTCAAATTCAACTGCTGGACCTAGGCTCAGCTCACAAACACTGTCAACAATTTACCTAATTATTTGTCTAAAGCTACTTATGTAATCCCTTTTTTCCTCTAGTTGCTAAGTCATGAAAATACATTTAAACAGAGTGTAAACGATACTTATTTGCAGCGTACCACAATGGCGTACAGGAACTCGAGACGAACAATTTGATATAGGAGACCTGTGATACATCAAGTCGGGAAACACAAATTGGCCTACGAAATGGTTAAATTAAAATTTTTAAAAATTACATAAAATTCTCTAAAAAGTAAAAAAATGCACTACTGGCCATTAAAATTGCTACACCATGACGATGACGTGCTACAGACGCGAAATTTAACCGACAGGAAGAAGATGCTGACATATGCAAATGATTAGCTTTTAAGAGCATTCACACAACGTTGGCGCCGGTGGCGACACCTACAACGTGCTGACACGAGGAAAGTTTCCAACCGATTTCTCATACACAAACAGCAGTTGACCGTCGTTGCCTGGTGAAAGGTTGTTGTGATGCCTCGTGTAAGGAGGAGAAATACGTACCATCACGTTTCCGACTTTGATAAAGGTCGGATTGTAGCCTATCGCGATTGTGGTTTATCGTATCGGGACATTGCGCTCGCGTTGGTCGAGATCCAATGACTATTAGCAGAATATGGAATCGGTGGGTTCAGGAGGGTAATACGGAACGCCGTGCTGGATCCCAACGGCCTCGTATCACTAGCAGTCGAGATGACAGGCATTTTATCCGCATGGCTGTAACGGATCGGGCAGTCACGTCTCGATCCCTGAGTCAACAGATCTGCACGAACAGTTCGACGACGTTTGCAGCAGCATGGACTATCAGCTCGGAGACCATGGCTGCAGTTACCCTTGACGCCGCATCACAGACAAGAGTGCCTGCAAGGGTGCATGAATGGCAAAACGTCATTTTTTCGGATGAATCCAGGTTCTGTTTACAGCATCATGATGGTCGCATCCGTGTTTGGCGACATCGCGGTGAACGCACACTGGAAGCGTGTATTCGTCATCGGCATACTGGCGTATCACCCGCCGTGATGGTATGGGGTGCCATTGGTTACACGTCTCGGTCACCTCTTGTTCGCATTGACGGCACTTTGAACAGTGGACGTTACATTTCAGATGTGTTACGAACCGTGGCTCTACCCGTCATTCGATCCCTGCGAGACCCTACATTTCAGCAGGATAAAGCACCACCGCATGTTGCAGGTCCTGTACGGGCCTTTCTGGATACAGAAAATGTTCGACTGCTGCCCTGGCCAGCACATTCTCCAGATCTCTCACCAAATGAAAATGTCTGGTCAATGGTGGCCGAGCAGCTGGCTCGTCATAATACGCGTCACTACTCCTGACGAACTGTGGTATCGTGTTGAAACTGCATGGGCAGCTGTGCCTGTACACGCCATTCAAGCTGTTTGACTCAGTGCCCATGCGTATCAAGGCCGTTGTTACGGCCAGAGGTGGTTGTTCTGGGTACTGATTTCTCAGGATCTGTGCACCCAAATAGTGTGAAAATGTAATCACATGTCAGTTCTAGTATAATATATTTGTCCAATGAATACCCGTTTATCATCTGCATTTGTTCTTGGTGTAGCAATTTTAATGGCCAGTAGTGTATGTATTGCCCTTTTAAGTTTAATATAAATAGCAGTATTTTGAGCTAAGTGTTGTCACGTCTGGGAACCTCTAAGGAAACAAAAAAAAGAAGAAAAAAGAGAAGTTAACAGCAGCTATCCTTTCTAGAATAGCGTGCTTTCATTACTGCTGGGTAAAAGCCTCTTCTGTTTGGCGTCATCTCCACCGTCCTGCGCGTCCCGCATCCACGCTTCAGAGTAGCTGGTGAAGCCATGGTTACTTATTGCAGAAATTATGAAAACAAACCTGTCTTAGATTAGCCTAACGTTGTTAATGAATAGAGTTACAGTACCTCTTCATTTTATATCACATTTTTATATGAATACGTACGAACTTAGTTTCAGGCAATACTCTTTCTTACGAGGCAATGTCCTGCAGTGGTTTGATGATAGTCTACTAACTCACCACAACGACACACTCTGGTGCGAAAATTGTTACCATTTGACAGCTGGAACAACACTAGCGCTCCAAGCCCGTGAGAAAGCAGTCATATGGTTTGTAAGAGTAATGTTTGTTTTTAATTATTTTCAATTTAATTAACGGGATAATTTTTACATTTTTGCATTCTGTGCGTTATTAAGTTACCAGGAGACTTGAATTATCGTGAAATACATGTAAAAACAACCGAATCACACTGATTCGCTGACATAGCTACAAATCATTCATGAAGAAATACTTCCGAATATGTCTATATTTGCAGCTTACTCCGCTGGAAGCAATAGATTATGAACACGTATCACGCATAAGAAACACATATTTCTGTAGTTATTATAATGTTTATCGAATTGAATGATTCGCCCTTTCTCGTACTTCACTCGACTTTTCTAATACAAGAATATTTTTGTGAAAGTAATTACTTTTGCTTCAGAAATGAATGTGTTGAAGATTCCAGTCGTTTGCGGCTCAGATTTAGCAACAAATATGGAGTTGGGTTCTTATGTGTTGGGTAACAGTTCTCTTGTTTTTGGCGAACAGTTATCACGTCTGTGTGGTTCTCTCCTAAGCTACAGCTGTGGTGGCTTACTTTAAATATTTAATAATTTACGAAATACATTCCATATAGGTCGCCTCCACACTCACTGATTTGGTTGAAAGTGTAGCGAACAAAACTCTGCTTTGTTGAGCAGATACAAGACGTCTTTCTGTAACGGGTCAGGTCTTCTGGTGTTTACCAGCAATTTTTTATTATTAAATGAAAACGACATTAGTCCGTAAATTTCTGTAGTACTCTAAAAGAGAAACGTAAATAAACTGCCCTGTAATGCACCGTTTCGTGTAACCCAGGATCCTTAGGAAACTAAATGATCATGTACGTGGTGCATTGTTTCAGTTATTGTCGAATTTTATGGCACTACATACTCTCCTTATTGCAAAAATTATGTTGCAAATCAGTGTAAGCGATAGTACTCACACTCATCCCATATGGTATTCAGAAGTATCGCCTGCTGGCATCCTGGGGCGCTGCTATCGCTGTGATTGACAAAAACGAGACGGACGGTGACGACTGTTATGTTATACTGTGAACTCTCGCTTCATTAAACCGCGAGAGGGAGTCGTGCTGTGCGTGGCGCGTGAGCAAGTATGGCGACCCGAAGGGCAGTCTCATGAGGGCAGTATAGGTTGCGCCTATACTGCGAATTTTTCGGAGTAAATGAATTATGACTTACATTCAACGATTTGATATTGTTGTTTTGATATTTACCTACGTTGCCTAGGTAGCTTACTTGTATCTAAACTTCATACTTCACCATTCTTAGATATACATGGGTTTCCAAAAAGATTCATCCGATTTAAAAAATAATTATTTTGTTATTTGAGAAATGTGCGTGAAATAACATAATGTTGGAAAGAGCAAATCGAGTTTTACCTGGTTCCCGCTAGGTACCAGCAGTGTGTGCTCACTTCAGTTCTAGTAAAAACGTTGTCGGGACAACAGAAAGCATTTTGTGTTCTACGTTTTGTGCACTGCAGGTCAGTAATACCTATTCAGCGTGGCTTTTATACTGGGTATAGTGTGGATCCTCCTACAGCACACAGCTCTAGACGATGGCATGGACAATTCCGAGAAACGTGTTGTCTGTGTAAAGACAAATCGCCACACCGTTCCCGAGGGTCTGACACAGACGTCGAACGCATCCGCCATAGATTCACAAGGAGTCCGCAGAAATCCGTTTGCCGTGCAGCTCGACGGTGCAATATGCCATCGACGTCCATCTGGTGTGTGTTGTGTCGACGTTTACTCATGAAACCATACAAAATTCAGCTACAGCAAGCTCTTCGTGAACAACAACGTGTAGAGTTCCGTAATGTCGCTCTTTGCAAGATGAAGGATGACAGTTTTCTTCCACGCTTAGTGGTTAGTGACAAGGCAACATGCCATTTAAATGAAAAGATGAACCGTCATAATGTGACAATATGGGGTAGAACGTGACAGGGATTCTCTAAAATTTAATGTGTTTTGTGCTGTTTTATGGGAAAAGGTGTATGGTCCATTTTTCTTTGCCGAGAACACTGTTACAGGAAGCACATATCTCGATATGCTTGAGTACTTCCTTCTCTCACAACTGGAAACTGATTCGAACGACAGCATCTACCGACGGGATGGGGCACCACCACATTGGCATCTGGAAGTGCGATCATTTTTAAATCAAAGGATTACTGACGATGGATCTGTCGCAATGGACCAAATGATTCAGCCTTACATTACTGGCCTCCAAGGTCACAGGACCTGACTGTACGTGATTATTGCTTGCGGGGTTTTATAGAAGACTGTCTTTGTGCCTCCTTTACTAGCAACAATGAATGAACTGAGGCCTCGCATAACAGCAGCTGAGGAAGCTTTAACTTATGACATGCTCGCTGCAGTATGGGAACAATTTGAATACCGCATTGACATATGCCGTGCATCTCAAGGGAGGCATGTTGAACGTCTACGAAAACGTATGAAAAAACTTTTTTAGTTTCCCATTCATCAAAAAACAAAATTCATTGTATATTTTATTAATTTCAGAAATATAGACGTGCCAAATGGGATGATTCTTTTTGATACACCCTGTACTATGTTTTTATTTTATTTGCTTACAGGTCACTCGACGCGACGATGCTTGGATCAAAATATTACTGCTTATATTAAACTTAAAGGGCAGCATATTTTACTTATTATACGCGCTGCGATCGACACGCTATCCCCACATTCCCACAAATTCATTCCGGACGAAACACGAAATTGCGACGAGAGATCTGTTTCACCTATGACATTTATGTGTTTCTCTTTTTAATTCACACATATAATCATTTAGTACATATTTACCTACTTTAGGTAACGCAGGCAATAAGCAGTGACGATAAATCTAAATCAAGTTGGAAGGAAGTGGACCGCCATTTCGCGCTTTTGCCATAGGCTGCCTGACTATCAGGGCAAAATCATTTGATTTAGTACTGAATTCTAGACCCTGAAAATAACTACAAAAAAGGCTGCAATAGCCTATGTTTATCTTCTGCAATTCAGTCACAGTCTCCCTTTTTCTGCTTTGTAGGTGCTGAAACGGGCAACTTCAAAAGACAAAAATCATCCTTGTTGGTCATAGTCCTCGTGGACTCTTATTTAGACCTGCTTCTGCTCTGCTGTTTGGTACTACGTAACCTGATGTATTTCTTATGCATTACGTAGCGCACTGGCGGGAAACAATTTTATTGAATTTTGCTGATGAAATTTAAATTGCTAAATAGACTTTCATGGAACACAGCTAAGAACATCCCGATTAACTCACTTTTCTAATAAAAAATCTGGATTGAAAGCAGACCTTTCGTTTGGGAACTACGTTGCCACAGACAAATACGCACCTTATACTTCCAACACCCCTCAGTTTGCGCCGGGGATTAAAAACAACCTAAGCTACATCGCAACCGCGGTGCGAAAGCTTTTCAGTGTTCTCTCCATCTCTGCGTGAACTATTAGTCTCATAGGAAAAATGAACAGGAACTTTTTTGTGAAAAATCAATGTGGTTTAATTTTGTACTGGAATACGTTTGCGCTGGAGGCCGCGGTTTTTGAGTGCTTCAAGGAAAAAGTACAATAGTGACTTTCAAATGCACCCACATCGCACACTCAACCACCCAACGATCAGAATTTTTAGTATGTTGTTAATGGAATTTCTACCAGCTACTGTAAAAAAATTTGCTACTACATGGACTATTTCCCATATTAAACTTTTGTGGTTTTTATTTTATGGGCTATTATTACACCACAGGCTTAACTGTGTAAATTTCACTTGCCAGTTTTTTGAATTTTAACAGCACAAAATTAACAATTAAATTTTTTGTTTGTCTGGTCATCTTTCTACGAAACTATTTTGCTTGTAGGGCTTAAGTTGAGATCGAATTGTAAAAGTAATTGGGTTTACGCACACCGTTTACAAAAGTCTTTTTTTCTTTCAATATTCTCACGCGAAAGTTTACATTAAAGTCTTTAACGAAATAGGCAACTAAGCAATTGGGGTAATAATCCAGTCAATGAAGACGAAAAAAGGTCTAACATGGGAAACAATTCGTGTGGTTGAAAACTTTTGTACAGTGGTGGGAGACAGTGCCATGAACAACATATTAAAAATTCTGACTGATGATGGGGAGGGGAGGTGAATGTAGGAATGGTTGTACATTTGAAAGTCATTTTTGTACGTTTTTCTTGAATAACTTGAAAAGCTCAATCTCTAACGAAAATAACTCCCAATATAAAATTAAACTACATCAAATTTCTGATAAAAAAAGGTTCTGTTCATTTTTTTCCCTAGGACCAACAGTTTGTCAGCAGAGAGTGCGAATATATTGTAAATCTCGCACACCGCGGATGTCCTGTAGTTCGGTTTTCTTTCCCCCAGGACAATATGTGGTAGTTTCTCAACTAGAAGCACCCTTAGTGATCAATATAACACTGTTCGTCCCGATTTTCTCTACACCACTGTGGTAAGTTGTAAACAATTATCTTTTACGACCTATATTTAGGTTATTTTAAATAAAAATTGCCTTAAGGACACAGCTAGTTTTACTGAGAGCATTACAAACTGCAGAAAAATAATATTGCGGAAAAGCTCATGAACCTCGCAGAACTGACATCTGTCTAAGCGGAAATATTCTGACCCGTTTATCAGAAAGCACAGACGTCTCAGCGAATTCACCATGAGTAACTCGCTTGTTCACGTATCCATTTTTCCATTCTGATTTTATGACTATTTTAGAGAATCGTACAATAACATCAGCATTTCCATTTCCGCATCAGAAGCAGATTCTGATCTAAGAGAGATGAGTTCGGACATTCTCCAAAGGAATGTTACTGCCTGCCAGAGCACGGCCGTACTGCGTTGCATAGTTTTTCCTACGCTGCGCTGCCTAACCCTGCGCCGCCGACCACTGTGGTCGAGCGGTTCTAGGCGCTTCAATCTGGAATCGCGCGACCGCTACGGTCGCAGGTTCGAATCCTGCCTCGGGCATGGATGTGTGTGATGTCCTTAGGTTAGTTAGGTTTAAGTAGTTCTAAGTTCTAGGGGACTGATGATCTCAGATGTTAAGTCCCATAGTGCTCAGAGCCATTTTAACCCTGCGTCGGCTGCGTCCCAGTGTGCACCTGGATAAACATACACTATCTGATCAAAAGTATCCGAACACCTATTGTAGCCCAGACAACGAAGACCAAAAATCGTCGACTGGAAGAAAAAATTCGTGCAGTCGAAAATTTTTTGTAGAGTGGTAGGAGGGAGTGTCATGAACAGCATGCTAAAAATCCCGACTAATGGGGTGTGAGCGTGGGGATGGGGATTGGAGGTAGGGCTTTAAGGGTCAATTTTTTACGTTTCTCCCAAATAACTTGAAAACCAGAGCTTCTAGCAAAAATGGTCCTCAGTACAAAATTAAACATCATTAAATTTCTTGTGAAATGGTCCTATTAATTCTTTCTATAGAACCAATAGTTTCCGCGGTGCCGGGGATGAAAAATCGTAGAATATTAAAAATATTGTTTTAATGGTATAAATTTTTTGTTTATTTTTAAATGAAGTAGATTAAAAATAAATATTAAATGTGTGCACTACGTCTAAGTACTGTAGATCTGTATTAGTTAATAAATTGTGTTCCGGTGGCATAACAGGATGAAGTAAATGGTGAGGGAGTAAAAGGGGGAGGAGGTGGAAGCACGAGGGAAGGTATGTCGCTTAGTTGTGTTAATGCGCGTCCCTTCTTCAGAAGTCAGCAAAATGAAGGCTGAGCAGGTTATTTCCCACTCTATCTACTCCACTACGTCACAAGGAGAAATTACAAGGTGTTTCATAAGCCTCCACATGGTTCCTTATGAATCACTAACGATAGAGTGCGCAGCCATACCCGGTGGGTGTTCATTTTCTACAAAATGCACTAACGTTACGTGGAAAATCTATGTGTTACTGATGACACTAGCACAAGAAATGCATATGTACACAACCTACGTAAATCTCAACACAATGTTCTACACTGCTAGAGGGGAAGTTTATTTTCAATCATCCTACATCTATGTCTATATACGTGCTCCACAATCCACAATACGATGCATGGCGGGGATATCACGTACCACTACTAGTCACTTCCTTTCCTATTCCAGTCGATAACAGCGAGGGAAAAATTACTATCTATGAGCTTCAGCACGAACCCTAATTTCGCTCATATTCTCTTCGAGGTCCTTACACGAAGTGTACTTTGACGGTTGTAGAATCGATCTCCTGTCGTCCTCAAATGCCAGTTCTCTAAATTTCCACGACAGCGCCACGCGAAAAGAGCGTCGTCTTCCCTCCCGTGATTCCCGTTTGACTTCACGAAACATATCCGTATATTTGCGTGCTGGGCGAATCTACCGGTAACAAATCTTGCAGCAAGTCTCTGAATTGCTTTGATGTCTTCCTTTAATCCAACCTGGTGGGCATTCCAATTACTGGAACAGTACTCACCTTTATAGATGAGCTTCACTTTACCAAAATTCTCAAATAAAACGCAGATGAGCATTCATGTTCTCTACTACCAACCTGACGTGTTCATTGCATTTCGTACTGTTCTGGCGTAAACACAAACGCCGGAACGAAGAGGCAAAACGAAAGACCGGAGAAGGCAGTGAAGAATCGGTGGCGCGGAATCGAACCGCGCCATGCTAGGCGCACCACCTGCAGCAACTGGATATAAACGCTGCTCCTAGCTTCGGCCGCATCCCCCTCCCTAATCATGCCCTTCTCCCCTCGATCTACCCCTCCTATCAACTTTGATTCTCCTCTCCCACTTCCCAATCTCTCTCCCTTCTCTCTCCCTTACCTCTCTCCTCCCTTCCTCCCCCCTCTTCCCCCTGGGCTTCCCCTACCTTCCATACCTTGATTCCTCCCCCCACCTCCTCATCCAATGGCATCTCCCCTCTCCCTCCCCCTCCCACATTTTTCCCCTCTTGGCAGGTCCCCGGACTCACACATGTTAACTGGTCATTCGCGCGCCACAGATCATCACCATCAGTTTTGTGTGTGTGCCGTCGTGTTTGTGCTTCAGTGTTTTTCGCCGCCCACGCTCCCTCGTTGACATGTCATCTCCATTTTCATCAGTGTCCGTGATCAGTGCTAACAGTTTCTCTGGTTTTCTTCACGTGTGAACGGCTTCGTGTTTCTTCGTTACTGCGTCTACTGTTTTTTGTCCCCCATTATGTTACGTTCATTCTGTTTCTTCATTGTTTTTCTCTTGTAATACCTGTGGTTGAAGAGCAGCATACTGTGCCGCTGCCAGCTCACCTTATATAAGGTGTGAAATAACAATCACGAAAAAAAAAAAAAAAAAATGTTCGGCCGCACAAGATCGGCCCGAGTCTGCAACGTGATTAGTGCCACGCTGACAGTAGCAAGTCTTTCCCTGGACTCTGTGTATAGCCAGAACAGTTCTGTTTTCAATTCACCTCTCGCTAACGACATTTGCTGTAGTAAAGTTCTGTCAATTTGCTTTTCTAGAAATAAAACTACTAATGTTATTTGTTTGAAATTGTTCCGTAGCATTCCGAGAACACTGCATCCCGTAGGCACTCTACTATCAACGAGCGGGCAAGACACCAAACGTACCACTTTGCAACTTTACGTCTAGATATTTAATCGACTTGACTCTGTCAAGCAGCACATTACTAACGTTACAGGATTGTTTTTCTAACTGATCTGGATTTTTTTGCGTTTTCTACGTTTAGAGCATGCTGCCACTCATCATACCAACTAGAAATTTTGCCTAAGTCACCTTACCAAGCGAGGTGGCGCAGTGGTTAGCACACTGGACTCGTATTCGAGAGGACGACGGTTCAATCCCGCGTCCGGCCATCCTGATTTAGGTTTTCCGTGATTTCCCTAGATCACTCCAGGCAAATGCCGGAATGGTTCCTTTGAAAGGGCACGGCCGACTTCATTCCCCATCCTTCCCTAATCTGAGCTTGTACTCCGTCTCTAATGACCTCGTTGTCGAGAGGACGTTAAACACCAGTATCCTCCTCCTCCTCCTAAGTCACTTTGCAATCTCCTACAGTCACTCAACAATGACACCTTACCGTACACCACAGTGTCACCAGCAAACAGCCGTAAATTGTTGTTCACCCTGTCCGTCAGATCATTTATATTTAGAGAATAACAACGGTCCTGCCTCCACTTCCCTGGGGCACTGTTGACAACACCCTTTGCCTCTGAACAGCTGTCGCTGTTGAGGACAAAATACTGGAGCTACGAGGTGGTAACAAAAAAAAAAAAAAAACGGAATTATTTTTAGAAAGCTATATATTTTCTCCGGCCACTGTGGCCTAGCGGTTCTAGCCGCTTCAGTCCGGAACCGCGCTACTGCGTCAGTCACAGGTTCGAATCCTGCCTTGGGCAGTTTGGTTAGTTAGTTTCAAGTAGTTCTAAGTTCTAGGGACTCAGATGTTAAGTCCCATAGAGCTCAGAGCCATTTGAAACATTTTATTTCTTCAACTTGCTTAGAAAACAACATTACCCCTTCAAAATACACTCCATTAGAACTAATACATTTGTCCCACCGGTGCATCCTCTATTCGAAACATTTTTGTAGACATCTTTAGAAATGGCTGACAGCTCTTCCTTTTTTTTCCTTGACTTCTTCATTACTGTCTAATCGGTGTCCTTTCATGCCCTTTTTCATGCATGGAAATAAGAAAAAGTCGCAAGGAGCCATGTCAGGCGCGTAAGGTACGTGGGGCAGAGGAACCATGCTATTTTCAGCCAAAAACTGTCTAACATAGATGGCTGCGTGTGCAGGTGCGTTGTCGAGGTGGAAGAAACAGTCTCCTGTCTGCCACAAATCCGGTCTTTTTTGACGAACACTGTTGCGCAGTCTTCTTCAAACTTCCAAACAAAAGATTTGATTGACGGTCTGATCTGGGGGAACAAACTTTGAATGAATTACGCCCTCGGCACAAAAAAAGGCATATCAGCATTGTTTTGATGTTCTATTTGACTTGACAACACTTTTTTTTGGATGGGGTGACGATGACGTTTTCCATTTGTTTGACTGTTGCTTTGTTTCTGGGTCATAGTCGTAGCGCCACGACTCATCACCAATAATGTGACCTTTGGCGGATAATTTGGATCAGTTTCCAGCTGCTGTTACAAAGCACGACATTTTTCAACTCGACGTTCCTGTTGATTGTCAGTCAGAACCTGAGGAGCAAACTTGGCAGCTATGCTTTTCATTACCAAATCCTCTGTTAAAATTCGCTGAACCAAGCTCCAAGATAACTCACAAAACAGACAGTTGATTAATTGTTGTATGTCCATCCTATTTAGCAGGTCTGTGGGACGATGGCCATTTACCATCATGACAAAAATAAAAACACCTACAGTCGTCCTTATGATTTTAGCGATAAAATAAAATAAAATCATAAGGAGGGCTGTAGGTGTTTTTATTTTTTGTCACAATAGCTGATCAATTGTCTGTCGACGGTCTGTGAGCACAAGCAGTTCGATTCTGGCAGTTGATTACGTCCGCAACGAGGTTTATGATCAATCGACTCGTCGCCATTTTTAAATCGAGCAAACTATTCGTACACTTGAGTTTTTCTCATAGCATCATCTTGGTAATCTGTTTTTAATATTAAAACTGTTTCAACAGCATTTTTTCCCCAGCAGAAAACAAAATTTCATAGCTGCCCGTTGTTCTTTTAAACTTCCTACCATAGAAAACGAAACAAGAACAAAACAGTGGTAGCAAAAACAACCACTGCAAATGAACACAACAAGCCAGGTCGACAACACAGGTGATACTGAACTGGTAATGAGTTGCCCTATGCGCAGCCAGCGGTAGAAAGGAGTACTACACAAGCTCCACCCACGGCAGTGTTATTCTGTTTTCTTTCTTTTTTTTGAATCCTCTAGTATAGTGTTCTTCTGGTTAAGACGACTTCCCCCACTACAAGCACTGCTAGCTTTTCAGTTTACCAACAGCCCATAGCTCTCCAGCATTTCATGTCAAGTTCTCGTATGAGAGTACCCAAAACAACTTCACCGAGTTCGTGTATATATAGTGCAGTTATTTTCAGTTTACTGAGCCGTCCTTCCCCCACACGGGTCCTGTATAAACTGATCCCCTTCCCCCACCTCCTCCTGTTCCTCCAACATCTCCACATCCTTTACATTGTCCGCAGGCTTGATCCCCCCCACCCTCTGGTTTTTTCCTTCCTCTCCACCCCCCGCCCGTTGCCGCACCTCTATCGCTGTATCCCTCCCTCTCTCCACCTCCACACCCTCCATCTCCTTCATCAGGGTAATTTAAAACGCCTCCCCCTCCTGGATGACGAACTTCACCATGACATCCACCCTTCCTTCCAAATATAACCTGGCCTTGTCCCCCCCCCCTCCCCAGGGCCCCCTTTTTCCTCTTCCCTCCTTCTCCCAGAGCGGATTTTCCGCAGTCCCCCCCCCCCTCCCCTGAGACCATGCATCCCATACTTGCCTCTTTCCTTCCCACATCCCTCCCTACCTGGCCCTCTTCAGCGCCCCCCCCCCCTCGCTCATCTCCCCCATGTCTTCCCCTCCCTCCCTTCTTCAGGTCTCCCTCATCTCCTAGCGCCTGGCAGATCCTCTGTTTTGATCATCATCAGTGTTGTGTTTAGTGCTGTTTCTCCTGTGCGTCTAGAAGTGTGATTTTAATTGTGTACTGCCTTGAGGTTCGCCGTCAGTGTTATGTTATGTGGTACACTATCCATTGATACTTTTATGCTCCAGTCATACTGTGCCTTGTGTTCTTTTAATTGTCGCAGTGTGTGGCTTTTTGTGTGTGCTACTTTTAAACAGTTTTTTATCTCCTTCTTACAGTCACCCCGTTTTTTGACTATTGCCTTCCATGATGTTCCCCCTCTTTTATATCTATGTTCACCATATTCTCTCCTTTGTTATTTTTAAATGTCTTCTATTGTTTGTTCTATGTCTTTCGGCTTAAGAGCAGCGCAAATGCTGGTGCCAGCCCGCCCCGATGGGGAATTGAAATACAATAAAGAAAAAAAAAAGGTTTACTGAGCGTGTACTTATTTGCTGTTGTTAATTGAGCTGTCAGCTGCCTACCACATAGAAGAGTCTGACCCAAACGTAAAATGATGTCAATATGTATTCGTCAATGCTGATTTTATTGTCTCCACTGTCACTCTGTGGAACACATTTCGTAGCATGAGGAGTATCAAATGCATCACCCCAGCCTCCGATCTCTCAGCGTCTCAAAGGGCCTAAAGGCTGGAACTACATCTCTCTCACTGGAACATAAGAAAGTCATGTAGGTGTTACAGAACATCAGATATTTCAACACAAGCCAAGCAATGCATTACATCCATAATAAACTCAAAATATCTCTATTATATAAATAAGTGCTGAGTGAAGTTATTTGATCCATTCACATAAGAGGACTGGACAAGAAATACTGGAAAGGTATAGCCTGCCAGAAAAATTGAAAGTGCTTAGCGCTCGTGCTGGAGGAAGTCGCCTTTCCCTAAAGAGAAAACACCTACAGTAGGCCTACAAGATGACGAAGAATCAATTTCCCCACTAGCAGTGTAGAACACTGTGTGCAGAGATTTACGTTGTAGATTCTGTTGGAATGTGTTTTTTGCATTAGTGTTATTAGTAACTCCTGTCTGCTTTCCATGCAGTGTTAGCGCACTTAATGGAAAGTAAGCTCCTCTGGGCCGTCTGCGGACGGCGTCGCCAGTGATTCATAAGGCGCTCGAGAATCGGTATAACCTGTGAAACACCCAGCAAGTTGTTTCTTGGGTCTTGAACGGTTATTCAGAGTGGGAAATCACCTGATCGGTCTTGTTTGCACATCTATGAACCGAGGAGATGCCTGAACACAATTCGGCTACCTACCTTCCCTCGCATTTCTACTTCACACATCCCCCCCCCCCCCCCCCTTACACCCTGTTAAACCCATGGAAGACATTTAATTCTTTCGTACAGTTCTACTGCGCATAGATTTGGTACACACATTTAATACTGTTACTGAAGCTCTTCATGTAAAGATAAACATTAACTTTATACTACTAAAACAATATATTTAATAATCTGTGAGTTTTCCATGCCGTGCAATACCAGAACTATCAACTCTAGAGAAAAAATTACCAGTAATTGTTTTGCAGGAAATTTAATGTAGTTTAATTTTGTACTAGGAAATATTTTCGCTAGAAGCTGCGTTTTTCGAGTTATTCAAAAGGAACGTAAAAAATGTGACTTTTTTTAATGTAGTTTAATTTTGTACTAGGAAATATTTTCGCTGGAAGCTGCGTTTTTCGAGTTATTCAAAAGGAACGTAAAAAATGTGACTTTTTAAACGTTCCCCCCTCCCGCACCTGTTGTTCACGGTATTGTACAAAAATTTGCGACTGCACGAATGTTTCCCTTAATTTTCCTTCGCTGACAGGACTATTCGTGGATATTAATTCAGGATGTGTAAAATCGTACAGCTAATGCCTATGATTCGACTATCCTTCAGACAACGGTGTAGCAGAAGTGGCATGTATTCTTCGCCTGCTCGCCACATAGTCCAGCAATCACAAGGAAATAATCCAACGCAAATACGAGAACTATCGGAAAGTGAGGAACAACGGATCGCGAAATCCAAACCGCAGTGAAAATCAAAACAATTTTATTTGCAACAGTTAACTACACCTCTTCCAGCGACTTCATCTACATCTACATGGATACTATGCAAATCACATTTAAGTGCCTGGCAGAGGGTTCATCGAACCACCTTCACAGTTCTCAATTATTCCAATCTCCTATAGCGCGCGGAAAGAATGAACACCTATATCTTTCCGTACGAGATCTTATTTCACTTATTTTATCTTGGTGATCGTTCCTCCCTATGTAGGTCACTGTCAACAAAATATTTTCGCATTCGGAGTAGAAAGTTTGTGATTGGAATTTCGTGAGAAGATTCCGTCGCAACGAAAAACGCCTTTCTTTTAATTATGTCCACCCCAAATACCGTATAATTTCAGCGACACTCTCTTCCCTATTTCGCTATAATACAAAACGTGCTGCCTTTCTTTGAACTTTCTCGATGTACTCTGTCAATCCTATCTGATAAGGATCCCACACCACACAGCAGTATTCTAAAAGTGGACTTACAAGGGTAGTGTAGACAGTCTCCTTAGTAGATCTGTTACATTTTATAAGTGTCCTGCCAATAAAACGCAGTCTTTGGTTAGCCTTCACCACAACATTTTCTGTGTGTTCCTTCCAATTTAAGTTGTTCGTAATTGTAATACCTAGGTATTTAGGTGAATTTACGGCTTTTAAATTAGACTGATTTAACGTGTAACCGAAGTTTAACGAGTTCCTTTCAGCACTCGTGTTAATGCACCATTCAGATATCATTTCTAAATCGTTTTGCAGTTTGTTTTGCTCTTCTGATGACTTTATTAGTCCGTGAACGATAGCGTCATCTGCAAACAACGAAGACGGCTGCTCAGATAGTCTCCAAAATCGTTAATATAGATAAGTAACAGAAAGGTCCTATAACACTACCTTGGGGGACCGCCAGAAATCACTTCTGTTTTACTCGATGACTTTCCGTCAATTACTACGAACTGTGACCGCTCTGACAGGAAATCACAAATCCAGTCACATAACTGAGGCGATATTCCATAAATACGCAATTTCACTACGAGCCGCTTGTGTGGTACAGTGTCAAAAGCATTCTGGAAATCCAGAAATACGGAATCGATCTGAAATCCCTCGTCAATAGCATTCAACACTTCATGTGAATAAAGAGATAGTTGTGTTTCACAGGAACGATGTTTTCTATACCCATGTTGACTGTGTGTCAATGGACCCTTTTCTTCGAGGTGATTGTCTACACAATCGCCGCTCCGACATAGACATTTGTCGTAGCATTGTACCAACTTTCCAATACCCTCGTCATGGAAACAGCCTCCCGTTTTTTTCTAACAGTTTTCTGCGCTGGACAGCAGCTCGTTGTCTGTGCCAAAATGTTGTCTTGGTCAGCGTATCATCTGAGCAGAGGAAATTCACAGAGGCCCAAGTCCGGGATGTATAGCGGATGATCACACACTTCCCATCGAAAATGCTGCAGCAGCGGCCTCCCCCCCCCCCCCCCCCCCCACCCTGATCCCTGATAACGGAAGTGTGCGGTCGAGAATTGTCATGAAGAAGAAACTGCATCACAGTTACCTTATGTGGAGTTGCACGAAACCAGGCGAAATTTCTCGGCAGATATCCCACGCTTGGCGGGAGACATTATTTTCTAGGCTCAATGTGCGCTCAGAACTGAGAAGAGAGACGTGACACTATCTACGGGTATACTACAGACACTGCCCAACACATATTTTCACTGTGGTTCCCATTTCGCGACCGATCGATCCTTGCTTTCCGAATAGCCCTCGTCCTCCAAATTTCCAGCGCTCGCCACGCATCCGGGGGCGAAAGTGTCACAGTAACTGTCGCTGCCAGCGCTGGAGCTACCTTGGTGCCGCCAGTCACGTGCCTCCGAGTGCTGGTTGGTTGGTTGGGGAAAGAGACCAGTCAGCGTGGTCATCGGTCTCATCGGGTTAGGTAAGGATGGGGAAGGAAGTCGGCCGTGCCCTTTCAGAGGAACCATCCCGGCATTTGCCTGGAGTGATTTAGGGAAATCACGGGAAACCTAAATCAGGATGGCCGGACGCGGGATTGAACCGTCGTCCTCGCGAATGCGAGTCCAGTGTGCTAACCACTGCGCCACCTCGCTCGGTCCGAGTGCTGGTCTCAGTACCCTTACATGGCTATAAATGTCGCGGGCCCAGACGATCTACGTCAGTTGCTACAAGAAGACGACATAAAGAAATTAGGGCAAATTGGAGGAAAGCTCATAGTTGGGTTACGACCTGAATGCACAAAACGCACAGACTGTCGTAGCAGATGTGCAAACAGAGCGAGCTGACAATTGAAATGCAGCACGCGCTTCCACTGTGAGATGTGTATATTTCTATTGTCTATTGTCAAACCACAATTTATGAAAGATGTTTATATTTTATTAATAGGATTAAGTAGGAATAATTAATATTTGTCATGTTGGAAATAATTGTGATAGCAGGGAATGTCTGCACCATAGTATTGTGGGCAAGAGAGACCGCACATTGACATAGTTTTAAAAAGGGCAGAGACAGCGTATGGATACATTTTAAGAAAAGAGCGGGAAAGACAGCGCATAGATACATTTTGTAATAGTAGATAGGAACCGTGGTCTAGGGGTAGCGTCTCAGCCGGCACGGTAGCTCAGCGTGTTCGGTCAGAGGGTTACGCGCCCTCTGTACTAAAAAAAACAACGAACATAAATGGATGTCTTACGACGTCCGCCCCGAGGAGATGCAAATAACAAAAGCGAACAAAGTGAGATTGAAAAAAAAGAGGGTGGCGTCTTTGATTCATAATCAAAACGTCTTCGGTCCCGGGTTTGATCCCCAACACTGCCTAAATTTTGATAAATAATCAGCATTGGCGGCCGAATACTTCCGGCATAAGAAGTCAGCCTCATTCTGCCAACGGCCTTGTCAAAGAGGGCGGAGGAGCGGATAGAGGTTCAGGGCACTCTCTTTCCTAGGGGTGGGAAATTGCCCCTAAAGGCGGAAGAATCAGCAATGACCAACGACATGAGGATGCAGAAGGCAATGGAAACCACTGAATTAAAGACATGTAACGTGTATCCACAGGACATGTGGCCTGTAGTTGAAGAAGTGTCATGATGATCTATCCATTGGCAAAAGATTCCGGAATAGTCCCCCATTCGGATCTCCGGGAGGGGACTGCCAAGGGGGAGGTTACCATGAAAAAAAGATTGAATAATCAACGAAAGGATAATGTTCTACGAGTCGGGGCGTGGAATGTCAGAAGCTTAAACATGGTAGGGAAACTAGAAAACCTGAAAAGGGAAATGGAAAGGCTCAATCTAGATATAGTAGGGTCAGTGAAGTGAAGTGGAAGGAAGACAAGGATTTCTGGTCAGATTAGTATCAACAGCAGCAGAAAATGGTATAACAGGTGTAGTATTCGTCATGAATAGGAAGGTAGGGCAGAGGGTGTGATACTGTGAACAGTTCAGTGACCGGGTTGTTCTAATCAGAATCGACAGCAGACCAACACCGACAACGATAGTTCAGATATACATGCCGACGTCGCAAGCTGAAGATGAACAAATGGTTCAAATGGCTCTGAGCACTATGGGACTTAACATCTATGGTCATCAGTCCCCTAGAACTAAGAACTACTTAAACCTAACTAACCTAAGGACATCACACAACACCCAGCCATCACGAGGCAGAGAAAATCCCTGACCCCGCCGGGAATCGAACCCGGTAACCCGGGCATGGGAAGCGAGAACGCTACCGCACGACCACGAGATGCGGGCGAAGATGAACAGATAGTGAAAGTGTATGAGGATATTGAAAGGGTAATGCAGTATGTAAAGGGGGACGAAAATCTAATAGTCTTGGGCGACTGGAATGCAGTTGTAGGGGATGGAGTAGAGGAAATGGTTACAGGAGAGAATGGGCTTGGGACAAGGAATGAAAGAGGAGAAAGACTAATTGAGTTCCGTAACAAGTTTCAGGTAGTAAAAGCGAATACCCTGTTCAAGAATCATAAGAGGAGTAGGTATACTTGGAAAAGGCCGGGAGATACAGGAAAATTTCAATTAGATTACATCATGATCAGACAGAGATTCCGAAATCAGATACTGGATTGTAAGGCGTACCCAGGAGCAAATATAGACTCAGATCACGATATAGTAGTGATGAAGAGTAGGCTGAAGTTCAAGACATTAGTCAGGAAGAATCAATACGCAAAGAAGTGGGATATGGAAGTTCTAAGGAATGACGAGATACTTTGAAGTTCTCTAATGCTATAGATACTGCAATAAGGAATAGCGCAGTAGGCAGCACAGTTGAAGAGGAATGGACATCTCTAAAAAGGGCCATCACAGAAGTTGGGAAGGAAAACATAGGTACAAAGAAGGTAGCTGCGAAGAAACCATGGGTAACAGAAGAAATACTTCAGTTGATTGATGAAAGGAGGAAGTACGAACATGTTCCGGGAAAATCAGGAATATAGAAATACAAGTCGCTGAGGAATGAAATAAATAGGAAGTGCAGGGAAGCTAAGACGAAATGACTGCAGGAAATATGTGAAGATATCGAAAAAGATATGATTGTCGGAAGGACAGACTCAGCATAAAGGAAGGTCAAAACAACCTTTGGTGACATTAAAAGCAACGGTGGTAACATTGAGAGTGCAGCGGGAATTCCACTGTTAAATGCAGAGGAGAGAGCAGATAGGTGGAAAGAATACATTGAAAGCCTCTACGAGGGTGAAGATTTGTCTGATGTGATAGAAGAAGAAACAGGAGTCGATTTAGAAGAGATAGGGGATCCCGTATTAGAATCGACATTTAAAAGAGCTTTGGAGGACTTACGGTCAAATAAGGCAGAAGGGATAGATACCATTCCATCAAAATTTCTACAATCATTAGGGGAAGTGGCAACAAAACGACTATTCACGTTGGTGTATAGAATATATGAGTCTGGCGACATACCATCTGACTTTCGGAAAAGCATCATCCACACAATTCCGAAGACGGCAAGAGCTGACAAGTGCGAGAATTATCGCACAATCAGCTTAACAGCTCATGCATCGAAGCTGCTTACAAGAATAATATACAGAAAAAAGGAAAAGAAAATTGAGAATGTGCTAGGTGACGATCAGTTTGGCTTTAGGAAAAGTAAAGGCATGAGAGAGGCAATTCTGAAGTTACGACTAATAATGGAAGCAAGGCTAAAGAAAAATCAAGACACGTTCATAGGATTTGTCGACCTGGAAAAAGCGTTCGACAATATAAAATGGTGCAAGCTGTTCGAGATTCTGAAAAAAGTAGGGGTAAGCTATAGGGAGAGACGGGTCATATACAATATGTACAACAACCAAGAGGGAATAATAAGAGTGGACGATCAACAACTAAGTGCTCGTATCAAGAAGCGTGTAAGGCAAGGCTGTAGCCTTTCGCCCCTACTCTTCAATCTGTACATCGAGGAAGCAATGATGGAAATAAATGGCTCTGAGCACTATGGGACTCAGCTGCTGTGGTCATCAGTCCCATAGAACTTAGAACTACTTAAACCTAACTAACCTAAGGACATCACACACATCCATGCCCGAGGCAGGATTCGAACCTGCGACCGCAGCAGTCGCACGGTTCCGGACTGCGCGCCTAGAACCGCGAGACCACCGCGGCCGGCGATGGAAATAAAAGAAAGGTTCAGGAATGGAATTAAAATACAAGGTGAAAGGATATCAATGATACGATTCGCTGATGACATTGCTATCCTGAGTGAAAGTGAAGAAGAATTAAATGATCTGCTGAACGAAATAAACAGTCTAATGAGTACACAGTATGGTTTGAGAGTAAATCGGAGAAAGACGAAGGTAATTAGAAGTAGTAGAAATGAGAACAGCGAGAAACTTAACATCAGGATTGATGGTCACGAAGTCAATGAAGTTAAGGAATTCTGCTACCTAGGCAGTAAAATAACCAATGACAAACGGAGCAAGGAGGACATCAAAAGCAGACTCGCTATGGCAAAAAAGGCATTTCTGGCCAAGATAAGTCTACTAATATCAAATACCGGCCTTAATTTGAGGAAGAAATTTCTGAGGATGTACGTCTGGAGTACAGCAATGTATGGTAGTGAAACATGGACTGTGGGAAAACCGGAACAGAAGAGAATCGAAGCATTTGAGATGTGGTGCTATAGACGAATGTTGAAAATTAGGTGGACTGATAAGGTAAGGAATGAGGAGGTTCTACGCAGAGTCGGAGAGGAAAGGAATATGTGGAAAACACTGATAAGGAAAAGGGACAGGATGATAGGACATCTGATAAGACATGAGGGAATGACTTCCATGGTACTAGAGGGAGCTGTAGAGGGCAAAAACTGTAGAGGAAGACAGAGATTGGAATACGTCAAGCAAATAATTGAGGACGTAAGTTGCAAGTGCTACTATGAGATGAAGAGGTTAACACAAGAAAGGAATTCGTGGAGGGCCGCATCAAACCAGTCAGTAGACTGATGCCAAAAAAAATAAAAATAAATAAAAATAAAAATAAAAATAAAAAATTAAAAAAATTAAAAAAAATAGTAGCAAGGATTGTCTGCACCAGAAAGCGTTGTTGGCGGGAGAGATCGCACTTTAGCGTTCGTAGGAAGTATGTAGTATGCGAGAAGTGAAGCGAGTCGGTAGCAGGCCTGAAGCGAGAGGTTGAGAGGAGCGGTATGCCTGCCAGCCACCAGCTATGATTTATAAGAGATTATAAACGGATGTACAGAGACATCAGCTAACTATTGTCATAACTGGAACTAATATTATTGAATTATTTTCTTGAGAAACTCAAGGCTGCTGAAGGTATGTTTGCGCAATGTTAGTTGTAAGATTAATGTAAAAAGTAAGTACCATTTGAACGTTTGTAAAATCATTTCATTCAGTATTTAATTAATTTTCGCCAGCAATATTGCATTTCTGCCGGCTGCGGTGGCCGTGCGGTTCTGGCGCTGCAGTCCGGAACCGCGGGACTGCTACGGCCGCAGGTTCGAATCCTGCCTCGAGCATGGGTGTGTGTGCTGTCCTTAGGTTAGTTAGGTTTAAGTAGTTCTAAGTTCTAGGGGACTTATGACCTAAGATGTTGAGTCCCATAGTACTCAGAGATATTTTAACTATTTTTTGCATTTCTGATAATAATCCATCCCAAAATCCATCAACGTAAAACTTTGCAAAATTTTATTGTTGTCAAGAAAAAGTTTAACGATGAATTACGTAACTTCAGTCAAATTAATTAAAGAATAACGTCAGCTTTGCTATTAAAGAAAAACGTTAGCTTTCGTAATAAATACAGCCACTTATTGTGAAAGACCACCAGCAGCTAATAGAGTATAGTAAAACAGAGTAAGTATATTCATGTTGCAGTTCGATGTAGCAGTCAGATTGCGATCCAGTAACAGTTAAAAAAGGTAAGGAACAGTTTGGGGTTATTGCAGATAACGACTGAGGGCCATGACGACGACACATTCTATGTTTCGTCGAAATAATTAGAAAATCACTTTTAATAAGCAGCAATTAAATTTGTATGCGAAGATTGAGAAAGAGAATAAATTTCAAAGGGAATATTTCATTTGTTATTATTAAGCAAGAGATAGAAATCCTAAGGGAAGGTTTCATAGGTTGTTGTAGAAGGGAAGGTTGCGTAAAAAAAGAGATATAGGGGAGACGGAAAGGTTTCACCACCACCTACATGTGTGGGGCCCTGAGGAACACACCCACTTCCCCCTGGACAGCAACAGGGCGGGCGTCCTCGATATAGCTATTACAAAAGGTCTCGCAGGATCTGTGGCCGCGAGTTCACTGAACAGAACGTCCTCCGACAGCAATCCGCTAATCTTTGAGATTGACATATGCGGATGGCTACCGCCCACCCAGCATTCCGCCATACACAAGCGCATAAACTGGGAACACTTCACAGGGCGCTACACCCAGACCCATTGCAGCCCCACTCCCCACCAAGCGACAGTACCCCAGCTGCTTGCCCAGATCAGGCATAAAGATAGGGCCGTGGAAGAATGCAAACTAACGCGGAAATCGAACACCAGGAGGTTGCTCAGTAGGCTACAAAGAGAGATGGTCAAAGTGCATCGTGGCTCTAAAAGTGCAGGACAGTAGCCTCGGGCAAACCGCCAAACAATTCACGAAAAAAACTCACAAGGATGCCACTTATGCGTGGCGAGGGAGGACTAGTGGTAAGCGCCCGAGACAAAGCCAGCCTACTCACTGACGTATTGGAAAAACAGTTCACACCAGCAGAGGCACAGGACTGAGAACATGAAAGAAAGGCCAGACAACAACTAACAGCATTTCTTGCAGCAGAAGATGGCGTCGTTCCAACTCAAGTTACCTTCTCACCAGAGGAAGTAGCCAAAGCTATCAAGTTACCTACTAAGAAAACCCAGGCCACGATCTCCTCTCCAATGAACTGCTTAAAAACCTGCCCCAGTTATCGAGAGAAAAGACTAAAAAAAAACATTCAATGAGATCACATGATCACAAAAGTTCCCGAAACAATGGAAACATGCCGCAGTGGTCGCTATCCCTAAGGCAGGAAAAGACACCATCTTCTCTGAGAACCACTGTCCAATAAGCTTATTCCCCACGCTTAGCGCCTCCTAATGGTTCACAATGAGCAAAACATACACAGTGTAGGAATGCTCCTTCAACTGTAGATCGGATTCGGAAATAGACACTCAGCACCTGAAACAGACACTCAGCACCATCACAACTAATGAGAGTTGACGCCGCCACAGTAGTCTTCAACTGGAAAGGCTAATGTGTCCTAGTGCTGCTAGACGTAGCCAAGGCATTCGTCAGTGTGTGGCACACTGGTCTAGTGTACAAATTATACACACTAGGCGTCCCCAGCCAAATCGTCGAGCTACTGAATTGCTACTTATCCTACCGCACATTCAGCTTCAAAGGAGACAACGCCAAATGGTCTAAGCGCAGCATATTGCTGGTGTCCCACAAGGGTCGATACTAGGCCCAGCTTTGTACAACTTGTATCTGCCAACACACCGACCGCCCCCCACACACAAACCGCACACTGTGTTAATGACGCAGCGTTCTTCTCGAGCAGCAGCAACAGGAGAACAGTTACAAGTACATTACAGAACCTGCTCGACAGGACAGATACCTGGGCCAAGAAATGGTGAATCATAACAAAGAATGAAAAAACAAAAGCAGTAATGCTGACACCGAGAAAAGGTAAGCGCTTCCTTTCACATCGTGCAACAAAACATACCACTACGTCTACACAGGCGAGAAATCCTCTGCAATGCACTGCAAAGTACCTAGGAGTCCCTCTCGATCAACCCCTCTCCTGGAGGCACCACAATGAGGATCTCTGGAGAAAAGCAGGCGCTAGACTGGATACCCTGTACCCCCTCTTCGACATGAACTGCAGCCTCGCGGCAACGACAAGTGTGCGACTTTACTGCACGCTAGTGAAGCCAATCCTGAAGTACGTCTGCCCTGTTGAGGGCTACACAGGCAAATTACATATGGTGAGGCTGTTAAGAGACCGAAAGAGGGCACTAAAACGACCGCTGCACGTCCCCACCCGGTTCCCAACAGCCGACACCCACGAAGTCACAGAAAAGAAAACCCTAAAAGATGGATTTCAAGAACTAGTGGTTGCGTTTTGTGAAATAGCGAGCAACTCGGACGATCCACTGAATAGTTAGAAGCATACGCTGTATGCTAACAAAATAAAACTGGCCCATACTTCTGAAGCAAATGTCTAAAGCCAAACCCTTTTTGAAAGAACACCCTAGTGAAAGGAAATCATCACGCAGGCAGCATCTATGTCAGCTGCACCACAGAGGTGCAACTCACTTGTTCGCTGCCACACCACTTGGAACAGTGCCAGTTTATCAGTCCATCATCACGCGTTATTATTGGCTGATGTTTGTTTTCGTTGCATGTTGTTGTTGTTGTGGTTTTCAGTCCTGAGACTGGTTTGATGCAGCTCTCCATGCTACTCTATCCCGTGCAAGCTTCTTCATCTCCCAGTACCTACCGCAACCTACATCCTTCTGAATCTGCTTAGTGTATTCATCTCTTGGTCTCCCTCTACGATTTTTACCCTCCACGCTACCCTCCAATACTAAATTGATGATCCCTTGATGCCTCAGAACACGTCCTACCAACCGATCCCTTCTTCTGGTAGTTGTGCCATAAACTCCTCTTCTCCCCAATCCTACTCAATACTTCCTCATTAGTTATGTGATCTACCCATCTAATCTTCAGCATTCTTCTGTAGCACCACATTTTGAAAGCTTCTATTCTCTTCTTGTCCAAACAGTTTATCGTCCATGATTCACTTCCATACATGGCTACACCCATACAAATACTTTCAAAAATGACTTCCTGACATTATATCTACACTCGATGTTAACAAATTTCTCTTTTTCAGAAACGCTTTCCTTGCCATTGCCAGTCTACATTTTATATCCTCTCTACTTCGACCATCATCAGCTATTTTGCTCCTTTACTACTTCAAGTGTCTCATTTCCTAATCTAATACCCTCAGCATCACCCGACTTAATTCGACTACTTTCCATTATCCTTATTTTGCTTTTGTTGATGTTCATCTTATGTCCTCCTTTCAAGACACTATCCATTCCGATCAACTGCTCTTCCAGGTCCTTTGCTGTCTCTGACAGAATTACAGTATCATCGGCGAACCTCAAAGTTTTTATTTGTCCTCCATGGATTTTAATACCTACTCCAAATTTTTCTTTTGTTTCCTTCACTGCTTGCTCAATACACAGATTGAGTAACATCGGGGATAGACTACAACCCTGTCTCACTCCCTTCCCAACCACTGCTTCCTTTTCATACCCCTCGACCCTTATAACTGCCATCTGGTTTCTGTACAAATTGTAAATAGCCTTTCGCTCTCTGTAGTTTACCCCTGCCACCTTCAGAATTTGAAAGAGAGTATTCTAGTCAACATTGTCAAAAGCTTTCTCTAAGTCTACAAATGCTAGAAACGTAGGTTTGCCCTTCCTTAATCTAGCTTCTAAGGTAAGTCGTAGGGACTGTATTGCCCCACGTGTTCCAACATTTCTAAGAAATCCAAACTGATCTTCCCCGATGTCGGCTTCTACCAGTTTTTCCATTCGTCCGTAAAGATTTCGTGTTAGTATTTTGCAGCTGTGACTTATTAAACTGATAGTTCGGTAATTTTCACATCTGTCAACACCTGCTTTCTTTGGGATTGGAATTATTATATTCTTCTTGAAGTCTGAGGGTATTTCGCCTGTCTCATACATCTTGCTCACCAGATGGTAGAGTTTTGTCAGGACTGGCTCTCCCAAGGCCGTCAGTAGTTCCAATGGAATGTTGTCTACTCCAGGGGCCTTGTATCGATTCAGGTCTTTCAGTGCTCTGTCAAACTCTACACGTAGTATCGTATCTCCCCTTTTACCTTCATCTACATCCTCTTCCATTTCCATAATATTGTCCTCAAGTACATCGCCCTTGTATAGACCCTCTATATACTCCTTCCACCTATCTGCTTTCCCTTCTTTGCTTAGAACTGGGTTTAGATCTGAGCTCTTGATATTCATGCAAGTGGTCCTCTTATCTCTAAAGGTCTCTTTATTTTTCCTGTAGGCAGTATCTATCTTACCCCTAGTGATACTCGCTTCTACATCCTTACATTTGTCCTCTAGCCATCCCTGCTTGGCAATTTTGCACTTCCTGTCGATCTCATTTTTGAGACGTTTGTATTCCTTTTTGCCTGCTTCATTTACTGCCTTTTTGTATTTTCTCCTTTTATCAATTAAATTTAATATTTCTTCTGTTACCCAAGGATTTCTACTAGCCCTCGTCTTTTTACCTACTTAATCCTCTGGTGCCTTCACTACTTCATCCCTCAAAGCTATCCATTGTTCTTCTACTGTATTTCTTTCCCCCATTCCTGTCAAATGCTACATTATGCTCTCCCTGAAACTCTGTACAACTTCTGGTTTAGTCAGTTTATCCAGGTCCCATCTCCTTAAATTCCCACCTTTTTTGCAGTTTCTTCAGTTTTAAACTACAGGTCATAACCAACAGATTGTGGTCAGAGTCCACATCTGCTCCTGGAAATGTCTTACAATTTAAAACCTGGTTCCCAAATCTCTGTCTTACCATTATATAATCTATTTGATACCTTTTAGTATCTCCAGGATTCTTCCATGTATACAACCTTTTTTTATGGTTCTTCAACCATGTATTATCTATGATAAACTTATGCTCTGTGCAAAATTCTACCAGGCGGCTTCCTCTTTCATTTCTTAGCCCCAATCCATATTCACCTACTACATTTCCTTCTCTCTCTTTTCCTACTACCGATTTCCTACTACCCCTATTTGATTTTGTGTTTATAACCCTGTATTCGCCTGACCAAAAATCTTGTTCCTCCTGCCACCGAACTTCACTAATTCCCACTATATCTAATTTTAACCTATCCATTTCCCTTTTTAAATTTTCTAACCTACCTGCCCGATTAAGGGATCTGACATTCCACGCTCCAATCCGTAGAACGCCAGTTTTCTTTCTCCTGATAACGACATCCTCTTGAGTAGTCCCCGCCCGGATATCCGAATGGGGCACTATTTTACCTCCGGAATATTTTACCCAAGAGGACGCCATCATCATTTAACCATACAGTAAAGCTGCATGCCATCGGGAAAAATTACGGCCGTAGTTTCCCCTTGCTTTCAGCCGTTCGCAGTACCAGCACAGTAAGGCCGTTTTGGTTAGTGTTACAAGGCCAGATCAGTCAATCATCCAGACTTTTGCCCTTGCAACTACTGAAAAGGCTGCTGCCCCTCTTCAGGGACCACACGTTTGTCTGGCCTCTTAACAGATACCCCTGCGTTGTGGTTGCACCTACGGTACGGCTGTCTGTATCGCTGAGGCACGGAAGCCTCCCCACCAACGGCAAGGTCCAGGGTTCATGGGGGGTGGGGGGCGTTTCGTTTCATAGCTAACAGAAGTTAGATTGATCGCAGTATGCTTCTGATTGCGACTTCTCGCGTGTTTTGCACTCTTTGAACTGCATTGTAAAGATGTTACTCGTATTCTAATTGTGTTCTTCTGGCATCCATAACACGGGCGGAGTTAATAATTTCAAACTTATTTTTGTTTCATATAAAATAGATGCTGCTTTCGTTGCATCGCGTTCTGCAGACATATGTGTATCCGTTATTGCTTACGAATCTGAGTGTGAGCTGCTCGATTTAAATGTACTGTTAGTATATTGCTCGTAGTCTACATTATTTTTATTCGTCTCCGTTTCCAGTACTTCCTCGCGTTTAATGGAGAACTCCTTATAACCAGGTTTTGACACCAATGATATTAAACTCTATTACATCTTGTTTGTGGGTGGTACTAAACGCCCAAACGAAGTTGACACTTGGTGCGGCAGCTGCTGGGAGCGGCCGTTTTGCATTTGCCATTTACCGTCGTTCCCATCAGCCACTGGCCGAGTGTCAACTTGGTTTTTCCCAGTCATTCACTGTCCAGTGACCCTGCTCTCAACACCACCTCCAGTACCTCTTAGCATTGACTACAGAAATGTACAGCTTACGAGGAGCTTCTCGCCGACTGCACCTCATTCTTCGCACCTCCCTACGACCAGACAATGTGCTACCTAGGTTGCTGGAAGCACTTTGGAGTCACTAGTGGTTCCTTCCGCTGATTTAGTGCAATTTTTTTTATGATCATCCTTTGTGACACTCGGCAGTTCCTGTCCGTCGATACATGAAATCTGCCTGGTCTTGGCTCCACTTCACAAGCACATCACCAACAGTCGACTTGGACAGTTTTGGAAGTGCTGAAATATCTCTGATGGATTTGTTTCTTAGATGATACCCAATGACTAGCACACGTTCGAAGTCAGTGAGGGGTGCTTCTCATGACATCTAGTGAATGATGAATTCCACATTACATAGGGATACCCGGATACTTTTGATCAAGTGGTGTATGTCCTATATGCACTCTATAACTTGGCACCTTTCGTGGAGAATGTTGGGAGCGTAAAGACGCGATCGCTGCCTACAGCACATATTGACTGCTGTGCAGGTTGGGGAGGGGGACGAGGGGAGAGGAGAGCAGGTGGCCAGGAACAATCCCCGCCTCCTCCTCGCAAGGCAAACAGCATAGGGGATTGAACACTGCATTCACAATACCTACGACAATACAATATGGGTATGGTGCGCTGTTTTGTTGTTTCCTAACTGAAGTTGGAAATAGGTGAAGACACGCGCGTCTTCACTCAGCAATCTCTCCAATTTTGTATCTTCGAAAACATTCTCTCTTCCACCACTATGCCGGTCTACGACGTTAAAATCACCGTTCTTGAAGCGTTGAAGCCACTCACGACACGTTCTTTCACTAATAGCGTCCTTACCATACATACTTGGAGCATTCGATGAGACTCAGTCGCTGTTTTCTTCATATTGAAACAAAACACTTCCTGCAAATGATGAAAATAAGGTTCGTAAACTGACATTTTCAGTCAAGAACAACTTTACGATGCAGGCACAAATCCACTAATGTTTGAATGAGGTTATGTTGACCGAGCTGCAAGCTAACTGCCTGACGTCTGCAATCTGTTTCTTGCGACCGCTACTTACCGTTGTCGCCAACTATCGGCAAACGGCGGAAGCAAAGTTGTACACCTAGTATATTGTGCATATAGTACATGTACAGAGTTTGGACAAACATATGGAAACACTGCAAGAAATGCATGCTCGAACATAAACGCTGTTGCGTTTGACGACCAATAGCAACTGTGCGATGTCCTCAATACACTGCAAGAGTCAGTCGTGGTCAGAACGGTATTCTGTGTAGTTGTGAGTGTCTTATGTCAGAGGTAAGTGAAGTCAGTCTCAGGCAAATTGTTGGTGCTGCGTATCCAAGGTAACTGAAGTGTTTGGGAGTGTCAAGAGGCGATGTATCGAAGATTTATACCTCGTACAGGCAAAGCATAAAACCACCATCCGCTAAGTCACACTGCAGGCGGAAGTGTCTGTTGAGTGACGTGCCAGATGGTAGGTGAAGAGGACTGTGACGAAAAGATAGGCTGACAACAGCTGCAAAGTCACTGCAAAATAGAATGTCGCACTTACTGCTGTCATCTCCGTGATGCAAATGCCCTTACAGGAAAATGTGCTGCAAAAGCCATAAAACCTGGATTATGGACAATACAAAAAATTCATTTGATCAGATGAGTCTTGCTTCCAATTTATGGCCAAGTTTTGTCCCAAGAATAATCATTTTCCCTGACCAGGTCCATCCTACGGTACAATGTTTGTTCCTCAATGGTGATGCTGTGTTCGAGGATCAAAGGACCCCTCTTCACACAGCTCACCTCATCCAGGACTGGTTTTGTGAGCATAAGGTCGAATTGACGCATCTATCCTGGTCCATAATGTCACCAGAGCTCAATATTATTGAGCCTTCGTGGTCTACTGTGGAGAGAATGGTGCATGATCGCTATTGGCTTTCCAACACTGGCAGCCATGGTAATGTGTTGTGTTTTTGGAAACTACATTTTTGTCCGTCCCTATATCTGTATGTGGCAACATGAGTGTCACTGACTTGAGATGTTCTCCAGAGTTGACTAATTCTTTGTTTTATGTCATTGCTGCAGCTACGAGAGGCAGCTGAACGTGGGGCGTCCACGACGCATCAGCTCTGCTGGGCATCAGATGGGCCTCTCTGTGGTGGTCAGTGATGTCCAGGATGAGTACATCTCCACCCTACATGTGTCGCACGGCGTAAAGGTAAAGTACAAAATGTTTTACCATGCGCCTGCACTCAAAATCTTTTGTGAAAAACATCAGTTTTAAACAGGAGAAGTTCAACAGACATTAGGTGCCATCTTTTAAAATATCCATAGCATGCATAACACAGAAACACTGCTTTTGCCAAGAATGCAAACTCATTTTTCAGTTCTCACTTATCATGCAATTTCAGATTCCAGCCTAACTTTTAGATTAGCGAACTCATTCGCTGTATCCAACATCTCCATCACTTAAAGAAGAGAACTTTCTCGTTTTTCTGTTTGTAGGATACTTACATTACATGCAACCATTAATAAATGCCCTTGTCATAAACAGGCTTCTATTAACCTATTCTCAAAAAATTGAACGAAAAAGTTTGGTGATCTCCTTACAGATAGAAAAATACGATTTCAACACAACGTACATTTGTACTAACCCTTGTGATGTAAAGAGGAACAGGGCCGCTTCGAAAAACATTTTTCCGCGCAAGTGAGATCTCATTTGGCGCCGCCCCCCCCCCCCCCTTTTCTGCAACAGACCTCAGTTGCCGTTCCTTGGCCTGTTTGTGAGTTCTTTAAAAATAAATCTTAAACTAGTGATCCTGGTAATGGGCTGGTTTTTCTTTTAAAATAAGTACTACATAGACACACATCTCTCAAATAGACAAATTTCTTAATTTTGTAATAGAGATAAATATTGAAAGCAGGAACGTATCATTTCCATTTTCTTGTATCACATCACAGTTTTCTGCAAAATAATTCTGTTGTAACTTGGACACACAACACGATTAATAATGTTAGTACAACTTTATTACACTGTGGCATGTTCACCAATCACCGCAATATACACTGAACACAATAAGATAAGGCAAATGTTTGCAAGCAGTAATAACATGATAACTGAGCACGAGCGCAGTGTGGCAGGGCTTAAATAGGAGCTCGCCCATGGTGGACTGTATTGGAACATAGTGATAATGTGCACGGGTTTCAAGTGTGTGCGCAGTACTTCATTCCCCTTCCCTTGGGGAACAGCTTGGGTTTGTGAGACGTCTATGGCATCTTCCTCCGTGAGACTCTGACTGATATAATGTGCTTATACTGCGGCATCTGGTCGGAGGTACCTGGGATGCGGGCAACATCACAGTCTGACTTTTCCTGTCAACCCATACTGTAGGACGGATGCTGTGAGCACGGGCTCCATGTCCACGTCAGGTCCAGGGCCTGGTGGTGGAGGTGCTCCACAGTTGGCGGCTGAGGTGGGTGAGATGGCATCGGTGTGGACAGCCGCTGCATTAGTGCTGGTAGCAGTATTGGAGAAGCCACATCAAGTTCATCCACCGGTGATGGGGGACCTCTCATATGTCACGGCAGGGACCCAGGTGCATCAGGTGAGCTGTTGAGCGACGCAGACTGGTGTGGCGACGTTGGTATCCCGGCTGTGTTGTCTGGTCATCCACGTACAGGAGCAACAATTCATAATGACGTGCACAGATGTCTTCCTCCAAACGGACGCCGCAGAGACAGTGACCACAGCATAAGGAGATCACGATGACAATCCATTATGGGTGACGACCAAACCCACGCATCCAGACAGCCAACTCAGGCTGGAAACGGGACGATGGCTGCAGAAGATGAAGGAGCATCCAGGGTTGACACCCATGGAGCAGTTCGGTTGAGCTGTCGTCGCCGAATAATGTGAATGGATAGGAGGACAGAAACTCATCAAAGGTGTAGAATCGTCCAGGCAGTGCAAAAGGAGGAAAACTCCTGCAACACAAACTGAGGGCCAAAATTGACAGAAATCCTTGTGGAAAAAATTTTTGACTGGGCTTCCACAGTGGAAGAGGCCAAAGTTGATGGACAACAAACGAGATATGGGAACTGAGAGAATGCATCAATTACTATTAGACATTATGAGTTAAGGAAACGGCTGGAATAATCAATGTGAAGACAGTGCCAGGCCTGCAAAGGTTGTAGCCACAGAGACAACATTGTCTGCAGTGCAACTCTATGCGGTGTGCATTGAGAACATTACAGAACCAATGATCAGTGGAGCAATTGCAGGATCTCCAAATGGAGAGCCAAAGGAACCACTACATGAGGAACTCAATTGCCATATCAAAGAGTAGAACACCATCAATGACAGAGAAATGATACAGGTTCAGATGCCCACAATGGAGGCACCTCAGGCCAGCCGTGTTGTATGCAGTGCATTACTTTCCGTAAAATCGGGTTCGCAGCACTATCCTGTACAACCCACGTGCTAGTGATTGTAAAACCATTCACAGTTTGTTGAGCACATTCATCAATGTGTAAACAGAGTAACTCCTCCTGGTGAAAAACTGGATCTGGACTGGCTGGAAGACGGGAGAGCATGTCAGCATTTGCATGTTTAGCCTTTGAGTGGAACTGAATCTCGTAGCTGTAGTGAGGGAGGAATAATGCCCAACACTGAAGGTGACATGCAGTTTTGTCTGTCAATGACGCTGCGGGGTTAAACAGCGAAACTAACTGCTTGTGAGCCGTGATGAGACGGAATTTTATACTGTACAAGAAAATATGAGGCTTCTTTGAGGCATAATGCCATGGGCTTCTTTAGTTTCGAATATGTTGTCTGAGCCAAATTAAATGTCTTCAACGCATATGCAATAGATTGCTCAGAGCCATAAAAATATGTGTGAGCCACGTCCGTCCCCAACCCCTGATGGGACGCATCTGTTCCTAACATTAACTGTTGAGCCAGTTGGTAGGTTACGAGGCAAGGTGCAGATTGTAACATTGCCTTCAGTTTGGAAAACGTCGATTCACATGCCTGTGATCAGTGGAAAGACAAGGCATGTAACAGTTCTGCAATCGAAGTCGCCCCCAGAAAAACTAATGCTAATAAGCAGTCTTATCTAAAAAACTTGCAGTTCCTTGACTGACATAGAAGAGCAACAATGGTAGAGGCATATTGATGAAGGGGTTTGATACCAGCACTAGAGACTCTACCCCAAAATAAATGATAGAAAGCTGAAAGAAGTGGCACTTTTCCAAATTGCATATTAACACGGAGGTCTGTAACATCGAAAACACCATATGTAAGTTGTTGAGATGTTCAGCAGTGGAGGAGCCGGAGACGACAATATCATCAAGATACCTGGCACAGCCAGGCGCAGATCTCGTGAGCTGTTCGAGAAATCGCTGGAAAGTTGCCAGGGCGCAGGCCACGCCAAATGGTAATCACAAGTATTGATACAAGCCAAAAGGCATGTTAACAACCAAGAGCCGCTGAGAGTCAGCATTAATGGGAAGCTGCAAATGTGCAACAGAGAGGTAGATATTGGAAGAACACTGACCACCAATGAGCTTAGCAAAAAGTTCGTCAGGACGCGGCAAGGGAGTCATGCCAGTTGTAGACTGAGCATTGGCGTTAACTTTGAAACTGCCGCAAAGGTCGTAAAATTTGAAAATTTCCCGGCGAATCAGCTGTTCAAAAAGATTTCGGGCTTACAGCCGAACCTCGTATACTTCATTGTACAATAGGACATTCTTTTTATCGTAAGCCCACTCACACTTACTTGCATTCTTCAAGTTGCCATCACCCATCCCAAACCATGAGTGCACTAAAAACCCTTGTGCAGAGGGCACATAGGCCTACAGTGTCGGATGCAGAGAATTTGCCTAAGGAACTTGCGCATTGAAGGACGGAGTTCAGAGACAATGGATACTCGACCCGGCAAATTAACAGGGCCTTCTCAACTGGAGCCAGGAACCGGGAAGTGGATAAAGAGGAGAACGCGACAATCAAGTCCCTAGCTTGTCTTCCCTTCATTAAAAATATCTCCTTCAAAATAGCGAGGATTCTTAATGATTTTCATGTGAAAGTGGTTTTTCGTCCATCTTCTAAGATTTCGGATTTGCTGGGATTGGTGAGGGATGATTTGTTACAGTGGAAGGCAGGTATTTACAAAATACCCTGTCAATGTGGTATCGCCTATATAGGACAGACAACGCATACAGTGGAAGAGCATTGTACCGAACATCAATGTTACACTCGCTTCCTGCAACTCAGTAAGTCTGCAGTTGCGGAACATTGTATTTCCAACGGACATTCAATGGAGTACGACAAAACTTCGATTTTGGCCACAGCAACAACTTTCAGGAACTCCATTATGAAAGAATCCATTGCGGGAAATATAATGAACCGTGACAATGGCTGCCAATTAAATAACGCGTCGAATCCCGTCATCCCCAAAGACGCCAGTAGACTTTGATAGCTACGGCCAGCGACAATACTGACGGCAGCTGAGTCTTGCAGTTCCACCAGCGAGGGCACTGTCGATGGGCGGTGTAGTCCTTCTGCCTCCGCAGCTGCAACGCATGCACGGCGCACTATATAAGACGGAGCAGAGAACGTCTTTGTGAGTCCTCGTTTGGCTCACCTGAAGATGGCTGGCAGTTGTCCAGCCGAAATATCGTGCAATAAAGTTTACGACGACCAGCTGCAAGCCCGAAATCTCTTTGAACTGCCGCAAAGGTGTATCCATCCTGACAGCTTCTTGACAATGACTAAGAGGGTAGCACATTTGCTGAATGTGAGTCGCTGGATGACTCCAGAGGCCCTGAAGTGGTCCAGCTCTGCCTTGACTTGGTCATGGATCACCACTGGCACTGGGCGAGCCCAAAGGAAATGGGGTCTGGCCACAGGTTTCATTGTGATGTGGGCCTTGAAATAATTGGCACTACCCAACCTCATAGAAAACAGGGAATAAAATTTAGAGCATAAAGAGCGGAGTTGTGTATAAGGCTATCGATCAAAAACAAGATTAACTAGTAAAATAGTAAACCTGTAAAAGTTAAAGGCATCCAGACCAAACAATTTTTAGTGCATGCATTGTTCACCACTAGATAAGTCAGTGGATGAACCACAGATTTTTATGTGACTAGGGCCGAGAAACTACCTAATAACAGAGTGCTTTGTTTGTTTTAGGTGACTAATGTACATGACACTGGTGGTAAAGGCAGAGAATTCAAGTCCATGTACATCTGCAAGTTGATTAATGATACAGCATCACTAGTGTTAACTTGCAATTGCAAAACCTTCTGATAAACCTTGACATAAATAAAAAGCTTATTGGGTGCAATGGAGATTGTTGATACACAATTGACATCCATGTCAGTGTCTGCAATAGGCTGTTGGACTTTTGCTTTACAAACAGCAGTGATGTGGCCCATTTTGTTGCAGTGGTAGCAAACAGCTAACTGCTTAGGACAATCCGACCTGTCACTAGTGACAAAATATGACAGACAAGATGGAGGCGTTGAGCCATTGCATTGTTGTTCATTATTGCGCTAGCTGTGCCGCTTCTGTGGCCATAGCTGCTGCAGTGGGTTGGGCCAGCCGCCCTGATGTTTTGCTCATGCACGAACTCCTGCCACCATAACATCCCCCCCCCCTGTGAACCGTCTGACAAATATAGGGAGGGGGGGGGGGGGGGAGCAGGCAAGTGGTTTGGGCTTCTGCGACATCACACCATGATGCACCTGCAGCCCTTGAAACCTCAAACAATTGTGCAATAGTCAGAACATCAGAGAGGGAGGAGTTTTCACACTGAAGGGTCCACTTGTGAGCCTCACGATAGGGGGCCAAATGAATGATTGTATCACAAACCATTTGGTCGGCATATGACAACTTATTTACATCAGTGACAAAGTGACAATGACAGTTTAAACCATGAAGCTCAGTTGCACAAGTCTTATAGGAATGTTTCAGTTTCTTGGAACAGCAATAGAACTCAACTCGAGTGGCAAAATGTGCATCCATTTACAGTATTATTTTGAAAGAAGGTCATACATATTATCAAAAGAGAGTGAAGATGGATCCTGCAAGGAGGCCAGTTGGCAAAGGAGTTGATACATGCGAGGGTGTAACCAAGACAAAAAGAAAGTATGGCACAAGGTAACATCAGTCAATCCAAATACTTGAAAATGTTGCTACAAATTTTCACAGGCTTCCCATTATTGGATAGACTCATCTTCAGCGTGAGAAAGTGGGGGATAAATGAATGTGGTAGTGACAGAGTGCCAGGCCAAACAGGAGGTGCAAGGGGTAATGTAGCAGGTGTGTAGATTGAGACAGACCCAAAGTGGCCAAAACAGAGGCAAGCAGTTGCAATTACTGGGTCTGATTGGATTGCACTGTGGCAAATGCCTTCTGCCATTGACTGAGATGCTATGATGGTGCAGTAAGAGCCTCCTCCTGATCCACACACTGGTGCAAAAACTCATCACACTGTAGATGCAATGGAAGACCAACCAGAGACTTAAGACTGCATCGTCACTTGTGTTGTATGTTGGATACACAACACAACCAATAATGTTAGTACAACTTTATTAGACTGTGGCATATATGCCAATCACCATAATGTACACTGAACACAATAAGATAAGGCAAATGTATGCAAGCAATAGTAACATGATGACTGAGCACAGGCGTAGTGCGGCAAGGTTTAAATAGGCACCTCTATCAGAAGTTCATAGTACTGATCTTCCATGGTGCAGTCTTGCAAATGGCAACATACTTGCAATGTACACAGCTTTCAAGTGTACATACTTTACTTCAAATTCCACCTTTTCTATCTTAGAATCAGTATTGAAGCATAAGAAGCACCTTTATATATCTAATAATTATATCAACATAACAAAAACAACACACCTGTTGTAAGTGGTATCAGTGAACAGTTTTCTTAAAACAAGAGGTTTGGAGGTGATGCTAATGAAGATAAGAGTGGACATGAATAAAAAAAAGGTATTATTGGTCATAAATACAGAAAATAATCCTCGGAATGAAAGCTATTCTCCATTTTAATGACCAAAATGTCTTAGGTAGAGTTTTCTGCAACTGATGATAAGAAATGACGAGCTTGGCAACCAAGTACAAAGTTATTTGAAAATGTAACACCTCTGTGGCCTAGCAGAAAATTCATACAGGCTTCAAACCTAAAGATCTACACTCTATAATTGGCTCAATTTCTGGAGATGCTCAGGACTTTTATAGTGCCCTGACAAGAGCTTCCACTGTAGGTGATGATATTAAGGGTTAGGGGAATACAGAATTTGAAAGACTTCATGTATAAAAGGTGCAGCACTTAAAGTATTTTGAGACTGACAGTTAACATAGTAGGTTTAAATCACTAAAGATGATAGCAACAAAAAGTTCTTGTTGTGAGAATAAGCAAGGAAAGAAGACAAAGGAGTGAGAAAACAGAAAGGAAGGGAATGGGAGAGCTAATAAAGATTGATTAATATTAAGGGTTTATTCCTTAAATTTTTACACTTTCCATTTATTCTTCTTAACTGCTTACTGATTAACAACTACTGTGTTCATGAGTTGATGGTATTTCCATGTAACTTTGATGTCCTGTATCACACTGTGATATCTGAATGTAGAGTCATGTTATTTGACTGTTTAACAATCAATTACAAATGGTAAGATAAATTATTGTGAAAAATAACTTGTAATTCACTTCAAAATAACTCATGAAGGCTTTTAGAGCTGCAGATATAAATTGTAGTTGATAGTTATGATGTTGCTACTTAGCTTCTGATTCCTTTATAATCAAGGAAAGGGAAGGATAAACTGGGTGGGCTAATAGCAGGAAATGCTATGAGTGCTACTGTACCACTGGTCATAGGTGTTGGAGCAGTACCTTTTTTAGGATAAGTAGGACAGAACAAAGTCAAGTTCTGAGAGAAGTAAAGATTGAAACAAACCTTCAGTTTGATAAATAAATCAAACAGCATAATCCTGGCACATTGGATCAGTGAACACAGCTGTTGGTTAAAAATTTACAGTAGTCAGCATAAATTTTATTTCCACCTGATTTCATCTTGGTAAATGTGTAATGCCAACTATCTTTATTCAGGGGCTTAGAAGTAAAATTAATGAACTACTTATGTGCATTGATGAATTAGAAGCATCGAACCCAGTTGATATAATCTGCCTCTCTTGAACATCATGTGACCACTTGTATAGATATGTTAAACCTTATGGAATTCAAGTTAGCCTCCTACTTCTGTAGACGAAAGATGGGGAAAGGAGGAGTTGCCACATTTGTTAAAACAGTTTTGAATTTAAGAATATTGACATTAATAAATTTTGCTTAGAGCAGCACTTAGAAGCATGTGCAACAGAGATAGAATTTCATAATAGATCCTTTATAATAGTAGCCATATACAGAGCACCTCCAGGAAATTTCTACCTGTTTATAAACGGTCTTGAAGATTTAGTATCTCATCTAAAATTAAAAAAACAAAGAACTAGTGGTTGCTGGTGATTTTAATATAGCTATCCTGAAAAATACTGTCAGTGAAGAGTTACTGAAATCAGTTACATTGTCATTCAATTTAATTTCTACTGTAAATTTACCAACTAGGGTATACAAATGTTCTAAGACTGCCATTGATAATATATTTATAGACAATTCTAGGCAACTAAGCCACATTACAAAACCAGTGGTATATGGGTTATCTGACCATGACATGCAACACCTAACATTAAATTTTGAAAATTGTCAGGGTAAAACATATATCAGAACTGAGTGCAGAAGGCTAATAAAACAGTCAAAAACTGAGAAATTTAGGTGATTGCTAAAAGAAATTAATTGGATGGATGTTTAGAGCACCCAAGACACAAATGGAAACTACAAAACATTCATTAATAAAGTTAGCACCTTATTTGAAAATTGGTTTCCCCTGAAGGTAACTCAAACTAAACAGAAGGCTAATAATAAACCGTGGATCACAGAGGGATAGAGATATCATGTGAGACAAAAAGGAATCTATCTGATACATAGGGACACCTTTGATACTAGCATTATAACTCATTACAAAAATTACTGCAAAATATTGAAGAAGGTTATCCAGAAATCTAAACACCTCCATTACGAGAAGAAGATAAATACAACCAGCAATAGAATAAAAATGATATGGGATATAGTTAAGTCAGAGACAGGTAGGACCAGAAATGAGGAGGAATAAATAGCTCTAAAAATAAATGAAACCCTGGTAACAAACGCATGTTGTGTTGCAAACCATTAAAACAAGTATTTTGTCTCTGCTACTGATAGCATGGGGCTGTCAGGTTCAGTAAATAATGCAATGCAATATTTGAGACCAGTGCACACACGTAATCTCAGTAAAATGGAATTGACACTTAGTTCACCCAAAGAAATAGAATCTATTACGAAGTTCTTGAAATCAAAGCATTCTAGTGGTTATGATAACATATCAACAATGTTAATAAAAAAAAAGTGTCCATGTGAGCTTAGTCATATCTTAAGCTATTTGTGTAATCAATCACTTGTCACAGGAATATTCCAAACTGGCTTAAATATGCTGAAGTTATACCTCTCCACAAGAAAGGGGACAAAGAAATGCCGTCAAATTACTGACCGATCTCACTTTTGCCAGCTTTTTCAAAACTCTTTGAAAAGGTTATGTTCAAGGGTTTACTTAAACACTTTAGTGAAAATAACATACTGTCAAACTCACAGTTTGGGTTTCTTAAGCGTTCTGATATTGAGAAAGCTATTTACACTTACAGTGAAAATGTTCTTAATTCATTGGACAACAAATTAGAGGCAACTGGCATATTCTGTGACCTGCCAAAGGCGTTTGACTGTGTGAATCACAGCATTCTTTTAAGTAAATTAAAATATTATGGCGTCACTGGTAGTGCTGCAAAGTACTTTCAGTCATATCTTACTAATAGAAAAAAAGGGTATCATTACGTAACACTTCAGCAGTAGGCAATCAGACATCATCTGACTGGGGGGGGGGGGGGGGATAAATAAATATATAAATAAAAATTATTTACATGTGGTGTTCCCCAAGGTTCCATACTAGGTCCCCTACTGTTTCTTGTGCATATTAATGACCTGTCATTACCAGATGCCAAGTTTGTCTTATTTGCAGATGATACAAACATTGCAATGCACATCAAATCAAATATAAATTTATAAAAGGCAGCTAATCAAATTTTTACTGACATTAATAAGTGGTTCATAGCCAATTCACTGTCATTAAACTTTGAAAGGGCCCACTATATGCAGTTCAGAACTTCCAAGAGATTTCCTTCTGATGTGTGTATAAAATATGATGACATGGAAATAGGAGAACTTGAGAGTGTAAAATTCTTGGGATTACAACTTGATAATAAATTCAGCTGAGAGCAACATACTAACAAACTGCTAAAGCGCCTAAACAAGTCTGTGTTTGCAATGCGAATTATGTCAGACATAGGAGATATAAACATAAAATACTGGCATATTTTGCTTATTTTCAGTCCATTATGTCATATGGTACCATATTTTGGGGTAACTCCACAAACAGAGAAAAAATTTTTAGACTAAAGAAGTGTATAATAAGAGTAATGAGTAGTGTAAATCCAAGAACATCATGTTGAAACCTATTCAAAGATTTGGGCATATTAACCACAGCTTCTCAGTATATTTATTCCTTACGTGCAGGTAGATTAGAAAACTTAAAAAGAGAAATGGATAGGTTAAAGTTAGATATAGTGGGAATTAGTGAAGTTCGGTGGCAGGAGGAACAAGACTTCTGGTCAGGTGACTACAGGTTTATAAACACAAAATCAAATAGGGGTAATGCAGGAGTAGGTTTAATAATGAATAGGAAAATAGGAATGCGGGTAAGCTACTACAAACAGCATAGTGAACACATTATTGTGGCCAAGATAGATACGAAGCCCACACTTACTACAGTAGTACAAGTTTATATGCCAACTAGCTCTGCAGATGATGAAGAAATTGAAGAAATGTATGATCAAATAAAAGAAATTATTCATATAGTGAAAGGTGGCGAAAATTTAATAGTCATGGGTGACTGTAATTCGGTAGTAGGAAAAGGGAGAGAAGGAAACATAGTCGGTGAATATGGACTGGGGCAAAGAAATGAAAGAGGAATCCGCCTGGTAGAATTTTGCATAGAGCACAACTTAATCATAGCTAACACTTGGATCAAGAATCATAAAAGAAGGCTGTATACATGGAAGAAGCCTGGAGATACTAAAAGGTATCAGATAGATTCTATAATAATAAGACAGAGATTTAGGAACAGGTTTCAAATTGTTAGACATTTCCAGGGGCAGATGTGGACTCTCACCACAATCTATTGGTTATGACCTGTAGATTAAAACGGAAGAAGCTGCAAAAGGTGGGAATTTAAGGAGATGGGACATGGATAAACTAAAAGAACCAGAGGTTGTACAGACTTTCAGGGAGAGCATAATGTAGCATTTGACAGGAATGGGGGAAAGAAATACAGTAGAAGAAGAATGGGTAGCTTTGAGGGATGAAGTAGTAAAGGCAGCAGAGGATCAAGTAGGTAAAAAGACGAGGGCTAGTAGAAGTCCTTGGGTAACATAAGAAATATTGAATTTAATTGATAAAAGGAGAAAATATAAAAATGCAGTAAATGAAGCAGGCAAAAAGGAATACAGACGTCTCAATAATGAGATCGACAGGAAGTGCAAAATGGCTAAGCAGGGATGGCTAGAGGACAAATGTAAGGATGTAGAGGCTTATCTCACTAGGGGTAAGATAGATACTACCTACAGGAAAATTAAAGAGACCTTTGGAGAAAAGAGAACCACTTGCATGAACATCAAGAGCTCAGATGGAAACCCAGTTCTAAGCAAAGAAGGGAAAGCAGAAAGGTGGAAGGAGTATATAGAGGGTCTATACAAGGGCGATGTACTTGAGGACAATATTAAGGAAATGGAAGAGGATGTAGATGAAGATGAAATGGGAGATACGATACTGCGTGTAGAGTTTGACAGAGCACTGAAAGACCTGAATCGAAACAAGGCCCCTGGAGTAGACAACATTCCATTGGAACTACTGACGGCCTTGGGAGAGCCAGTCCTGACAAAACTCTACCATCTGGTGAGCAAGATGTATGAGACAGGCGAAACACCCTCAGACTTCAAGAAGATTATAATAATTCCAATCCCAAAGAAAGCAGTTCTTGACAGATGTGAAAATTAACAAACTATCAGTTTAATAAGTCACGGCTGCAAAATACTGACACGAATTCTTTACAGACGAATGGAAAAACTAGTAGAAGCCAACCTTGGGGAAGATCAGTTTGGATTCCGTAGAAATGTTGGAACACGTGAGGCAGTACTGACATTACAACTTATCTTAGAAGCTAGATTAAGGAAGGGCAAACCTACGTTTCTAGCATTTGTAGACTTAGAGAAAGCTTTTGACAATGTTGACTGGAATACTCTCTTTCAAATTCTGAAGGTGGCAGGGGTAAAATACAGGGAGCGAAAGGCTATTTACAATTTGTACAGAAACCAGATGGCAGTTATAAGGGTCGAGGGGTATGAAAAGGAAGCAGTGGTTGGGAAGGGAGTGAGACAGGGTTGTAGTCTATCCCTGATGTTATTCAATCTGTATATTGAGCAAACAGTAAAGGAAACAAAAGAAAAATTCGGAGTAGGTATTAAAATCCATGGAGACGAAGTAAAAACTTTGAGGTTCGCCGATGACATCGTTATTCTGTCAGAGACAGCAAAGGACTTGGAAGAGAAGTTGAACGGAATGGATAGTGTCTTGAAAGGAGGATATAAGATGAGCATCAACAAAAGCAAAACAAGGATAATGGAAAGTAGTCGAATTAAGTCGGGTGATGCTGAGGGAATTAGATTAGGAAATGCGACACTTACAGTAGTAAAGGAGTTTTGCTATTTCGGGAGCAGAATAACTGATGATGGTCAAAGTAGAGAGGATATCAAATGTAGACTGGCAATGGCAAGGAAAGCATTTCTGAAGAAGAGAAATTTGTTAACATCGAGTATAGATTTAAGTGTCAGGAAGTCATTTCTGAAAGTATTTGTATGGAGTGTAGCCATGTATGGAAGTGAAACATGAACGATAAATAGTTTGGACAAGAAGAGAATAGAAGCTTTCGAAATGTGGTGCTACAGAAGAATGCTGAAGATTAGATGGGTAGATCACATAACTAATGAGGAAGTATTGAATAGGATTGGGGAGATGAGAAGTTTGTGGCACAACTTGACCAGAAGAAGGGATCGGTTGGTAGGACATGTTCTGAGGCATCAAGGGATCACCAATTTAGTATTGGAGGGCAGCGTAGAGGGTAAAAATCGTAGAGGGAGACCAAGAGATGACTACACTAAGCAGATTCAGAAGGATGTGGGTTGCAGTGGGTTCTGAGAGATGAAGAACCTTGCACAGGATAGAGTAGCATGGAGAGCAGCATCAAACCAGTCTCTGGACTGACGACCACAACAACAACAACAATGAAGTTTGTTGTAAATAAAACATCTCTTTTTCCAACTAACTGCTTAGTACACAGTATCAATACTAGGAATAAGAACAATATACATAAAGATTTAAAATCACTTACTCTTGCCCAGAAAGGAGTCCAGTATTCGGCAATGGATATTTTCAATAAGTTACCAGCAACCATTAAGGGTTCAGTTTCAGACAAGGCACAATTTAAACATAATTTAAAAGCATTTTTGGTGGCCAACTCCTTCTATTCCACCCATGAGTTTGTTGACAAGTGCAGTAGACCATTTAATAAAAATTTATAATACTTTAATTTTTGACAATACTTGGTTGTAATAGCCAAGAATCTAGCATATGTCTGAATGATGGATTTAATGGCAACAGATGTAAGTATTGAACCTGTAAATATTATAAGTTTAAATTTAATTCATATACATAATTTTACTGTTTATTGAATGAGGATCATTAAAATTAATGAAACTTGAGTTTTTCTAATTACATTTTTGTAATGTGTTTATCTGACATGTTCCACACCCAGGAGGATTCCCACTTTTATGGGTTTATGGAATGAACAATTAATCTAATCTAATCTAATTTAATCTAAACAATGTGATTGTCATAACTGTGTCACTGCATACAATGTAAACTGGGTATTCATGCATGTAGGATCTCATTTATGCGCTCCAGTAGACAATGAAGGCAGGTTATATGTATTTTGATACTGTATTCAAACATAACTTCTCACAATATATCATCAGTTCTGACAAAACCTGCATATTGACTGATAAAAATACTCTGACCAACACTGACTCTTAACACACAGATATTGACTGATGAGTGATGTCCATAATTTCTCCATTACGATAATTAAATTTTTGTATGTCATAATTAACATGATTGAGGAAACAGACTTACTATTAACACTAACAGTTCCTCAGTAGTTCAGATATAATGGTAGAGGAACACTTTTAGTACAAAATATACTGAAACAGTTAAAGCAGACAAAATTCTAATTAATATTTTAATTACATTGCCACTTTTAATACTAACATTTCCAGTTATTCTTGTTCAGGTGATTAACATTTCACAACATTTGTTTTCAAAATATACAATTTGAAGATGCTACTTAAGAGGACCAATAATATGTCAGTTTTCCAGTATGTTCAGAAAAGGCAGTTTTATGTAAAATAATGATAATTTGACATCCAACAACATGCTTTTTTTAACTATAATGAAATTTGTAGAGTCTTGATCTAGGAAAATTATAAAAGGCAAAGTTAACAGATATTACACAACATCTGTCCTGTTCGCTGTGTATGGATCAGGATGTATATCAGTCCTGGAATTGGCCACTTCAGTGTACTGCATATTGGTCTGCCACATTACAATTATATGAGTGAATTAGTGACTCAATAGTGCAATATATACATTTTCCAGTTAAATGTGTGAGACCAACTCGTTACTAAAGAATATGTGTCAGATTAGCTCAGAAAATTATATTTCCCTTCATAAACTAGAGTGATGCATTTGTTCCAGTAAAAGGTATTTAGTCACATTGATAAACATGAAAACATATAAGAAGTATTATAAAAAAATGTTGTAGATAGTAAGTACTTTTGAATTAAAGGAGACCACTCACCAAAAAATATATGTATTGTATTGTTGACAGGCACACACACCAGAAAGAAAACTTCATTAGTTTCAGAGTTATCCTTCCACAACCTAGAGTAAAACAAGCAAATACACACACACACACACACACACACACACACACACACACACACCTACATATACCTACCTTGTGCCAGCAGCACTAACAGTGCCAGTACTTTATTTTCACAGGTGAAAAGGTGAACTGGTTGTGGTGGGGATAGTGTTGAGGAGGTTGGGAGAGGGAGGCAGGAGGGGGACTGAGCATATGTTAGTAGTGGCGCAGAGAGAGGCAGCTTGTTTGCCAACTATGAACGTGGGAGGGATGGGTGGCAGGTATTTGGTATTAGGCATGTAATGCACAACTATGGGGGCCATGGAGGATGGCACATGCTGAAGGTGACAGGGGGGTGTGAACTGGGAGGATGAGACAGGATGGAGGAGATGGAAAATGTGGTGGGGGAAGGAGTGGGGGAACATTTGGTTACCTGAAATTGTAGCCAGGACAATTGCAGCAAAAGAGCATGTATTGTAAGAATAACTCCCACCTGTATAGTTCAGGGAAGCTGGTGGCAGAGGGAAGGATCCAGGTGGCCTGGGTTGTGAAGCAGCCATTGAATGTGTCCATATTGTGGCAGCTGCATGTTGTGCCACTAGGTGGTCAACTTTGTTCTTGGCAATGGCCATTCATCCTTGTAGGCAGATAGTTGGTAACTATATCAATAGCAAAAGCTGTGCAGTATTTGCAGCAGAAACATTACATGACATGGCTGCTTACACAGGTGGCCTGGCCTCTGATGGGGAGGGTAAGCCTGTGACAGGCCTAGAGCAGAAGGTATTGGTTGGGTGGACTGGGGAGGTCTTCCACCTTTATCTGCCACAGGGATATGATCCCTGTGGCAAGAGGTTGGGAATGGGAGTGGTACAGTGATGGACTAGGATGTTGTGGAGGTGAGGTTGGCCATAGAACACCACATTATGAGGTGGGGGAAGGATCTTTGGTAGAATGGTTCTCATTTCAGGGCAGGAGGAGAGATAATTAAGGTACTGGTTAATGATATGGTTCCATTGTTACAATCTGGGGTGACACTGGTTGATGAGGGGGGTGCTCCTTTGTAGGTGGGGGGACTGGTGATGTATGAGGAGATGGAACAGGAAATCTGTTTGTGGACTAGGTTTGAAGGGCATTGTCAGTCTGTAAACACCTTCATGAGGCCTTCAGCATGCTGGGCAAAGGAGTTTTCATCACTACAGGTGGTTGTATGGGTGGAGGAGAGCCAGGCGAAACAAGTGGGAGAGAAGGTGTTGATTTTGTGAATGTATGTAGAAAGGTTGCCCTGGCCCTGGCCCTGAGTCCATATCATGAAGATGTCGCCAATGAACCTGAAACATACTATGGGGTGGGAGTTCTGGGAGGCTTGAAAGGTTTTCTCTAGATGGCCCATATACAGGTTGGCATAGGAAGGTGCCATGCAGGAGCCCACAAACGTGCTATGAACTCCTTTCTACATCTTCCTTCAAACCAAAAATATTTGTGACTGAGGATATAAATGCCAAGCTGTTTGAGGAGTGAGGTGGTGGGTTTGGAGTCTGATGGATATTGGGAAAGTGTTCAATAGCAGCAAGACCATGGTCATGAGGTGTGTTGGTTTATAGGGAGGCGGCATCAACAGTGATGAGTATGGGTGCAGAAGATAAAGATGGGTGGGGGGAGGCAATGATGGAAAGTCAGTGAAGGAAATGGTTAGTATGTTTGATGTGGGAGGTTAGGTTTCAAGCATATGGTTCGAGTATTGGTCAATGAGAGTGGAAATTCTTTTAGAGAGCACACAATAGCCAGTTAAATGGGATATGCAGAATTGTTGCATTTATGGATTTTGGGGAGCATGTAGAAGGTGGGTGTGCAGTGTGTTGTTGGAGTGAGGAGGGTGATGGGCTCATTCTAGAGGTTCTGGGAAGACCCTATGGATTTCTGTAGGGATTCTAGGTCATGTTGGACTTCTGAGATAAAATCATTCAGGCAGAACTTGTAAGTGATGGAGCCAGCCAGGTGGTGGACGCCTACCTTTGGCTAGTCACTTTGATTCATAACAACAGAGGTGGAGCCTTTGTCTGAAGGGAGGATGATTAGATCAGGATCTGTTTTCATGTTGAGTATGGCTGTCCTCACTTCTATGAAAGGAAATGTGTGAAGAGGGATGGGTATATTCAGTGGTTAAATGTAGTGGTTAGTTGCTGGAAAGTGTTATAAATGTGATCTGGTGGACAGGTGGTACATAGAATGATGTGCAATACAGTCTTAATGGCCACAACTGATGCTATAGGGTGTCACAAAAGTTGCATACAACCAAGTTGGTAGGTACCAACAAAGTGTTTGTTTGTAACAAAGACAAGAGGAAAACTGTAGGAAAAGATGCAAATGGACTATACAGGAGAGATAAAGAGGGTTTAAATTATGGACACTAGCAAAGGAGGGATGATATGAGGATTGGAAGGAAGAGAGCCATTAGGCAATATAAATGTTCTAGGAACGTTATCACAGAATATAATTACAATGATGAAAAAAAATTAGAACATCTGGAAAGACAGTGTCAATTTCCATCCAGTTATGGCATATACCAACTCACAGATGGCAGATGTGCTGATAATGGTTTCAACATTGTGTGACAACAGAGACTGTAGTGTTACAGCTACCAGAGTGCCATCTGTGTTTGCACTTTAGTAGGGGATGCTCACAGCCAGAAGCCTCAGTATGGTGAAAATGTGTGAGGCAAGCAATCATTCCAAAGAGACACACTAATGCTTCCTACATCCACCTGAGTAACTTTTAAAGGGGTCAAATAGTGGCCTGCCGAGTGGTAGGGTGGTCGTTTCAGAGAATTGCCACACATGTTGGAAGTGCTACATGAATTGTGCAATAATGTTGGTGTCATTGGACTTCTGGACATTCTAACACCCGTAGATGAGGTTCTGGATGCACATGCAGCATAGCTGCCTGCCAGAATTGTTGTAATATAAAGACAGCAGTGAGAGATCTTACAGCTACCACAACACAGATAAGAGGGCTCCTAAGCCCAGATGTGTTAACATGAACAGTTTCAAACTGGCTACTAGCAGTGGGGCTATAGGTATGCACACCTCTATCCATCTTCCACTCACATCACAGCATTGATGTGCATGGCTCAACTGGTATTGTCAGAGGGTCACTTGGAAGATGCAATGGTGCACCGTGGTCTGCAGTGATAAAAGCAGATTCCACCTGCACAAAAGTGATGGTTTTTTCCACATACAGTGTAGACCTCATGAGTGCTGACTCATAGAGTGCATTAATCCAAGACACGCCGGTCCCACAACTGACATTATGGTCCAGGGCATGATAAGCTACAACACTTGTTCTCCTTTGGTCTTTCTGGAGGGGACACTAATCAATACTCGGTAGGTGCAGAATGTTATTAGACCCATTCTTTTGCCATTATTCCAACAGGAAGATGATGTGTTATTCCAGTAGAATATTACTTGCCCACACACTGCCTGTAAAACTCAATGTGCTCTGCAAGATGTGTAGCAACTTCCTTGGTCAGCAAAACTTCCAGACTAGTCTCCAATCAAGCACTTGTGTGATATGTTGTGACAAGAAGTGACTCATGCGACTCATCAAGAAAAATCTCTTACAGAACTACATGAACAGGTCAACTGGTGCCAAATAACACATCCCAGGACAGTATTTGCCATATGTATGATTGACTGGATGACAGTCAGCATCTGCATTTCTGCCTGTGAAGGCTACACTATGTACTAATATGGGTGTTTCAGCATTGGTTGATACATAGTACCTCAAAACTGCTTGTGTTGTTGATCTGTAAATGTAATCATTTCATGTAATCTATGTGCATTGTTGCAACAATAAATTGTGAGCAGACTGGAAATATCTAAAGTGTGTACTTTTTTCTGTAGGTGTACTTTGGATTAAACGGGACGACTCAACATAAAGTAGAAGCATTTAGTTGTCAATAGGCATATTTAAAAGAAAGGAAACTTTATAGCTTTTGGAGTTCTCATTTTACGAGTTAGAGTAAATACACATGCACATGTGTGCACGTGCATGTACACATACACATGCTACTGCCACTACCTGGTTCCACCTTGCCTAACTGTGCCAATGCCATATTTTGGCAGATGAACTGGTTATGCTGGGAATAGTGTCAAATGGGGTGCAGGCACAGAGAGGGCCAAGAGATGGGTGGCTAGCAGTTTATAGGGAGGCAGTTGGTATGCTGGCTAGGAATGTGGGAGTGAGGGTCAGAGGGTATGTGGGCTAGGCATGTAATATATAATTGAGGGAGCCAAAGGGGAGTGGTATATGCTGAAGGTGATGTGAACATGTGAATTGGGGAGGGAGGGATGGGATGGACATGATAGTGGAGGGGAAATTGTTGGCCCCACAAAGGCCTTTACAGATGGAACACCCGCCCCCCCTCCCAGCACCAAAAAAAAAAGTGAACAAACAGATTTCCTGCGCCATAGCCCACCATCATCATCAAGAATCAGTTATAAAGGAGTACATACCCCGTCATCCAATACCATCCCACATTAGAACAATGGAACCATATCCTCCATCGGCCCCTTGATTATCTCTCATCTTGCTCTGACGTGAGGGACATCCCGCACAAGATCCTTCCCACCCCTCATAAAGTGGTGTTTTGTCACCTACCCAACTTCCAAAACATCCTAGACCACCATTCCACCACTCCCACTCCGAACCCCTTGCCAGAGGGGTCCTAACCATGTGACAGACCTAGGTGTAAGACTTGCCCAGTCCACCCACCCAGCACTTCTACTCCATTCCTGTCACAGATTATTTCCACCCGATAAGAGACTGGGCTACCTGAGTAAGCAGCCATGCCATACACCAAATCTGTGGAAACACAGCACAGCTTTTTCTATCTGTATGGCTACCAACCAGTTATCCACCAAAATGAATGACCACTGCCAAACTGTTGCCTGGAAGATCTTGACCACCCACTGATACAACATGCAGATGACACAACATGGTCAATTTCAATGGCTGCTTCTCAACCCAGGCCATCTGAATCCTTCCTTCCACCACCAGCTTCTCTGATCTATGCGGATGGGAGTTATCCTTACTACACATACTCCACTCTTGTAATTATCCTGTCCTCAGTCTTAGGTAACCCAGTGTCCCCACACCCTCCACCCAACAGTTTCCCCCTCCTTCACCCTGTCACCCCTCCCAATTCATGTCCCTATGTCACTTTCAGTGTGCGCTGATCCCCACCAACCCCCACATTGTGCATTACGTGCCTAGCCCTTGTACATGTCCAACTTCCCTCCTGCAATCTTTGTTGACAAGCAGTCTGCCACCTGAGCTCTTAGCCACTGTGTGTGTGTGTGTGTGTGTGTGTGTGTGTTTGTGCACATGCATTTTATTCTAGCTTTTAAAAGGATGACTCTGAAAGCTAGCAAGTTTTCTTTCTTTTGTATGTGCCTGGCAACAACTCAGTGTTTCTGATTTTTTGTGTAGGATCTCCTTTAATCCAAAAGTATATGTATGACAAACATAGATGACATCCTTATCATATACGAGAAGCAATTATTGTTGCACAGAGAATATGTAGCTACCTGTCAACTGAATCACTAATTGAGTTGAAAGTTACTTTGGGTCTTTTAGTGCTATTTTATTTCCTTGGTATTAGTGCAGACTGTACAAAAACAGCCCATCATAAAATAAGCCTAGTTTTGTTTTGATTATAATAAAGTAAGATAAAATATTCATGTTTTAGGTCATGCTACATTACTCTTACAGCTACCCAGATGAGAGTGTACCACAGATGATTATACCTACTGGGCATGAACTGTTTCTTCCTATGTGGCCACAGGTATTATAAATTTGTAGTACTTTTGTTCTTAGTGAATTATTTCTAAGGTAGAAATCAAACAATGGAGAATCCAGGATGGAATGTAACAATATCAGAGAAGGAAAGTTGCTACTCACCATATAGCAAAGATGCCGAATCCCAATAGGCACAGCAAAAAGATTCCCACAATTATAGCTCTGAGCCATTAAGGCCTTTGTCAGCAATAGACACAAATACATGCACGCACACACATACTCACACAAATGCAACTTGCACACATGTCTGAACTCTCAGATAACTGAAATCACACTGTGCGACTTTGGCCACAGAGGAGTATGCCCCTTGTAACTCAGCAACTGCATTACATCCAGGGTTTTAATTACCTCTTGTCATGCTCTGAAATGAGAAATATCCTGCCCACTATCCTTTCCACCCCTCCTACAGTGGTGTTACGCCATCCACCAAATCTACACAATATACTCATCCATCCTTACACAACCCCTGCTCCCAATCCCGCATCTCATGGCTCATACCTCTGTAATAGACATAGATGCAAGACATGTCCCATACATCCTCCTACCACCACCTACTCCAGTCAGGTCTTCACCTATCCCATCAAAGGCAGGGCTACCTGTGAAACCAGTCATGTGATTTACAAGCTAAGCTGCAACCACAGTGCTGCATTCTATGTAGGAGTGACAACCAACAAGCTGTCTGTCTCCATGAGGGGCCACTGCAAACTGTAGCCAAAAAACAAGTGAACCACCCTGTTGCTGAACACGCTGCCAAACATGATATCCCTCATCACAATGACTGCTTCACAGCCTGTGCCCTATGGATCCTTCCCAACAATGCCAGATTTTCTGAATTCTACAGAATACCATACACATTGTTTAAATGTTGTGCCTATACTTATCTAGAAGGTGGCAGCACATGTCATACAGAAGGTAGCTAGTTCACAGTATTCCAAGGCCAATGGTTAATGAATTGAATTCAGACCAAGATGTCAGATGTGCTACGAGTATGTACCCACCTAGAACAATGTGTTTTTGTGACTTGAGGGGCTGTTTGCAGAGCACATCCACAGTAAAATTCATCTTACATATGGTTAGAACTGTAATTAATAGAAATTTGTGTTCAATTGTAAATGGGAATTCAGTAAAGGACAAGAAAAAAATCAGAAACAAGGATCACCCAGGCCACCCTGGTTATCCAGTCATGGTATATTGTATCCACAAGTAGGGTTATTTCTCTTCTCCCACAAAACATCAGTCGCCTTGTTGAACAATGGGATAAGTGTTTATAGCAATGAAAATAATCAATTTTTGATAATATAATGCAAACTCACAGATTAAAACATCTACTCACCGAACTGGGCCAGAGGAACACACACACAAAAAGAATTGAACTTTCACAAGCTTTTGGAGCCAGTGGCCCCTTCTCCTGGCAGAAGAGAAAGGGGAAGGAAGAGGGGTGAAGGAAAGTTCTGGAGAGATTTAAGGAAAGGGGTACAGTTTAGAAAAGTTGCCCAGAACCTTGAGTCAGGAGAGACTTACTGGACAGGATGAGAAGGAACATATTGTTGAGGAACTCCCCTGGCAATTGGATTGATTGGCCATAGGCAAGAGCTGCTGCTGTAGATTTCAGATCATCCTTGATAGATGCATAGAGTCCCAGGGGGACAATTGGCAGCATTTCTGCCCAACTTTGTGATATCAAAAGGATACCTTTAACTGTCACTGCATACATTCCACTGAACCATTTGCTGCCAGGTGATGTGCCTTTGTTTGAATACACTTCATGCCTAACTGGGTGGAAAATACCTTAAACAGGTAGGATTCTAACTGTCTGTCTTGGTCTGTGGTAATGCAAAGAGCATACTGAAATGAGAAATCCACCCTTAAAAGTATGTGGTCCCAACTGTTGCAGCAATAATGTCAAGTATGGGAAAGACCTCACACCAAAGAGTGATGAGGTTGATGGCAGTCAGGCAGTAAGTATATCCTTCAGATGTTGATAAATGTCTGACTATGTCAAAATGTATGTGTCAAATCAGTGGTCAGGTGACAACTGTGTCAAAGGTGCACTGACAGGGCAATTGACCTTATTCCACTGACTGGCCATACATTAGTACACAAATGCTTTGTAATCTTTGTTGACATTTGGCCACACAAAAATTTGTCTAAGCAAATTTGTCATACCTCAGATCCCTGAATGAGATAAATCCTGCAGGAATGCAATTGTCTATTGTCAAACATTAACAATGACAATCGGTTGTGGTTCAATGTGGAGACATCACAACACTACAGCACAACTGATAGTGGTACTTGGACATGATGGAGCTGCTGACTAGATGGCTGTGTCAGTAAGCCTTAGAATTCATAGACAGATTGCTGTGTCAAAGTGAGTGCTTCATAATCAACTGCACCTGTAATTGCTTCTGCATGAGAGAGGGCATCTCCTGACACATCAGTTCCCCCATGACATTTACTATATGAGTCATAAATTGTCCTGTATAGTGTACATGACATAGGTGATGTGGTGAGCTTTATCCAGTTTCTGATACAAAGCATATGTCAGTGGCTTGTGGTCAGTGATGAGCATAAAATGTTCACCTTTGACTATGTGCCAGAATTTCTCTATTGGATTGTACACTGTGTACAGTTCATGATCATGCACTGACAAGCTCTCTGTGGTGAAGATAGCTTCTGGCTAAAGAAAGCTAAGGGCTGCCAATGTTCATCTACTTGTTACTGAACTGCAGCACCTATTGCAGTCACAAACACATCAACCATTAAGGTGTGGCACTTGCAGGATAGGATGTGCTAACAGTGCAAGCCCATTGGCCGCAGTCCTAATATTGTTGAAGGCTATCTCACCTTTGCTTGTCCATGGCAGATTGTTACTTGGTTTTGGTGAGCCAAGAGTCCATGGTTGCCCATGAAACAGTGGTGGAAATTAATGATGCCAAGAAATCATCGTATCTCATTGACAGTCACAGGCTGGGCAAAGTTTGTTGTGGCTTCTACTTTATCCTGTGGTGGCTGTTTGCCTTGGGCATTGATAGCGTAACCCAGAAGTGAACTAACCCAGAAGTAACTTCTGATGCCTAAAAGATATTCTTTGACAGATTTATGAATCATCCTTGTGGATGCAGATAAGTAAAGACATGGCATAAATGTTTCAGGTGTTCAGCTTTGGAAATGGGCACCATCAAGACACCATCAATGTAAACATAACAGAAGTCAAGGTCTCGTGTACCTTCATCCATAAAATGCTGGAAGATCTGCACAGCACTGCATAATCTGAAAGACTCGCTCATAAATTCAGAGACTGGATGGGCTACAGATGGTGGTTTTACCTTTGTCTTCTGGAACAGCGAGTACTTGATAAAACACCGTTACCAGATCTGATGTGGAAAAGACATGCTTGCCATGGATGTTGAATGCAAAGTCTTAAATATGTGGAACCACATAGCAATGAGGAATTGTTCTAGGATTGAGCATGCCTCCCATTAATCTTCTTGGGAATTATGTGTAGCAGCAAGGACCAGATGATGCTCACCCGGTGGACAAATTCCTTGCACAAGCATAAAGGAAAACTCTAGGTTTCACCACTTTCAACTTTCCTGGTGTCAGGTGACAAATTTGAGCCTTAATTGGTGGTACTGGTTTTGTCAGTATGCAGTGTACTGTAGAATGCTGAACTGGCACTAGTGTATATAGCTGCTGAGTTATCTCCAGGAACTGTTTAAGTGGATATTTGTATGGAGAATCATCTGCGATCATTTGCACAGCACTATCATCTCCATAGCACACATGTTTATGACTGTACAATGACGAATATAATAAAATGGAACATCTACTGCTGGCCTTACAACATTGTTTATCATATGGCTACCAGTTCCAGTGTTTCAGTACAACATTTTCAGACCTTAGCTGATGCTGATGGTTTAACTCCATTTGTATACATGATTCATCAGTGGCCAACTACCAGTTGGTAGTTTTTGGTTGGAGACAAAACACTGTTATCACAAGTAGTCTGCAAAAACCAGTCCACAAATGTTGGCCATTGCTGAATCATGTATACGGATGGAGTTCACACCATTAGCATCAGTGAAGGCCTGAATGTGGTGCACTGAAGTACCAAAACTCGTAGCCATACAATCAATAACATCATAAGGACAGCTGTAGGTGTTCCACATTACTCATAAGTGAACAGCTGAAGTCCCTCAAACCTCCACTCACAAGGATGGACATACAAAAATAATGACAATGTTCCAGTAGCAGGCCATAAAATGATAGAAAGTCTGCTCCAAGGATAGGGTGCATCACATCTGCCACAATAAAATTTTACTTGTGAAATAGGCCTAGGTTTAGTGACAGTGTCATATGACCATATATCTGGGTGACAGAACCATAGGTGGCTGAGAGACAAAAGTGATCACTACTCAGGTGAGTCAGATAGGAAGATGGATACTCCTGCATCCGTTAAGAATTGTTGTTTTGTATCAAACTCAGTGACAAATAGTTGACAGTTGACATGTGGGAAGCCAGTCACTGTCATTACTGACCTCTGGGCACACTTTCTATCTCACATAGAGGACTGTACGAATTATGAGAAGGAAAGCTGCTACTCACCATATTTCAGAGATGCTGAGTCGCAGATAGGAACAACAAAAAGTCTCTCACAATTAAAGCTTTCAGCCATTAAGGCTTTCATCAACACTAGACACACACACACACACACACACACACACACACACACACACACACACACACAAATGCAGCGCTCACACACACGACTGCAGTCTCAGGCAACTTGTGCAGTTTTGTGTGTGAGTTGCATTTGTGTGTGTGTGTGTGTGTGTGTGTGTGTGTGTGTGTGTGTGTGTGTATGTATGTGTATGTGTGTGTGTAGTGTTGATGAAGGCCTTAATGGGTGAAAGCTTTAATTGTGAGAGTCTTTTTGTTGTGCCTATCTGTGACTCAGCATTTCTGCTATATGGTGAGCAGCAACTTTCCGTCTCATAATTGTTACGCTCCATCCTGGATTTTCCTCTGTTTGATTTTTGACAGAGGACTGTACTGCAGAGCCAAACCTCATGCGATACAAGCAAATCATCATGGCTGAGGACAGTCTGTTGCATTTCCTCAGTGACTGGTGGTGTTGTGGCTGGTGACTAGAATGATGTGTTTACAGAGCAACAACTTGCACAATAAGTTCAGCGATTTGTGTCTTTAATGATTTGGAAATATTATCTGACTGTGAGCCAATAGCTACTACACCTGTGGACAGTTACATTTCTGTGGTTTGGTCTGCAGTTTGTGCAAGTGCATCAAGATCTTCCGCTCCATACAGTGAGTATTTTCTGCATGTTTGTTGGTAGGTACAAGATCCAGATGTTCTGTAGGATATCCTCATTCACAATGTTCCTCATTGGAGCCCATAACTCTTAAGTAACTATGAGTGAATGTGGTCACCTAAATCCACAGCATGCAGTACCTTCTCTAGATGCTACGCTATGGACTGTGACAGGTAAGTGAATAGGGCATTATTAATGGTCAAGTATCAGTTGGTGCTTGATGGTATTGGCAAAGTATCCTGCACTTATGTAGCCCTGCTTTCATTTAACACAGCAACAATGTAAGTGTATTCAGTTTCATCAGTGGTGACATGAACTACTACAAACTGGCTCTTGAGCTGTGCAAGCCACAACACTGGGTTTTGTTGCTAGAATGGTTCTAGTTTGACCAAGACTGTGTTAATCAACGTGCTCAGAGGCACATCAACAGTCAGTAGCAGATCTGACATTGCAAAGTTATGATTCAGAAGATGGACAGTACATGACATGGCTGGTGCAGTTGATTCATGCTTGATGTTTGAGAGGGAACTGTGGTGCAATGTATGGCCTGTGCATCACTGACTGTCACTCTTGGTTCATGCTCAATGTTCAGAGAGAAACTGTATGAAACATTGATTAACTCTGGGTATTGCATCAGTTCTTGTCAGATACTACATTGATTGGCGCCCAGGATCACTGGGATTGCACCAGTGTTGCCAAAAATTTTGCAGTTTAAAGTAAATCTGCATTATTGCAATATTTAATAGCATAGTGCACAAAAGAATTAAACAGTCTGAGAATACATAGTAAGAACCAATACAAGGAATAATTACAAAAACCAAAGAATAAAGAAATGTGAGCAAAAATGTGGCTTAGCATGAACACTTTGTGTCTTGAATATATTTTCTATAATGATGCACGATCACTCCACAACAACTGTAGTACAAAATTTGTTTTGTAAATTTAATTACTGGTTATATAATTGTTTGTGATGTTTACAAAAGCTGTAATTGTGCTGGAAGCTTGTAAAGAAAATGTAAAGAAATATATAAATAAAGGGACAGATATTTCACCTTGGTCTTCCACAGGCATGTGATCCATGTGGCGCGCTGCGTCGTGTATTGCTATGTCAGCGGGCTGTGTCAGCGAGGCACGGACGTACTGGGGGGGGGGGGGGGAGGGAGGGGAGCAAGCGCTGTTGCTGCATTGTTATGTGACAGACGTTAGATTTCGTCACAAGCATGCGCGAGTGTGAGGGACTTCCTGTGTTTTCGTCGGCGCAGTCATTGTTATCAGAATGTAATCATTGTGAGTTTAACTCTAGACATTGCAATGCTATATTAACAAGAGGACTGACTTCTACACATTGTTTTATTCTTATTTATAAGAATGGAGTTGTTAATGTGAAACAATTGTTAAGGTTTAAGTATGTTAATACAGCTTTTTGTAGAAGAAAGTATTGCTTGTGTCTCTAAATACAGCATATATCAGGCAGCTGGTTTAAAACTGAAATTGGAATTCTTAAGTACTGCATAATTCATAGATATTTGACTATATAAAATACATTATTTTGTACAATTCCATAATACACTGAGGTGACAAAAGTCATGGGATAACAATATGGACATATACAGGTGGCGGTAGTATCACATATACATGGTTAAAAAAAGGGGGGGGGGGGGGGCAGTGCATTCGCAGAGCTGTAATTTGTTCTCAGGTGATTCATGTGGAAAGGTTTCAGATTAATTATGGCCACAAGATAGGAATTAACAGACTTTGAATACGGAATGGTAGTTGTAGCTAGATGATGGGGCATTACATCTCAGAACTTGTTAGGGAATTCAATACTCTGTGAGCCACTGTGTCTACAGTGAGCTGAGAATACCACGTTTCATGCATTACCTCTCACCATGGCAACACAGTGGCTGATGGCCTTCACTTAATGACCCAGGGCAGCAGTATTTGCTTAGAGCTGTCAGTGATAAGAGATGTGCAACACTGATTACTGCCTGAAATAACCACAGAAATCAGAGTGGAATGTATGACGAACATATCTGTTAGGACAGTGTGGTAAAATTTGGCATTAATGGGCACTGGTAGAAGATGATGGAGATGATTTTCTCTGCTAATAGTGCAACATCACCTGCAGTGTCTCTCTTGGGCTTGTGACCATAACAGTTGAACCCTAGATGACTGGAAAACCATGGCCTGGTCAGATGGCTCCCAGTCTCAGCTGGTAAGAGCTGGTGGTAAGGTTAGAGTGTTGTGCAGAGCCAACAAAGCCCAAATTGTCAACAAAGCACTGTGCAAGGTGCTGGTAGCTCCATAATAGTGCGTGCTGTCTTTATGGCATAGACTGGGTCCTCTGGATGTTCAACTACTTTGAGACTATTTACAGCCATTTATGGACTACATGTTCCTTAACAATGATGGAATTTTTATGGATTACAGTGTGCCACATCACCTACCCACAGTTGTTTGTGATTGGTTTGAAGAACATTGTGGGCAATTTGAATGGGTGGTTATGCCACCCAGAGCACCTGATATGAATCCCATCAGACATTTATGGGACATAATTGAGAAGTTGGTTCATGCACAAAATCAAGCATTGGCAACACTTTTGCAATTATGGATGGCTATAGGGTAGTATAGCTCAATATTCCTACAGGGAACTTTCAGTGGCTCGTTCAGTCCATGCCACATAAAGTTGCTGCACTATGGTAGATGGAAGGAGGTCTGACACATTTGTCACTTCAGTGTAGTTCTGTTGAGCCTCCAGTAAGCATGACTCCAAGTATCTGTAGCTACATCAGTTAGTGCAAATCTTTATGAGCAAATACTAAATGCTATTTTCATTTTTATTAAAAAAATGTTGTAACTATATCAAAGTATTTTTTTCCATAGATTATAGACACTGAAGAGGCAGTACGAGACCTTCAGCCATACAAACGAAGCTATGATGGCTGTTATTTTGAAGATGAATTGAAACTAGCTACAATGAAAAGATATACATACAAAAACTGTTTAATGGAGCGTCGTATGGATGCTGCTGTCAAACTCTGTGGTTGTTTGCCTTTTACATTCCCTAATAAAGGTTAGCTCTCATTTTTTGTTAATTCTACACACTTTCCGACAACCAAATATTTTCAAACTGTTGCATCTTTATAAGAGAGAGGTTCCTCTTGAGCAAATTTTTGTTAAAGACATTGTCTTAATTACAGACTCATAAAATGTGCCATAGTTTATTGTAATCCAGATGGTACACCTACATCTGCATAGATACTCTGCAAACCACTGTGTGGTGCATGGGAGAGGGTACCCTGTACCACTACTAGTCATTTCCTTTCCTGTTCCTCAAGCAAAAAGAGCAAGGGAATAATGACTGTCCATATGGCTCCATATGAGCCCTAATTTCTCAAATTTTATCTCCGTGGTCCTTACAAGCAGCATATGGTGCCGATAGAATCATTCAATAGTCAGATTCCAATGTTGGTTCTCTAAATTTTCTCAGTACTGTTTCTCAAAAAGAATGTTGCCTTTCCTCCAGGGTTTCCCATGTGAGTTCTCAAACCATTTTTGTAACTTGTGTTGTTCGAACCTACCGGTAACTAATCTAAATTGTTTCATGTCTTCCTTCAATCCAATCTGATATGGATCCCAAACACTCAAGCATGTAAAGAGACACCCTCCTCTAGCATTTCCTTTCCACAACAGAAGTAATCAATACCAAAAATATTTTTTTTTACTTTTCAGTAGGTTAATAATATCTCAGATGTTCTTCTAAAAGAATGTACTAGCTCTGAATGTACAGTTGAACTTACTTTCTATTGAAATTACCAAATATTTGAACAATTAAAATTTCTATTTTTATTCATGCAATTTGGCACTATTTATTATGTTAATTTATGGATTCATTTATAAAATTATAATGTAAAGTAATAGAAAGTAATTTTGTCATGTCCCAAGATGGAGTGAGAAGGACACGTTGTAATTAAAAGGGCTTACCTTGATCAGTGTAATTGATGGGCAAATTTCACATAGGCAGCTTGCAGAATTCCACTCTGTAAAGAATCTACAAGCTAAAGTGGGTGTTCAGGGACTCATAACTTGATGAACAGCACAAGGAAACTGAGGTCTAATCAAATTCAGACTAACAAACTTCATTGGAAGTTCACTTATGGCACTACTGACTAGCTTCTATTCAATGTATAATTTTACGATACATGGGTTCACATAACTCTGTCAGCTGCCTTCTATCTCATGGTTCTGAGACTATCTTCTCAGTATTATCTTGATCCCAAAATGACTCTAATTGTTATAAGCCCTCAGCCTGGAAATGCCTGGCACAGGGATAGCATCCAAGACGACTGCCAACTGTGCTCCCCCTAGGGTTGGGGCAGGTTTCCTTTTTATAACACTCATCAAGTTTCTAGAACATTCCCTTTGACAGAAATCACCAATGAGGTGTGTACATTACCATATATGGGAAACTCATGGGGCACTTGTGTCACTGTCTCGAAATGCTATATGGGACCTCGGTCATGCGTTGGCTGACCAGAGGCTGCTTCCGTGTGTACTTAGCGTATGTACTGGCCATCACCAGTCTGTCACTGTTCAAATACCCAACTGACCCAACTCCACCATCATCTTCCCAAGCAGTCCCTAGCTTACAACTGTGAACTTAATGCCATACTCCATCCCTATGGATTTCATAACACCTCCCATCGCCCACAAAATTTTTTGTAGAACCTGTCCTCAGGGACCATAAAGTTTTCTGTCTGCATCATCAGTAAGGCCATTGGATCACTGGTTCCATTTATTACATTTGTTCTACACTGTAAGCAGAATTATGCAACATGACATACATCATCACATGTGACCATTCATTTTTCTCATTGTCAACAAGATTGGACAACATTCCATATATTTTTATATTATTAGAAGTATAGCTGGTCTTATTTTTCATTTACAATATAGATAAACATTTATAAAATAATTCTACACCCTAATGCTGCAAGCTTTATTGTCCAGTCTGTGAAGGGAATTTATCATTTATAATTCTGGGGAATCTGCTATAGGGGTGAGGGAGTCATTCACCCTAATCCTCCCTGGCAGAGTACTGGTAGTCCTTCTTAGTCATTGTTCAGCTGATGCAGGATACTGGGTTGACCTAAATGTCATAAGAGTCCAGCTCATTCTCAATTCTTGACAGTTTGCACATACATTTCATCATGTCACTCACAAAATTACTGTTCATATCACTCAGCAGTGCGATTGATACGTCAAATTTTAGTGTAATGTTCTCTAGCAACTTCCTTGCAATGGTATCTGTATCCTGTTTGTCCAGTAGCTCCGCCACAACGAATTCCATCAGGGAATCTTGAAATGTCAAAATTTACTCATTACCAACCAGCGACTGTGACAATGGGCCCACTATGTCCACATCACATGTCTCGAATATAAATTCTGGGGTAGGTGTTATCTGTAATGGTTGCTTAGTCTTAGTCTGAGTAATTTTATTTTTCTGGCAACTGTTGCACTCACAAATAAATGTCTCTATGTATGTCTTCATTCCTGGCCAGCTACAATATTGCTTCACTCTCTCATATGTTCTACCCATACCTTGGTGGCCTCCAATTGGAGACATGTGCATTTGCTTCATTATTGCTAGCTTCTCTTTGTTACTTACATCGGCCTCGTTTACTCCTTTTGGCAGCTCCCCTGGTATGTTTCTGACAGTTCGGTGGTACTGTTGTCTCCTAGCCTTATCTGCAAGTCATCACTGGCAGCTTGGGCTGTTGTGTCTGTTGCACTGCCTGTGTATACAGTGTTATCTTCTCCAAACATGGTGCTTCCTGTTTTTGTAGTTGCTGTGTCACTTTCTACTTCACGTACAGTCCGAATGTGAGACAATGCATCTACAACCTTATTTTGTTTGCTCTCCTTGTACTAAATCTGGAAGTCATATTCTTCTAATTTCAGTCTAAACTTTATCAGACAGGAAGATAGATCAGAGATGCTACCAAGCCATGTGAGCGGCTTGTGATCTGTCACTATCTTGAACTCTCTTTTGAACAGATAAGGTCAGAAGCACTTAACATCCCACACTATCATGAGTAGTTCTCCTTATACTGTGCTGTAATTTTGTTTAGCTTTGTTGAGTGTTCTGGAGGTAAAGGCTACTGATAGATCCTTGCCAATTGGTCCTTGACTGATTACAGACCAATAGCATAAAGGCTAGTGTCTGTGGTCACTATAAACTCTTGTTCAGAATCGGAGTTCTTTAATACAAGTGGACTAATTATTTTCTCCTTTAATTGTTGGAAAGCTTCTTCCTGTGGAGTCCCCTTGCTATATGGAACTCCCTTCATCAACAATTCATACAACTGTTTGGCTATCTTACTGAAGTTGCTTAAAAAACGCTGGTAAAACCTCACCAGGCCTAAATACGCTTTCAGCTGTGTTGTCATTTGCAGTTGTGTCTATTTCCTGATGGATCTTGATGAAGCCCCTTGGCCATCAACATAGGACCCAAAAAAATGGCATCCTTTCTCAGAAATTTGCACTTATCTATCTGTAGCTTTAAAATGTTTTGTCTCAGTCATTGGAACTCTGCCTCTAAGCATGGATTATGCTCTTCGAGCGAAGTTCTTACGATGACTGTATCTCCTAAATATACTAAAACTTGGTTACCCTGTATCCCTGTCGACACTGTTTTCATCAATCTTTGGAACATAGATGGTGCAATCTTCAATCCCATGGCAATTTTATTACATTCGAAGTGACCTGTAGGTTTGCTAAAGGCGGTTTTCTCATGATCTTTTTTGTCGATAATCACTTGGTAGAATCCTTTTGCCAGATCTAATGTGGAAAAGTATTTTGCTTTTCCTACACTGTCTAGTATTTTGTCAATATGGGGAAGAGTATGCACCATGTTGAGTGATATCTCATTGAACTTTCTGTAGTCTCTCTCCACTTTCGTTGTCAACTCACATCTAATTTCTTTGGCAACATTATTAAAGAAAAGTTATAAGGACTGTTACTAGGGGATATTATACTGTCAACCTCCTTGTTCAGTGCCTCTTGCTGGGTGTGCAGAATTCTGTATGGCTGTTGATTGATAATCCTGCCTGCTGCCTCTGGCAGTAGCGGCATCTGGTGCTTCACTACTGTTATATGCGTTAGCTGATTTCCCAGTAAATGGAATACGTTGTTGTAAGCAACACACAATTTGGTAAGTGATTCTTTCTCTTCACTATTCATATGACCTACTTGCATGTTCTTTAGCAGAAGGCCTTTTGTTGACATAACAGTAGCGGTTGCATCTCTTCGTACATGTCTGATTTTGCAGTCAGTTGGGGGAGGCACAGGATTTGCTGTTAACACTGGTACTGGCATTCAAATTTCTTCTTTGTGAGTGTTTATTATGCTCATAATATACAATGCATCCTGCAAGGACACTATTGCATCTGGGGTGAACACACCCGGTTGTACTTCTTGTCTCGGAATTAATCTTACTTTCACAAAATGCTCTTCTTGTGGTCCTATCGGCACTCTGTACTAACCTCTGGTTGCTGTTGCTGCTGGCTTCTTATCGTCTGACTACTGTTGTTCCTCCCCTGCCTGGCAACGGATCCTTCTGGCGAAATTCGCGGTTGCAATTCTTTTCTTTTTGTGATGCTGATAGCCTTAGTTTGGTCAATTGCAACTGGTGCTAATGGTCTGTTTGGCTGCCTCTGCCAGGGTCCATATCTCTAATTCTGCTTGTGTTTATTTGCTTGGGTAAACATGCCCTCCTTGAATGTGCAGCTGCTGGTTTCTGCGCTATTGCTTCCTGTTTGTGTACCTCTGGTTCCTTGTAACTTGTGTGTCAGTAATTCTGTTTGGCAAAGCTCCCAATTTAGCTATTTTGGCATATTTGTCTGCCTCTTGCTACTCGATCAAATCATTCCATATCTTACATCTTTGGTCAGTGTAGTCAACAATTACACTGTGCTGGTCCCGGAAGTCCCTTCCCAATAGTCCATCAAAGAGTAAATCAATGCTTGCCCCAATGACCTGAAAATTTTGTACAGATTCATCAACTGCAGAGTGTACAAGTATAATCTCACTCTGCCTTCAGTTCGGATCTCCTCATTTTCAATACTTCATATAGTGACAGCTTTACTTTTATCCCAGTTTTTCCTGGGCTTCAGTGCTTCTTCTTTTATTAAACTCACATGAGCCCCCTGTCTATTAATAACTTTACCTGAAGGTTACACAAGCCTGCATAGTTCAATTGAATAAAATCATTCTTGCTGGTACAGTTGGCAGCAAGTATAATGCCAGATGAAATGTAAAGTGACTGCTCCATTATGCTTTATGTTCATTTCTCTGCCCAGTCTTCTTGGCAATATTCAGCCATCAGCTCTCTGTACAGTGTACAGTGCCTGGCATAATGTTCCAGGTGGTGACAGGCAAAATGCGTCCCTGGTTTTCCTTGTGTACATGGGGGAGTATGTCACATCAGGTTGTACTGACTGCACTGTGCTGGAGGTGGACTCTGTCATCTGGGCCCATTTCCTCTGAAGTGACAAACATCAATCTCTTTAATAGGAATTCTATTCTGACATTGTCTCGGAGTAGGCATCTGAGTCCAATTGATTTGCCTTACTTGATATTTACGCCTACAATCGCACACCAAGTTACCTTCCCAAAAACACATAATACACTTGGTACTCATTCCATGGCTTTGTTTTGGAGGGCTGTCCCCTTGAACTTTTCTCGATCCATGGCCATGGCACTCTCTTCGATTCCTGCTAAATCAATGGTTTCCACCAATGTTAGACACTCCCCTTGAGCTCTAACAATCGTTTTTATCCTATGCTCATAGAGTCCCTGAATATAAACTGCCCATCCAAGTTTTCCAATCAATGTGTTACTTTCCAAGATATCTTTTGCAATTATTACTCTTTTCATGTACTCCCTGAAATGAAATTGCATCTCATCTATTCTGGTGCCCCATTGAGCCACACTCTCACACTGTGTTTGCCTACTACAAATAATTTGCAAGCATAATAGTCTAAAGTTCACTTATTTTCATAATTTTTAATTAGAATCACACGAACTGCAGACCAGGTTTCCATATTATCACGTAATAATAATTTACAGTGAGCTGCGCCAATGATTTGCCCTGTAACAAATTTTAAAAATACTTTCTTACAACTAGGATACACTAACTCATAGTGTTATCACAATTGTTTATGAATTCGGACAGTTGTTCACGATCATCATTATATTTTACTGGCACTAATTTGGTTGGTTTACTATAACTTAAAAATTCTTGATCCATACTGTCTGAGAAGTCATTCCCTGCCTTGTTAGGTGGACTCATGTTCACTAACCTTCTGTTACTCTCACCATCATTCTCCTGGTGTCTGCTTCTGAGTTAGGTGAGCATCTTGCTCACTTTGTGTGCGTCGCTGTCAGCATTGGTGTCAATGGTGGTAATGGTGGTTGTGGTGGTGGTGGCAGGCCCTTCACTATGGTGAGCTTCTTGCTCATGATGGCACTGCTGCATCTGAGGCTGCAGCTGCGGCTGCAGTGTCAGTGGTGGCAGCAGTGTTGGTGGCAGCGACAGCCCCTTTGGTGTTGAAATTCTTTCCTCAACACATTCCCAGTTGACATTAGTGACTCATTGAGCTTTCCAACACCTATTTCAGTACTCTTATATGCGTAAGTACTAGATTTGGTTTGCCTATTCAGTACTTAAAACCTAACACCAAAAGGAGTTCGCCACCCTTGATGTGTCCATAAAGGGCGTCAGAAGGACACATTGCAGTTGCAAGGGCTTACCTTGATCGATGTAATGGATGGTCAAATTTCAAGTAGGCAGCTTGCAGAACTCACCCTGTACGAATCTACAAGTTAAAGAGGGTGTTCAGGTACAGAGAACCCGGTTAACAACATAAGGAAACACAGGTCTAATCATACTCAGATTAATAAGTTCATTGGAAGTTCACTCTTGGCAGTACTGACTTTATCTTCTTCTATTCAGTTCACAATGTTATGATAAACAGCTTCACATAACTCTGTCAGCTGCATTCTATCTCATGGTTCTGAGACTATGTTCACAGTATTCTCTCAATCCCAATGTGACACTTGCTGTTCTAAGTCCACAGCCTGGTGACACCTGACTCAGTGGTAGCACCCCAGATGACTACCAACTGTGCTCCCACTTGGGTTGGGGCAAATCCCTTTTTGTAATGCTCATCAAGTTCTGCAACATTCCCTCTGATGCACAATGCCAACGAAGAGTGTACATTACCATATATGGGGAACTCACGAGGCACTTGTGCCACTGTCTCGAGCTGCTATACGGGACATCAGCCACACATCGGCTGACAAGAGGCTGTTTCCATGTGTACTTAGCCTGTGTACTAACCGTCACCAGTCTGTCGCTGTATGAATACCTGATTCCGCCAACTCCTCCGAGGCCTTCCCAAGCAACCTCTCGCTTACAACTGTGAATTTAATGCTGTATTCCATCCCTTAAGAGTGGACTATGTGACAATTTGTCAAAAAAATTTGTAAACCCTTTGGAATATTGTTATTACCACAGAGTGAAGTAGTAGTTGGTATTCCCCTGATGTGATCGGATGTGTTTTTATTTTTGGGAAGAACAATGTAATTTTCAGATTTTTTGACATTTAAATTGTAAAGTTCAGCATTATTTACTTCAGTTGGAACTGTGGGAAACCTATAATGTCCCAAATTTCACCTTCAATAATCAGCCCCAAGACGTGAAGACCTAGAGCCAACTACAAGAAAAGAAGATAAGTAAAAAGTTTATTGTAAATCTTACTCATCTGGGAACTTATTAAATGAGTTAACCATAAATACAGTGACAATCAACAAATGAAGTGAGAAAGTGGTAGATTAAAAGTGGTAGCATGGTCCAGGTTTCAATTGATTAATAATGAAGTTCTGTCTGTTGCAGAAGAGGGAGAGTGATTTGTGTCATTTGCTGTTCATGTTTGAGTGAACTTCTGATGACACGAAGAAAGAAGACAAGGGGCAGCCTAGCAAAGTAAATTACATCAATAGTGACAATGTACTGCCAACAATGATGGACAATATCTAATGAAAGAGGACTTTACAACTACAACCAGGAGCATCAAAAAAGGAAGATAAGTACAAACTACCAGTGACATTAATTTGTTTGTGGACTTGTGTGCTTGTTAACTAAATGAATAGAGACATGGGTAGGAGTGATGTAGAAGTGAAAGCTGTAGGACCCAACCAGGACATGTGTGAGCTAAGTGAAACCATAGTCAGCAAACAAACAGTAAAAACCGGTATTTTGCAGTTAATTTTGGCAAAACTAGAGGAAATGAAGACAGATAAGAATAGCAAATGTAGTGCAGTTAATGATCAGTTAACTGGAAGAAGAACAGATAATGCAGTTAATGATCAGTTAACTGAAATAAGAACAGATAATGACAGCAAATTTACTTCACTACAAGGGCAATTAAATAACCTGAAAACTGAAAACAATAGTAAAATGGAGAGTGTACAACACCAAATAGATCAACTTAGTATTCAGGTTTCAGAGATAAAAAAATGGGTTGTCAGAGGGGTTAAAAAGTGTGCATGAAAAAGTTAATGTTTTAGAAAATAAATTTATTGTTTTGAAAATGAGCTAGTAAGTGAATTGGCAAGACAATCGAAAAATGTTGATGATGTCAGAGTTGAACAGAAGGCCGTAGCAGAAAAAATGGAACAAAACATTACCCAGTTAAACCAAAAAATTTTGAATGTTGAAAACAATATGCAAACTAATGTAACTATTTTAGATGATCAAAAAATTTCAGCAGTCCAGGAAAGTTGCACTGACAAAAATCTGTATTCAAACAATGGTATTGCATGGTCCAACATTCCTATCAAAAGTTTTCTATCAGATGATGTACATCCAGTGTATTTGCTGCACCACTGTAGAGATAGTTTTGTGTTAGGCATGAGTGACAATAAAGAATTAAATTTGTTAAAAGATGTCTTGAAGTTGATGCTCTATCATGAGTAATTTTAAATTTAAGTCAGTGGGAACATTTCAAAGTTTCAAAACAAGTATTTAAATAAATTTTGGTCAGAGGTTGAACAGGGGAGAATTAAAGGTGAATTTCTGAATTGTTGTGATAGTGCCACGACATTTAACAGTGCCGCCACGACAGTACGCACAAACGGCGATAGAGGAGCTCCGCAAATCGGCTGAGCACGGGAGCGCCACCTAGCTTCGAACGGCGCCGGCCGCATGTCAAGGCACGGCAGTCGAATACGAGAGACTGAGTTGTAATCATGTGATCAGCTATTGTTTCTAAGAGAGAGTGTGAATATCCATGCAATTATTGTAATTAAAGGTTATAACACTTTTTGGCGACGAGGTCGGGATATTTTCACTGCGTTGTGGATTTGCGTGTTCATGACGGGGCAGACATGGAACAGCTTATGCAAGCGCTCATTGAACAACAAACACAGCTGACGGCTACTATTCAGGCTCAACAAACACAGCTGACGGCAGCGATTCAGGCGTTGTCGATGTCGCTTACTCATCGTCTGTCTTCCTCTTCTCCGCTTCCATTCCCTCCTTACGACGAGGCCGCTGAAGACTGGGAGGATTATGAGAAGCGTTTGCGGCAACACTTCTTGGCTTTCGGCGTTGTCGACGCTCCTATGTGTAAGTCGTTATTTCTATCTTGGATTTCCCCTCGAGTCTATCAGCTGCTATCTCAGTTAGCCCCTCTGCGGGAACCAGCCTCCCTGTCCTTCCAAGAAATGTGTGATTTATTGTCTGCCTATTATCGAAAAAACACCCACGTCGTTGCCGCCCGAGTGGCGTTCTACCGGTGTCGTAAACAGCCCCATCAATCTTACCGGGCTTGGGCGGCGGAACTACACGGTCTGAGTAGGAAATGTCAGTTTGTCACGGACACTCATCACGAGTCTTATGCTGATTCAATGGTTAGGGATGCTATTCTACGGCTTGCTCCTGATAAAGAAGTTCGGCAACGTGCCCTACAACTGCCAAACCCGTCGTTGTTGGAAGTTCTAAGCATCGCTCAATCCTTTGAAGTGTCTCACGCTGCTGGCGCGCAAATAGACGCGTGGTGTGATGTAGGCGCTGTACAGTCAACTCTCGACAAGGACAATTTGACTGTTGCACAGGAGAACGAAGATGTGGCGGCGGTTCACTCGCGCAAACAACGTCGCGTTGGGCCGCAACACTCGCAGCAAAACCAGCAACCACAGAAGCCGGTTCGTTCCGCGCTTCCTTCTTGCCCCCGTTGTTTCGTACAGCACGACAGGGCAGCGTGTCCAAAACGTTGGGCCACGTGTAATTCATGTAGGAAAAAAGGCCACATTGCTTCTGTGTGTCAGTCCCATAAAGTTCCTGTCGACGAGGACGAGGCGTCGGACATGGATGTTCACTGTGTGCTTTCTCAAACAAATAAGTTGTTTGTTACTGTTCGTGCTCTGAATAAAGACATCCGCATGCAAGTGGACACTGGCTCTGCAGTAACTCTCATTAATTCTCGCACGTATTTGGCGTTGGGCTCCCCTCCTTTGTCTCCAGTTACGCGAAATCTGAGGACTTATAATCAACAGAAAATTCCTATCATGGGCCAGTTTGATGCTTCCACTGCCTACAAGTCTGTTGTTCGGCCCCTCACGTTTTATGTGGTGGATCATGCGGGCACTGAAAACCTGTTCGGTTATGATGCTTTCCACTTGTTCGAGTTATCCACTGATGATGATGTGCACCTCATATCTGAGGATATTCCGTATCAACAGCTGGATGGATTGTGTTCTGAATTTTCGTCCGTGTTCTCTGCTGGTTTGGGTCGTGCCAAGGATTTTGAAGCCCACATTACTCTTAAACTTACAGCTCGCCCTAAGTTTTTCCGGGCATGCCCTATTCCGGTGGCGTTGCGTGCACCTGTCAAGGCTGAGATAGAAGGGTTAACCGCTTCAGGGATTCTCCTTCCTGTTACCTCCAGCGAACGGGCATCGCCAATCGTGGTGGTTTCTAAACCAAACGGGAGTCTGCGATTGTGTGGTGATTTTAAAGCCACTGTCAACGCTCAGAGTCTCATTGACACTTATCCTCTTCCCCGTCCTGAGGAGTTATTTACCAAGCTTGCTGGGGGCCAGTTCTTTTCCAAACTTGACTTATCGGAGACACACCATCAGTTGACAGTGGATGCTTCTTCCAAGGAATTTCTCGTCATCAACACTCCTTGTGGGTTGTATCAGTACCAGCGATTACCATTTGGCGTCGCTAGCGCACCGGCCATTTTTCAGTGGTTTTTGGAACAGCTCACGGCTTCCGTTCCCAGCTGCATAAACTATCTGGATGACATTGTTGTCACGGGAGCCTCCACTGCGGAGCACCTTCGTAATTTACGTTCACTGTTTCGGGTTTTGCATTCGGCTGGGTTGAGGTGCAATCTGGACAAGTCACAGTTCTTCCAACCCTCCATTGAGTATCTTGGTTTCCACTTGTCCCGTGAGGGTATACGCCCTCTCCGTCAGCACGTTGCGGCCATTAACGCTCTACCCCGGCCGTCTAGGGTCAAAGAACTTCAGGCGTTTCTAGGCAAGATTGCTTATTATCACAAATTCATTCCATCCACAGCGGCGGTAGCTTATCCTCTGCATCAGCTGTTACGCAAAAACGTCCCCTTCTGTTGGTCCGACGGGTGTGAGCAGGCTTTTGTCCGCCTGAAGGCTCATTTGCAGTCGGAGCCTTGTCTTCCCACATTCCGTCTGGGTCAGCACTTGGTTCTGGCGACTGACGCGTCACAGTATGGCCTAGGGGCTGTTCTCGCCCATCGGTATGAGGATGGGTCGGAACGAGCCATCGCCTATGCTTCCAAGACCCTCAACGAGGCGCAACGGCGTTACTCTCAAATCGAAAAGGAGGCGCTCGCTATCATTTATGCTCTAAAAAAAGTTCAGCGTTTGTTTGTATGGTTCTAAGTTTCACCTCATCACCGACCACAAACCGCTGGTCTCTCTGTTCAGCCCCTCGGCGTCACTTCCAGATAAGGCAGCTCACCGCCTGCAACGTTGGGCCTTATACTTGTCTCGTTTTCGTTATGAGATTCACTATCGCCCCACAGCCCAGCACGCCAACGCTGATGCATTGTCGCGATTGCCGATGGGCCCCGACCCTGTTTTCGATCGTGATGAACTCCTCTGTTTCCACATTGATGAGGAAGAACGTCGTGCTGTCGAGGGCTTTCCACTTACAGGTTCGCAGGTCGCGTCGGCTACTGTGCGGGACCCGGTCTTGCGATGGGTGATCGGTTTTGTTCAACGAGGTTGGCCGGACAGGACCAAGGGCCAGGCATCGGATCCCCTTCGCAACTACCATGCCTTGTGCCTTTGTCTGTCTGTTCGTGATGGTGTTGTTCTTCTGGCCACGGATGGCGCATCTCCACAGGTCGTGGTGCCAGCCTCTCTTCGCAAAGATGTTCTCAAACTGTCGCACCGAGGCCATTGGGGTATTTCTCGGACCAAGTCCCTGACCCGCAGGCACGTTTATTGGCCCGGTATTGATTCGGACATCGCCCATATGGTTGCTGCATGTGGCCAGTGTGCTCAACAACTGGCGGCACCTCGTACAATGCCTTCTCCGTGGCCTGATCCAGCTCAGTCATGGGAACGGGTGCACACCGACTTTGCTGGCCCCTTCCTCGGTATTTATTGGCTACTGTTGATTGACGCCTTCTCGAAGTTTCCGTTTGTTGTTAGATGTCCATCACCCACCACTGCGGCGTCGACGCTGGCTTTGTCCAAAATCTTTGCGCTAGAAGGTCTTCCATCCACGGTCGTCACGGACAATGGCCCTCAGTTCTCTTCGCAGGCCTTCCATGATTTTGGTACTAGACAAGCGATTCATCATGTTACCGCACCTCCCTTCCATCCGCAATCGAATGGGGAGGTCGGCACCTTGTCCGCACTTTCAAATGCCAGATGAAAAAATTCCTTAGTGATTTTTCCAAAGATGACGCCCTGCTGCAATTTCTGAGTTCTTATCGCTTCACGCCTCTGGGTGATCGCAGCCCTGCTGAACTCTTGCATGGCCGCCAACCGTGCACTCTACTGCACCTGCTTCACCCTGTCAGGCCTTGTACTGTGTCCCCTAGTGCGGGAAAATACTCGGTGGGCGCCGACGTGTGGGCACGAGGGTATGGATCTCGCCCTAAATGGATTCCAGGGGTGGTCAAGGCTCTTAGCGGCCGCCGGCTTTGTGAAATCCGTACGGGCGACGGCACGGTTGTTCGCCATTACGACCAGATGCGCCCACGAGTGGTGGCCACGCCGGTGCCACCGCCCCATCCTTCGCCTCCACCAGCCCGAGACGCCAGTCCTGTCACTGCTGCCGATCTACCGTCCGTGTTGATGCAGCCGCCGTCACTGCCGCTTCCGAGTACTCCGGAACCGGCCCCAGTCGCGACGCCGCCTTCTCCAGGACCCATCTCGCTGGAGCACACTCCCAGGTCAATGACACCTATGGATGCTGCTCCGGAGTTTTCACCCATCGTCTCATGCAGGAGGCACGTTCCATGCACGAGCTTCCGTCCCGGACATTTTCGATCATACTCTCGTGTCTCTGCACGGGATCTCCTTGGGGCCTCACAAGAGGCCATGGATGTCTCTGTGCTGTCCATGTCTCCAAGGAAGTGAGTGTTTATTTTTTTCAAGGGGGTAAAAGTGTTGTGATAGTGCCACGACATTTAACAGTGCCGCCACGACAGTACGCACAAACGGCGATAGAGGCGCTCCGCAAATCGGCTGAGCGCGGGAGCGCCACCTAGCTACGAACGGCGCCGGCCGCATGTCACGGCACGGCAGTCGAATACGAGAGACTGAGTTGTAATCATGTGATCAGCTATTGCTTCTAAGAGAGAGTGTGAATATCCACGCAATTATTGTAATTAAAGGTTATAACATGAATGATCCTAATTAAAGGAATAGGGATGGTCTCTGAAAGAGTTTTGTAAGAATGAACTTAAGAAATTAACACACCTTGACAAACCATTTGATGAAAAGACATTGACTGATGCACTCAAAAGAAGATTACCAGAAAGGTTGCTGTAGGATTTAGTTCTCAGACCTGACAGTTCTCGTGAACAATTTTTACAGTATGTAGACAGGCTGGATAGGGCAGCAGAAAGAAGTATGTGCCACAATATTCAGAGTGATAGATATCAAATTACAGAAACAGAGCTAATGGCGACTTTTATAAGGGTCAAAATGTGAATAGAGACAGAAATTTTGAACATCACAGGGCAGGAATAAACGGGATAACCATGGGCATTTTAATAGGAGAAACAATCATAGAAGTAACTATCAGGAAGCTATAGTTTGCCTTAATAAAGGCCCACAGTTTTGGGGCGAGGAAGCACAACAAGCACAGGACTCCCAAGTTACACTTGCAATTATACAATAATAAGATTGTTAATGATTCGGTACATGTGTCTGAAATTGAACAGAAGGAACATCAAGTTTCTCATTTATGTTTTGATCAAAAGTTTTGGGCTACTATGTTTAATTATGGTGATGTAGGTGCTAATCTCAAACCAGAATGTGAGAGTAGTAAGAATTTTGATATAGTATGTACTAATGTTTTCTACTCTTGGTCAGAAAACAGTGTTATTGATGTCTGTAAAACAGGTGATGACTGTATTGGATCTGAGCCAGGTGGTATTTTTGAAGTAGATGAGAATGAGAACTGTGAAGAAAACTGAGGTTGGTAAGTCTGAGACTCATAGCATATTGCAACTGAATGTAGGTAAGTTAATGAATTTAATGGAGATGAAACTTGTATTGTTAATTATGTTGTTGATGAAGTAATTTTGGAAGAATATGATGATGATGATGATGATGATCATGAGTATCAGGTATTTGTGGAATTTAAGAATAAAGAAGTTTCAGAGTTACTTGTGAATGATGTTGACAACACAGATAAAGTAAGTGATATATATGATATTTTAAGTAACAGTCATGGATACCAGTCCAGTCAAAACTGTTTTTCATTAATGTCATGCAGTAAAGGTGAGTTATCTGTGAGCTTAGAAATGAAGGTGAAAACTTTTTGAAGTTTGTTTGGAACCAGATTGAGGGTAACATAGATAAATGTGCATTCTGGAATAAGTTAGCTGTTGTTAGTCAAAATTTATATCCAAATTGGTGGAATGAAGTGAAAGAAGATCTAAGCAGAAATGTTACTACTCAGTTGAAGAATTCATAAATGACAATCTGAAAATTTGAGCAGGAAAGAGCAAGTATTTAGGACAGTTAATTTTTAGAAATTTGTTACTTTTGAAAAACAATTATTAATTGCTTAATTAAGTAATTATTCAGTTCCATATATTATATTACTGGTATTATAAGGAAAATTGTAAACCAGTTTTTGTGTTTTGATGAATCTCCTGTGCATTAAGTCAATGGCTTGAAACAGTGTTACAAGGCAATAAACTTCTATTCTATTGTATTGTATATAATTTTAACAGCAATGTATTTTGTTTTCCTTCTGTAGCAAGTGATGTTAGTGGTACCATGAAATCCATTCACTGTGTTCAACCTTTACCTGACAACATGAATAACCAAAAGTAATGCTATGACACCAGTGAAGTTGATAAAACCCTGTAAAGATGTAGCATTTAATGAAATTGAAAGTGATCTTTAACATGAAGTTTCTGACAACAGAGAAGGTGACTCAGATTTTGGAAGTCCTTACATTAAAATTAAGATGGACCAGTGGGAAGGTAACTGTCTGATTGATACAGTTAGCCCAAATTGTGGTATATCTGAACAATTTAGAAACAAGATCATGTACAGTAAGAATTTTGTGGAAATGCCATTGTAGTGTAAAGCTGAGAGGAGCTACAGGTAAGCACAGCAAATTGGTAAAATCTCAGGTACTTTTAACTTTTAGTTTAGAAAACAAGACCTTTGAACATGGATGCATAGTGATCCCTAGTCTGGGAGAAAATATACAAAATGTTTGCAGATTCATACAACTAAATAATTGTGTTTTGTTTGTCAGAAATGTAGTATGTAGTATGTAAGATCATGTAATTTAAAAAGTTCAGTTTTTTATACTGTCTGAGTTTAAACCTATGATACACTATTTTTAAAGGTTCATACAACTGTATAATTATCTTTTGTAATAGATTTCTGCTTTAGAATTTGATACATACATGTCATAAGACTAAATGAGTAGATCCTTTTACAATTTTGAAATGGGATAATGTCATTAAATGTCTAGTAGTGTGTCCTCATAGCCTGTACTGTTAAAATTAGGAATAGTATCTTAGTATATATATGTGTATCATGTTACCAGTTCATTTTTTCATTGCATTTAGCTCTGAGCTCTGTTTATTAAAGTTTCACATGTGAACACTTAATCCTATCTGATGTAAATCCTATACACTTGCTTTTGGAATATAAATAGGGAGAGCATGTCATGAGTGGAAGGTATTGAACAGCATATTTAGTACACTAAACAATGTTTCAGGGTTTGATGTGAATGCTAGACAGGAAGTTACCTATCTGTTGGAGCATGTGATGAGAAATTGTAGTGTTTCGAGAATTTCCTTGTAAATTCTAGAACCACTCGGCCATCTACCATCTCAAACACACAATATTTTAAACATAAGTGTGAGAGCCTATCTATTGTGCATCGCCTGTTTGTGTGTGCAGGTACGAAGTGTGTAGTAAGAAGACTGTAGACATGGTATTCAAATGGCCCCGACAAGTGTTTGCCAGTAATGCCATGGAAGTTTAATGAAAGAACACAGCAGACTCAAGGAACTTCTGTGTTATTCCGTGCTGTTTTATTACTATGACTATTTTAGTGAAAAAAGATGAACAGTTGAAATATTGTTAATTAATGCTCATCTTGGTCTTGGAGAGGGTAAGATGTGTATTTAGATTCAGAATGAGAATGGATTTGGTTTTTAAGCCAACTTTCTCTTATCTGTAAATGAACTTTGTTTCTAACCTTTGGATATGTGAGGAAACTTACTTGACAGTGTTTGTTTGTGTGGAGAATGAGATTTGTAAACATCTTATGTTTAAATGTACAGTGTTAAGTGAAGCAAAAGAAACTGCGTATGTCTGCTTATTTTTATAAGTAGAAAGAGTCTTGAGAAATTTCTGTTCCTAGCAAATATATTTCGGAGAAGAAGAGAAAAGGAGGTTGCAGCAGCAAGCTAAGCAGCAAGGAAAATTGGCTGACAATCTCAAGTAAGTTATATCGTTAAAGAAGTGGGAGTTTATACACAACTTCACCACTTTAAGTAGTCCAAAGAGTTAGAACGTGGCGACCTGTGTGAAAGACCAGAAGAGAACAGGAACTTTGAGATGAAAACAAGATAAGAAGATATTATATGTTGCCATAGCAACTGAGTATAACAAGGCAAGAGAACCATTACGAGAAACTGGACTAAGCCTAAAAATCAAATGGAGAAAATTTGTACAGGCAAATAAGGAAGAAGACGTAAGAAAGTCACAATGACAAAAACTGGAGAAAAGATCTCGATTTATTAGACTAAGGAGAGTGACATGTAGAACAATTTGACCAAGAAGATCCAGTGCGGGAAGTATACAGCTCTCACACACATTGTGGGGGTGCTGATGCGGTAACCAACCTACGTCCAGCTTCTATTCACCGGTGCTGACCTGCCGCCACATCTGCCCACCTACGCAGCGAGATTTCTACGCCATGTGAGCATGAAATAAAAACTTTATTACTCTAGTAAGAAGTGTTACAAAATACTGTAGGTTGAACTTTTACTGTGTAATTGGTAGAATTGAAATTAGTGCTAAATGCTCACAAGAGCTAAAGCATATAAAAGCATGGACAGTATACAACAAATTGGCGAGATGTCAGAACCAGCCATGGCTATGAGAATTACTAAAGAAGGGCCTGACTGGTCTGAGTTAGTAAATGTAATCAAAACTCAGAATGCTGCTCTAAGTAAGGAACTAAATGCAACTCTAAGTAAACAACTAACTTAGTACATTCTAGTTTAAATGCTCATAATGAAACTTTAGGATTGTTGAATGCCAGAGTCGACTCACAGAGCAAAGAATTTGGAAATCTAGGTGAAGGCATGGATGCTTTAAAGACTGAATTTGACACCTTGAATAGTAAAGTAGAGGATTTGAAATTAGACTTAAAGAAAGAATTAATCAATTCATTGGACATTCATGTAAATCAACTGTTCATTGACTTTAGTCAGAAACAGAATGATGAATTACAAGATTTAGCGAAAAAGTTTTAATTTGATACTGAGGAAAAATATCCATTTAAATTGTCAACAGATGTGTCTGTTTATGGTATTGCTGCAGAATTATTCCAAGGAGAGTGGGATATAAATAATGTAGAACACCAAACCATAGCTTTTAACATGAATTAAACTATACGGCTACTGAAAAGGCACTGTTAGCAATTGTATGGAATATCCAAAACTTTCAGACACTAATATGGGTTTCAGAAATCCATATTTATGCAGATCATCAAGCTCTGTCTTTTTTAATGAGTAGTCAATTGTTCCACAGTAGATTAATGCACTGGATGCTTTTCCTAGGTTACCAATAGGAGTGGAAGTATTAAAACATATGGAAGGACCTGGAATTATTTTTGCAATTAATTTTATGTCGGTAGAATATCCAAACATCAGGGTACAAGAGATGGCTCAAGGAATAACAGAAAATATCCATCATGTTCCCTATTTTACAGAAATGTTTTCTATGTGTATCCAGAATTTCTTACCTCCTAATCAAGTAGGAAAATGGAAAATTATAGGTCATTATTTGTTTTGGAGAGACAGTGTAACATCACAATATTGGCAGTTACGCATTTCAAAGGTAATGGAAAATACACTTGTGTGGTATTTTCATACAGGATATGGACACTTCAGAATAAAAAAAATGTATAGCCCATTTGAATAAGTTTTATTATTTTAAGAAGCTAGGGCATAAAGTGAAAGAGAATAATATTCATATGAAGTACAAAATGTATCTGATTATTCCTAAGTCATTGCACAATCTCACAGCACCAGATTTTTTTGGGCCACTTCTGAAATGAAAGGAAGAAGTGTCATACATTTTGGTCATCACAGAGTGTTGGTCAAAATATGTTAAACAATATACAATCAAAAGAGCCAGTATGCAGACAGTTATACATTGTTTACAACAATACTTTCTGAAAGTAGGTAAACGAAAACAGTTTCTTACGGATAATGGCCCCAAATTTGTGAGTAACGAATTTAAAGAATTTCTAGTGTGGGAAGGTATTTGTCAAGGGCTAATATCCAACTTGTCCTCAAATCTGTGCAAACGAGTAATGAAGGAAATTGGAAAATTATGCCGTACCTCCTGCCATGAAAAACATACTTTATGGGCAATTAAAATTAAAGATTTTGAACGTATCCTAAATGAATTACCACATTTGTTGACAGGGTTGACGCCTTTGGAAGTAGTAGGCAAACCTGTTGTAGGAGAACCTCTAATTAAATGTTTTAATGGGCCTGAACAACCTACTGTCAATTAAGAACTGAATCAGGAAATAGTTTCTAAGAATTTAGTTGAAAAAGCACAACAAAGAGTGAAAAAATTATTGAACCTAAATATAAGGTCAATGACCTAATTCATGTAAAATAACATCATCAAAGCTCTGCCCTGAAGAAAGAGACATATAAGTCTTTCCAAAAATATGAAGGATTATACCAAGTACAAGTGATAATCCATCCCAAGACATTATTTTTAGTGGATACTACAAGTGGATCAGAAAAGGGAAATTACAATGTAAAGGACATAAAGTTGTATGTTCCCCAGGGATGTTAACATTCTGAGTTAACGGGCGCAGTGAAGGCCGTCGGTTCCCAAGTTGTTTTCGGTGTTTCTTCTGTAATAATTTTCCAGAACCGAATTCCCTCAAATTCTTAAACTATTCTATTATCCCCCACTTAGAGGTACCGGAAAAAACCATACCACTGAGAATCTGTGATCACATCATCCAAAATTGCCCCAGGTAAGAGATTTCCTTGTTCCAGTCAGTTAGACTACTAACAATCTCTAACTCTCTATATAATCTCTTGTGGAACTAAAGAAGCATCTGCATAAGTGCTTCTGGTCCTGCTATTAGGTACCCTGCAAGAGCACATATGAGGTAGGAATTTGCACAGTGTATTTGCACCCACCTGTCCTTAATCTGGACTTGTTCTGACTTTGCTCAGCTGCAGCATGAGGCAGAAATTAGCTCACATGTTATCTCCATCTGCATAAGTGCTTCTGGTACTACTCTTTGTATCCTGCAAGAGGACACATGAGGTAGGAATTTGCACAATGCATTCGCACCTACCTGTCCTTAATCCGGACTTGTCCTGACTTTGCTCAGCTGCAGCATGAGGCAGAAATTAGCACACATGTTGTCTCTGATCTCTGGCATTTGGCACAGCTTGGGACAAGATATATTAGGTGTGCCTGGTCAGCTCTTATCTCCCATGGTTTTGACCAGCAAAGTCTCCACGTATAGTTAGGTCATATTTTTGCTTGGAATGATCCTAGTATATAATCTCCTCACCAGTTTCCTTGAAAACCTGTGAGTAGAGGTCTGGGTGAAACCAACGTCATCAATTTTGTATATCATGATGATATGAGATGACATTATGATGACCTCAAGAATGGTTTTTGTGAATGCTGCCTGATGATCCCTTTCTTTGTCAAATAATTTCTGAAGTCATGGGAATACTATTCTCATATTGATTGTAATATAGTCAAGCCAGATGTCCTTTTGCTCTACGCGAGGTTTCTGTCCTCGCTGAGCTGGCCTTAGGACACCTGCATTGTTCTTTGACAGATGAACCACCATAATCAAGCCAGAGATCCAGTTTATATTTCTTGAAGCATACTTTTATTAGTGGAAATATTAAGTTAGCAAAACATATAATATTAGTAATTAATTAAACATCTGTGATAACATAGTATATAGATTTTTTACTTTGTATAAAATATTTTATACCTTTTATGAGATGTGATGTAGAAGGGAGGGTTTGTTTCAGTTTTGAAAGTGGTGGGTTTTGTGGATAAAATCGTGCTTTATGAAAGCACATAAATCATGACCAACACAAAACACACACCACACCTTTCCGATAACCCTCACAAACAAGTGTGTCTGATTCTTCATCACTTGCCATTTCCATAGGGTTGGTAAGACTTGCTTTGAGGACCTCAAGGGTGAAGATGGAAATGTCCATTCTGTAGGAGACAATTTAACACCAAACCTCCTCTGCCGTCTCACTCAAGTACCTGCAAGATAGGGATCCTGGGGAAGGGGGGTGGGAGGGGTTTCCTGTCTTCTTCAATCTTAGCAACCATTTCTATTTATTTCCTTTCTTACTTCTCATTTGAGGACCTATCTATTTTTTCCCTCTTTCCATATTCATCCACTTCTATTGCAGAAGTCCTTCCTGGTTTCCATGGTTTCCAATAACCTACATCTTATCTTTGATAAGAAAGCCGAAGAATCAGACTACATGAACACAACTCTACATACACACAAAAAAAGACAGATACATAAACAATGAGGTAACAGATTAGAAAGTTGTGAGAACCACCAAGTGTTGCAGGGGGAAAGATATGTGTACATCAGGAAATATGCACACATCGTTTTTTATTATGGTGGTTCTACATCACCTATTTATATAAAAACTGTCCTATGACAATTATATACCACATATATACACAAAAAATAAAATGAAAAACCTGTGATGATTCCACATCAAGAGAGTATACATAAGAAGGAGGCATGAGTAATGAAAGAGAACCCAAGCAAGATTGAAGTACTCATGATATTTATCTAAGAAAAGTCAATGTAGCAAATACTGTGATAGATTGAGGAGTTGTAGGATAGTGAGACTCGAATAGCCTAAGTAAGCATATTATCTAATGAATAGTGTATACAGACATGGTATCTACTGGAAGTACAGAAGTTGATAAGTAGATTAGGACTCTAGGGATTAGATGAAGTATTAAGAAGTAGGTGCGAAGTGTAGAATAGATTTTTTACCTTTATAAGAAAATATTTCATTATAGTATACATAGGAATATATACTGGGGGGTAATGAAACATGAGGGCTACTCAGAGAGAATAGGAGGGCGTACCTGGCATTTACTGAATATACAGGGCAGGTGGACCTACATGGAAATAGGACGACCTGTAGCCTAATGTATAGGGATGTTGTATAAAGTAGCATACCTACCAGAATAGGGAGAGGAACTGCACTCATATGGTCAACTCACAGGCAAGGTATAGATACTGATCCTACGGGAAAAGGACAGTATTGTGACAGAAGTCACACATTTTATAGGGATTATTCTGGTATGTTTGAATTCTATATACAACAAGCATTATTACGTGCTATGTAAGTTTACAAGTGTCAAAAAGAACACTTTCATGTTTCCCAGAGTTCCACCAAACTTCATAAAATATTAGAAGTAATACACACTTACGAAAGGTAGTATTAAAGATGAAAATAGAAACTAGATTACTTAAGTATCACAAACAACAGAAGTTTATGATTGAAAATTAAAAAAAAGTCTCACATTTCCTAAATACTAGTCAGGATTACTGGATCACTAATGAATACTCAGGTCTTGATATCAAAGAGTCACTCAGCTAAAGAGTATTTCTTCTTTGTGTGTGTGTGTGTGTGTGTGTGTGTGTGTGTGAGAGAGAGAGAGAGAGAGAGAGAGAGAGAGAGAGAGAGAGAGAGAGAAAGGTACATGTAAACCTATGTAATAAAGGCATACAGTAAAAATGTGAATTGTTATTATGTGTGATATTAATGTACATGATGAATATGTACAAAATATCATGAGTTCGATCTGAGGAGGGAGATATGTACTGTTTTGAAAATTTCTGCATAAATTCTAGAACCACTCAGCCTTCTACCATCTCAAAAACATGATATTTTAAACATAAGTGTGAGAGAGCCTATCTACTGTGAGTCGCCTGTCTGTGTGTGCAGGTCCGAAGTGTGTAGTAAGGAGACTGTAGATACGATGCTCAAACATCACCGACAAGTATTTGCTGGTATTGCCATGGAAGTTTAATGAAAGAATACAGCAGACTCGAGGAACTTCTGTGTTATTCCATGCTGCTCTTTAACTTTGACTATTGTAGAAGAAAAAAAGAAGAATAGTTGAAATATTGTTAATTAATGCTCATCTTGGACTTGGAGATGATAAGATGAGTATTCAGAATGGATTTGGTTTTTTAGCCAACTTTCTCTTATGTGTAAATGGACTTTGTTTCTAACCTTTGGATACATGAGGACACTTACTTCACAGTGTTTGTTTATGTGGACAATGAGATTTGTAAAAGTTTGATGTTTAAATATAGATTGTTAAGTGAAGCAAAAGAAACTGCGTGTGTCTGCTTATTTTTATAAGTAGAAAGAGTCTTGAGAAATTCCTGTTCCTAACAAATATACTTCAGAGAAGAATAGAAGAGGAGGTTGCAGCAGCAAGCTAAGCAGCAAGGAATGTTGGCTGACAATCTCAATTAAGTCATATCATTAAAAAAGTGGGAGTTTGCACACATACCTCACCACTTTAAGTAGTCCAAAGCGTTAAAAAGTCTAGGGAAGAAACTGACAGATGTGGGTGGATGTACTCCCCACACTGCTGGTTGGTTGTACCATTAAAGAAGTGGGAGTTTACACACATACTTCACCACTTTAAGAAGTCCAAAGTGTTAGAAAGTCTAGGGAAGAAACTGACAGATGTGGGTGGATCTACTCCCCACACTACAGTTTGGCTGTACCCTGCTGGACCAGTCGACTTATAAGAGATTGTAGGTGATGGGTAATGTACTCAAGCATCTGTCAACTAAATCATCATATATGAAGAATTCATGGAACTATTTGCTTAGACAAAATAATTATTGCTATGGGCTGTGTTAATCCATTTAAATGTATTTTTTTCAAATAAGGGGATTGTTTTTCCTTTACATTATATATATATATATATATATAAGTCTTCTAGGCCCCTATGTATGTAGGTTAGTTTGTATGAACAATCAAAAAATACTGTGGAAGACAGTTTGTAGTATAAACAGTATAACAAGGTGTATACATGTTTGATTTCATACACTCATTTTGGTCCTCAAGTTACTTGATTATGTCATCATTCAAAGCTAATTGTGACTCTGTTTTCCTGAGTACTGTAATAGTGTATCTCATTGGAACTTGAGTTGTGGGCAAACTCATGCTTAACTCCGCTTTGGGTACCCCTGATTATCACGACTCTGTGTGTGTGTGTGTGTGTGTGTGTGTGTGTGTGTGTGTGTGTGTGTGTGTGTGTGTACCCAAGGAGAGCATGAAAATGTTGACTGAGGCTAGATGCTACCTATTATTACACTTTACATATGACATAACTTATTGATATGATTATGACCTTTATTCATTTTGTTGTGTGAAAACATTTATGCTGGTCTGTACCCAGAGTGGCTTGGTTTCATGGATCAGTCCCACATCGTAAGCTTAGGCCCTACTATTTTTTCATTATTTTGTCCTTTCTTGTGTCAACACATCCTTAAATACTCTGGTTTATTTGGCTGATTGATTTTGTACTATATTCCTACTCACGGCTGAGTGAAATTCTCTGGTCTGTACCCGTCCGACGTTTGTCAGTTTTTCGAGTTGGCTCACTCGTCGTACACTTAGGCTCTGAATTTTTTATCTTCTCTTTTGAAGATTTTGAAGGTGTGGCTGTAAGGATGTAAACTTACAATTTGTAATTCTAGTAATTTACCTTGTCTCTGTATTTATTTCTACAGTTTAGTGTTGCAATTTTGTAGTTTTGACTTTGTATCAATTGTCTTGTGACAGAATCTTCCACAGTTCTGAAAATCTGAATGCTGTGTCCTGATAGATGTATAAATTATGACTTGTATAGCAGATATTTTTCTTGTGTTTCTGTAACATGTTATGTATCAGATATTTCTGTACATCTGTTCTCCATCTTTTGGCACCATATTGTAAACACATTGTTTCCAAATTTTGCGAGGGGCATATTGTAAAGGGACACTCTCATCTAGCACTACCTTTCCTAAACTGAAGTAATCGATACCGAAAGTATGTTTTTGAATTTTCAGCAGGTTGATAATATCTCAGCTGTTTTTCTAAAAGAATTTCATATTATTATTTACATGATGTGTTATAATTCAAGTTAAAATCTGTAAAAATAAATAACTTAATTTTCATTCTTATAATCAATATGTACTAGTTCTGAATGTACAGTTGAAATTATTTTCTTTTAGAAACATTTAAAATTATGAAATATTTGGCACACTTAAAATTTCTATTATTATTTACATAATTTGACACTATTTATTATGTTAATTTTTGGAGTCATTTATGAAATGATGACATATAGTAATATAAAGTCATTTGTCAAGAAAATTTGTAAATCCTTTGGAATATTGTTTGTACCACAGAGTGAAGTAGTAGAGTAGTAGTGGGCATGCCTCTGAAGTGATCTGACGTGTTTTTATTTTTGGGAAGAACAATGCAATTGTCCGCTTTGTTGGCGTGGAAATTGTAACTACAGTGTGTTATAGAAAATTGTGAGAGAACAAAATTATGAGTAAAACAAAAAATACAGCACAGGCTCACTTCAGCATTATTTAAGTCATGAGAACCTATAGTGTCAAAACTTTTGGCTTCAAGAATCAGCCCCTGGAAAAGGAAAAAATATAAGTAAAAAGCTTATTGTAAATCTTATTCCTCTAGAAACTTATTAAGAGAGTTAATCCTAAAGACAGTGCCACTCAATCAACAAATGATGTGAGGGAGGGGTAGATTACGAGCAGTACTCAAGAATAGGTCACACCAGTGTACTATACGCAGTCTCCTTCACAGGTGAACCATTCTTTCCTAAAATTCTCCCAATAAACCAAAGCTGATCACTCACCTTCCCTAATACAGTTCTCAAATGCTGATTCCATTTCATATCGTTTTGCAATTTATATCAAGATATTTAAATGACTTGACTGTGTCAAGCAGGACACTAGTAGTACTGTAACTGAACACTACATGTTCAACATACTATGTTCTATTACTTTGAGTCACTCACATATCAGTGAACTTATTCCACACATTCATACCTTCATTAACAGACTGCAGTGGGGTACTGTGTCACATCACAAGCATCACATTAGAATTTGCAAACTTTTGTGGAGATATTTATTTATTTATTTATTCCATGTGATCTGATGATACACAGTGAGTTGCAGATGTCGGAAAATATCATTTAACATTGTTAACATATATTAACATAGGCCTATAGTATCCTAATGTATTATATTGCTCAATGTTTTCAGTTATACACAAACAGCAAGATTACTGTTCTAAGTATTCAATTACAATGTAAAAACAGTGACACAACAAATATGACTTCATGTCTTTGCTAAATTTTATGTTGCCTTTGATGGACTTAATACTAGTGGGAAGACTGTTGAACAGTTGAAGGCCCATGTGGAAAGATCCCTTTTTACACAGTTGAGTGTTTGTACATATAACATGCAGGTTTGCATTTTTCCTGGTGTTGTGTTCATGTATTTCATTATTTTTTATGACTCTGGGGTCAGTTGGCACTATGTGGTTTCTGAAAGCTGAGGCAGGTCAGGATGGCATTGTGTTTAGCTTGGATGCAGTGTTGCAAATGGAATGAGAAGAAACCCTAATAAGTTGTACAATTGGAAGTGTCCTTTCCAATCCACTTCATAATAATTTGTGGGAGATGGTGTAGGATTAGCTTTATAATATTTGTTTCCTTCTTGAAAGATACAAGGGCTATCCACAAAGTATATTACGTTTTCGTTTGTGTCCGTTAGGGGTGGGGCTAATACGGCCATCTTTTTGTCATGGGATTCCACTGCTCAGTCGGCATCTTGCCGTGCTAGTGAGAGGTTCGTGCTATACTCCGTTGAGTTACTGTGACAGTTTGAAATGTCAGCGTTAATTGAAAATGCTGCGAAGTGTGAAGTGCGTGCTGTAATAAGGTTTCTGACTGCAAAAAAGTGTACACTGATAGAAATCTATCGGCAGCTTTGTGAAGTGTATGGGGACAACATAATCACTGAAGATAGAGTGCGTCAATGAGTCATAAAATTTAAAAATGGCCGAACTAATGTTCACGATGAAGAGCGAAGTGGAAGACCCAGCATAGTGACTGCCAAACTTCTTGAAAAAGTTGATGCCGCGGTCCGTGAAAACCGTAATTTCACAATAACGGAACTTTCTATGAGTCTTCCACAAATTTCACGAAGTTTGTTGCACAAAATCATTACCGAAAAGCTTGGTTACCATAAGTTTGTGTGCAAGATGGATACCAAAATCTTGACAGAGATTCACAAAAATCAGCAAATGGCTGCAGTGTTAACATTTTTGGACGCTTACGAGAAAGATGGCGACTCATTACTCGATCGCATCATTACTGGTGATGAAACATGGGTTAAGCATGTGAACTGTGAGACAAAATTGCAGTCAATTCAGTGGGGGCACACAAATTTCCCTCAAAAACCCAAGAAATGCATGCAGACAATGTCGGCAAGGAAGGTGATGGCGACTGTCTTTTGGGAGAGAAAAGGTGTGATTTTTGTGGATTTCCTGGAAAGAGGCACTACAATAAACTCTCAAAGGTATTGCCAAACTCTGCACAACCTCAGAAGAGCAATACAAAACAAGCGCAGGGGAAAGTTGGGCTCAAAGATCTTGCTGATTCATGACAATGCCTGGGCCCACACGGCAAATGCCACTCGTGAAGTTCTCGATTCTTTTAAGTGGGAGTTGTTTCCTCATTTGCCATACAATCCCGACCTGGCACTGAGCGACTTCCACTTATTCCCAGCAATGAAGAAATGGTTGGCTATACAGAGTTTTGATGACGACACACAGCTTCAAGAAGAGGTAACCACGTGGTTGAAGGCACAGGCGGCTGAATTTTACGACGAAGGAATTTCCAAGCTCGTCCATCGCTACGATAAGTGCCTTAATTTAAATGGCAACTCTGTTGAAAAGTAGTATTTAAGTGTGGCTTTCATCTGTATATAACAAAAAATTCCAATACTTTATTTATTTTTAATTCCAAAATGCAATGTACTTTGTGGATGGCCCTCGTATAAGCTGAATCATTTTACAAATTTTCTGTGCATAATGCTATTGTAATTTACTGAAAGTAACATTGTGTTTTACTCAGTAAAGTGTCTTTGACAGTTTTCAGAACATACCACCAGCCTATGATTTATTTTTGCAGTTCCAACATTACGTTGACAGAAGGATCAGCAGTTCTGCTGTCTTATTGATTCTTTATTTTTCTGTTTCAGTTGCAGTGATAGCTTCAGGTAATGGTGACTTGCTTTGAATGTGTGTTCATTATCAAACCATTATATGAGATAACATTTGAACATTCTGAGCTGTTCACAACTTTTCAACTTTGAACATTCTGTGTATGTAATTCAAATGCCAACCTATAAATTAAGTTATAACTCATGGTCTAGTGAATTAAGTAGTACTTTCTCATCATAAGAATAAATAAACTTAACAGTAACAGAATTCCTTAGAAAAGCAAATTAAAGCTTGATATTGTGTTGACTGTTATCAAAAGATGAAACTGCTTCAATACCTGTGATTTCCTTAATTTTTTGAGTATGTAGGCAAAAGTGGAATTGGACAGAATTGTTATGGTATTTCTTTATTCCTTTTCTTTATTCAGTGGCTGAACTTCCACATATTTCTTTGAAACATTAAATTTGCAACTGATAAATGATTAGCTATACAAATAACTTAATAAACTCAGAATAATCATCATTTAACTTTGCTGATATTTTTATTATAGTCAAAATAATTTTCCAATTTTAAAGTTTTTTTAATACTGTTTGTCATATTTGAAAGCCCTGTTTGCAGTACTGAAATTATTTGTAAAGGTTACTTTTATATGTTTTGGGGCAGCATTTACTGAGCATGAGAACCTCATCTTATCAGATCAGTATAATGTGCTTATTATGAGGAGTGTCAATAAAATAAGGTCTCCAAGGTGCTGGTGCCATGAGGAACACTTTTACAAGAGATCTGACAACACTGGCATACAGCTTGGCAATGTTTGTGAGACAGTAGTCCAAACCTGTAAACCACAGAAAAGTTGAGTAAGGCAATATAGAAACAGAATTACATTCCATTTCAAAAAAAAGGACAGAAAGTCTGATTTTCCCAAACAGAGATGGAAAGAATTAATATTCCCTCAATTTACAAGTTCATGTAGCCAAAGTCAGAAGACCTGTGTTGGTGTTCACAGCAGTAAGGGAAACACTGATAAATGAACACTTTGATTTTTGATGATGTAGTTTACAGTGTTGCTCACATTGTCAGTGTTTGTTGCTATTATAGTTCTTAAATAAGGAGCATAATAATATTGAAATTTTAAGAAGAAAGCTGTTTTTCTCATAAATGAAATTTCTTGGAAGCTCTGTGAAAATGATATAGATGGTATCATTGGATTTGATTGTGTAGGTTTCTTACAAGGAAGATGGGGCAAGTAAGAGAGAACCAAATGTTACATAAAATAAGGGAAAGACAACAACTTACCTATAGAGGAATGGTGTGTGGTGCACAGAAACACATAATAGAAAACACTAGCTTTTGAGCTCGTGTTTTTTTTCTAGTAAGAGTGCACAAATTCATGCATGCAGCCACACAGGCACCCAAATGTACATGTACACAGTAGCAGAAAGACTGATTATTGAATATTGAGTATCAAAAGCAGTTTCCTGTAAGTGGATGGTGATGGGGAGGGAGCAGGGAGCAATGTACAAGACAAGGAGGGGCTGGCAGGATAGTGTGAGGCAAACAAATCTGTAGTACTCCCATGCTACTCACTTGGCACCTTCCTACACCCACTTATTTATGTCCCATGTGGAGGAATCCTTCGTGTTGTGTCAATACCTAAGACCTCTTGCATGGTTCAGATTCACTGATGACATTTCCATTGAAGAGATAACCTTTACTCCTGCCCCCACAAACCTTAACACCTACTCCCAAATCTGCTTCACCTTCTTTTCAACTCAACGAGCCACTTCCTAGATGTTGATCTCTACCTCTCAGCTGGTTCCATAAATACAGTTTAAATAAATAAATGATGTATCATTAAGAAATTATTCACAGGAGATGGAAATCAGTATATGTGATGTGCAAGTGCAGACAAACAAATGATTATAATGCCACAAAAATTGGATGTTTTGTTCGAGAGAATGAGCTCCACAAATTGAGGAAGTCAATAATGCATTGGCACACCTCTGGCCCTTATGTAAGCAGTTATTTGACAAGGCATTTATTGACAGGGTTGTCACATGTTCTCCTGATGGATATTGTGCCAAATTCGCTCCAGTTGGTGTGTTAGATCATCAAAGTCCTAGGCCCTGCCCATAGTGATCCAAACATTCTCAACTGGGGAGAGATCCCCCAACCTTATTGGCCAAGGAAGGGTTCAACAAGCATAAAGACAATCAGTAGAAACTATCACCTTTGGGAGAGGGCATTATCTTGGTGAAAAGTAAACCCAGGATGGTTTTCTATGAAGGGCAACGAAATGAGGCATAGAATATTGTTAATGTACTGCTGTGCTGTAAGAGTGCCATGGATGACAACCAAAGTAGTCCTACTATGAAATTAAATGGCACCTCAGACCATCACTGCTGGTTTTCATGCTGCATGGCAGGAGACAGTCAGGTTTTATCCCATCACTGTGTGGGTCATCGCAAGACACATCTTCAATGGACATCGGGGCTCAATTTGAAGTGGGGCTCATCGCTGAAGACATTCAACTTCAGTCAATGAGGTTCCAGGCCAGAGACATGTCTGGAGATGCCCTAGAGGGCAATGGGATACCAACCTGACTGTCATATGCCATATGGCCCAAAGAACCGAGTGATGGTCTGAGGTGCCATTTCTTTTCATAGCAGGATCCCTTTGGTTGTCATCTGCAGCATCATTACAGCACAGCAGTATGTCAATGATATTCTATGCTTTGTTTTGTTCTCCTTCATGAAAAACCATTCTGGGCTTACATTTCAGCAAGATAATGCCCACATGCACAAGGTGAGAGTTTCTACTGCTTGTCTTCATGCTTTCCAAACCTGACTTCGGCAGTCAGTGTCACTGGATTGCTCCCCAATTGATAATGTTTGGAAGCATTATGGTTAGGGTCCTCCAGTCAGCTCAGGATTTTGACAATTTAGCATGCCAAGTGGACAGAATTTGGCACAATATCCCTTATCGCGATGCCATCCAACAATTCTGTGAATCAGTGCCAAGCTGCTTGCATAAGGGCCAGATGTGGACCAACACATTATTGACTTGTTCAATTTGTTAATTTCTTTTTCTTGAATAAAACATTCATTTCTTCTGAAATTGAAATCATTTGCTTGTGTACATGTACATTACATCTACCAAAATCTGTCTCATTTGTGAAACTCCTTCATAGTGCCTCACTTTCCACCCCCCCTCCCCTCCCCAAGCTCAAGTTGTTGAAATATACTCATAACCTTACCAGAGCTTTTTTGAGGGACAGTGTCCTCTTCAGCTCATCCATTAACAGACCTCCCATCCCATCTCCTCCTCTGACACCAATAATGCTGTTGTTAACAAACCACCGACCAGCACTCCTCTAACACCATGTTTCATCCTGGCCTTGAAAATTTCAACCACACCCATCATCAGGACTCTGATTACCTTTCACCATGCCCTCAAATGAGGGATATCCTACCCAAAATTCTATCCACGTCACCCAAAGTAGTGTTCCACTGCCCACGCATCCTACAGAATACTCTTGCCCTTCCCTACTCCAATCCTGCATCTCATGAGTCATTCCCTTATGGTCAACCCAGGCACAAAACTTGTCTCATACATCTACGCACCATCTTCTACCACCATTTAGTGACAGGCATCTCCCATCCAATGAAAGACAGGGCCATGTGAGGAAGGAGTCATGGTATATATCAGCTAAGGGGTAAGACCACAATGAATTACTAAGTAGAATGGTAGTCAAGTTGAAGGCAGCATCTAAAATGAAAATTAGACCTCAAAACATGAGCAAATTTTATCTGGAAAATATAATAAGAACACAACATTATGAAAAAGATAGATTGCTGCTCACCATATAGCAACGATGCTGAGTCACAGGTAGGCACAACAAAAAGGCTACTAAACATGTAAGCTTTTGGCCGGAAGGCCTTATTCTCAAATAGAAAACATGCACACAGACAGTCATGCAAATGCAGCTCATGTGGACATGACCACTGTCTCTGGCTGCCAAGACCAGACTGCAAGCAACTGTGCTTGATGGGAGAAGGAATCTGGATGCTGGTGGTAAGGAGGAGACTGGGGCAGGGATGGGGAGGGAGATCAGGGTACAGGTGGGGGATGGTAAGTGCTCTTTGTGAGAGCATACTAGGGTTGAGGTGGAGAGAGGGTAGAGCAGCTAGGTGCAGTTTGGAGGTTAGACCTACCGATCAGACTTAACCAAAGACCAATGTTGAACTCTGCCTGACTCAGTTCACTCCTCCTTCCAATCATGATCCACCCCCACTGCTCCTAAATCATCCTCTGTTAACTTTCCAGAAATTCTTAACCTTGAATCTTGCCTCACCATCATTCTCCAAATCTCTCAACATGCAAGCTAACCTTAGACCCGCAGAAAGAACCACAATCTGAAACATAAAAGCTGATCCTGGTTTTATAATCTATCCACTGACAAATCCTCTACAACTTGTAATCATACCCTCCCTCCCACCTGTTGATTGTCACTCATTTCCTAATTAATTTCTTTTAATAAGCTTTGAGAAGAGTAAGATTTACAAATAAACTTTTTTACTTATTTTCTTTTCTCATAGTTGGCTATAGTTCATCAAGTCTAGGAGTTGATTCTTGAGGCTGAAATTTTTGACATTTTAGTTTCCAAATAACATGATGCGTCTACACTAAGCCTGCTCTGTAGTTTCTGTTTCTGTAATTTTTATTATCTCACATTTTTTTGTATCACACTGACTTTTAAATCAAAAATTAGATTGTTATTGCCAAAATTAAAAACACGTCCAGTCACATCAGAGGCATGTCCACTACTACTTCATTCTGCAGTACTAACAATATTTCAAAGAGTTTACAAACTTTCTTTACAAAAGAAAATTCTTCATGAAGTTATATCATTATCTTGTAAATGAATACAGAAATAAATTTAGTAAGTATTGTCAGATTGTGCAATTAATAATAGGAATTTTAAGTGTGCTAGATATTTTGCAATTTCAAATATTTATAAAAGAAGAGTAATTTTAACTGTACATACAGAGTTAGTACATATTGATCATAATAAAGAAAATAAAGTGATTTATTTTTATACAATTTTAGCCTGAAATATACCACATTGTGTGCAAAATCATATGAAATTCTTTTAGAAAAACATCTGAGATAATATTAAACTGTTTAAAAGGTAAAAAGTTTTTTTTGGTATCGATAACTTCTGTTGAATAAAGGCAGTGTTAGAGGAGGATGTCCCTTTACAGTATCCCCCTCACAATATTTGGAAACAATGTGCTTACAATATTTTGTGACAGACTGCAGGGTTTACCAAACGGTGTACAAAATGATGCCAAAAAGATAGAATACAGATGGATAGAAGTATCTGATACATAACACATTACAGAAATTAAACTTAAACTAAACTCTGTCTGAACAGGCCTTGGAAAGTCCAATGGTATCAAGCGGCCACCGTGTCATCCTCAGCCCACAGGCATCACTGGATGCAGATATGGAGGGGCATGTGATCAGTACACCATTCTCCCAGCTGTATGTCACTTTACAGGACCAGAGCCACTTCTTCTCAAGCAAGCAGCTCCTCAGTTTGCATCACAAGGGCTGAGTGCGTCTTACTTGCCAACAGCACTCGGCAGTCCAGATGGTCATCCATCCACATGCTAGCCCAGCCCCACAGCACTTAACTTCGATGATCTGACGGGAACCGGTCTTACCACTGCGGCAAGGCCATTGCCTATATTACAGAAAACATAAGAAAAATATCTACTATCCAAGTCATAATCTATACATAAGCAGGACATGGCATTCAGATTTTCAAATCCGTGAAACATACTGTCACAAGACAAATAATACAAAGTCAAAACTATGACATTGCAACACTAAATGTAGAAATAAATACAAAGACAAGGTAAATTACTAGAATTACAAATTGTAAGTTTACAGCTGTAAAATCACACCTCAAAATCTTCAGAAGAGAAGACAAAAATTTCAGGGTCTATATAGTACAAAATTAATCATCCAAATAAACCAGAGTATTTAAGAATATGTTGACTCGTGAAAGGACAAAATAATGAAAAAATATTAGTACCTAAAATTACAATGTGGGGACCAACCGTGAATCCAAACCACACCAGGTACAAACCAGAAAAGATGTTTCAACACAACAAAATGAATAAAGCTCATAGTCATATCAATAAGTTCAATCATATGCAAAGAGTAATTGTAAAAAGCGTCTAGCCTCAGTCAATAGTTGTATGCCGTCCTTGAGTATGTACACACAGTCGCGATGACCAGGGATTCCCAAAACAGAGTTAAGCATGAGTCTGCCCAAACTCAAGTTCCAATCAGATACAATATTGCAGTAGGTAAGCAGAGTCAGAGTTAGCTTTGCATGATGACATAATCAAGTAGCTGGAGGACCAAAATCAGTGTATGAAAGTAGACTTGTTTACAGCTTGTTATGTTGTCTGTACAAGTAAATGTCTTTCACACCATTTGATAACTGTCCATACAATCTAACTTACATACTTAAAGACCTAGAAGATTCAGTTACAGATGATAAAAAAATACATACTGATTTAAAGTTACATAATGTATACAGAAGTGAGTCCCCCTGCTTGAGTACATTATCCACCACCTATGATCTCTTGTAAGTAGACTGGTCTAGCAGGGTACAGCCATACAGCAGTGTGGGGAGTGAATCTGACCACATCTTTCAGTTTCCTCCCTAGAGTTATTATCAGGTGCTCCAACAGATAGGTAACTTCCTATCTAGCATTCACATCATATCCTGAAACATTATTTTGTGTTCTAAGTATGCTGTTCAACACCTTCTTCCCATTACTTGGCAGATGCTCTCTCTATTTATATTCCAAAAGCAATTTTGTAGGATTTACATCAGATGAGATTAGAAAGTGTTCACATGCGAAACTTTAACAAACAGAGTTAAATGCAACAAAAAAATGAACTAACAAGGTGATACACACAGATATACTAAGATACTATTTCTAATTTTTGCAGTATAAATTATGAACATAGCTCCATTTCAAAATTGTAAAAAGATTTGCTCATTTAGTGTCATGGCATATATGTATCAAACTCTAAAGCACAAATCTATTACAAAACATAATTATATAGTGTATCATAGATTTCAACTCAGTCAATAGATAAGACAAAACTTTAGAAATCACATCATCTTACATACTAAATTCATAACAAACAAAACACAATTATATACTCATATGAATCTGCAGATAGATTTAAACTCAGTCAGTAGATAGGATGGACTTTTAAATTCGCATCATCTTACATATTACATTCATGATAATCAAAACACAATTATATAGTCTTATGGATCTACAAATGTAGTGTATATTTTCTTCTGCTCTAGAGGTATTTAACCTCCATGTTCAAAGGTTTTGTCTTCTATACTAAATGTTAAAATTACTTGACATTTTACCTACTTGTTTTTCTTACCAGTAGTTCCTCTTATCTTTACAGATGCAATGGACATTTCCACAAAATTCTTACTATACTGGATCTTGTCTCTAAATTGCTCAGATATACCACAAATCGGGCTACCTGCATCAATCAAACAGTTCCCTTGTCACTGGTCAATCTTAATCTTAATGCATGGACACACAAAATCTGAATCGTCATCTCTGTTATTAGACACTTCATGTAAAAGATCACTTTTAATTTCATCAAATGCTACATTCACACTGTTTTTGCTGGGTTTTATCAACTTTACTGGTATCATAGCATTACTCTGGTTACTCATGTTGTCAGGTAATGACTAAACATAACAGATGGATTCCATAGCACAACTAACATTATTTATTACAGAAGGAACACAAAACATATTACTGTCAAAATTACACTTCCTGCTTAGATCTTCTTTCACGTCATTCCACCAGTTTGGAAATTTGCTAACCACAGATAACTTATCCCAGAATGCACATTTATCTATGTTATCATCAATCTGCTCCTAAACAAACTTTAAAAAGTTTTCACCTTTATTCTCTACACTTACAGATAATTGACCTTTACCATTTGGATCATTACTCTGCATGACATTAATGAAAAACTGCTTTGACTCAACTTGTATGCCACGACTCTCACTTACATCATCACGTACATTATTTGCTTTATCAGTATCATCAACATCATTCACTAATAACTCTGTAACTTTGTTATTCTTAAACCCCACAAATACCTGATACTTATCATCATTGTCATCATAATATTATTCCAAAATTACATCATCAGCAACATCATTAGCGACACAAGTCTCATCTCATCAAAGTTACTTACCTCATTTAAATTCATTTACAATAAGCTATCAGTCACAGACTTACTAACCTCAGTCATTCCACAGCTCTCATTCACACATGTATCAAATATACTGCCTAATTCAGATCCAATACAGTCATCACCTGTTTTACATACATCAATAACACTGTTTTCTGACATAGAGAAGACATCATTAATGGATACTACATCAAAATTCTCATTACTTTCACATTCTGGTTTGTGATTAGTACCTACATCACCATAATTAAACATAGTATCCCAAAACTCTTGATCAAAACAGAAATGAGAAATCTGATATTCCTTCTGTTCAACTTCAGATACTTGTACCATATCATCAACATTGTGCCCACCCCTGGTAGCTAAGTGGTCAGCACAATGGAATGTCATACCTAACAGCCCGGGTTCGATTCCTGGCTGGGTGGGAGATTTTCTCCACTCAGGGACTGGGTGTTGTGTTGTCCTTATCATCATCATTTCACCCTTATTGACACGCAGGTCACCGACGTGGTGTCAACTCGAAAGACTTGCACCAGGCGAATGGTCTACCTGACAGGAGGCCCTAGCCACACAGCATTTCCATTTCCATTAACATTGTTATCATTGTCTAGTTGCAAGAGTAAATTAGGGGTCCTGTGCTTGTTGTGTTTCCTCACTCCAAAACTGTGGACGTTCACTGAGGCAGACCGCCATTTCCTGAATAGTCACCTCTATGATTGCTTTTTCTATTAAATTGCCCATGGTTATTCCCATTATTCCTATTCTGCTGATGTTCTAAATTTCTGTCTCTCTTAACATTTTGACCCTGATAGGAGCTGCCATTATCCTTGTTTCTGTAGTTATTACCATTGTGATCTCTGTCATTTCGATTATTATGATACATACCTCTTTCTGCTGCCCTATCCAGCCTGTCAACACATCGTAAAAATTGTTCAAGACAATCATCAGGTCCACGTACTAAATCACACTGCAATCTTTCTGGTAATCTCCTTTTGAGTATATCAGTCAATGTCATTTCATTAAATGGTTTGTCAAGGTGTGTTAATTTCTTAAGTTGGTTCTTGCAAAACTCTTTCAGAGTACCATCCATATTCCTTTAATTAGGATCATACAGAAATTCACTTTTTATTTTCCCCTATTCAGCTTCTGACCAAAATTTATGAAAATAAAAAAAAAATTTTAACTTTGATATGTACCCATTGACTTAAAATTTAAAGTTACCCAAGACAGAGCTTTGCTTTCAAGATATCTTTTAACAAATTTAATTTTTTGATTGTCGCTCATGCCTGACACAAAACTATCTCTACAGTTGTGTAGAAATTCCACTGGATGTACATAGCCTGATGGGAAACTTTTGATAGGAAAGTTCGACCACACAATGCCACTGTTTGAAGACAGTTTTTTGTGAATACAGTTTACCTGAACTGCTGAAAGTTTTTGATCTAATACTTTTACATTAATTTGTATATTGTTTTCAACATTTAAAATTTTTTGAACCCAACTACTAAAGTTCTGTTCCATTTTTTCTGCTTTGGCCTTCTGTTCAACTCTGATGTCATTAGCATTCTTTATCTGTTTTGCAGATATGACAATGAACTCATTCTCCAAACCAATTTATTTTCTAAGACATCAGCTTTTTCATTCACACTTTTTAACCCCCCTGTCAACCCATATTTTAACTCCAAAAATTGATTACTAAATTGGTCTGTTTGGTATCGTACCCTATCGTTTTCAGTTTTTAGGTCTTTTAATTGTCCTTGTAGTGAAGTAAATTTGCTATCACTGTCTGTCCTTATTTCAGTTAACTGCTCATTAACTGAACTAAATTTGCTATTATTTTCTATCTTCATTTTCTCTAGCTCTGCCAAAACTAACTGTAGAATATCAGTTTTTACTGTTTCTTTGCTGACTATACTTTCACTTGGCCTAAACATGTCTTGACTGGGTCCCACAGCTTTCACTTTGGCATTGCTACTACCCCCATCTCATTTCATTTTGTTAACAATCACACGAGTCCACAAACAAATTAATTTCACAAATAGTTTATACTTATCTTTTCTTTTTGATGTTTCTCATCTTAGTTGTAAAGTCCTCTTTCAATTGATCCAGTCCATCACTGTTGGTAATACCTCGTCACTGTTGATACAACTTTGTTGGGCTATCCTTGGTCTTTTTTCTTCGCATGATCGACAATTCATTTATATTTAAACTGCAAATTGCGCAAATCACTGTCTCTTCTTCTGTTACAGACAAAACTTCATTATCAGTCAACTGATCCCGGAAGATGCCATCAATTGTAATCTTATCCTCCCTCACATCACCTGTTGATTGTCACCCATTTCCTAATTAATTTCTTTTAGTAAGCTTTGTGATAAGTAAGATTTACAAATAAACTTTTTTACTTAACTTCTTTTCTCATAGTTGGCTCCAGTTTTCCATGTCTAGGAGTTGATTCTTAGGCTGAAATTTTTGGCATTGTATGTTCCAAATGACATGATAATTCTGAACTAAGCCTACTCTGTATTTTGTTATATGGAACTGGGGACCTAGAAACAATGGAAAGGCATTCTCCCCGCTGTAGCCCTCAGTGGTTCACAATCCCACAACAGCCTACAGCAGTCCACACACCCCACTGACACCTCACACTGAACCCAGGGTTATTGTGCAATTCAGCCCCTAATGGACAACATCTCCCCCTGCCCCCCCCCCCCCCCCCCTCTCCTGGGAACATCTCACACCAGACGAGTGTAACGCCAATCTATGCGTGGTAGAGTAATTATGGTGTACACGTATGTGAAGACAGTGATTGTACAGCAATCGTCAACACAATATAACTGAAGCGGAATATAGGGAACCAGCCCACATTTGCTGAGGCAGATGGGCAAACCTTCTTAAAAAACATCCACAGACTGGCTGGCACACTGGACCTTGACACTAATCCACCGGCTTGTCTTCCTACCTGGAAAGCAGTGGGTTAGACTGCACGGCTAACTGGGCAGGTGCCTATTCTGTAGTTTCTGTTTCTTTAATTTTTATTATCTCTTATTTCTCTATAGCACACAGTTTTTCCAATCTCCATTTTTAAATCAAAAATTACATTGTTATTGCCAAAATTGAAAACACGTCTGATCACATCAGAGATGTGCCTCCTACTACTTCATTGTGTGGTACTAACAATATTTCAAAGAGTTTACAAACTTTCTCAACAAAAGAAGAATCTTCACCAAGTTATATCATTATCTTATAAACGAATCCAGAAATAAATTTAATAAATATTGTCAGATTGTGCAATTAATAATAGCAGTTTTAAGTGTGCCAGATATTTCGTAATTTCAAATATTTCGAAAAGAAGAGTAATTTTAACTCTTTATTCAGAGTAAGTACATATCAATTGTAACAAAGAAAATAAAGTGATTTATTTTTATACATTTTAGCCTGAAATATACCATGTTGTTGTTGTTGTTGTTGTCTTCAGTCCTGAGACTGGTTTGATGCAGCTCTCCATGCTACTCTATCCTGCGCAAGCTGCTTCATCTCCCAGTACCTACTGCAACCTACATCCTTCTGAATCTGCTTAGTGTACTCATCTCTCGGTCTCCCTCTACGATTTTTACCCTCCACGCTGCCCTCCAATGCTAAATTTGTGATCCCTTGATGCCTCAAAACATGTCCTACCAACCGATCCCTTCTTCTAGTCAAGTTGTGCCACAAACTTCTCTTCTCCCCAATCCTATTCAATACCTCCTCATTAGATACGTGATCTATCCACCTTATCTTCAGTATTCTTCTGTAGCACCACATTTCGAAAGCTTCTATTCTCTTCTTGTCCAAACTAGTTATCGTCCATGTTTCACTTCCATACATGGCTACACTCCAAACAAATACTTTCAGAAACGACTTCCTGATACATAAATCTATATTCGATGTTAACAAATTTCTCTTCTTCAGAAACGCTTTCCTTGCCATTGCCAGTATACATTTTATATCCTCTCTACTTCGACCATCATCAGTTATTTTACTTCCTAAATAGCAAAACTCCTTTACTACTTTAAGTGTCTCATTTCCTAATCTAATTCCCTCAGATTCCCTCAGCATCACCCGATTTAATTTGACTACATTCCATTATCCTCGTTTTGCTTTTGTTAATGTTCATCTTATATCCTCCTTTCAAGACATTGTCCATTCCGTTCAACTGCTCTTCCAAGTCCTTTGCCGTCTCTGACAGAATTACAATGTCATCGGCGAACCTCAAAGTTTTTACTTCGTCTCCATGAATTTTAATACCTACTCCAAATTTTTCTTTTGTTTCCTTTACTGCTTGCTCAATATACAGATTGAATAACATCGGGGAGAGGCTACAACCCTGTCTCACTCCTTTCCCAACCACTGCTTCCCTTTCATGCCCCTCGACTCTTATGACTGCCATCTGGTTTCTGTACAAATTATAAATAGCCTTTCGCTCCCTGTATTTTACCCCTGCCACCTTTAGAATTTGAAAAAGAGTATTCCAGTCAACATTGTCAAAAGCTTTCTCTAAGTCTACAAATGCTAGAAACGTAGGTTTGCCTTTTCTTAATCTTTCTTCTAAGATAAGTGAAATATACCATATTGCATACAAAATCATATGAAATTCCTTTAGAAAAACAGCTGAGATAATATTGACCTGTTTAAAAGGTAGAAAGTATTTTTGGTTTTGATAACTTCTGTTAAATAAACACATTGTCGGAGGATGGTCTTCTTTTAAAAACTGTTGTTTTGGACCACAAGGGTTACCTGGCAAAAAGACTCTGCCAACTGTCAGATTCACCAACCTACGAACCCTGTCACAGTGATCTCATTCCAGCAATCCAGCAGGATCTTCAGTTTCTCTTCAAATTGTTGGGTCCATCCCAGAACCTCTCCCCAGATTCTATCTCACCCTTACCACTCCGAAGACTCCTACCTTCTACATGCTTCCTAAAGTCCATAAACCCAATCACCCAGGATGCCCCATTGGGGCTGGTTACTATGTCCCACTGAGGGAATCTCTGCTCTCATATACCAACACCTTCAGCCTATTACTTGCAACCTACCCTCCTATACAAAAGATACCAATCACTTCCTTCACTGACTCATCACAGTTACTGTTTCTTTACTATATGGGCCCAGTTCATCACTACTGATGCCACCTCCCTTTACACAAACATCCCTAATGCCTTTGGCGTAGCCACTATTGAACACTACCTTTCCCAACACCCAACAGATTCCAAACCTACAACCGCCTTCCTGCTTCCTGGTCATCATGACCAACCACATCCTCAACCACAATTAACACTGCTTTGAAGGCATCACCTACAAACAAATCTGGTTTATGGCAATGGGCACTGACATAATACCATTCTGTGCCAACCTGTTCTTGGGTCACCTAGAGGAATCCTTCCAGCCAACCAGAATTCCAAAGCATGTGGTTCAGATTCACTGATGATGTCTTTTTGATGTTGATTGAGGGTGAAGACACACTATTTACATTCCTCCATAATCTCAACACCTTCTACCCCATTTGCTTCACCTGGTTCTCCTCAACCCAATAGGCCACCATCCTTGATGGTGACCTCCATCTTGAAGATGGCTACATCAGTACCTCTGTTCATATCAAACCTACCAACCATTAGTAACACCCCCACTTTGACAGTTGCCACTCATTCCACACCAAGAAATCATTTTGATACAGCCTAGCCACCCATGGTCTTGACATCTGTAGTGATCAACAGTCCCTCTCGATATACCAAGTGTCTCACTGAGGCCTTCACAGATCATAATAACCCTCCCAACCCCCTACAAAAACCAATCTCCCATGCCTTACCCCTCCAATCACCCCATTCCCAAAAGTCCCATTGTCCAGCCACAGAGGAGCATTCCCCTCTTGACTCAGTACCATGAAGGACTGGACCAACTGAATCTCATTCTCTGTCAGGATTTGGACTATCTTTGACCCCCTCCCACACTGGTATTCCACCATCCACCAAAACTCCATAATGTCCTCGTCCATCCCTACACAACCTCTGTTCCCAACGCCTTGCCTCATGGTTCATATATCTGTATTACATCTACCTTCAAGACCTGTCCCATACAGCATCTCTACCACTACCTACTCCAGTCCAATCACAAACATCACATATCCCATCAAAAACAGGTCTGCCTGTGAAACCAGACATGTGATCTACAAGCTAAGCTGCAAGCACTATGCTTCATTCCACATGGACATGACAGCCAACAAGCTGTCTATCTGCTTGAATGGCTGATGACAAACTGTGGGCACAAAACAGCTGCACCACACAGTTGCTGAGCACACTGCCCAACACAACATTCTTCATTTTAATGACAGCTTCACAGCCTGTGGATCCTTCCTACAAACACCAGCTTTTCTGAATCTCTCCCTGCAATATATTCTACATTTCCATAACCCTCCTAGCCTCAACTTTCATTAGTCATTGTCCTCCACTCACCTATCTCCTTCCCTGTTTGCACTCCAGCACTACACAGCCTTCTATTCCACAAGCACACTCAGAGTCATTTTATTTCTCTCCTCCCCCCTCCCCACCCTTCACCTAACCTTCCAACTGCACCTTGCTGCTCTACCCTCTCTACACCTCAGCCCTGTATGCTCCCACAGACAGCATTTTACTGTCCTCACCTGTACCCTGCACTCCCTGCCCCAGCCTCCTCTTTGCCACCAACACCCTGATTGCTTTTGCTGTCATGCCCAGTTGCTCACAGTCTGGCCTTGCCAGTCAGAGACTGTGGTCATGTGCATGTTTGTTGCATTTGCTTGAGAGTGTGTGCATATGTTGTGTATTTCAGAAGATGGCCTTCTGGTCAAAAACGTGTTAGTAGTCTTTTTGTTATACCTGTCTGCAACTCAATATCTTCACTGTATGGTGAGTAGTAATCTATCCTTTTCATAATATTGTCATTACTCCATCCTGGAATTTCTCTTGTTTAATAGGAATACAATAAATACTAAAATATGAAGTTGAAGTTTCAAACCAATTTGAGGTTCTAAGTAGCACGGGAGAAAATCATAAAATGATCGGTAATGAGTGCTGGAATTGAATGAAAAAAGTCTTCCTCACAGCTGCAAGTGATTGACTGATTGATTGTTTTTCATTGGTCCATTTAAACATACAGCACAAACTGTACAAGTGATATTGAACTGGTTGTGTGAAAGTTGAAGTATATGTAGTCTTACTCAATTAACTACATATTAACTACATATGCTTACAATTTAATTTTTCAGTAACTTTTTTGTTACATATTCAGAAATTATTTTATGTAATAGAAATGGTGCTTTATTATAAATGCCTTTAGTACAAATTTAAGTTTTGGATACACAACAAATTTTATTTCCTCCAGTATCTTATTGCATAGTTACGCCAATGTCAATTATGCTCCTCTGATATGCTGTAGTTCTGTGATATTTTTGGTGAATATTTGATTTCTCTCTGGTAAAATACTTGTGTACTTTTGCTGTAGTAGATTGCCTGTTTTCAAGAAATAGTCTCTAGTGAACAAGATAGTTTCATCAACGAAGAAGCTTGGAATGTACAGAACAATAAGCTCAGTAAAATGAGATTTACAGGACTCCATCTTCTTAAGGCCACAAATTATTCTTAGAGCTCTTTTTTGCATCCTAAAAGCTTATGGAAGGAAGAAATGATTTGATCAAGAATGTGAGACACCTGCAACAAAATTCTGAAACTATGCATGAAATGGCTACAGGCAAATGACAAATCTGAAATAGGACTTAATTAGAGAAAGGCAAGATAACAAGATAATAAAATAAATTGTAAGAAATTACTGAACAATGTAAAATTTTGTCAGTGAGCAAGGAATTATTTTGTCAATTAATTGAGCTGTTTTGACCCAGAATCAACAAATTCCAGCAGCAGCCCTAAAAAAAGGCAAAGCAACTCAAAGTCTTGGAACTCCAGCAGAGATACTAAAATATGAAGGAGAACCCCTGGATAGATATTTGTTTCAGCTGATATAGGTAATCTGGAAAACAGACCATGCCAACAGAATGGAAAGAATCATTTTTAATAGTCCTGATAAATATAAAAGGAGACAGGGAAGACATCAATACATGTAGGGGAATATCATTAGGTAACACAGCCTATAAGATTCTATCCTGTTTATTGCTAAACTGCTTCTAATCATATCCAGGAAATATAATTGGGTATTATCAGAATTTCTTTTGCACAAATATATCATTTTTCCAAAACAATAAATTAAAAACTGTGGGAATGAAAACAAAAAATTACTTGTTCATCAGTTTTATGAAAGCTTATGACTTCATTAACAGGCGAAGCTTGTGAAAAAGTAATAATGGACTTGGGATTTCCAATTAAACTTACACATCTTTATAAAATGCACATGGGTGATAATATAAGCAAGGTTTTGCTACATACAGTAAAATTTTATCATTTTAAAAATGGAACTGGACTAAGACGGAGATGCCCTGTCCCTCTTCTCTTTAATCTAGCATTGGGGAGATTTTTGAGGAAACTAGAACTAGTGGCTGCTAGGATCCTCCTAAGAAATGAAATTAAAGTTTTAGTGTATTCATATGGCATAGTGCTCATTGGAAAAAGTGAAATAAGAAATTAAACAGTTATTTGTGGAGCTCACAGAAGAAGCATACAAGTTTGGCCTAAAAATAAATTATCAGAAAATAAAATATATGATGGGTCAAAGATGTAGAGATGAACAAGCCAACCAATACATCTAATAATCAGCAAACATAAATCTGAATGAACTGAACAGTTCAAATTTCTGGATGCAGTGATAGAGGAGCAAAATCATAAACCGGTAGATGTGAAAATGAAACTGCAGTAAATCCTACTATTTCATATAAAAACTTCTACATTACTAACAAGGAAAACTAAAATGAAGCTATATAACACAATCATCAGACCAGTTCTAGCCTATGGATCAGAACCAGGGAGTTTAACTAAGAGGGAAGTTACAACTATTTGTGAAGAAAGTTTATAGGAAAGCTTTTGATCCATATTATGATAACGAATCACAAAGTTTGAAGAGAAGACACAACACAAAAATCAACTTTGTATCAGAACAAGCAACAATACTGATCACAAAAAATTGGAGAAGACTGCAATGGGCAGGCCATTCAATGAGAATGAAAAGGGATCAAGTTTTTTCAAGAATATTCGAGGAAAAATCTTTTGGCCAAAGATCAAGTAGGAGGCCCAGGAGCACATGAGTAAATGAAATTCAAATAATATGCAACATTATGGTCATAAGTAATTGGGAAGAAGTAGCACAAGATAGAAGCATTTGCAGGCAATGTTTGAGATTGGCACAGGAGCTTTCAACTCCTTAGAAGCCAAGAAGAAGACGATGAAGGAGATTGCATGTTGCATTATTTGGAGATAATGACAATATTAGGTTATATGTGTGACAGTCTTTTTGTCGTGTCTGTCTGTGACACTGTGGATCATCTTTATAGTGAGTAGTAATCTGTCCATTTCTAATAATGTTGTTATTGCAACCCGGAGTTTACACTGTTTCATTATGTGGATATAGATACACAAAGAGTAATAAATAATGAAAAATCAAACAATGGAAAATCCAGGATGGAATGTAACAATATTATGAAAAGGAAAGTTGCTACTCACCATATAGCAGTAAATGCTGAGTCGAAGATAGGCACAACAAAAAGACTCTCACAATTAAAGCTTTCGGCCATTTAGGCCTTCATCAACAATAGAAGACAGACACACATAAACACACACACATTCATGTGAAAGCAACTCACACACACGACAGCAGTCTCAGGCAGTTGAAACAAGTAGTTTCAGTTGACTGAGAGTGCATTTGTTGTGTGAGTTGCTTTCGCATGTGTGTGTGTGTGTGTGTGTGGTCTATTGTTGATGAAGGCCATAATGGCCAAAAGCTTTAATTGTGAGAGTCCTTTTGCTGTGCCTATCTGCAACTCAGCATCTCCACTATATGGTGAGTAGGAAATTTGTTTTCATAATGTTGATAAATGACAAAAAATAAGAGACAAAATGTATACAATCACCCACCTTTAAAAATGTTATTGTCTATGACTTTCTTTTTCTTGGTTTTACTTTTAAATTAGCTGATGGTATGACATTTGTTTGATTTTCTTTTCTATTTCAACTTTTCATTTCTGTTCCAGATATACACCGAATATGTTCACTCTTCGATGTTCCATGTTTGAGCAGGAACAAAAGTAAGAGCTGTTGATATACTTATCTAATGCTTTTAAATAATATAAATCAAGAGAGTGCAAAAATTATTTCTTAAAACAAAATCTGCAGTAGTGGTTGGAGGACACTTTTCTTTGCACTTATTGCATATAACAAGCATAATTATTTCTAAAATGGTAAGCACATTTTCTTTTTCATAAAATATGCAAACAAAACTCACTGCATACTGTGTCCATTCTACATCAAGCAGTATACAGGAATATTGACACAAAGACTCAGCCCAGAAGAAAGCATTTCAAAATGCAGACCTCAGCTGGAAAAATCATGGCCTCAGTGCTCTGGATGCAGATGGTGTAATCTACGTATGTTGATTTCCTTGATCATGGATCAACAATAAACTCAGAGCATTTCATCACAATGCTGTGAACTCTGAAATGATGGCTAACAAGGGTCTGAAAGAAAAAGGGAAATGTTTCCCTGCAGTATGACAATGCCAAATCACACAATTCATGAGCCACCACAGCAGAACTTGAAAGATTGAATTTCACCATCGTGTGGCATCCTCCATACAGTCCAGTTAGCACCGTCTGACTTCCATCTGTTCCCAATGATGATAGACAATCTATGGAGACAACGTTATGCTTCTGATGAAGATGTGAGACTGAGGTTGCAGAAACAAAGTGTCAATTTCTTCTGTGACGGCTTCAGAAAACTTGTTCATTGTTGGCAGAAATGTATCCAATTGGCTGGTGATTATGTGGAAAAGTGAATATTGGTAATTAAAGATCACATTCTAAGCATTATTTCTGCATTTAATTTATTAAAATATTCCCATCAAAACCCAATTAACGAAGGTGGAGGCATTACTTTTCATTCAACCCTCGTATTACAGGTAAAGTAAGTGCATCTTTGGTCTAGGGGTAAGGTCTTTGACTAGTAGCCAAACGGTGCTCTGTCCCAGTTTTAAACCTCACCATAGCTTAAATTTTGAATAAAAGTCATCAGCAATGAGGGCCAATGACGTCCAGCTTAGAAGTCACCCTTGTTATGCCAATGGCCTTGTCAAAGATGGCGAAGGAGCAGACAGAGGTTCAGGGCACTCTCATTGTCCTTGTGGTGGAAAACTGCCACTAAAAGGCAGAAGAATAAGCAATGATCAATGGAATGAGTAACCAGACAGCAATGGAAACCTCTGTATTAAAGTAACATAATGTGTATCCACCACACATGTGGCCTCTGATTGAAAAGTGTCATGATGATCTCTCCATTGCAAAAGATTCCAGACTAGTCCTCCATTCTGATCTCCAGGAGGTGACTGCCAAGGGTGAGGTGAGCACAAGAAAAAGATTGAATAACCTATGAAAGGTTGACATTCTATGAATCAGGGCATGGAATGTCAGAAGTCTGAATGTGGTATGGAAGCTAGAAAAACTGACAAGGGAAATGTTAAGGCTCAATCTAGATATGATGGGGGTCGGTGAAGTGAAATGGGAAGAATACAAGGATTTCTGGTCAGATGAGTATAGGGTAATTTGATCAGCAGAAAATGGTATAATGAGAGTAGGACTCATTATGAGTAGAATGGTAGGGCAGTGACTGAGTTGCTGTGAACAGTTCAGTGATATGGCTGTTTTCACACAATCAACAGCAAACCAACACCAACAACAATAGTTCAGGTACAGATGCCGATTTTGTAAGTAGAGTATCAAGAGATAGAGAAAGTACACGAGATATTGAATAGGTAATTCAGTGTGTAAAAGGAGATGAAAATCTAATAGTCTTGGTGGCTCAGAATATGATTGTAGAGGTGGGAGTAGAAGAAATGGTTATGGGAGAATATGGTAATATGAACAAGAGAGGAGACAGACTAATTGAGTTCTGCTATAAATATCATTTGATCATAATGAATACTCTGTTCAAGAATCACCAAAGGAGGATGTATACTTGGAAAAGGCCAGGAGACACTAGAAGATTTCAGTCAGATTACGTCATGATTAGGCAGAGATTCCTAAATAAGATACTGGATGGTAAGGCATACCCAGAAGCAGATATAGACTCAGATCACAATTTAATAATGATGAGAAGTAGACTGAAGTTTAAGAGACTACTCAGGAAGAATTCTCTGGAAAGGGCACTCACAGAAGTTAGAAAGAAAACGATAGGTACAAGGAAGGCAACTGTGAAGAAAACATGGATAACATATTAAATACTTCAGCTGATCAACAAAAGAAGGAACTACAAAAATGTTAAGGGAAATTCAGAAATGGAGAAATGCAAGCCACTTAGAAATGAAATAAACAGGAAGCTAAGACAAAATTGGAGCATGAAAAACATGAAGAAGTTGGAAAAGAAATGCTTGTTTTAAGGACTGACTGAGCATATGGAAAAGTCAAAACAATCTTCAGTGAAACTAAAAGTGTGTATGGTGACATTAAGAGTGCAATGGGAATTCCACTGTTAAATGTAGCAGAGAGAGTGGATTGCTGGAAGGAGTGTGTTGAAGCCCTCTACAAGCGGAAGCCCTGTCTGATCATGTGATAGAAGAAAAATAGAGTTGACAGGGAAGAGATAGGGGATCCAGTGTTAGAATCTGAATTTAAAAGAGATTTGAGGTGAAATAAGGCAGAAGGGATGGATAAAATTCCATTAGAATTTCCAAAACCATTGGGGCAGTGGCAACAAAACGACTATTCACACTGCTGTGTAGAATGTATGAGACTGCTGATATACTATCAGACTTCTTGAAAAACAGCATAATCACAATTCCAAAGATGGCAAGAGCCAAGAAATGTGAGAATTATTACTATCAGCTTAACAGCTCATGCACTCAATTTGCTGAAAACAACAGTATACAGAAGAATTAAAATTGAGGATCTGTTATACAGTGATCTGTTTAACTTTAGGAAAGGTTATTATTATTCTTGTATTAGAAACATTCATAGGCACACAGTTAACATGTCATATAGTCTTTGACCAAAATTTGACCACTTCCAGTCCATTTTCTGTCACTTGAAGGAGGTCTTCTGAACTACAGGAGACTGAACACGCTCAACCCTGAAGCATGTGCTGGACAGTCTGGACTTCCCCACAATCACACTTAATATTGATTTCTGTACTGTAGCCCCATCTTGCCAGATTAAAACTTGATATACCCTCTCCTGATCTCAGCCTGTGCAAAGATTTCCATTCCTAGTCATGTCCTAGAGGCAGAGTTTCAGAAACTATTTTCCAGCCAGAGAGGGGAAGTCTTACCCCTCCACAGTTGCACCCTGGCATTTTCAGCAGTGGTACCTTTTATATTCCAAGGAAACTCTTTCTTGACTTCAATCACTGCAAATGCAGTTTATGGTCATACAGGAGATGGGTTTGTTCTTGTTACACTTCTTTTGTTCACCAGAGAGGCAGTTCTGTAGATGAGGTTAATAGCGGAAGCAAGACTGAAGAAAAATAAAGACACATACACTGGATTTGTCAATCTGGAAAAAGAGTCTGAGAGTGTAAATTAATGCAATATGTTCAAAAGTCTCAGAAAAATAGGGGTAAGCTACAGGGAAAGATGGGTAACATACAATATGTACAAGAACCAAGAGGCAACAATAAGACTGGAAGACCGAGAATGAAGTACATTGATGAAAAAGTGTGTAAGGCAGGGTTGCAATCTTTTGCCCAAATTTGGGGTGATAGGACATCAATAATAAGATTTGCTGTTGATATTACTGTCCTCAGTGAAAGAAAGGAAGCATTAAGGATGTTTTGAATGGAATGAACAGTTTAACAAGTGCAGAATATGGATTGAGCGTAAATCAAAGAAAGACAAATGTTATGAGAAATACCAGAAATGTGAACAGTGAGAAACTTTACATCAGAATTGGTGATCACAAAAAAGATGAAGTTAAGGAATTCTTCTACCTAGGTAGAAAAATAACCCATGATGGATGGAGCAAGGAGGACATTAAAACAGACTAGCACTGGCAAGAAGGGAGCTCCTGGCTCAGAGAAGTCTGCTAGTATCAAACATGAATGAACATTTGGAGCACAGTATTGTATAGTGAGACATGAACTGTGGGAAAACTGGAAGAGAAGATAATCAAAGCCTTTGAGATATGGTGTTACAGAAGAATGTTGAAAATAAAGTGGACTGATAAGGTAAGAAATGAGGAGATTTTCCACATGATTGGTGAGGAAAGCAAATATGTGGAAAACACTGACAAGAAGAAGGGCCAGATTGATAGGATGTGTGCTGAGACATCAGGGAATAAATTCCATGGTACTAGAGGGAGTTGGACAGGGTAAAAACTGTGGAGGAAGACAGAGACTGGAACACATCCAGCAAATAATTGAGAACATAGGTTGCAATTGCTACTCTGAGATGAAAAGTCTAGCACAGGAGAGAAATTTGTTGTGGGCTGCATCAAACTGGTCAGAAGACTGATGACTCAAAGGAAAGGAAAGAAAAGGCCATAAGAACAATGGAAGGCATGGATAATGCATTACTAATGCAACCAATTCCCAGTTCAAGAATTCAGTAATGCTTTTCATGGCTTTAAAAACAAAATCAACAACAATGTGGCAAGGACAGACAATTTCCTTACTCAGTTACTAAAGAATGATGGAGATAAAATGGCAGAACTGTTCTACAAAGTTATAAGTGATAATGGAAGAGTGCCAGTGTAATTTACAAATTGTAAAGAGCACAATAATATCACTAAACAATGCTGTTGGTACAAGGTATGGTAGTTTATGGCCAAGAACCTGGAAACAGCACATGGTATGAGGCATAAGACATGGTCCATGGTGGCTGAACTCAGCACTAGAACTGCCCTGCACAGTTTACTGCTGCCAGGAGGCAAAAGTTTCCATCAGCAGGTCTGCCCATACCATGTGTTGTGTGCTCCCTCCATGACAGTGTTCCACACTATTCCACTGTGATAACCACCCATCTCATCTGCCTCTATCATGATGTCTGTTGGTGACAATATTAAAACCCTCCACCATGAAAAGGCCACAAATGGCTGAAAATGGCCAGGCTTCGGCTGCGAGCTCCAGTGCTGAAGACCCAGTCAGTGGACTGCTTACAACAGGAAACAATGCTGACACTGCTGGCTCCACTGGAGAGGCAGAATGGTGTGGAGGTGGAGACAATGGTCAGTCCACTGACAGTGATGGAGCTGAGGCCATATCCACCAGTGAGGATGAGAGGAGGTGGAAATTGTGGAGGTGGAGGAGGAGGAGGAGCAGGAGCAGGGTAACGGTGGGTTAAAGTCCATGGGCTCCACATCAGGAGGTCCAGGTTTGAGCCTTGCTTGGGCCTGAGGTTAACAGGTGAAGGAAGGGTACCATAATGTGTGAAAGGGGCAGCAATGGGATAGCGCACTGCTGTAACTGGGAGCCTATTCCTTGAGCAATATCATGACCAACCCTGCCACCCAGCTGATTGGAAGACTCAGTGCTTTTAATACACACTTTTAAAATATTAGTGAACAATTACTCTGTGGTATAAAATCTTGCAATAAAAATTCTACCACATCACCAGCAAATCTAAATAGAAACCCATACCGTCAGCAGGAGTAGCATTGGCCCACTTTTCCACAATATTTGACATGTTAAGCTCTTGGTAGCTGACATACTACTGATAAACTGTAATACAATATTTTTAAAGCATCTATATTCCATGTGTGACAAAATCAGTCTAGTGTTACCAAGTTTTAGGAACTGTTTATGACTGTAATATTTTTTTAAAAAAAAACTCTGCAAATGTTACCTTTCCTTGGGGTAACTTTGTCCCACATGCACAAATCTGTCTACAAAAGCCTAAAAATGCAATGAGCCAATATTCAACCAACCAAAAAGGATCATATAATTATAAAATCCCCCCCATGAACCATGGACCTTGCCGTTGGTGGGGAGGCTTGCGTGCCTCAGCGATACAGATGGCCGTACCGTAGGTGCAACCACAACGGAGGGGTATCTGTTGAGAGGCCAGACAAACGTGTGGTTCCTGAAGAGGGGCAGCAGCCTTTTCAGTAGTTGCAGGGGCAACAGTCTGGATGATTGACTGATCTGGCCTTGCAACATTAACCAAAACAGCCTTGCTGTGCTGGTACTGTGAACGGCTGAAAGCAAGGGGAAACTACAGCCGTAATTTTTCCCGAGGACATGCAGCTTTACTGTATGATTAAATGATGATGGCATCCTCTTGGGTAAAATATTCCGGAGGTAAAATAGTCCCCCATTCGGACCTCCGGGCGGGGACTACTCAGGAGGATGTCGTTATCAGGAGAAAGAAAACTGGCATTCTACGGATCGGAGCGTGGAATGTCAGATCCCGTATCGGGCAGGTAGGTTAGAAAATTTAAAAAGGGAAATGGATAGGTTAAAATTAGATATAGTGGGAATTAGTGAAGTTCGGTGGCAGGAGGAACAAGACTTTTGGTCAGGTGAATACAGGGTTATAAATACAAAATCAAATAGGGGTAATGCAGGAGTAGGTTTAATAATGAATAGGAAAATAGGAATGCGGGTAAGCTACTACAAACAGCATAGTGAACACATTATTGTGGCCAAGATAGACACGAAGCCCACGCCTACTACAGTAGTACAAGTTTATATGCCAACTAGCTCTGCAGATGATGAAGAAATTGAAGAAATGTACGATGAAATAAAAGAAATTATTCAGATAGTGAAGGGAGACGAAAATTTAATAGTAATGGGTGACTGGAATTCGAGTGTAGGAAAAGGGAGAGAAGGAAACATAGTAGGTGAATATGGATTGGGGCTAAGAAATGAAAGAGGAAGCCGCCTAGTAGAATTTTGCACAGAGCACAACTTAATCATAGCTAACACTTGGTTTAAGAATCATGAAAGAAGGTTGTATACGTGGAAGAACCCTGGAGATACTAAAAGGTATCAGATAGATAATATAATGGTAAGACAGAGATTTAGGAACCAGGTTTTAAGTTGTAAGACATTTCCAGGGGCAGATGTGGTCTCTGACCACAATCTATTGGTTATAACCTGTAGATTAAAACTGAAGAAACTGCAAAAATGTGGGAAATTAAGGAGATGGGACCTGGATAAACTGAAAGAACCATAGGTTGTACAGAGTTTCAGGGAGAGCATAAGGGAACAATTGACAGGAATAGGGGAAATAAATACAGTAGAAGAAGAATGGGTAGCTCTGAGGGATGTAGTAGTGAAGGCAGCAGAGGATAAAGTAGGTACTAAGACGAGGGCTGCTAGAAATCCTTGGGTAACAGAAGAAATATTGAATTTAATTGATGAAAGGAGAAAATATAAAAATGCAGTAAATGAAGCAGGCAAAAAGGAATACAAACGTCTCAAAAATGAGATCAACAGGAAGTGCAAAATGGCTAAACAGGGATGGCTAGAGGACAAATGTAAGGATGTAGAAGCTTATCTCACTAGGGGTAAGATAGATACTGCCTACAGGAAAATTAAAGAGACCTTTGGAGAGAAGAGAACCAAGTGTATGAATATCAAGAGCTCAGATGGCAGCCCAGTTCTAAGCAAAGAAGGGAAGGCAGAAAGGTGGAAGGAGTATATAGAAGGTTTATACAAGGGCGATGTACTTGAGGACAATATTATGGAAATGGAAGAGGATGTAGATGAAGACGAAATGGGAGATACGATACTGCGTGAAGAGTTTGACAGAGCACTGAAAGACCTGAGTCGAAACAAGGCCCCCGGAGTAGACAACATTCCATTAGAACTACTGACGGCCTTGGGACAACCAGCCCTGACAAAACTCTACCACCTGGTGAGCAAGATGTATGAGACAGGCGAAATACCCTCAGACTTCAAGAAGAATATAATAATTCCAATCCCAAAGAAAGCAGGTGCTGACAGATGTGAAAATTACCGAACTATCAGTTTAATAAGCCACGGCTGCAAAATACTAACGCGAATTCTTTACAGACGAATGGAAAAACTGGTAGATGCAGACCTCGGGGAGGATCAGTTTGGATTCCGTCGAAATGTTGGAACACGTGAGGCAATACTGACCTTACGACTTATCTTAGAAGAAAGATTAAGGAAGGGCAAACCTACGTTTCTAGCATTTGTAGACTTAGAGAAAGCTTTTGACAATGTTGACTGGAATACTCTTTTTCAAATTCTAAAGGTGGCAGGGGTAAAATACAGGGAGCGAAAGGCTATTTATAATTTGTACAGAAACCAGATGGCAGTCATAAGAGTCGAGGGGCATGAAAGGGAAGCAGTGGTTGGGAAAGGAGTGAGACAGGGTTGTAGCCTCTCCCCGATGTTATTCAATCTGTATATTGAGCAAGCAGTAAAGGAAACAAAAGAAAAATTCGGGATAGGTATTAAAATTCATGGAGACGATGTAAAAACTTTGAGGTTCGCCGATGACATTGTAATTCTGTCAGAGACGGCAAATGACTTGGAAGAGCAGCTGAACGGAATGAACAGTGTCTTGAAAGGAGGATATAAGATGAACATTAACAAAAGCAAAACGAGGATAATGGAATGTAGTCAAATTAAATCGGGTGATGCTGAGGGAATCTGAGGGAATTAGATTAGGAAATGAGACACTTAAAGTAGTAAAGGAGTTTTGCTATTTAGGAAGTAAAATAACTGATGATGGTCGAAGTAGAGAGGATATAAAATGTAGACTGGCAATGGCAAGGAAAGCGTTTCTGAAGAAGAGAAATTTGTTAACATCGAATATAGATTTATGTATCAGGAAGTCGTTTCTGAAAGTATTTGTTTGGAGTGTAGCCATGTATGGAAGTGAAACATGGACGATAACTAGTTTGGACAAGAAGAGAATAGAAGCTTTCGAAATGTGGTGCTACAGAAGAATACTGAAGATAAGGTGGATAGATCACGTAACTAATGAGGAGGTATTGAATAGGATTGGGGAGAAGAGAAGTTTGTGGCACAACTTGACTAGAAGAAGGGATCGGTTGGTAGGACATGTTTTGAGGCATCAAGGGATCACAAATTTAGCATTGGAGGGCAGCGTGGAGGGTAAAAATCGTAGAGGGAGACCGAGAGATGAGTACACTAAGCAGATTCAGAAGGATGTAGGTTGCAGTAGGTACTGGGAGATGAAGCAGCTTGCACAGGATAGAGTAGCATGGAGAGCTGCATCAAACCAGTCTCAGGACTGAAGACAACAACAACAACAACAACAATTATAAAATGTTGCTAAACTTCAATAAGTCATTTTATTCCCAAAATTGAGTTAGATAACTAACATTTAAAGAGAGAGAATGAAAAAGGAAAAACCAATTAGTTTATTTTAATTTTATTATTTATTGTAAAAGCTGAGAACGGTTTAAATATTGTAGAAATTGATTAAATAAAGTTGTCCAATTCAGCAACTGAAAATTGGTTCATTTTAGATACCTTTTTGGGTTCTTTTATTTTGAACAACACATCTTTCCAAGAATATAACATTGAATCTGGTCTTTCAGGCCACGTCCAACTCTTAAGACTCTTCTCCATGCATTCAACAACACAGCCCATATCATTAATCTGTCTTATTTGTCCTGGACACATTTTTCCATTGAAAAGGATAGTTACAAAGTCATTTTCAACATAATCCTCCTCGGGCACTGAAAAAGTTTCATTTTTTCCCACTTGATTCTTCCAGTGATACATCATCAGGATCATCATCACCTGAGCAACTTGACAGTCTGCTTCTCTTCTGTCTTTCCTTATTTTTCTGGGAAAATGGAGAAGAGGCAGGTATCTCAGCAGTAAGCGGTTCCAGATCGTTAACCGAGATATTTTTCCCAGCAGGCACGTTTAGCTTCTTTCTTCTTTTCTTAGTATCGGTTGAGGAACTTAAATATTCACTTTGTTTTCTCTCTAACTGTTCTAGGAATGCCTCTCCTACCATGTTAACTTGATTTTTATTCATCGGCAAGCATTCCATAAGCTTTTCCCTGTTTAATTGAAAAATTCCTCACTTTTCAAAGCCGGATATAAGATTTTTGAATATGTTCACTTGTAAGCCATCCATTAGTTCATACAGGAGCACTGTAGTAAACTTGGAGTTGGACTTGGACTCTTTCCACTTCCTCAAGATGCCCTGCCATAGTTTTTTCATTGGAGCAAAAACAGCAACATCCAATGGTTGTGTGAGATTACTGCTGTTAGGTGGTAAACCCACAAAACTAATGGCATTTTCCTCACACACCTGAAGCACTTGTTGGTAAAATGGGAAGATAGAGTATCACCAATGAGTACAACTGGTTGTTCTTCATGCTTCACTGCAGGGAGAAAGTGAGATAAAAAAAGAATCTTGAAATGTCATTCCATCAAACCAGCCACTTTTGGTTCGGTAGTATTGAGTGTGTTGAGATCTGTTTTCTGTCCATGTGGATCAAATGTGCTCAGCTTTATACACTATATAAGTTGGCAAGTACCTGCCCTCAGCATTACCACAGAACATTATAGAAGTTGAGCCCTTACTAAAGTTACAAATGTTTTCTACATATTTTGCACCTCATTTGCAAATCATGTTCTTACTTCCTGGGTCATCACAGAGGTTCATTTTGTCATAATTCCAGATTCTGGATGGTAAAAAATCTTTCAAAGCTTCACTTAAGTTATCCATGTACCTGTTCAAGTCTGCTTCACTGATTTGAGTTCTGACCTTTTTGATGTTTGAGCTCATTCTAACAGAGAGTTCATTGTGGCATTTCAAAAAGTATTTTGTCTACTCATAACCAGGCAAATTGTTCTCAAATGCAGGAATATTATCACCCTTTTTATCTAAATAACTTTTGACAGCCATACAAAAGTCCATTTCATTAATTGGAAATCCAAAATCACACAACTTTATGAGATGGTGTTGAAAGGAAAGTTCTTCCTCATATGTAAACAGCCAAGATTGACCTCCATTTTTTTGAATGCTTGCCAGCAAGCTCGGTTTTTTTGGTCAATCTGGGTATCCCAAACCTTTGTTTTGCTTCACATTGCGTCATTTGATGTACACGAATCAATTCTCAACAATCTTCCGACTTCTCCAGTGAGTAATTTGCGTATGATCTACAACCAAGTTTCTTCTTGTGTATTCATGGCATTGTCTGTAAAATAAGAAGAAAAACATTGTTTAGCCTCATAAAGGAAGAATTCTGTTCAAAAGAGTAATTAATGTTTAAAATAATTACTGGTAGATAGTGAAATAAACAACCTGTAAGTGTAACATTGTTTGGGCCAAAGTAACCCCAAAACATGGATATTCATTGACATTTGTATGAAGTGCTAGATGTAGAATCTTAGTTTTCCTCTGGGCCAATGTTGCCTGCAAAGGGCCAATTTACCCCAGCTGACGGTACTCCCTATTTCTTCTTCTAATCAATCCTAAAAAAATTGTACTAGCAATTAGTAATTTAAGAACAAAATTTTCAAATGTGTGAATAAGATTCTGGATTATTTCATTAAAAATGCAGGTGACTACATTGCAGTACCATTAACCCATCTTTCCAACAGTTCATTCACAACTGGAAACTTTCCTTCCTGCTTAAAGATAATGAAACTCAAGCCACTATTCAGAAAAGAGAAGAAAGAAGCATAGCCAATTATAAACCTGTTGTTTTGCTATCAATATTTCCAAAAATGGTGGAAAACGTTTTTCATAAGAGGTTGCTAGATTTTCTACAAAAGTGCAACATATTATCCACAGCCCACCATGATTTCCAGAAAGGCTGAAAAACAAAAACAGCAATGTTTGAAATTCTGATTGAAGTGCTCCAAAAACTTAATACTGAAGAAAAGGTAACTGGCATATGGCTTGATCTGTCTAAGGCATTTGACATAGTAGACCATATCCTACTGTTGCAGAAATGTGGTAGTATTGGAATCAGAGGTATAAATTAACAACTTTCTTAGATCATATCTTATTGGCCACAAACAAGTAGTAGAAATACAGTTTCAAGAAGATAATAAATCAACCAGACACTATTTTGATTACAAACAAGTCACATATGGCATACTGTAGGACTCAGTGCTGGACCCCATCCTATTTTTGGTGTACATAAATGACCTAGTATTACCAAAAAGTGTCACTGCACTATCCAACTTGCAGATGACACAAGCATTTTAGACAATGAGAGGACATGAGGAGTGTTACAGACTACACTAACTGAGACATTAACTAGTGTTGTAAACTAGTTCAACCAAACCAAATTAATAATAAATAAAAGTAAAACAGTAGCATTAAATTTTCATAATGTGAAGAGAAATAGTGAAGAGAATATAAAAAATTCAGATGTCAGACACAGATGTTGCAAGTGTAGCTAATATAAAATTTCTGTGGCTCTGGCTCCAAGATACTCACATTGATGGTATATTTAAGAGACCAAGCAGTACATGCTTCAAAACTATTGTCATAACGACTGTCTAATGACTGTTTACTATGCTAATATACATATGTTCTGAAGTATGTGATCACTTTCTGGGGTAACTCACCATTCTGCCTAAAAGTCTTTAGGATGCAAAAAAGAATAGTGAGATCAAGGCTAAAATAAAAAGGAACAAACTCTGCAGATCACTATTTAAAAGGATGGTGGTTCTTCCTCTCTTGTGTATTTACCTCTTTGAAAGTGCAATGTTTATGAAGAAATATGAAATAACAATAATAGTGTCCTCAACATTCACTGCATTAGGAACAAAATATTACAATTAGAACATTTCTGCAGTATTGATAATGTTGATTAGATTAGATTAGATTAGATTAATACTTGTTCCATAGATCATGAATATGACACTTTGTAATGATGTGGAACGTGTCAGGTTAATGAAAGATGTCTGTACAAGATATTACATTACACAAAATATTGCATGACACTAATGCTTAAGTTAGTTTTTTTCCCTCCCTTAATTTATATCTAAAAATTTAGCCCATGAGTAGAAGGAGTTGTCATCTAGAAATTCTTTTAATTTATTTTTAGATGTTGGTTGACTATCTGTCAGGCTTTTGATGCTGTTTGGTAGGTGACCAAAGACTTTTGTGGCAGCATAATTTACCCCCTTCTTTGCCAAAGTCAGATTTAACCCTGCATAGTGAAGATCATCCTTTCTCCTGGTGTTACAGCTATGCACACTGCTGTTACTTTTGAACTGGGCTGGATTATTAACAACAAATTTCATAAGTGAATATATATACTGTGAGAATCCCTAGATCCTTAAATAGATGTCTGCAGGATGACCGTGGGTGGGCTCCAGCAATTATTCTGATTACACGTTTTTAGCAATGAATACTTTTCTACTCAACGATGAATTACCCCAGAATATGATACCATACGAAAGCAGTGAATAAAAGTAGGCACAGTAAGCTAATTTACTGAGATTCTTATCACCAAAATTTGCAATAACCATAATATCATACGTAGCCGAACTCAGACGTTTCAGCAAACCATCAATGTGTTGCTTCCAGTTTAACCTCTCATAAATGGACACACCTAAAAATTTTGAAAATTCTACCTTAGCTACAGACTTCTGTTCAAAGTCTATATTTATTACTGGAGTTGTGCCATTTACTGTACGGAACAGTATTTACTGTGTTTTATCAAAATTTAAAAAGAGAGTCCGTTTGCTGAGAACCACTTAATAATTTTGTGAAAAACATCATTTACAATTACATCACTTAGTTCTTGGTTTTTGGATGTTATTACTATACTTCTATCATCAGCAAAAAGAACTAACTTTGCATCTTCATCAATATGGAATGGTAAGTCATTAATGTATATCAAGAACAGTAAAGGACCTAAGACCGAACCCTGTGGGACCCCGTACTTGATAGCCCCCCCCCCCCCCCCCCCCCCCCCAGTTTGAGGAATCAGCTGTTGTATTAACATTACATGAACCACTTATTTCAACTTTCTGCATTCTTCCAGTTAAGTATGAATTAAACCATTTGTGCACTGCCCCCCTCAAACCATAATGATTTAGCTTATCTAAAAGAATTCCATGATTTACACAGTCAAAGGCCTTTGAGAGATCACAAAAAATACCAATGGGTGATGTCCGGTTATTCAGAGCATTTAATATTTGATCAGTGAAAGCGTGTATACCATTTTCTGTTGAAAAGCCTTTCTGAAAACCAAACTGACATTTTGTTAGTACTTTATTTTTACATATATTGGAGGCTACTCTTTAATACATTACTTTCTCAAAAATTTTTGATAGAGCTGTCAGAAGAGAGATTGGGCAATAGTTGTTGACATCCGACATATCCCCCTTTTTATGCAATGGTTTTACAATGGCATATTTCAGTCTATTGGGGAAAACACCCTGCTCCATAGAGGTATTACATACGTGGCTGAGAATCCTACTTATCTGTGGGGAACAAGCTTTAAGTAAGTTGTTTGTATCTCAGAACATTGGCTGACAGAAGATGAAGTACAATATTCTGTTCCTCAAGGGTATGCTGTCGGAGACATTATGTGTAGAAGTGAAAGAAAGACTGGAGGTGTCCTAATATTTGTTAAAGATAGTAAGATTTGAGGTGCTTATGAAGAAAATACTAAAATCTCACATAACACTAATTATCTGTGGCGATTTCAACATTGAAATGGCCGACAGTGATGAACATGTTACTAGAATGTTTTTTAATATCTTAAGATCACTAAATTTACAATGTACAAATTACACACCAACATGGGATAATGCGTGCTTAGATAATACTATAGTAAATTTTTCTAGAGATATGTATGATGTCAGACTTTCCAGTGGAGCCCTAGCTGATCATAAACCATTGATTTTAACATTCACCTGTGATCAGTTGCCTAAATCAGACAAATCAGTCAGAATCAAGTCTAATGCCACATGGGTAAGAGGGCAGAAAGATGAATATATTTATTTATTTATTGACAGAATATCTGTTGTTAACTGGGACTTTGTATACAACACACAACCTGAGAAGGGTGCTGGTGAAATGGTGTTTACCAACTTCCTGGAAATACTCATAGAGTTATGGTACTCCTGCTCACCACTAAACAAAAGAAGCCCTAAGCATAAACAGAAAAACAAACGGCTAAAATGGTATACATATGAGCTAGCTCTCACTAGGGAGGAGGTGCTCAGACTGTACAGAATATAAAAAAATTCTTATAAACAAGGATCTGAGCTAGGTAATACTTCTTATAGAGCTTATCTAAAATGTAAAAAAATCTACAAAGACAAACTGTCCTTGGCCAAAAAACAGGCATGTGAACGTTACATTGGAAGTGCTCCCAACAAATTAAAGCAAGGTGGGATATCATCAACCAATATAATTCACAAACCCATACACAAGATGCAATGCTGGTCCCAGAAGAAGCAAATAATAATTACTTCCTAACCTCAGTGAGCGAGCTGAAAAACAAAATCAAGGAAAATGGCACTTGTGCACTAGATCATCTTGGTGCTGTGCCCTATAGGAGGTATCCTTTCCACTGGAATGTTGTCACCCCAGAGGATATTGTAAAAGCTGTGGCAAGGTTCACCAACTCCAAAAGTATGGACTGTTATTGGTTTTCTAACTATGTAATGAAAAAAATAATACACCTTATCTGTCAACCTCTTTCTTTCATTTTTAATATGTGTTTAGAATCTTGAGTTTTCCCAGATACACTCAAAACTGCTAAAGTGATACCAGTCTTTAAAAAGGGGGATAAGCATCTGCCCCAAAACTATCAACCAGTTTCTGTTGTCCCAACTTTCTCTGAAGTTTTTGAATATGTAATATACAGTCAACTAAATAACTATTTTGATAAGCATGATCTCCTCTCCAACAGACTGTTTGCATATCAACATGGTAACACAAACCATCTTTATGTGTAATTGAATCATACTTAAGTAAGAGGAGACAGTTTGTGTCAATTAAAAATAGATGCTCCTCACTGAAGGAAGTTCGGACTGGAGTGCCTCGGGGCTCAGTCCTAGGTCCTTTTCTGTTCATCTCTGCAATTAATGACTTACCTTACCATGTAGGAGCAAATTCAATGGTGTGTTATGCAGATGATACAACATTGCTCAATACGCACCATGACACAACAGAACTGCATCAGGCAACACAGGAAAAACTAGAACTAGTAATGAATTGGTTTTCTTCTAATGAACTCCTATGTAATCGTGATAAAACACAAGAACTAATTCTGGGTTTAACTATGGCTGTTGAAAGCAAATCAGTAAAATTGTTAGGATTCCACAATGATTCAAAATTAAACTGGGAGGAACACATTAACCATATCTGCAAGAGAATAGCAAGAGTGTGTTATCTCATGTGCAGACTGACAGATGTAGTCACAGATGAGTATCTAAAGGTGGTATATTTTGGCCTCTTTCAGTCACACATTTCCTACAGCATATTGTTATGGGGACATTCTTGCTTTGCCAGTGAAATTCTGAAAATTCAAAAAAAGTAATCAGAATAATGAGCAAAGCTAAGGCCAAGGAACACTTCTGCTCCCTCTTTATCAAGCACTTGATATTAACTGTTGTGAATCTATACATCTCCAGAGCACTGTTTTACGTCAAAAGCAACTTAAATGAGTTTGAGGCCAGAGAGAACATACATCGCCACAACACCAGAGGCAAACTGGACTTTGACATAACAAGACACAGATTCACAAAGACTACAAACTCACGCAAAATAATGAGTTTAAAACTCTTCAATAAACTTCCAGCATCTGCTCGGTCACTGACCAGTAATATTTTCAAACATAAGGTTTATGACTGGTTAATGAAACACCCATTTTATAAGATAACAGAATATTTTGAAATAATCATTGACATTAGTATATAAGAATATTCCTAAAAGAAAAGGAATTAAATTGTAAAAATTTACTGTAAAGTTACTGTTAACTGTATATTTAATGTTCAGACCTATTCCGCTGTAAGTGGTCAATGGTGAATAAACTGAATCCTAAAAAATGAAAAATTCTCATTGTCGCACCACAAGACAGAAAACTGTCTTTCACATGTTCTAAAGTGTGTGTGTGTATTTGAAGTTGTAAATAAAATAGAAAGAAACTTCCACATGGGGAAAATATATTAAAAACAAAGATTCCAAGACTTACCAAGCGGGAAAGCGCCGGTAGATAGGGACAATGAATAAAACACACAAACACACACACAGAATTTGAGCTTTCGCAACCAGCGGCTGCTTCGTCAGGAAAGAGGGAAGGAAAAGGAAAGATGCAAGGATTTGGGTTTTAAGGGAGAGGGTAAGGAGTCATTCCAATCCCGGGAGCGGAAAGACTTACCTTAGGGGGAAAAAAGGATAGGTATATACTCGCGCGCACACACACACACACACACACACACACACACACACACACACACACACATATCCATCCATACATACACAGACCCAAGCAGACATATCTAAAGGCAAAGAGTATGGGCAGAGATGTAAGTCAAGGTGGAAGTGTGGAGGCAAAGATGATGTTGAATGACAGGTGAGGTATGAGTGGCGGCAACTTGAAATTAGCAGAGATTGAGGCCTGGTGGATAACAAGAAGAGAGGATATATTGAAGGGCAATTTCCCATCTCCGGAGTTCAGATAGGTTGGTGTTGGTGGGAAGTATCCAGATAACTCGGACGGTGTAACACTGTGCCAAGATGTGCTGGCTGTGCACCAAGGCATGTTTAGCCACAGTGTGATCCTCATTACCAACAAACACTGTCTGCCTGTGTCCATTCATGCGAATGGACAGTTTGTTGCTGGTCATTCCCACATAGAAAGCGTCACAGTGTAGGCAGGTCAGTTGGTAAATCACTTGGGTGCTTTCACACGTGGCTCTGCCTTTGATCGTGTACACCTTCCGGGTTATAGGACTTGAGTAGGTGGTGGTGGGAGGGTGCATAGGACAGGTTTTACACCGGGAGCGGTTGCAAGGGTAGGAGCCACTTCCCACCAACACCAACCTATTCGACTTCCGGAGATGGGAACTTCCCTACCCTCTGGCTCCCACCCTAAAAACCGGGAAAGCGCCAGTAGATAGGCACAATAAATAAAACACACACACAGAATTTCTAGCTTTCACAACCGACAGTTGCTTCTTCAGGAAAGAGGGAAGGAGAGGGAAAGACGAAAGGATGTGAGTTTTAAGGGAGAGGGTAAGGACTCATTCCAATCCCGGGAGCAGAAAGACTTCCCTTAGGAGGAAAAAAGGACAGGTGTACACTCGCACACACACACACACACACATATCCATCCGCACATACACAGACACAGGCAGACATTTGTAAAGGCAAAGAGTTTGGGCAGAGATGTCAGTCAAGGCGGAAGTACAGAGGCAAAGAAATTATTGAAAGACAGGTGAGGTTGAACGGCGGCAACTTGAAATTAGCGGAGGTTGAGGCCTGGCAGATATTGAGAAGAGAGGATATACTGAAGGGCGAGTTCCCATCTCTGGAGTTTGGATAGCTTAGTGTTGGTGGGATATATTAAAAACAAAGATTCCAAGACTTACCAAGCGGGAAAGCACCGGTAGATAGGCACAATGAATAAAACACACAAAAAGAGAAAGTAAGATGATAGAGAAGATTACGAAATGCAACAGAGACAATAACAAATGTAATTGTTGGGTTCAAATTAATGATGATGTAAATAAAATAGAAAGAAACTTCCACATGGAAAAAATATACTAAAAACAAAGATTCCAAGACTTACCAAGTGGGAAAGCACTGGTAGATAGGCACAATGAATAAAACACACAAAAAGAGAAAGTAAGATGATAGAGAAGATTACGTTTGTTATTGTCTCTATTGCATTTCGAAATCTTCTCTATCATCTTACTTTCTCTTTTTGTGTGTTTTATTCATTGTGCCTATCTACCGGCGCTTTCCCGCTTGGTAAGTCTTGGAATCTTTGTTTTTAATATATTTTTCCCATGTGGAAGTTTCTTTCTATTTTTTATATATATTAAAAACAAAGGTTCCAAGACTTAACAAGCGGGGGTAAGTGCCGGTAGATAGGTACAATGAATAAAACACACAAACACACACACAAAATTTCGAGCTTTCACAACCGGCAGCTGCTTCGTCAGGAAAGAGCAGGAAAGAGGGAAGGAAAAGGAAAGATGAAAGGATGTGGGTTTTAAGGGAGAGGGTAAGGAGTCATTCCAATCCCGGGAGCGGAAAGACTTACCTTAGGGGGAAAAAAGGATAGGTATATACTCGCACGCACACACACACACACACACACACACACACACACACGCATATCCATCCATACATGCACAGACACAAGCAGACATATTTAAAGACCCAGTTCTAATCAAAGAAGGGAAAGCAGAAAGGTGGAAGAAGTATATAGAGGGTCTGTACAAGGGTGTTGTACTTGAGGACAATATTATGGCCATGGAAGTGGATGTAGATGTAGATGAACATGAAATGGGAGATACAATACTGCGTGAAGAGCTTGACAGAGCACTGAAAGACCTGAGTCGAAACAAGGCCTCAGGAGTAGACAACATACCATTAGAACTACTGATGGCCTTGGGAGAGCCAGTCCTGACAAAACTCTACCATCTGGTGAGCAAGATGTATGAAACAGGCGAAATACCCTCAAACATCAAGAAGACTATAATAATTCCAATCCCCAAGAAAGAAGGTGCTGACAGATTTGAAAATTACCTAAAAATCAGTTTAATAAGTCATGGATGCAAAATACTTAGACAAATTCTTTACAGATGAATGGAAAAAACTGGTAGAAGCTGACCTTGGGGAAGATCAGTTTGGTTTCCGTAGAAATATAGGAACACGTAAGGCAATACTAACCCTATGACTTATCTTAGAAGCTAGATTAAGGAAAGGCAAACCTAAGTTTCCAGCATTTGTAGACTTAGAGAAAGCTTTTGTCAATGTTGACTGGAATACTCTCTTTCAAATTCTAAAGGTGGCAGGGGTAAAATACAGGGAGCGAAAGGCTATTTACAATTTGTACAGAAAGAAGATGGTAGTTATAAGAGTCGAGGGACATGAAACGGGAGCAGTGGTTGGGAAGGGAGTGATACAGGGTTGTAGCCTCTCCCTGATGTTATTCAATCTGTATATTGAGCAAGCAGTGGAGGAAACAAAAGAAAAATTTGTAGTAGGTATTAAAATCCATGGAGAAGAAATAAAAACTTTGAGGTTTTGCCGATGACATTGTAATTCTGTCAGAGACAGCAAAGGACTTTGAATAGCTGTTGAACGGAATGGATAGTGTCTTTAAAGGAGGATATAAGATGAACATCAAGGAAAGGGAAAGGAGGATAATGAAATGTAGTTGAATTAAGTCGGGTTACGCTGAGTGAATCAGATTAGGAAATGAGACACTTAAAGTAGTAAAGGAGTTTTGCTATTTGTGGAGCAAAATAACTGATGACGGTCAAAGTAGAGAGGATATAAAATGTAGACTGGCAATGGCAAGGAAAGCGTTTCTGAAGAAGAGAAATTTGTTAATCTCGATTATAGATTTAAGTGTCAGGAAGTCAATTCTGAAAGTATTTGTATGGAGTGTAGCCATGTATGAAAGTGAAACATGGACGACAACTAGTTTGGGCAAAAAGAGAATAGAAGCTTTAGAAATATGGTACTAGAGAAGAATGCTGAAGATTAGATGGGTAGATCATATAACTAATGAAAGGTATTGAATAGGAGCGGGGAGAAGAGAAGTTTCTGGCACAACTTGACTAGAAGAAGAGACATGTTCTGAGGCATAAAGGGATCACAAATTTAATATTGGAGGGCAGTGTGGAGGGTAAAAATTGTAGAGGGAGACCAAGAGATGAATATGCTAAGCAGATTCAGAAGGATGTAGGTTGCAGTAGATACTGGGAGATGAAGAAGTTTGCACAGGATAGAGTAGCATGGAGAGCTGAATCAAACCAGTCTCAGGACTGAAGACCACAACAACAACAACAACAACAACAACAACAACATAAGAATAAATTATGTTTTCGGATTTTGATTCTGCTGGATCTTGTCACGAATTTAATGTATCATATTCCAGAGAGAGAGAGAGAGAGAGAGAGAGAGAGAGAGAGAGAGAGAGAGAGAGAGAGAGAGAGAGAGAGAGAGAGGGACCAGTTTCAATACAGTGGGCAACCCAGAAATTTGCAAGGATGAACTTCTGAACAAAATTCTGACACAAAATAAAGGAATGGCCCAAGGCTGTTTTTAACAAGTAAAAAATAAAATACAGTTGGTTTTCAAAAACTGAAATTGTCCTGTGTCTTAAGACATTGTGGTGGTTAAGTATTGTTGTAAATTACATAAAACAAATGACATTTGAAAATGGTATACGAAAATGTTTAGTTATTAAAAACAAAGATTCCAAGACTTACCAAGCGGGAAAGCGCCGGTAGATAGGCACAATAAATAAAACACACAAACACACACACAGAATTTCTAGCTTTTGCAACCGACGGTTGCTTCTTCAGGAAAGAGGGAAAGAGAGGGAAAGACGAAAGGATGTGGGTTTTAAGGGAGAGGGTAAGGAGTCATTCCAATAGCGGGAGCGGAAAGACTTACCTTAGGGGGAAAAAAAGGACACATTTACACTCGCACACACACACATATCTATCCACACATACACAGACACAAGCAGACAGTGTTACACCGTCCAGTTTATCTGGATACTTCCCACCAACACCAACCTATCTGAACTCCGGAGATGGGAACTCGCCCTTCAGTATATCCTCTCTTCTCAATATCCACCAGGCCTCAACCTCCGCTAATTTTAAGTTGCCGCTGCTCATACCTCACCTGTCTTTCAACAGCTTCTTTGCCTCTGTACTCCCGCCTCAACCGACATCTCTGCCCGAACTCTTTGCCTTTACTAATGTCTGCTTGTGTCTGTGTATGTGCGGATGGATATGTGTGTGTGTGCGAGTGAACACCTGTCCTTTTTTCCCCCTAAGGTAAGTCTTTCCGCTCCTGGGATTGGAATGACTCCTTACCCTCTCCCTTAAAACCCACATCCTTTCGTTTTTCCCTCTCCTTCCCTCTTTCCTGAAGAAGCAACCGTCGGTTGCGAAAGCTAGAAATTCTGTGTGTGTGTTTTATTTATTGTGGCTATCTACCGGCGCTTTCCCACTTGGTAAGTCTTGGAATCTTTGTTTTTAATATATTTTTTCCCATGTGGAAGTTTCTTTCTATTTTATTTACAAAATGTTTCGTTAATTATTTAAATCGCATTAGTTGAGAAAGTATTCAGTACAGAATTTTCACAAAAAAATGTTCAATTTATATAGTTTGTGGACAAGAGGCTTCACAAAATTGCTCGGTTTATAATGTTCTTTGTATTTGGCACACAATGCCTAACTACACATTTATATCAATGTTAGTGTTTCTAGCAGCAGATAAGAACACTTAAATTATGTTCTTTTGCACTTGAGAAAAAAGAATAGTTGTCACTTTGCAAAAAGTGCTATTAACATTATCATATTAAAACTTGTCTTCTCTTCAATTATTTATTTCCATGTCCTTGATAATAGATCATATTGTTGACTGTAGTGTATAATTTCTTTTCAAATCATGGCTTGGTAGAACATCTTTCATATGAGTCTAATCCGTTTTAACATCTTGGCTTATTAGAATGTCATGTACATTTTCAACATATCAACATACAAGTCAAAAGACAAAATAATACTATTATTTAAACATATGCAAAGACATTATTAAAATTTGTGATTGACAAATTAATGGTGTTATAAACAAATTAAACAAAATCATACTTTATGTTAATGTACTGCATAAATTAACTTCTCAAAATGTGCATAAATTAACTTCTCAAAATGCTGTATAATTCTCTTTCAAATAATTTTAATAATTCATTTCTTATTGCCAGACCTGTTTCAATTTTTTTATGTGGTCAAAATGGTCAGCAACATTCTGACATTCAAAATATTTCTTCATGTTCAATCATTCTACTTTTTCCATCACTTACCTTTTATTATAACAATTATTAAATGTAATTTTCATGTTTTTTTCTGTCAACTAACAGAACCATAGCAATCACATAATGAGCTTTCTCCATATACACTCCTGGAAATTGAAATAAGAACACTGTGAATTCATTGTCCCAGGAAGGGGAAACTTTATTGACACATTCCTGGGGTCAGATACATCACATGATCACACTGACAGACCCACAGGCACATAGACACAGGCAACAGAGCATGCACAATGTTGGCACTAGTACAGTGTATATCCACCTTTTGCAGCAATGCAGGCTGCTATTCTAGCATGGAGACGATCGTAGAGATGCTGGATGTAGTCCTGTGGAACGGCATGCCATGCCATTTCCACCTGGCGCCTCAGTTGGACCAGCGTTCGTGGTGGATGTGCAGACCGCGTGAGACGACGCTTCATCCAGTCGCAGACATGCTCAATGGGGGACAGATCCGGAGATCTTGCTGGCCAGGGTAGTTGACTTACACCTTCTAGAGCACATTGGGTGGCACGGCATACATGCGGACGTGCATTGTCCTGTTGGATTCAGCAAGTTCCCTTGCCGGTCTAGGAATGGTAGAACGATGGGTTCGATGACGGTTTGGATGTACCGTGCACTATTCAGTGTCCCCTCGACGATCACCAGAGGTGTACGGCCAGTGTAGGAGATCGCTCCCCACACCATGATGCCGGGTGTTGGCCCTGTGTGCCTCGGTCGTATGCAGTCCTGATTGTGGCGCTCACCTGCACGGCACCAAACACGCATACGACCATCATTGGCACCAAGGCAGAAGCGACTCTCATCGCTGAAGATGACACGTCTCCATTTGTCCCTCCATTCACGCCTGTCGCGACACCACTGGAGGCGGGCTGCACGATGTTGGGGCGTGAGCGGAAGACGGCCTAATGGTGTGCGGGACCGTAGCCCAGCTTCATGGAGATGGTTGCGAATGGTCCTCGCCGATATCCCAGGAGCAACAGTGTCCCTAATTTGCTGGGAAGTGGCGGTGCGGTCCCCTACGGCACTGCGTAGGATCCTACGGTCTTGGCGTGCATCCGTACGTCACTGCGGTCCGGTCCCAGGTCGACGGGCACGTGCACCTTCCGCCAACCACTGGCGACAACATCGATGTACTGTGGAGACCTCACGCTCTACGTGTTGAGCAATTCGGCGGTACGTCCACCCGGCCTCCCGCATGCCCACTATACGCCCTCACTCAAAGTCCGTCAACTGCACATACGGTTCACGTCCACACTGTCGCAGCATGCTACCAGTGTTAAAGACTGCGATGAAGCTCCGTATGCCATGGCAAACTGGCTGACACTGACGGCGGCGGTGCACAAATGCTGCGCAGCTAGCGCCATTCGACGGCCAACACCTCGGTTCCTGGTGTGTGCGCTGTGCAGTGCGTGTGATCATTGCTTGTACAGCTCTCTCGCAGTGTCCGGAGCAAGTATGGTGGGTCTGACACACCGGTGTCAATGTGTTCTTTTTTCCATTTCCAGGAGTGTAGACTTTGCCATAGTCAAACATGTCACCATACTATAGAATAAATTCCCCAAACCATAACATAAAAATAATTGTTAGCAGCAGCATAATTAAAAACATCATCATTATTATATTTCCTCTCCTATCAACATCTTTTTGATATTTCACAAAGAAACCACCTTGTTTGTAAATGACACTAGTACTGTTCTTACCTGCAGATGACACTAGAATCATTCTTACAGAGCAAACATGAACACAGCTACAAGAAACCATAAACAAAATTATAGACCAGCTAAATGACTAGCTTGGGGGAAATAAACTAATAATAAACACATCCAAAACAAAACAACTGTTCTTTATTTCTGTTTAAAAGTGGATGGGGAAGCCTGCAGCACCTTTGTGACAATAAATGCCAGTGGATTTACAGTCTCACTGGAAACAAAATTTTTAGGCACATGGCTTCAACATGATTTAAAATAGCAGTAATTTACCCGCTTCTGAACCAAAGTTAGATTTAACCTTGAGTAGTGAAGATCATCCTTTCTCCTAGTGCTGTAGCCATGTACACTGCTATCATTTTTAATTCATTCAGATTGTTAATAACAAATTTCATAAGTGAATATTAAAACTTGTCTTCTCTTCACTTATTTATTTCCATGTCCTCGATATATATATATATATCCTGTATATGTGCAGATGGATATGTGTGCATGTGTGAGTGTACACCTGTCCTTTCTTCCCCCTAAGGTAAGTCTTTCCGCTCCCGGGACTGGAATGACTCCTTACCCTCTCCCTTAAAACCCATATCCTTTCATCTTTCCCTCTCCTTCCCTCTTTCCTGATGAAGAAACCTTGAGTTGCAAAAGCTTGAATATTTGTGTGTTTGTTTGTGTTTTTTATTGTGTCTATGAACATACCAGCGCTTTCTCGTGTTGCACTGTATATACTATGTTTTGTCAATAATGATTTTCTGAAAAATATTGTTTACAATTTCATCAGTTAATTCTAGTCTGTTGAGTGTGATAGCTATACTTGTATCATTGGCATCATCATTTGCACACAAAGCAAGCTTCCACACTGTTCAAATTGCCTAATTTGCCCAGATCCATACTATTCTGTGGAATTATATTGTGGGATAGCACATCTGTTAGCTCAGTAACCTTCTTGAACCAAAAAAGATTTATAAGAGCAAGGCACCGTGTGCAACAGACTGACTCCTGCAGGTCCCTCTTTCAGAAGTCTTCAGTCCTCCCTCTCCCATGTATCTTTTATTCCAAAAACTTGTAAATACATGAGGAAGAATTTCAGAGAGATATATAAAAACTTTAATGCACATAAACATAGTACCAGGCAAAAATAAAAATCCATGTCCAGTTAATAAGGACAACAGCTTTTAAAACCTCCCCTACAAATAGCACAATACAAATGCTACATAAAATAAAACTTATTTCTTCATTGTCACTGTTTCGTAAATCACTAATGGCATTATTATTAGATGATTGCTTTTATTCAATGGCATAATTCTGAACCCATGAGATCTACAAAAGCTGTGAAGCAAGAATATGCAAAAACTGCTACTGCTGCTAAAGCAAGATCAAACAGAATGAATTAATTGTGCTATTAAAATAAATTTTTATGTGAATTATAGCTTGTCTGTCTGTGTGTGTGTGTGTGTGTGTGTGTGTGTGTGTGTGTGTGTGTGTGTGTGTGTGTGTGTATCCTCACGTGCAAATAACATCCCACAACCTGTAGAGATTTAGTGGACGAATAAAGAAATAAAATATGGTTCTTTGATATATCATCACAACATATGCTTCAAGCCATCAACTTCCTGTTATTTATGATTCCGCACATAGTGCATTTGTAATCCAACTACACTCAGTTCAAGCACAAGTATTTTATTCACTTATTGCATCAGAAAATATTACTGCCATTATCAACACTTTTCTCATCTGAGTGGTCTGAACAGAAGCTTCCCATCTTAAATGGCATTCGTTACATTATATTATTAGGACTTGTAACATGACATCTTCATCTAGTATTACTTTTCCTCAACAGTAGTAGTCAATACCAGTACTATTTTTCAAATTTTAGACAGATCAATATTATGTCAGTTGCTTTCCTGAAAACTTTCATACAACTTTATACCCAGTATGTCATATCTTGAGCTAAAATATATCAAAATGAATTATTTTATAAAATGTTTTAGTCTTGATGTTTTAATTGATAAGTACTTGTTCTGCACACACAAAATTTCTATTATTTATTTCACAATACTGTACTGCTTACTATGTTTACTTCTGCATTCATTTATGAAATGATGTTCAAAATTGATAATGAAATGGAAACTAGCAGAAATTCATTTGTTAAGAAAAATTGTAAACCCTTTGAAAAATTGTAACCGTAGGCTTCCGCGGCCGTTGTCAATGTCAATAAAATTCTTCTGGGTTAGAGACCGCATTGTCATTTATAAAATTCCAACGTTTCGGCGTCTGTTGCAAGACGCCTTCCTCAGGGTGTGTTGCTAACTGCTGAATGAGCGCAAGTGTGGGTACATATATACTATGGAAGAGTGTTGTGATTGGATGTGAGGGTGAGGAGGAAGGGCACTAGGAGTTAATTTTATTGGCGTTTGCATTGCGTCTTGTTATTGGCGAGTTGATACTACTCACTATCGGCCTTAAAGGGAAGGCTTCTTTGTGGATCTTTGGTACCCCATATATTCTTGGTGCCTGTGCTAGCAGTGATAGTGAGTAGTGAGTAGTATCAACTCGCCGACCTACAAATTAGCGAAAGAATTGGCTCCGAAGCTTAGACGTTTAGTGAGACATACAGATGCATACGTCAAGGACTCCACCCATTTTATAGCACTTTTGAAAGAGAAGCGTGTCTCTGATACGGATTTGATGGTCAGTTTTGACGTGAAATCTTTGTTCACGAATGTACCCGTGACGGACACCATGAACATCTTAGAGGAACGCATGGCACCTGACATCAGTGAGCTAGTGCGCCACTGTTTGACGACCACCTATTTTAGGTGGAAAGGAGATTTTTACGAGCAGACGGACGGTGTTGCTATGGGTTCCCCTCTTTCGCCTGCTGCAGCAGATATTTTTATGCAAGCATTCGAAGAAACAGCACTCCAGTCCGCGCCATTACGCCCGGAATGCTGGCTACGATACGTGGATGACACCTTTGTTATCTGGCCACACGGAGAAGAAGAGCTTCAGAACTTCCACGAACATCTTAACCAGCAGCACAGCAAAATTCATTTTACCATGGAGATTGAAAAGAACGGGGTATTGCCTTTTCTCAACGTAGAAGTTTATCGTAAGCCAGACGGGAAGCTTGGACACAGAGTTTACAGGAAGCCCACCAACACGGACAGGTACCTTCATGCATCCTACCACCACCATCCTATGCAAAAGAATTCGGCCCTGCGAACTTTAACTAAGAGAGCCTACAGGATCAGCGATGAATACAACCTGCAAGCTGAACTGCGGAACCTCAGGACCATTTTTGGAGCTAATGGCTACGACATGAGGCTGATACACAAAACCATGGCGCCGAAGGAGGAGGGCAACAGGGAAATACAGAACAAAGCACAGAACACCGCCGTGCTACCGTATGTACAAGGGGTTACTGAACGTCTGGGCAAAATTCTCCGTCGGGCAGGTATTAAGCCGATTTTTCGTAGCAACAACAAAATAAAAGACATTCTGGGCTCGACAAAAGATACAATTGACAAGCTTCATGCCGCCGGAGTTTATGAAATCGAGTGTGAATGTGGACTGGTGTATGTAGGTGAGACTGGGCGTCCAATAAGCACGAGGCTAACTGAACATGAAAGATATATCCGCCTCAAACAATATAGCAAATCAGCGGTGTCAGAACATCATGAGCAGTGCAGGATGAACATCGAATTTCGAGAGGCCAGGGTACTGGCGAAACAGCCGTTTAGTTTGAGGAGGAAGATTAGAGAGGCTATAGAAATAGCCAAGCGACCCGATAATATGAACAGAGAAGACGGGTACAGACTTCCAGCGTCTTGGCTGCCTGCTGTGACAGCTTTGCGGAAGGACAGCTCGCGCAAAGCAACAGGCGTGCGGTAGGCCACAGCGGAGGATGGTACACAGAGCGCTGACGCGGCCTAGTCGATACTAGGCAGTTAGTAAACAACGCTATGCTGCAGTCGCCGCTAAGTCTCTTATTCGCCGATTTCCACCAATGGCAGGCAGTAAAGGAAACTCCAATGGAAAACGCCTATTTCCGCCAATAACAAGACGCAATGCAAACGCCAATAAAATTAACTCCTAGTGCCCTTCCTCCTCACCCTCACATCCAATCACAACACTCTTCCATAGTATATATGTACCCACACTTGCGCTCATTCAGCAGTTAGCAACACACCCTGAGGAAGGCGTCTTGCAACAGACGCCGAAACGTTGGAATTTTATAAATGACAATGCGGTCTCTAACCCAGAAGAATTTCATTGACCTTTGAAAAATTGTTATTTCTGCAGAGTGTGAGAGTTGTCAGCATGCCTCTAATGCGATTGGACATAATTTTGAATTTTTTGTGTGAACAATGTAATTTCGGCTTTATTAATGTATAAAATCAAAAGACTGTTAGTATGTGACAAAATATATGTACATAAAAACAGAAATTCTGCAACAACAATCTCCAAATATATTTAGTTCAATTTAACTAAGGGGACCTACAATGAGATAAGTTCAACTTCAAGAAACAGACCCCTGAACATGAAAAACTGAAGACAACTCAACATGACAAGCTAATAAAACTATAAAGTTTATTGTAATCATCACTTCTCTCAAATCTTCATAAAAGACTAATGAGGACATAGATGGAGTTAGGAAGAAGGGAGGAGATTACAAACTATAGTTCAAAGTTCTTATTATACTTGAAATTTCATTTCAAAAGACATTTTACTTGTAAAGAACATATAAATTATTTCTATTATAAATAAAAATGAAGCTGAGTAGCGTCCAGTGGCAGCTGCCCATGAATATAAAACCACAACACAGGTTGGTGGAATGGACAGTTGTGGCCATGCTCCTAACAGCAGCATAATGAACCTTATCACTGGAAAATTTGTCCAAAACTTTACTCCATTTGCCTGAGAAAATGTAAAAGTCAACATCAGTGTGTGTATTCATAGATAGAAAACACATGAATATAGAACTTGATATAAATATACAAGTGATAAATGCTCAGTAACAGATTCTGACACTGTAATGAAAACTGATTCTATATGCAACATGTTGTATATATATTTGAATTACTGACAAAGTCCAGCAGATAATATAATAATTTACAAGACAAAAATGTGTACATCAAAATGATTATTCATTCAAACAGAAGAGAGAGAGAGAGAACAGTTAGAAAGAGATAACAATGATAGATTTGAGGGTAGAGAAAGATGATGTAGCACAGAAAATGAGGAGGAAACAGTGCTCCAATAGCTTAAGGCTGCACGCTTGCTGAGCACATAGTATATAAATGAACATATATTCCTCCGTGCAGGATTAGGAGGGGGTAGGGGGAAGGGCTATTTTACATTATCATTCAAAGTTGACATACTGCAGACAAAGTAAAGAAAATAAAATTGATTACTTGCATGTACATAATTCTGACAGTTGTGAATGCATTTTTCAATACATAATTAGTACAAAGAAATATTCATTTCTTTTTCCAGTTAAAAACCTTTTTCATTCAGCTTCAATTTCCTTATGAATCATCTCCACCCTCCTGTTTATATAGTTTCAAAGAAGTAATGTTTCTGAGACAAGAAGTGTCCTAGATTTTGGATAAAATTAAATGAATTGATCATATAGCATTGTTGGCCTGGAGACTCCACCTAGGGAAGTTCAGCCACTGGGTTGCAAGTCTCATTTGAGGTGATGCCACATTCACCAAGTCCATGAGCAGAGAAAATCTCCAACCTGGCTGAGAATTGAACCCATTCCCACTGCATCGGGGGCAAACATGTAAAAACTCAGCTAAGCAGGCAGACAGATTTTGGATAAATTAAATGATATACATTAGGATGTGGATTTTCCAAAATTCTGAATAGACCAATATACATATATGAAAAAAAAAATTAGTTCAGTAGTTACCACTTAAGCCTTTTCATGTGACTTCAGTTGTACATAATCTCATCTTAATTTTTGTTGTTTTCACATTAGCATTAAGCCTTCTTTTCATGTTTCTACTTGTTTTCTCATACTTTCTTTGACAGTTTCTTCACATATTTGTTCAGTGAAAATTGTATGTGGTGGATTCTCATGAGTTCATACAGAATATCTGCAGGTTTTTTGTGATGCATAATTTAAAAAGATGAAAATCCAGTAGAACTGTGTTGTAAGCTGTTCATAATGTTCTCAAAGTTACTCACATGTGCATACCATGTCGGATGTTTATGATTACAATGCGTACAATACAAACAACCAATCTCATGCGTGTATCTCTCTGTGGGATTCACTGATGAACTATATAACCAAATTAAATATGTGTAATTGTACATCATTCTGTAAATTACTTCAGGTCCTTAGACAAAAACTGTAAACCATTACCTGGCAAAATAACTTTTTGGTTTTTGAAAAAGTTTTTTTCAAATTTTGAAATAATTTTTTTGCTTGTAGCTTTCCTGACAGAGTACAACTTTATGAATTTGGAGAAAACTTGTACCGTGCAAAAATATGTAAGTGTCCACCTTTACTTTTTGGTAAAATTCCACAGATTTTTTAGAAATGATGTATTGCATTTCACCTTAACATATCCTTTAACTTTCCTTGAGTCTCTAGTACCTATCACAAGTTAATAATTATTTTCTTACCTTTTTAGCCATACTACAAAAATGAACATTTTTGTTGTTATTGCATACATGTTTTAATACCACATTTGTGTATCTAATTTATCTCTCTGATTTGTCCACTAGACAATATAATTTCCAACAATTAGACTCTTCATTTCTTCTTCTGAACAATGTTCCTTTGAAATCTTGTAATATTTGCCAAATTTCTCATATTTCTTTTTACTCAAACAGCTTTTTCCCAGTCTCCAGTTGGGATCATGATTCTCACTTCTGCTAATTTTATTGCTGATGGACCTATTAATATATTTTCATCATGTATGACTTTCATATATAGCTCATCTTAAATGCATTTTTCTCATATGAATCAAAAGTTTCAGTAATTATTTCTAATGGCTTTCTGGAGAATTCATCTGCAATAACATTGTCAGAACTTTTAACATATTTTGTTTCATAATCAGATGGTTGTAAACAGTGGTAAGTCACTGAGAGAAAACCTGCACTCCTGAAGGTAGCTTAAGCCTTTGTGATCTGAATATACTTTTTTACCATTTGCCGCAGGTTCTAAACTCTGTAAATGCCCAATGTATTGCTAATAACTTGTTTTTGGTAGCTGCATAAGATATTTTATGCTTTAAAATCATTATGCTTGCAAAATCAGTTGTGTAATGTATTATTTATCTGTCAACTTCCTTTTCCTGAACCAATTCTGCATCCAAACCAAAATCATTACTGTCAGTGACTAAACAAAATGGTAAACTCAAGTCAGGCCTATGGAACAAATTTTGGTTATTTAATTCTTTCTTGGTGTGTACAAAAGCCTCTTGACATTCTTTACTCAGTACCCAGTGTCCTTTTTAAGCAAATTACGCAGATGAGGTGCAAGTAAACTTTGTCCACAAACAAAAATTTTCTGTGGGAAACGCATAAATTATAAAAATGTTTTCTGTTATATGGACCTGGAAAGTCTGAAAAAGTTTTAATTTTCTTTACTGTCAGTGAGTAAAGAAAATAGTAAACTGAAGTCATGCCTGTGGAACACACTTTGGTTATTTAATTCTTTCTTGATGTGTACAAAAGTCTCTTGACGTACTTTGCTCAGTACACAAACATTGTCCTTTTTAAGCAAATTATTTAGATATGATGCATTTAAACTTGTCCACAAATAAATGTTCTATGAAAAACATATACATTACAAAATGTTTTCTATTGTATGGTTCTGGAGGATCTGAAAAAGTTTTAATTACCTTTGGATCTGCCAAAATTCCTTCTTTCATAATCACATGTCCTAAGAATTTTAAATCAGGTGCTGCAAATTTATATTTTTCTATATTTAGTTTCATTCCTCCTTGCCTAAGCTTTTCACATACTTGTCTCAAAAGTTCAGTGTGTGTGTTCCAATCTTTCCCAGTTACCAATGTGTCATATATATAAATTGTTAATTTAGATACAAGTTCCTATCCAAATACATGATGTAATACTCTAATAAATTCTGTGACAGGAGAATTTAAAGCAAACAGTATTACACAATACTGATAATGTCATGCATTGTAAAGAAAAGCAGTATAATTCCTGGATTCTGGAGTTAAAGGAGTGTGATGAAATATTGATGTTAAAGCTAAGCTTGACATTATCTGAATATTCTTGAATTTCTGTAAAAATTCATTAGTGTTCTCAGGTTGCTCTGTTTCTCTGTACCAAAATTTATTAAAATGCTTAGAATTCTAAACTAACCACACTGCTCCATGTATTTTTGAAACAATTACAAGGGGGTTATTGTAGGGACTAATGTTGTCGTCTTCAGTCCAGAGACTGGTTTGATGCAGCTCTCCATGCTACTCTATCATGAGCAAGCTTCTTCATCTACCAATACCTACTGCAACCCACATCCTTCTGAATCTGTTTAGTGTATTCATCTCTTGCTCTCCCTCTACGATTTTTACCCTCCACACTGCCCTCCAACATTAAACTGGTGATCCCTTGATGCCTCAGAATATGCCCTACCAACCAATCCCTTCTTCTAGTCAAGTTGTGCCACAAATTTATCTTCTCTCCAATTCTATTCAATACCTCCTCATTAGCTATGTGATCTACCAATCTAATCTTCAGAATTCTTCTGTAGCACCACATTTCAAAAGCTTCTATTCTCTTCCTGTCTAAACTATTTATCATCCACGTTTCATTTCCATACATGGCTACACTCCATACAAATACTTTCAGAAACGACTTCCTGACACTTAAATCTATACTCAATGTTAAAAAATTTCTCTTCTTCACAAACACCATCCTTGCCATTGCCAGTCTTCATTTTATATGCTCTCTACTTCGACCATCATCAGTTATCTTGATCCCCAGACAACAAAACTCATTTACTACTTTAAGAATCTCATTTTCTAATCTAATTCCCTGAGCATCACCCAATTTAATTAGACTACATTCCATTATCCTTGTTTTGCTTTTGTTGATGTTCATCTTATATCCTCCTTTCAAGACACTGTCCATTCCGTTGAGCTGCTCTTCCAGGTGCTTTGCTGTCTCTGACAGAATTACAGTGTCATCGGCAAACCTCAAAGTTTTTATTTCTTCTCCGTAGATTTTAATTCCTACTCAGAATTTTCTTTTGTTTCCTTCACTGCTTGCTCAATATACAGATTGAATAACATCGGGGATAGGCTACAACCCTGTCTCACTCTCTTCCCAACCACTGCTTCCCTTTCATGCCCCTCACCTCTTACAACTGCCATGTGGTTTCTGTACAAATTGTAAATAGCATTTCACTCTCTGTATTGTACCCCTGCTATGTTCAGAATTTGAAAGAGTGTATTCCAGTCAACACTGTCAAAAGCTTTCACTAAGTCTACAAATGCTAGAAACGTAGGTTTGCCTTTCCTTAATCTATTTTCTAAGATAAGTCGTAGAGTCGGTATTGCCTCACATGTTCCAACATTTCTATGGAATCTGAATGGATCTTCCCCAAGGTTGGCTTCTACCAATTTTTTTCAATTTGTCTGTAAAGAATTCGTGTTAGTATTTTGCAGCCGTGACTTATTAAAGTGATTGTTTGGTAATTTTCACATCTGTCATCACCTGCTTTCTTTGGGATTGGAATTATTATATTATTCTTGAAGTCTGGATATTTCGCCTGTCTCATACATCTTGCTCACTAGATGGTAGAGTTTTGTTAGGCCTGGCTCTCTCAAGGCTGTCAGTAGTTCTAATGGAATGCTATCTACTCCTGGGGCCTTGTTTCGACTTAGGTCTTTAAATGCTCTGTCAAACTCTTCACACAGTATCATATCTCCTATTTCATCTTCATCTACATTCTCTTCCATTTTTATAATATTGTCCTCAAGAACATCGCCCTTGTATAGACCCTCTATATACTCCTTCCATCTTTCTACTTTCCTTTCTTTGCTTAGAACTTTAGAACTGGGTTTCCATCTGAGCTCTTGATATTCATGCGAGTGGTTCTCTTTTCTCCAAAGCTCTCTTTAATTTTCCTGTAGGCAGTATTTATCTTACCCCTAGTGATATGCACCACTACATCCTTACATTTGTCCTCTACCCATCACTGCTTAGCCATGTTGCACTTCCTGTCGATCACATTTTTTAGACGTTTGTATTCCTTTTTGCCTGCTTCATTTACTGCGTTTTTATATTTTCTCCTTTCATCAATTAAATTCAATATCTCTTTTGTTACCCAAGGATTTCTACTAGCCCTCATCTTTTTACCTACTTGATCCTCTGTTACCTTCACTATTTCATCTCTCAAAGCTACCCATTCTTCTGCTACTGTATTTCTTTCCCCCATTCTTGTCAATCGTTCCCTAATATTTCTCTTAATGGTGTTACATACTTCTGTTTTCTGTAACAACTCCTCAACAGCAGCTCATTTGGCTATAGGTACCCATATGGTTTTATGAAAATGGATGATGTGGTTTAACTGTAACTCATTAATCAAAATACACTCATTTATCTGACTAATTTTTTACCCAAAGTTCTCATTTTTACTAATAACAATACTATTTAACTACAGATCATAACAAAATAATTCACCTTTTCCCATTTCAATAGCTAACATACCTTCTCTGTCATCTTTGGTAACTGAAGTATTTTTATTATCCACACAGGGTCTTTTATAAGAAATCAAATCAAGAAACTTATCAGCTGCTACACTGTTACTGATATTGTTCAATTCTTTAATAATGTATTCTGATATATCAACAACATTCTTCCAATCACTAACATCCTCATGAATTCCTAACACTTCTAATTTCCCCTTAAGACAAACAAAATATTTCTCTCCTTTATCATATGCTACTAAGCCACCATAGTGATCATTCTTCTTATTGTCACAAATACCACCATCTTATACCCCCACTCTTTCGACATTACTTGTAGACATAATAACATTATCATTTTCAGTTAATACGGTGTTCACATCTTGCTTACCTGATTCCTTCGTCAGTTTTTCAGTTCCTCAATCATCATACAAATCAGTTACCTGCTCATTTATTAAAAAGTGACAAGTTTCTACCCAGCGACAAAATTCTGATAAGTTAATTACTTCATGTTCTCCATCAACATAATTATGTTTGTTCATTTTCCTTGACTGCATTATTTGGTTTGTGTAATTCACATGCCTCATTTATCAATAGACATTATGTTGGTAGGATAGTATACATCCTCAAAATAGTTACTAATTCTTTACATGAATCTTTGGTTTCCATTTTGATACTGTTGTTGGTCCATTTATTATTCACTTTATTAGCCCCAACCCAGCAGACTGACAATGGATTGCATGCTAGTTTTTTATTTATTGATAGTTTTATTATCTTGTCTTCTTGTGTCATTGTGTCCATGGCACCTTCCATCTATTGTCAAAGTCTCTATTCCTGTTTCTGTTCCTACCACCTCCATAGTGTTGCCTTGGATCAAAATTTTTACCATTATTATTATTATTATTATTATTATTATTATTATTATTACTATTATCATGATCCCTCAAATGAAAGTTATTCCATTGTAATTATTATCTTCCCTTCTGTGATTGTTACAATTTCCCCAATTTTTATTTTTATTTTGAAAATGGCTGTAATTGTTATGCTGTCATCTGCCAGCTTTTTGTGTGATTCTGTCTAGTCTGTTCACATATTTTAAAAATTGATCTATGGTGTCATCTTGTACATAACCTAAATCCCATTGCATATCAGATGGCAACCTTCTTTACAAATCATCTATCTGTATTCACTTATCAATGATTTGCTTAAGTGCGCTAAATTCTTTACCCATTCTTTACAAAATTGTTTCATGCTACCAAGGCCCCCTATAATCTGGTCCATTCAGAAATTCACTTTTTACCATGGCCTGCTCAGCTTGTGACCAGAACCTATTTCAAATTATGAGTAAGACAAGTCCACAGAATAATTTTGATTGACCCATGACAATGCTTCACCTTCCAAAATTTTCTTAACAAACTTAATTGCCTTGTTCCTCACTTATGTGAAATCTTTATAGAGTTGTAAAAAGTTAGTTGAGTGCAAACTCCCCTCATCAGAAAACTTTTTCACTGGAATGTTACACCAAATAGAACCAGTATTGTTAGCATGGCTTTTATTAATTATGTCATTATTAAGCTCATCAAATTTCACAGAAAGTACAGAAATACAACTTTCCAAGTTTGATACATTATGTTTGCTGCTCATTTCATTTTAGTTTACTATCTGACTGACACTTTTACTTTCTCTTCAAAATTAGCTTTTGACAGCTGCCATTGTCCATGGAGGCTACTAGCATGTGAAAAGTTGTCAATTTGGGTCAGACAGGGGCATGTTCGGATGGCTCAGGCAGTTAAGGCAAATGCTCACAGTTTGGGTTTGATCCTGGTCTGGCACAAATTTTGAACTTTCATCATCAAATTATATCAATGCCCTACTGTGACTGCTGTTGGTCTTTCCTATTTACACAGCTTGATTTGAATTATTCACATTCTTGTATGTGATGGCAACGTTGCTTGCTTGACATTACAGATCCTGTGCAGTGATTGGCTGATACAAGCAAACTGAACAGATGCAATATAATTTTACATACTATTTGTTCATGCCACACTGAACTTCCTAGTTTTGCAGACAGAAGTCAGTAAAGGTCGACTGATTTCGGCCCACTAAGATGACACTACAGTTATTACTTTTTTCTGAGTGCATGCAGCTCTACTGTATGTCAGTCTGTTGGGTAAAATATTCAAGAGGTTTGATAGTTCCCCATTCAGATATCACTGATGATGTACCCTCATGTAGTGAGAGGTGGCAACATGTAACCTGGAGGTTTGATAGTTCCCCATTCAGATATCACTGATGATGTACCCTCATGTAGTGAGAGGTGGCAACATGTAACCTGGTACCTTGTCAAACATGATTGTTTTGGTGGGCCAGGCACTCTAGTGTGAGGAGGCACAATTTTAAATGGGTATACTGATCTCCAAATCTTTGAACACGATACACTCACTGGTCAATGTTATTTTGACACTATACTCCTTTCACAAGTGTGTGTTTTTTAGGGGTGCATTTTGTCCTGGTTTCCTCCTTGTGGAATACAATGCATGAGTATATGGAACAGCACAGGTGGTGGGGCTCTTGGAATGAGAGGATATTGAGTGAATGGACTGGTCTGCCCAATCTCCATAACTTAAATCTCATTGAAGAGATGTACAATGGTGTTGGGGAAACATATTTCAGCATGTCCACAAGTGCCAACTGTGCTGGTGGAAGAATGGAATGCCCTACCACAAGAATTCATTTCCAACCTTGTGGCCAGCATGGGAGTGCATTTCAGAGTGTGCATTGCCATCTGTTGTGATCGTACACTCAGTGTTTGTAATATCTGAGTGACCATCATGAATATGGATGAATTATGTCTTTGAATAAAAGTGTAATTTCTACTTTTCTCAATGTGAATCTCTTACAGTTACCTATATTGTAGCAGTTCTTTCTTTGTATGATCCAAGGTTCATCACTCTATGTTTCTTGGTGGTGATACATCACATGAAAGTTACATACAACCTGTACAGAAGGCAGACTGCAGGTGGGAGTCACAGGACATGAAAGGAAAGCTGTAATTGAGATGGAAATGAGACACCGTTGTAGCTTGTCCCCAATGTTACTCAGAATTGTACACTGAAAACCCGCAAAGCAAACAAAGGAGAAATTTGAGAAGGGCATTAAAGTACGGGGATAATAAATAAAAACTTTGAAGTTTGCCATTGACATTGTAATTCTGTCAGACATGACAAAGGATTCAAAAGAGTAGCTGAATGGATTGGATAGTATCTTGAAAAAAGATTATAAAACAAACATCAACAAAAGTAAAACAAGAGTAATAGGATGTAGTCAGATTAAAACAGGTAATGCTGAGGGTATTAGGTTAGGAAATGAACACTAAAAGTAATACATGATTTTTGTTATTTGGACACAAAATAATTGAAAATGGCCAAAATAAAGAGGATGTAATATGCAGACCAGCTGTAAGAAGGAAAGCATTACTAAAAAAGAGTAACTGTTAACACGTAAACTCGATTAAAGTATTGGGACATATATTCTCTTGATATTTTTCTGGGGTGTAGCCTTGTAAAGAACTGAAACCTTGATGACAAACAGCTCAGACAAGAAGAGAATAAAAGATTTTGAAATGTGGTGCTATAGAAGAATGCTGAAGATTAGATGAGTATTAACAAATGAGGAGGTACTGAATCCAATTGAGGGAACTACAAATTTATGGTACAACTTGGCTAAACTACAGGATTAATTGATGAGTCTCATCCTAGGACATCAAGGACTCATCAGTTTGCTAATGGAAATGTGCAGAAAGGTGAGGGGAGTTAAAAATCATTGAAGGAAACAAAGACCTGACTATCATAGGCAGATTCAAGTGGATTTAGGTTGTTGTAATTATGTAGAGATCATAAGTATTGAATAGGAAATACTACCATGGAAAGATTCATCAAACAAGTCTTTGGATCGAAGACCACAACAACTATTTATTTATTTATTTAATTTTTTATTTATTTATTTTTGCCAATAACAAAACTGATGATCTAACAATACTTATATTGTGTACTGCACACATCACAAAGTGATGTGTCTTGCTGTTTCCTGCCAAACCAGTAAGCACATATGTAGTGCCAGCAAAATGTAGGGAAAGTGTGGCTTGCTCCCCTCACACCATGTCATGCTAATGGCAGCCATTGGGGTTGTAGATGGTGGGTGGAGCTTGCTTCCTCTGCTCTTCATATTTCCCTTAAAAATTGAAGTGCTGTGTTAGGTGATTTTCCTATTTCTACTTGCAGGCTTTGGATGTATGCAGTTCAGATGCACCACATGATAGGTCTCTAAAAAATGCACCATTTTTGGTATGAGTTGTTGTGCAGAAGTATCAGGAAATATAATGGTGGCAATTAAAGGTGTTACAGGGTGGAGATTGTTGGAAGTAAGGTTTGATGTCACATCTAGAGTCACAATTCATTATGTGAGAAATGAAGTGTCATTTTAAGATTATATCCCCCTCCCTTGAGGAGGAAAAAGTGAAAATCCAATTTCAGCAATATGAAGAGGACAGACTGCTACCCACAACGCACGCATGGAGTTGCAGGCAGGCATAATGAATAAGAATACTATGAAGACCCAAATACAACTGTATCTGAGATGAGTAGCAATCTATCTGGGGTGTGTAGTGGTGTTGTGGATGAGTTTTGGGGAAGGGAGGGGCAGGAAAGCAGGGTAGGGGTAGAGGAAGGTGCTGGAGCTGCCAGTGCAAGTATGCGCATCTTTTTCTTTCTCTTTTTCTTGTGCCTTTCTGCGACTCAACACATCCTCTAAGTGGTGAATAGCAGTTTGTTCTTTCCAATTTTTTATTCCATTCTGGACTTTCAATGTTTAAAACCTAATTTCAACATTCAAAAACTATCAGTTATGAATATTAGTAAACTTCCATCAGATCTGTGATATTTTTATATGAAAAAATGTCAGACTTCATGACAGTTCATAAAAACTGCTGATTTCACATTATTTGTTGTCACAAAATATTCATACCCCTATTTATTACTCACCTTTGCTGTATAATTGCTGTATTTGTAGTAGCTGCAGTGTCTCACAAGATGCCTACCTGCCATTAATGGCCCATCCTCTCAATGAATGTTTATATTCCATTACTATAAAAAATTGAGAACACAGTGTTCTTTTGATATGCTACAGTATTTACTATTGTCTTTACAGAATCTTTCTACATGGTGGACTTGCAGCTAGAGAGAAATGAACAGACAATGCTCCAAACACGTAACTGTATGCCAGATTGCATTAGTATAGAGTATCCTGTACAGGATTATGGAGTAAAACTGCAGGGGGAAATTACAAAAAGCAACAGTCCACTAGTGTAAGTGAAAGTGTGGTTTATTTATGTACAGTTTTGTGATAAATGCACTTTGTATGTAAACTCCAACGGTAGTTCAGGCATTTCACAAACTGATTTCTGAAGTGTTATACTAATAACTTTGCTAAGCACTGTTCAGTAACTAACCAATCACATATTCAGTATTGAAACATTTCCTCTTACAGTTTCTACATGTAGTTTTTTGATTAAAGTATTAGAATGTGGAACATGATGAAACTTTCATAGTGTTCACTTGCCCACCTTACGTACAGCTCAGATAAATCAAAAACCTTTTCCACTTGTAAGGCAAATTTTTACTACTTAGAGTAGCTTCATTGATGATCGAACTATTTAATGGTTATGTTAAACCAAGTTATCTTGCTTGTTTATTACTTTTGGAAGGAAAAAGTATATTTGGATGAAAAATATAGTAGTGATGCATATTAATTTGTGCTTGAGTGTGCAGAGGAAAAGATAAGATTTCAAAGTGGTGAAGAGATTCTCTACTTACTTTAAATGTACAGAAACATGAAATTATGACTTCACAAAATGAAAAAAGTGTAGTATTTCATGACTGCAACACATTGATTCTTAATTAGAATCAATCAACTCATACAAATACCTGAGTGTAACAATTTATAGGGATATGAAATGGAATTACCATGTATGTTCACACTTTGGTACGTCATGTGGGATAGTTTGTTTCATACATAGGATACTGGATTTCCTTGCCAAACACCATCTTCCATGCATTTCACAGTAGTCTGGAGAATATGTATGTAGGTACCTCCAGTAATAGCCTGTCCTGTGGATCCTGTCCCTCTGCATAAAGTACAGGATCTGTCATCGCCCATCCACTTGATTGCAAGTGGTGTGTCCTGTAGAGGGTGGATGGGGACCAAGGAGGACTTAGGGTGTTGTACTGATCCTCCTAACCAATAAGTTTGAGGTGTTGCATTTCACTAAAACTGAGCCTGTAGAGGGTGGATGGGGACCAAGGAGGACTTAGGGCATTGTACCGATCCCCGTAACTAATAAGTTTTAGGTGCTGCATTTCACCGAAACTGAGCCAGTGGGACTCGCTTCACCTGTTTTGGGCAAACTTGCTTTGTTCAGAGTCAGGAGGAGGCAAACACAAAAGGTTAGTGGTCTATTAATCACTGGCAGTTCAAACATATGACAAATGAAGGTACCCCTTAGGAAAATAGCAGCAAGGAACAGGAAAGGACACCAAATGCACCAAGTGTGTATGCCTAGGAGCCTCATTCAACATGTTGAAGAGGCTATTCCAGCAGCCATTGGCAGAATAGGATGCAACTAACTGCAGATTGTGGCACACAAGCAAATGATGCCTTTTGTCTGGGCTCTGATGTCATTCTTGGGTCTTTCCAGCAAATGGCAGAGAAGGTTGAGCAGACCAGACTTGTGCATAGTATTTCAGGAAAATCTCACAATTTGCAGCATGGTCCCCAGAACTGATTGTGTCCCCTTGGTTCTGAGTAGAGTGGAAGGATTGAACCAGAGACTTTGAAGGTTCTGGGACAAACAAGGCTGTGACTTCCTGGAATTGTGCCATAGCGTTGAGAATTATAGGTTCCCCGTAAATAGTTCAGGTGTGCACTACACATCAGAGGCTGTGCAATGCACACAAGGACTTTTTAGATTAAGTGGCTCTCCATCCAATCCAGATAATGATAGCTGTAGGAAACCCAGAAGTATCAGTGTAAGATTGAAAGAAATGCCTCCCAAAGATAATAGTATTAAAATTCTAAAGGTAAACTAGAATTCACACCAAACTGCCAGAGTTTGAAGTGCTCATGAAATGTCGTGAAGCTCATATAATACTAAGTACAGAAATCTGGTTGAAACCTGAAATTGATAGCAGAGAGATTTTTGGGGGAAATTTAAGTGTATATGGAAAGGATGGGCAAATTGGAAATGAAGGTTGTGTATTTCTTGCAGCAGATAAAAATATTTAATCCAGCTGCATGTGAGATTGTTTGGGCAAGACTCAGTATCAGGGTTGGGCATAAAATGATAATTGAATCATCATCATCAGACTCATCTGATGTAACCAAAAACTTTCGAGAAAACCTCAGTTCACTTGTACAGAATTCTCCTCCCAATCATACTATAATCATCAGTGGAGACTTTAACTGGGAAAATTAGTTTTGTTAATGGTGGGAATGATAAAGACATCCTGTGAAACTTTACTAAATGCCTTCTTTGAAGACTAATTACAACAGGTAGTTAGGATCCCCATTAATGATGTAAATATCTTGGATCTAATGGCAACAATTTGACCTGACCTCTTTGAGGATATCTAATCGAAACTTGTATCAGTGACCATGAGATGGTCATGGCAACAATGATTACCAAAGTAGAAAGGACAACTAAAACAAGCAGAAAGATACATATGCCCAGTAAACTAGATTAAAAAAAAATCAGAAGTATCATATCTCAATGACAAACTTGAAGTTTTTAGCACACAGCAAGAGCATGTAAAGGAACTTTGGCTCAAGTCTAAAAGAATAGTTGGCAGTGCACTGGATGGATGCAAGGTGCTGCAGCATTCATAGTAGGATATTGAAAACACACCATCAGGCAGTAACTATAATTTATTTATTACCTCTTATGTAAATTAATAGTTAAAGGTATGCCATTTACTAATGTGTAAGTCATTGTCCATTGTGTAGTTTACTTTTTCAATATGACTTTTGTCAAATGATGCCCCCTCTGCAGAACACATTCATCTAGGTGGCATTGGAAGCTTTCCATGACTCGGTGTAACATGGGACATTGCCAATGGCAGTTCTGATGCAGTCCTTTAACTCTGGAATGGTGGCACAATGTGTTCAGAACACTTCTTGCTTCACGTAGCCTCAAAAGAAAAAGTCTGCACATGAAAGGTCAGGTGAGCGAGGCAGCCAGGAAATGTCACCAAAACAGGAAATTACTTTATTGGGAAATGTCTGTCACAAGACGTCCAAGCAAATTCTGGCTGTATGTGATGTCACTCCACCTTGTTGAAACCATAATTGTTCCACATCCACATCAACTATACCTAATTGGCGAAGAATGAAGTCTTGCAGCATCTTTAGGTAGCGTTCACTGGTGACAGTTACAGCCACACCACTGTCATGCTCAAAAAAGGAAGGGCCAATAATCCCAAAGAAAGCAACTCCACACCACATTGTGACACAGAGAATTGTGCAAGGGCTTGATGCGCAGTTCATGCAGGTTTACATCACTCCAATAATGCATATTCTGTTTATTCACTGAACCACATAACTTGAAATGAGCTTCATCTGACATCAGGATGGTGTGCAACATTTGTGGATTTTGGTGAAGGAGATCGTGCATGGTTAAGCAGAATGTTTCGTATGAAACCCAATCATGAGGCCTAATTTCCCTAACAATCTGCAGCTCATATGGGTGAAAATGGAGACCTTCATGCAATATTCTCCTGAATTAGCGATCAGACATATGCACAGTTTGAGCATGACTATGAGCAGATCTTTTTGGGCTATGCACTAGTGCAGCACTAATATTTTCCACGGCTTCTGGTCTCTGCACAGGTCTTTCACTTATTCCCGGTTTGCCATTGCAAACAGAATCTGTTGTTTGAAATGCATGTACCCACCTCACAATGGTCCATCCATCTGGAACTTTCCCACGACGTCCCAAGTTGAAATGTTGCCGAAATAGACACCGGATAGCAATAACACAGTCATTATTCTTGAAATAACTGTCAATAGCAAAGGCATGATGCTGTACACTTCACTGCTCCATATCACTGTCACACTTGAAATGGCAGCTCATTAGTACACAAATGCAGCACAAGCTGGCGCGCATTCCTGCAGTATGTCATTGTACTACATAAGTCAAATTACGCTATGAACACTCCCGCACCCTGTATGTACCCAGCAGACCAGTTCATAATGGGAGGGAACCTCCACTGTATATTGTCACTCTAAAGAAATGGAGACTACTGCACAATAGGTGTAAAACAAAGTCTAAGGCTAGAGAGAGAGAGAGAGAGAGAGAGAGAGAGAGAGAGAGAGAGAGATGCTGATTGAAACACATTTGGCTATCAAGAGAGGAATGCATGATGCCTTCAATGACTACTGTAGCAGAATATTGTCATGTGATCTGTCACAGAACACACAGAAATTCTGGTTGTATGTGAAGTCTGTTAGTGGCATGAAAGTTGGTGTTCAGTCCCTAGCAAATGAGACAGAAACTGAAACTGAGGGTAGCAATGCAAAAGTTGAAATGCTTAACTCCATTTTCAAGTGTTCCTTTACAAGGGAAGACCTTATACAATTGTCCCTGTTTAATCCTCGTAAAACTGAAAATGTGATTGAAATAAGTATTAGAGAAACAGCCAAACTGTTGAAACTGAATAAAGCTCCAGGCCTATGGAACCCCTGTCAGATTCAGTACTGAATTTTTGGCTGAGTTAGCCCCTCTTCTAACTATAATCTATCATAGATCCCTGAAAGAAAAAGCCATGCCCAGTTCTTGAAAAAGGTCACAGGTCACACCGGTCTACGAGAAAGGTAGTAGAAGTGATCATCAAAACTACCATCCAGTATCCTGACATCAGGCTGAGGGGTGTGGGTGTCTGTTACTGATGAAGGCTGTGGCCAAAAGCTGTATGTGAATGTCTTTTGATTGTGCCTGTCTGCATCTTCTACATCTACATCTACATCTACATGACTACTCTGCAATTCACATTTAAGTGCTTGGCAGAGGGTTCATCGAACCACAATCAATCTATCTCTCTACTATTCCACTCCCGAACAGCGAGCGGGAAAAACGAACACCTAAACCTTTCTGTTCGAGCTCTGATTTCTCTTATTTTATTTTGATGATCATTCCTACCTATGTAGGTTGGGCTCAACAAAATATTTTCGCATTCGGAAGAGAAAGTTGGTGACTGAAATTTTGTAAAAAGGTCTCGCCGCGACGAAAAACGTCTATGCTGTAATGACTTCCATCCAAACTCGTGTATCATATCTGCCACACTCTCTCCCCTATAATGTGATAATACAAAACGAGCTGCCCTTTTTGCACCCTTTCGATGTCCTCCGTCAATCCCACCTGGTAAGGATCCCACACCGCGCAGCAATATTCTAACAGAGGACGAACGAGTGCAGTGTAAGCCGTCTCTTTAGTGGACTTGTTGCATCTTCTAAGTGTCCTGCCAATGAAACGCAACCTTTGGCTCACCTTCCCGACAATATTATCTATGTGGTCCTTCCAACTGAAGTTGTTCGTAATTTTAACACCCAGGTACTTAGTTGAATTGACAGCCTTGAGAATTGTACTATTTATCGAGTAATCGAATTCCAATGGATTTCTTTTGGAACTCATGTGGATCATCTCACACTTTTCGTTATTTAGCGTCAACTGCCACCTGACACACCATACAGCAATCTTTTCTAAATCGCTTTGCAACTGATACTGGTCTTCGGATGACCTTACTAGACGGTAAATTACAGCATCATCTGCAAACAGTCTAAGAGAACTGCTCAGATTGTCACCCAGGTCATTTATATAGATCAGGAACAGTAGAGGTCCCAGGACGCTTCCCTGGGGAACACCTGATATCACTTCAGTTTTACTCGATCTTGACGTGTCTTCTTTATAGTAAGTAGCAATTTGTCTTTTCCTACATTGTTGTTAGGTGTGAAAGTGACAATTTGGTTGTGAGTTGGCAGAGTCAACGAATATGAAACTAAATAACCTGGTTGTGGTGAAACGCTGATCTGTAACTTAAACTATTTGAAAAAATTGACTCTGATATCACATTATAGTCATCAATTTGCTTACAGCATTTGTTTCAAGTGGCCTTTGTCATTGGTCAAAGCTGATGACTTGTAATGAATATTCCTCTTTATCCCATAATTAATAGTGTACATTAAGAAGTATGTGTTTAAATAACCAGATAAAACAATAGTTATATTCTTATATTAGTAGCATAAAATTTTGATTACTTTTCGTTATATGGGGTGTTTCCATGATGATTATACAAACTTTCAGTGGTCATGCAGCATTGGAAATGTATCAATTTCATACAAAGAAGCATGTCTGAAAATGACTGCATCAAAAGTTCTAAGTAAAAATGTGTAAATTTCAGATTTACCATTGGTCTGCTGCGGGTGTCTTAAGTAGGTACATTTCCTGAAATAATTTCATTTATGTGCAAGTTGTGCACAAGGTTCTACATTCACAACAGTTGTTCAAAACGGCTCTCCCCAGCTTCTAAGTGTGCATGACATTGTTGCATAAAGTTCTGTTATGTCCTTTAGTCTTTGCTTGTTAGAACAGTGTCATATGCAACAAGAATTATTGCCACGAGATCCTTTTTAGTCTTGATAGGTACCTTTCACAGAGTGAACAGGAGCTCCCTCATGTTGGAGCAACCTACATTCTTGAAAATATTCTGCCAGTATTGGGAATTTGTCTCTCGGAAAGACAATATACACAGGTATTCTTAAATAGGGAGGAAGCACATAACGAACCATCAATCAATCAGTGATTACACCTACTCACAAGTTCACTGAAAATCTGCATTCATGGTCATTCACAAATGTAGCATGGTGATCCTAAATGGCACATATATGACTATTGTGGCTCTTGAACTTTCCATATCTGGTGACACAGGCTTCATCTGAAAAAAGTGAAATGCAGGAAAATGAGGACTGAAAATACAGCATTTTAGTCTCCACTGATGTAACATGATGAGCTCCAAAGTCAGCAGGAGTTACCTCTTGCGCTTTTTTTGAATTGTAAGGAATAACTGCTGCACGTACACTTTCCATACTCTACTGTTTGTGACATCCACAGCTGAAGATTTCTCAGTGACACAAGCAATGTTGATGATGTTTTGTTTGTTTGGTTTGTGGGGCTCTCAACTGAGCAATTAACAGTGCCCTTACAAAATTCCAATGTTTACACAGTCCAATCTTGCCACTTGCATGAATGATGATGAAGTGTTAAGGACAACACAAACACCCAGTCCCTGAGCAGAGAAAATACCCAACCTGGCCGGGAATTGAACATGGGGCCCCATGATCCTGAGGCAGCAATGCTAGCCACTAGACCATGTGCTGCATACAATACAGTCAAGATCAACTTCTTCTGATGCATGAGTTTGTACATTTCACAGCCCTCCTTGTTCATTCTATCACAGTAATTGTGCCCTGTTTCATCAGAAATGATTATAACAGTGTGTAAATCTCACCATCTATGGCACTTAAATGAAGTTTCCTGTCACCCATCCTAATTATATACACCTACATGTTGGTGTAGTTAGCCTACCTTCATATGATTACAACAGAGATTTGGCAGTGCCTCATCCACCCAAAGCTGCCCATACAGCTGTTAGTAAAAGAAGATAGTTCAGCAACTGTCACTCTCAGAAAACCAAAGTGCACCAATGGGTCAAAGAAACAATGATACCTGTTGGAACTTCTAGAAGATTATCTGTCCAACAAATATTCGTGCGTGCTCTTGAAATTTAACCATAATATAAAACATTATTGTGATGTCACAGCAAGGAAAGAACTTTATTTAAAGGGAGAGGAAGAAAACCACTAATTGTATGGAGAGTAGTATTTCTTTGCTAGTGAGAAGTTAACAGCAATATGTAAACTGTCTCAAAAAACTAGAAAGAATCTTTCTCTAATAACAACAGTCATGGGAAGTCATACTAATCAATTAGTGCTAAAGCAATGAAAACACAGTGCCTCTGGTGGACGACATGTGAACTGTTTGATGCTTGGTGTGTGTACATCAGCTGACATAACTAGTGATTTTTTAGCTACTCCAGAAAAGCAAAGCATCATCCAAGTATCATGCTGGAAAATGAACCTGATGTTCTGATATTGTTGTACAGCTGCTTGTGCTGACTGGTGTGTAGCTGGTGTTGTTGGTGTTGACACTGGTGCTGGTGTTGACACTGGTGCTGGCATGGATGTTGCAGCAGTAGGTTCTTCTTGGAATATGTATGTAAGTTTCACTTGGTCCAGTGACGTGGTACAGGAGTTACTAGTGTCATGTTTTCCTCTGCCAATTACACAGTGATTGCCTATGTGTGGAGGTATCAGAGATGATTTCACTCAATCTTTGTGTAACAGGATGTGTGTGTATGACTATAGCTCATGGTACACGTAGGTGTGCAAAGTTCCATGCCTTGATGTGGTCAGATTTTAATGATTGTTCACCAAGCTGAGAAAAAAAATCTGTGTGGTTAATGTCATCTATGTGGGCTGCATGTGGATCAACAAATTCACATGGTAGTTGCAGTGTTTCTCCATGAACTAATGCAGCTGATGGGGAGTCCAGGTCCGGTTTGTACGTGCTTAGCTCACCATGCAAAACCAATGGTAACACTGTTGTCCAGTTTGAATTATGACATGTGAGTGTGGCCTTGAGATAATGATGCTAGCATTCTATTATCCTGTTACTGGTCATGTGGTAGCTTGTGGTTTTATAGCATATGATGCTAAAGAATTTGTTAAACTGTGTGAACAGGTCGTATTCAAACTGAATCACAGTTGCCATGATGTGCAGAAGGCAACCAAAATGCACTGCCCATGTGGATAAGAGGACAGAAACCGAAGTCCCTGCTGAAATGTTATGAACTGGCACTGTTTCTGGCCATCTGGTGAAATAGTCGATCAACATTTCAATGGAGGAAAAGGGCCTACCACTTCAGTATGGATGTTTGAAAAGTCAATGATTGGTGAATGCACATGGTGGCAAAATTTTATGCATTGACACTTCATGCAAGTCCATGTCCATTCCTGGCCACACATTATGGTTGGAGACCATGCAAGTTGTTGGTCAAGCTCCAGAGTGGCACTGACACATGTCTTAAAATGTGTAGGACAGGGTTTACCATCGGACGTGTCACAAGATAGCTTGATGCCATTTTCAGGAGTGTTGACTAAGTAGAGGTCTAATGCTCATGATGAATCTTAGAGCAGACTGTGTAGCTCTTGGTCGGTATGTTCTGCAATTTGAGTGAAATTGATCAACTGTGACTGTGGGATGCTGTTAACACATGAAAGGTAGTGAGTTACGATGTTTTTGATCCCAGAAATGTGCCTCACATCCATGCTAACCTGGGATATGCAGACCAGCTGATTGTGCTGCTGAGGTCAACAATTGTTGTTGTTTTGACAAAAGGCATAAGCCAGTGAGTTGTGGACAGGATAAATGGTGATCTCTCTGGCTTCAAATTGAGGTATGAAGTATTTAATGGTCTCATAGATTTCAGAAGCTCTCTATCATAGGTGCTCGATTTTCATTGTGGCAGTGAAAGTTACTGTGAGATAAAAGCTACAGGCTGCCATGCATCATCACACTGATGCTGTAGCATCATGCCAGTCACTGTCTGACTTATGTCAACCGCTAATGCCAAAGGAGCATGTAGGTCAGGGTGTGTGAGTAATGCAGCACCTGCTATGCTTCGTTTGACCACCTCGAAAGCGGAGGTCATGCTATCCAACCACAGACGTTCCCTTTGCTCTTTGGGCCAGTGAGTGCAGCAGTTAATATTTCTTGCAATTTGTCTGTGTGCAGCGAATTTTGATGGTAAAAATTAAAAAGCTGAGGAACTGACACAATTCTATAAAAGTGCTTGGTTGTGGGAGTTGTAAGATAGCTTCAAGTTTCTCATGTAACAGTAGTGAACCTGACGATGAGATTCTGTGGCCCAGAAAGTTATCTCTGTCTGACCAAACTCGCAGTTAGCAGTATTCAAGGCAATGCTACACTTCTGTAATTGTCGAAACACCTCAGTTACACGCTACTGATGATGCCCTGGTGTCACTGAGAAAACCCGAATGTTGTCAAGGTATGCAAAACAATATGGGAGTCCTTCTAACACAGAGCCTATAACCCCCTGCCATGTTTGTGCTCCATTATGAAGACCAAAATTCACAAAATGGTTCTCAAATAGGCCAAATAGAGTAATTATAGCCAGCTTTGGTCTGTCTTCCTTGGCTACAGCAGTCCGAATGTATGCCTAAGTACAGTCTAGGACCGTGACCAAGGTCACACCACTCTATGCATAGTTATAATCTCATAGAAAGGGCACTACATAACAATCTGATGTATTTCTGGCATTGAGGTTTCAATAATCACCACATTGTCTCCAAGTACCGCACTTCTTAGGTATCAAAGAAAGTGGGGATGATGAAGGACTTCTTGACAGTTGCATAACACCTTCAAGCAGTACACAATCAAGTTCTACTTTTGCTGTAGTCAGACAGTCTGGAGCCAAACATCACGATTGACAGAATATGGGTGGACTATCAGTAATTTTGCAGTGCATTGTGTCATGACATACCTCTTTCAGTGTTCCAGGTGGTCATGCTGTGACAAAGTAAGCTGGGATCTTTTTACTTCCTCTCTTGTGTTGCCAATGTGCCTCCTTAAACTCATTTTTTCATTTTCTACTAATTACCATTAACATATATGAGTATAATCTGCTTTTCCACTAAGAGAAAGGTTGGCCATCAGTTTTAAAGAATATAACACCAGCTCTAATTTTGTTCTTAGTTTTATGTATGTAATTGATTTTCTAATTTATTGTAACTATTCCTAGTTAGTATCTTTTGTTATAGGGTGAAGTCAGTAATAGTTTCATAACTCAAATTCTATTGTTGACCTATAAACAAATATAAATTCTATAATAATTATAAACATTTGGGGGAACAACTAATAGCATTCTTTAATTACTTATTTGGCTCTATTTGAAAACATATTAGCAAAGCAGCCCTTAAGAAGTTCAAAAGTAATTACCAGTTTTGTCAAAAGTATTTTTGCATAACTATATCTGTTAATTTCAGCATTTAAACAAAAAAATTGGCTTAACCCTTCTAGTAGAAGAAACTGGTAAAAAGAACCAATTTTTTGATGTAATAAGGGCCGATTTTTGGGCCCAAGAGTCAGTCAGTCCATGGTCGGGTTTCAGATGAGGAACCCATATTGGTTTAGATCAACAACAATGCATCCACTTAACTGTGAAATAAGTGTAATAGGCCATGTGCTAAAACAATGACAGTGTCTGTTCAATATGTACCGTATTATGTGGCAAGAACTGTATGGTTAGGTTTTTACTGCACGTAGATGTTCAATATTAACTATTGGAGCAGTCTGTACCCCGCACGGCTCAAAGGAAAGAACTTAATTTAACACACTAAGAAAAACACAATTAATTTTGTATGAAAATTAGGATTTCTATGCAAACTCAAAAACACTAGAAAGAATCCATCTCCAGGAACAAAAGTCACAGAAAGCCATATTAATCAAGGAGCACTAAATCAACAAAAACACAGCACCCCTGGTTAATGGCGCATGACTCCTTTGACACTTGGCATGTGTACATCAGCTGACAGTGACTAACGATTATGTCATTACAAGGTCATCTGCTACTGGGGGCCTACACTTGATCACGAATGTTATAGTAAGTTAGAACACACGGGAGCAATGCACACCATGGTGACTACATTCAACCCGTTGGTGATGTTGCAATATCCATGGAATGTTTTCTCTTTTATTTCATATTTTAATGTATTTTGTCTTTTTATTATATACAGAAATTGATGTTTTTCATATAAAATGTATCAGGTGGTTCATTTAGATTGTCTTGGATCCTATATAATATTTTCACTTCTTGATGTTCCAATGTTAATATACAATTATTATTATTATTTTCGATTATTCCCATTTAAAGAGAGCGTTTGAACTTGAATTCCTTTATGATGATTGTTTATGTTTTTTCTGAGCCCAAATTTTCTTCATGTGTTCCCTGTGTTGTTTCTTTCGCTCCACTGTCCATTTGCATCCTGGTCTCTTCTGTGTTGCTTGTCTGAGGTCCTCTTCAACTTCTTTTATCCATTTTGTTTTTCCCCTGCCTGAGTTGATGATTTTAAGAATTCGCTTTGAAATTCTGTTTTCATTCATCCTGTTGATATGTCCATAGAACTGCATTCCTCTTTTCCTTATTGTATCCGTAATCTTGTCTGTGTATTTACATAGTTCTGGTGTTGGTCTCTTCTTACAGATTCCTTGCTTTTGTATCGGGCCAAAAATATTCCTGAGAATTTTCATTTCTTGTTTCTCTATTTCTTTTATTTTAGTTTGCTCACCTATTTGTGTTGTTTCAGATGCATACAGTGCCTCCGGAAGTACGACAGTGTTGTAGTGCCTCAATTTTGCATTAATGGATATGGACTTTTTGTTATAATAGTTCCACGTGAGTTTATATGCTTTCTGTAGTTTTTTTATTCTTTCCTCATTGGCCTTTAGGTTGATCCCTGATGGCTGGATGATTTCTCCCAAGTACTTAAAATGTGGCACTTGTACGATTTTCCCATGGGTTGTCATAATAGGCAATCTGTCTTGTAGCACTCTTTCTATGTACTGGGTTTTCTCATACGAAATTTGCAGGCCAGTTCTTTGTGCAATTTCGTGTAACTTCTCTATGGCCTTAGTGGCTTCTTTTCTATTATTTGTGAGGATTGCAAGGTCATCTACAAAAGCTAAACACTTCACATTGAATCTATTATCTTTTCTAATGCCAATTTGGATTCCTTTGACTTCTTTTTCCCATGTCCTGATAATTTTTTCAAGAATGATATTTAAACGTAATTGTGAAAGTCCATCACCCTGTCACACTACAGTTTGGATTTCAAATGGTTCAGACATATCCCCCATAAATTTAACCTTGGAGACTGTGTTGGTTAATCTTCGTCAAAGGCTGTTAATATACGATATTATAAAGTTTTATGCAAACCTCATTATCTTGACTTTTAATTGGATGGACTCAGTTTTATTCAACTGATTATAGAGTTGAAGCAAAGAGGTGATGATCAGAAACTTAATTTTAATATGAAACTTGCCTTGTTTAACAATGCCCATTATCTTCTTCTTAATCTCAGTGCAGTGCCTTGGGGCACATTATTCCTGTGTGGTGCAAAAGGCTGCCAGATTCATTTTATCTAGTGTGTTATTTTCAATGAAAAACCAATGGTGTTTATACTGATTCTTCAACACTTTTACTTCAGAATATCAAATGAGGTTATTCAAGAAAATATTCACAGAAAGAACACAACATACACAATTATCAGTACAACGTCAAACCATCCTTCGTAACTCACTTACTTCCGACTTCTGACTAGCCAAGGAGGACAGAGATACAGCATACAATTTTTACATTGAATTACTTATTGATAATCTTTTATGAAGTTAGTTTTTGAGTGTTTTAATTAACAATTTTAATGTCAATAACTTCAGGTGTAATTACATCAGATAGCAAAATTTCTTTTTTAAATCAGTTCAATTTATGAAAAGTAAATCAAATTTTTGAAAATTAATAAATTTAAAATTATACATATTAAAATTAATTCACATGGGCTGCCATATCATGTTCCACAATGCATTCCAAATGGTGCCATTCACACAGGCCGTCACTGAGCTGCCATGTCGCAGTGTGTCAAGCCTTCTCGCCTGATAAAATTACGCTGTCTACCCAATGTTAGTTTCTTTATTTGAATACTATAACATTATCACTTGCTTTCAATGCTGACCTGCTCTTTAATAGTTGCTCTCCATCTTATAATTCTCTCTTCACTTGCAATTCAAAAGTGTTTTAAGAACATCACGTCATCTAAATGTTCTTTATTGTTTGATGAAATGTAATTAGTTTAGCTTTTGGTTTCATTTGGTCCTTGTAAAATCTAATTTACTTACTGTTTTCTTCTGAAAGGAAGTTATAGTACAAACACGTAGTTCTTCTTAATTCTGCTAACATATGACCTCTGCCATTTCAGCATCGTAACTGAAGTTTCCCTCTGAGGAACATTCCTTGTTTTTTTTCATACATTCAAACTGAAATCCTGCACATTATACTGAGATTTATTTCATTTATTATTTTCTGTAACTCTCCACAGATTTCTTCTACCTCCCACTCCTCAGAATGTGAGCACAGTGATAAATAGACCCCAATGTTTCCAACTTCTGTTAACTTTTTTTCTTTTTTAACAGTCGTATCATTCTGTCCAAAATTACTGCAGTAACTACAACAATGATTTTTTTATTTTATTTTTTATTTTCTTAGCGTCAATGAATCCTACTTGTGAGTCTCCTCTCTGTTCTTTTTCTCTATAGTAAAGCACATGTGTCTATTTTAATTCTAATTGGTCATTTTCTCACTGTACATGTGATAATCTTACCATATCCTATTTTATCTTATTTAACTCCTCTTCTAACTTCATGAAACTGTCTTGGCATCCCAAAGTTCTTCATTTTTTTGTCCTCAGATAGAAAGAAATATGATCATATGAGAATTGCAAATGTTATATGTGCTTTACATGCAGTTGTCTTCTGAAGAAATGTTTGATAAAGAGAAAAAGACATTAAAATATGAGAAATTGTTGTGGTGGTAGGCATTTCATATAAACAGGTCATAAACTCATGAAAGAAATTCTTCATATGCACAGTTCGAGTATCTAAAGGTCCTTAAAAAGCCAAACTCAGAGGCAGTTTCAACAAGTTCTGCTCAGAAAAATGAAAGGAAGTTTAGGGTTTAGTATTACATTGACAGTGAGGTTATTGGTGCTGGAGCTGAATCTTGGACAGGGAAGGGGTGGGGCAACTGGTCGTGTCTGTTTCAGTTGAACCACTTCAGCATTTGTCTCAAGCAATTTATAGAGCCCATGGAAAGCCTAAATCTAAGTAGCCAAGTGGACGATTTGATCCTATATCCTTCAGCATGTGAGTCCAGTTTCTTACCACATCAACACATCTCTCAGTGCAGAAAAATAAGTTAGTATTGTCTCAAAGGCCACTTTCTCACATATGTTTAAAAATGAGCAGCAAAATTTTTGGTGGTTTTTATTATCTCCAGTTTTAGAGGTAGGTGTATTCAAATCTGTCATTAAACATGACCTGAGTTCTTGTTTAACAAATTAGTACAAGATTTTAACACTTTTCCAGAAACACAATCAAAACAGCAGAATAACTTTTTACTGACCTCATGAATTTTACAATACCCTCTAGGGACTCTATGTTTCAAACTAATGTCTGTTGGTGATGGATGCAAGATCTGCCAAACTAAATCTAACGGATCTATTATATGGTGGTTTGTCAGTGGGTGAAATGTTTGCTGTCACTGGTAGGAAGGAATCTTTAAATGAGGTGGTCAATGATTTCATTTCCATGCCATAAAATTTTATTTCTTTACCATAAACCTCTTAGAGGGATGCTATCCATCACCAAAGTCTTTCATGTTCAGCATATTTGGATATATTCATATGTTATCTTCAAGTAGCAAACTCATAGTGGAGTGGCTTTCTGGTGTGTGATGGATTACAGCAAGCAACATATGTAACGTACTGAACTTTCCTTGTATCATTCAAGCTCCATTGCTGTATCTCATGTGGCATATATGTTACACAGTAGTATAAATGTTGTAGGAAATTTCTTGTAGAATGTAAACACTTTTTGATAAAGAAGACCACTCCCTAAAAAGCAGCACTGAATTGTCAGTAGGTAAACAAAAAAGAAAGAAAATTGCTAGCTTTTGAGCTAGAGTAAAACATAAACACACAAATCCACATGCCTATGCTCCTAGCTAGCACCCTGTTGGGGCATAAGTGTGTTTATGCATGCGTGCACATGTTTGTTTGTTTGTTTGTGTGTGTGTGTGTGTGTGTGTATGTCACATTATTGACAAAGAAATTTATGACAGTAAGTTTTCCACATGGCAGTGCACTGTGACCAATATGCAACATATGTTGTCATAAGAATTAACTAGTGATCAGTTGAATGACATGGTGCTGCTAAACCAAGACTGAGTGTAAGTCTTGGGAGAGCTCACCACTCAATACAAGACAGTCACATGTATTGTGACTTGTGTCATGTAAATTTTTCACTGGAAAATATAAACATCTTTGAGTAACACAGGTAAGAACTGCTTTTTTGCATCCGACCAACCCGCTCTTGTTTATGAACACTTCTTTTTTCTGCTTCAGTATCATTTTTGGCTCTTGACATTTTGAATTTTCTCAGTATTTGCTTTATTTACTATTATTTTTAATTATTTTATCTCCAGACGATACTTTAACCTCCTCTCTTGCTCATAGTGGGTAAGATATGGGTCGGACTCATTCTCAGTAGGTGTTGGATTAAAATCTCTGTTGGTTTTGTATGGTTTACAAAAATCAATTTGATGGAAGGCTACAACAGTTCCTTCAACGGCCATGGTCAATGTCTTCCTTGCTCAATGTCCAGCTGACCTTCCTTTAGTGACCTAAATGTCAATGTCAAATAACCTAATTACTGTCCCTTGTTCTATGTCTTTTAACTTACTTGTATCTCTCCCTCTTACTTGCCAGCCCCATGAACTGTCCTTTGTGGCAAGTGGCTCCTACCTTTTCTCACCTCTGGGAGCTACTTCCACTTTTTAGTTTCCTGGCCACTTTTCTCCGTGTCCTTATACTACACAACATTCCTCCATATTTTTCTCACAGTGCTACTGAACGTATCCTATTATTGACACCAGTTATGCTGTAGTATCTGAAGAGTTTTAATATCCATTACGTTTCAACTTTCTGCTCTGAAGGATAATATTGTTTTTTTAAAAAAAAGCCTCCCAGTCATTTTTTTATACTGGCCTAGCCATCACCAGCACTTCACCTTAAAGATAACTCATGTTATCACTTCTTAATAATTATATGTAACACTTCTGTAAAAATGCAGTGTGCTTGACTAAACTGTGTGTTATCTACTTGCAATCATTTGTAGATCAGATACAGTAAATCTATATGGAAGAAATGTTTAAAGCTTTTCTCTTAAATTGGCAAATTCAGTTTCACTACTTTGAGTTATGAAAGATTATGGATTAATCCATTGTCTTCATAATTACGTCACATTCTGTACATTCTTTGAAAAATCATCAAATACTGTTTCGAAATTTGTTTCTTGTCTCTGACTGTAAATCTCTTTTACAAGATACCATACTCATTTTCTCAGTGAATTGCCTACAATGCAACTGGCCAGTAATCCTGTTATGTGCATTAAAAAATGGCATGTGAAAGAAAAATAGGAGCTTATGTGGCATCCTGGAGGAATTCGTACAATATTCAATTTTTACTTCTGTCTATTTTGTCATCATCAGTTAATGAAGATTTGAGAACTATTAAATGACATCCATTCACAGGAAACAAAGCTTTAACTTATTCATTTACTGTTTTACATGTATAAATATCAGAAAATATTAACTCACCATTAAAAACTTTTTTGTCTGTACTGAAGGAGAAAGTGTTGTTTGTAGAAACAGCAAGGAGCAGAAATTTGTGGGTATTTTGTGTGAATCTTATTTTCATCTTTTTGGTCAACACTATTACTGAAACAAGTTGGAACCTCTGAAGGCTCATAACCCAGTACATTTGTGTGTGTCCAACTGTTATGCTTCAGTTGGATGACATAGTGTTTACTTATATTTCATTAACTTGTAAATTTATTGAGGGAGGTGATGGTGGAATATTTTCTAGCTCTCTTCCTTTTTTTAAATTGTATTCTTAAATTATATTACAAGATTTCATTTCTCTACTTCAGCTTTTATACAAATTGTGGTTTATAATGTCTGTATTACCCCACTCCTCTCCCAGTGGTTTATGAGCAGTAATGTAGTGTGACTATTACAACAAGTTTCATAGCTTTCCAAACTGAAGTAAATAATTCTACTTTGGGGAAGTGACAGTCTGCTTCAATCTCCACAGAGTTCTCTCTTAATTTTCTAAACTAGCTTCAACCTATCAGAAACAGTTTTTACTGACTTTATCATACATTTCATTATACAATGGCAAGTGTTTTGAAGCTATTATTGATAAAAAATCATTTGCAAAATCTAAATCTTTGTTACTAGTTTTTATAAAATAATAACATGATGTTTTTCAGGAGAAAATATGGTATAAAAAATCACACACTTTTTCATGTGTACTATGGGAATTTCATGGCCACTAAATACAGAAAGAAAGTTGTCGACAGATTAACTATATTGCTGGGTAAGTAATTTCATTTGTTGACATGAACATTGAACAATGAAAGGAAATTAAGAAAAATTAATAAAAATTTGACCATGTTTCAGGTTTTAGTGGTGGCTTACTGAGTCTGTTCACTGGCTTTAGTTTCGTGGCAGGTTTTGAGATAATTTACATCTTCACATTGCAACTTATGCACGTAGGTCATCCACCTGACACGAAAGACAACAGAACTGCTACTTTCCAATGTAGAAGAAACTTAAACAAGAAATAAATGGAAACGACAAAGTAAAGACAACTGCAGCTCGACATCAAATTTGTTAATCTTTAAACTTTGATCCATATATTGTTATTTTTAAAAAGTGGTTTGAAGTATTAATATCCAGAAACTAAAAATTTTTACAACATTATAAACAACAGTTCCACTTAAATATTGAAACATTTTCTGACTGGGAGCTGTTAAAAATTGTGTCACAAAAGTAGCTCCTTTATTATTATTATCATTTTTTTTTTTGGTACAGTAGATTGATGTGAATATGTTTAAAACTAAACAATAGAAATAAAATTGATAGTCACTACAATTGCTACATTATGTTCATCTTCATCTAAGCTAGATTTATCTACAATCAAGTGAATGACTTAAATATAACCACTGCCCCCTTGTCTAGGCTATTTAGGTAGGAGGCAAAAATGGAAAGTTAACATTATTGAAAATGAGTCCCTGTATGACAAACACTTTTAACCTAACACGGCTGATTAAGCTACGAAATGTCTGTTACTCAATAAGAAAATATCATTATTGATAATTTTTATTTTTTGTATATATGTTTCATATAACTATACAGTAATGGCAGAACAGTCTATGGGTGTACTGTCCTGTCAACAAATAAACTGAGAGAAGCTAAGAAATCATATATAAGCTGACTATGAATGTCAATCATCTTGTGCCGAGTAGAAAGACCTGTCAGGTGATCAAACTTGAATTGTCAGTCAGTTTTAATGACACAACTTGTACCATCATACTCAGAAATTTATTTCTATGTTGTAAAGTTGGAAAATGACTCATCTGTACACTTTTCCATCCTCAATCTCTGCTAGCCCCTGCTTTGCAGCCACATAATTTTCAATCCCTATCTGCCAAATCTAACCAATTTCTTAGCTCTGTTCCGAATATTTTTTACATATGTGGACCCTGTTTTCTCAATGGTCTTCTCCCAAAATGCTCCTCCTTCTCTCTCCCCCTCATACTCTGTATTTCCATATGCAACTACTTCTGCTTGCATGAGAGTGACAATTCTCTGTCTCTCCTTCGAACCCTTTCCCTTGCTGGTCATCTCTCCCCTAAGTCTCCTTCTCCCCTTTGCCTCACTTCTTCCATGTTCATCCCACCTGCATCATCCAAAGCAATATTCACTTCACACAGGCAGCAGCATTACACATTTATGTTTTTTATAATTCTGTGATCTGATGTTATTATGAAAAAAGGTTTTCCTTCCACCTGTATAAATCTAAGAGGCAAGTGAATCTCACACTGTTTGGTTCAGAAACAATAACCCATGGACATAATTTTTACCCAAAATATAATTCACCTCACTCATACATTTCTAGTTCTGCACAATTGATATATTTTTTCAAATGGCTTCTTGGAGCCCCTCTACTGCTGGCCTGTTCTGTGTCATAAAATTTGCATGGTATTTCTCCAGAATTCATGCAATCTTGTTTGATGATCATCAGCAGGTTGAGACCATCTCTAAATATGTACATTAACATTTGCCAAGAAAGAGTGATTTGACAACTGTTGTTATTTCACATTAAATATCACTCTCTTGCAATAATTATGAATCATTATAAGTAACCACTAATCTTCACAAAATTGCCAATATAAAATTATTTGCAAGCAGATCTTTTGGGCTGCCTAGGTTGAAGACAACCTCAGCATCAATGCACCAAGGTATAAGACTTTTCCCTGGTAACTCAATGTTGTTTTGTATGGTAATCAGACAGTCTCCTTTTATATCACAGTAATTTCTTTATTGATTAATGTATAAATAAGAGATGAACATAAGAAAAAATGCTCCCCGTACTTCCTAGATTAGCAGTTTGACATCTGCTCAGTCTCAACAAAATCATCAAGTTTCCTTACCCATACCTGTTGACCATTAGTTTACCTCTAACATGCCATATTTCAGGAAACCTAACATAAAAACATAAGTACAACTGTGGTGTAATCATGCTACACTGAAGAGCCAAAGAAACTGGAACACCTGCCTAATATTGTGTAGGGCACCTGCGAGCATGCAGAAGAGCTGCAACGAGATATGGCATGGACTCAACTAATGACTGACATAGTGCTGGAGGGAACTGACACCACGAATCCTGTAGGGCTGTCCATAAATCCATAAGCATACGAGCGGATGGGGATCTCTTCTGAACAGCACGTTGCAAGACATCCAAGATATATTCAATAACTTTCATGTCTGGAGTGTTAGGTGGCCAGCAGAAGTGTTTAAACTCAGAAGAGTGTTCCTGGAGCCACTCTGTAGCAATTCTAGATGTGTGAGGTGTTTCATTGTCCTGCTAGAAATACTCAAGTCCATCGGAATGCACAATGGACAATAATGAATACAGGTGATCAGACAGGATGCTTACGTCACCTGTCATAGTAGTATCTAGACATATTGTGGGTTCCATGTCACTCCAATTGCACATGCCCCACAGCATTACAGAGCCTCCATCGGCTTGAACGGATCCCTCCTGACATGTAGGGTTGATGGACTCAAGAGGTTGTCTACATACCCATACACATCCATCCACTCTATGCAATTTGAAAGGAGACTTGTATGACCAGGCAACATGTTTCCAGTCATCAACAGTCCAATGTCGGTGTTGACGGGCTGAGGCGAGGTGTAAAGCTTTGTATCGTGCAGTCATCAAGAATACACGAGTGGGACTTCGGCTCCAAAAGCCCATACTGATAATGTTTCACTGAATGGTTCACACACTGGCACTTGTTGATGGGCCAGCACAGAAATCTGCAGCAATATACAAAAGGGTTGCGCTTCTGTCACACTGAACGATTCCCTTCAGTCGTCGTTGGTCCTGTTCTTGCAGGATCTTTTTCCGGCTGCAGCGATGTCGGAGATTTGTTGTTTTACCAGATTCCTGCTATTCACAGTATACTCATGAAATTATTGTATGAGAAAATCCCCACTTCATTGCTACCTCAGAGATGCTGTTTGCTTTTTGCGCCAACTACAACACCATGTTCACACACCTACTTGGAGATTCATAAGCATTTATTTACAGTTCATTAAATTTTGATAACCTGCCATTGTAGCAGTAGTAACCAATCTAACAACTGTGCCAGACACTTGTTGTCCTATACAGGTGTTGCCGACCACCGCATCATATTCTGCCTGTTTTCATATCTTTGTATTTGAATATGCATGCCTATACCAGTTTCTTTACCAGTACTTCTCCTGTTTTCAGTAGTTTTAGATGACTAAACTACCCTTATTTTTGGATTTAGCTTTTTTGTGATATTTTTTTCATATTCCTGTGAATCCAAAACTAGCTAGTATGTTACTGTCTGCTATCTTTCAATAATTAGTCTCGTGACAATTCTCTCTTGTCATCCATTAAGTTTTAATTTATTTATTTCTTTTTCCATGAAATGTATATGTAATAACTTACATTTCAATGAAAGTATTCCCATCCCTCCATTATTTTTCCTCTGAATTAAAAAATTGGTAATAATTTTCTACTTGTCAAAATTATATAACTATTATGTTATTTACTGTCTGTTTGGTTTGGTACTGCAAATATTTATGTGCAATTATCTGAAAGAATGCATTACCTTATTAGTCTTACATTTGCAACAAAAGGAAATACTGTTTGAAAAAGGCACCAGATGGACACACACAAGCTCATTACTTAATGGAAAGACTGTAGCAAATGAAGATGTTCCCACAATGTGCGAGCAATGAACACATAAGGAGAGAAAAGACAATCCATGGTTGGCACTGCATATTTATGCAAAACATGGTGAAACATTGTTTAGCTAATATTCACAACAAAGTTATGTTTTGTGACTGAATAGAAATTTGCTACAAATGTAAAAACTTCTATGCAAATATGTGGAGAAAGGAGACGCATTGTAGCAAATTTTATATGAAAACAGTAATGGTTTCTGTGTGTGAATGTGTGTACTTTTGTTAGAAAAAGTGTTAGTGCTCAAAAGCTAGTGTGCATCGATCCACTGTAGCAGATAGTTGCCTTTCCTTATTTTCTTATATGAGAATACACCAATTTCAAAGTGATGATACAAAATAATAAGATATAATTATTTATTATAAAATACAGCTTTTTGGAGATACAGATTTTTGGTCTATGTGTTTTAAAACTTTTGCAACACTCTCATAATCTTTCTCAATAATATAAATGCATAAAACAGTATATACAAACTACTTGGAGATTCATAAGTATTTATTTATAGTTCATTAAACACTAATAGGAACATGGAATATTTGATTTTTCAGTACAATATTTGAATTCAGTACAATACTGTTGTTCAATGTTGTCATTCTTCAGACACTATTGAAATTAAGGCACTTAATTATCATTTTATCACAATAATATAGCACAAGGCACAGCATGCATAGTTGACTATTGTGCGTATAAAGTTTCGTACTCCTAACTTACTCACTATTTGAAGTACAGAAGCTTATAATAAGAAACCATGAGCTGTTGGTAATTGTAATACCACATCTGTTGTCAAGAGGGTATTGCTGCATAACTTCAAGAAATTAACAAAATTATCTTACAGCTTGATGATTAAAATCTGGGTGCTGCTAATGAAATGACTTTCACAATGTTACCAGTTTTTAATCTTTTCCTATGGTTACATAAAATATGAAGTAGGACATAACATTGAGCACAATGAATTAAAGTACTGAAACATCCTCACAAACATTTTCAGCACTATAAACATGTCTGCCTTCACTTTCTAGTCTATTTCACTGGATAAGCAGAAGTTACATTCAAGTCAACCAAATCAATATCTTCCTAGAGTTCTACCAATTTCAGTGTGGTGCATATACACACCAAACCACTATTCTTAAATATATTGGAGTGAATGATTCACCCCTTCACTTTTCTTTTCATTATTTGTGGAAAGCCTGTCACAGCATTCCATATGAGTAGTAGACAGTATTCACAGCTTCATAATGTTAAACAATGTTAAAATGTCTTGTGTAGCATACACATATATTTTAGAGTGATGTAAACAACATACTTGAGTATCTACTCATAGAAACCAAACTTTAACGCAGGTAAAAAAATTTTGTACACAAATATGGTTATTTTTCAGTGTATTGATTATAAAATGTGATGCTCTACATGAAATAAGAAAATAAAATTACATGATGTTATTGAAATGTCAATTACAAACACTGTATTGTAAAATGTTCATATTTAGATTTAAACTGAAATATATGTCATTAACATTATTATTAAAATTACCTATATATTCATTCTAGAAAACAAGTGTTTCTCTTGTCCTGTTCATACCACCTGGTGAATTTGTTTTGTAATAAAAAGGAACCAGGGTGATATTAAAATCAGAGTAAGTAATATATTAATAAATATTTATAATGTGCTTTACTTCATGTCATTTGAAATATAATTTCCTTAAAATGCAAATGTTCTAAAAGAAAATCCAGGTTGGAATATAACAATATTATGAAAAGGATAGTTGCTACTCACCATATAGCACAGATGCTGAGTCGCAGATAAACACAACAAAAAGACTGTCAGAAAATGAGCTTTTGGCCAGCAAGGCCTTCATCGGAAACAGAATGTACAAAAACATATTCTTGAAACTCCAACACACACATACACATGGCCACAGTCTCTGCCTGCTGTGGCCTCAGCAGCCAGAGACTGCAGTCATGTGCGTGTGAGTTGCATTTGTGTGAATGCGGGTATGTATGTTCCATCTCCGAAGTCTTTTTCTTGTGCCTATCTGTGACTCAGCATTTCCATTACATGATGAGTAGCAGCTATCCTTTTCATAATTTTGTTCTAATATGAAACATTTCTTGAGAGAAGAGATCTCTGCTCATTTTAAAAATGAAGTGTTAAGACACAGAGAAACACATGCAAGTATAGTGGACTCATTGTTAAGTTATAAACATATGGTAGGATATCTTGCTTTGAACAAGAATGGTTGTACTTTTTTTATGTGCATACTGATGAATTAAAACTTTCATCTTCAAGGTACTGGTCTGCATGCACATAGATAATGTTAAATTTCTTTTACTGTTTAAAGTAAACAAAAGCTCTAGTGTTTGGTGTTAGCAGAATTGAAAATCAAGTATGAGAGCACAGGTTATCCTGCAGACCCAATTACGAATACTGTAGACAAGAAATTACATATCTAGCACAAATGTCACTATGTTATGTGAGAGATGACTAATTATTCTCTAGGTAAATGACTTCCTGTGTCACGTTAAATAAAGAATAAATAATTTATAAAATAATATGGGTCAGTAATGGTAATATCTTATCCTGGCAACAGGAAGTCTGTGACATGCACAATAATTGATCACAAAATTCTTATAGAACGTTATGTCTTCTAAAACCTTTTCTCCATATAGTGTCTTTCAGATATGCTACCTCAGGCCCATTAAGAAGACTCTGAATAATGTCTTTGAATCCCAGCTGACTGGCAATTCGATATCTGACTTCAACACTAGGAGCATGTAAAATGAATTTTTTCATTTCTTGTGCCATGTCCTGTGTCACATTTGGCTCCATCTGGAATCTGAAACCAGAAAAAAAGAATATCTAGGAAAACCAAATATTCCATGGAACTAAAAAAAAATCACACAATAACTTTTCATGAAATTCCAGAACAATAACACAAGTAACAATACATCAAATTTATACAAGCCTGCAGAAAGTCCCAGAAGAAGTCAATCTGATACTGCACAAGAGATATGTATTTCTGCTGTTAAATTACAGTCAATGGAAACAATAAAATGACGTACTGCTTTGTTGTTTATCGTCCACTTAACTTGTTCTTAAGGCTGCCTTTTGGCCTAAGTCTTAACCATACTAAGTAATTGCACAGCTAACCCTTTTAATACTCAGTCTTTTTTCTTCCTTTTATTATATAAAGGAATCTGTCATTGATATTGCCTCATTTTACCTACATAAGTCAGTTTTTTCTTTAGCTCTCAAATAATTTCTATTTTCCCATTGAAAGAACCCATCTTTTGAAAGAAGATGTTTGTATGAGATCTAGTTTCATGCTACACATACAAACAATTAGAGGATGGAAAATGATATTAATGATGAGGGTTCTGAAATAATAACATTTATGCAAAGGGGGAAAAAGAGATGATATCAAAACAGACATTGTGTTTACTTTACAATTCTCAGCAGTGACCTAATAGCTATTACATCTGACTGATCATTTAGTCACTGTATTCATTCAACATCAAACATTTGCTGCTATGGCTATAATAAGATTCAATTAAACTACAACATGCATTTTAGCAAGGGAGTTATCCACTGAAAGGAAGACCATTTTTATGCATATGGAAATCTAAAAAAATCAGATACGTTCAGGAGCTTCGTAAGTTGATCGATCTCAGGATGTCAAGCATTGTTAAATATTGGAGCAGAGCTTTAACCTAGATTCTGGAGGATGCCAGATATCAACCCAAATGCTTCAGCTTGCTTATCACATAGATAAGTCAAAATACATAAAGATTTTCTTGGTCTTCCACATATGTAAATCATGTCACTCTCCAGAAGGCAGTTAAATAGTTAATTTTCAAGTGATTGCTCTGATTAATTGTGTTTACAGGCAAAAAAGGTTAGAATTCTTCACAATATTAGTTCGGAATGAGAGTACCAATTTCCCAGTATGAAATAGTATACTGTTTAGCATAAAAAGAAGACAGCTACAATAATTTTTGGGTCATTGCCTTGATGTTGGTCACTGATCTCTAGCCAGCCTATTCACAATTCTACAGTTGACAAACAAGACCAGAAGTCTTTCTCTCTCTCTCTCTCTCTCTCTCTCTCTCTCTCTCTCTCTCTCTCTCTCTCACACACACACACACACACACACATACACATACACATACACACACACCAAAAGAATAAGCATTTTACTCTAACCTCAAAAAAGAAAAGAAGATTTGTCTGAAAGCTAGTGAAGTTGTCACTCTTGTCTGTGTGCCTGTCAATGACTCAATGCATCTAATATTTGGTGTGTTGTTTCATTTACTTCTAAATTATTTGCATTTTGTTACAACTTTCTGCTGACCGGTCTTGTGTTTCATCAACTGTTAAATCAAAGTAAAATTACGTTTTACAAATAAATTACATATATACATGATGCTGGGAGTTGAGAAACCTCTTATTAGAGTACCCAATGAGGGCAGAATGTTTGTTATTAATGAAGCATGTTACTATGTAAAGTGTACTTTCACAAAACTGCTCAAAGGAGATTGGAAGTTTTGTGCTATAAAAGAATGTAAATGGTTTAATTGAGTCACAGTCTAGTGTTACTGAAATGATTTCAATTTATTGTAACCAAGAACTGGAAACCAAAGTGTGGTCTGAGGCATTTCATTGTAAAACAGCAGACACAGAAGTCAAAGGAAAGGAAGAGATCCATCTTCCACTGTCTACGCAGCCATAATTATTAAATGATGTGACGCATCTAATCATTCATCTTCACTTAAACCCACGAGAATAATAAGCCAGCCACGGTGGCCAAGCGGTTCTAGGTGCTTCAACCTGGAACCACACTGCTGCTATGGTCGCAGGTTCGAATCCTGCCTAGGGCATGGATGTGTGTGAAGTCCTTAAGTTGGTTAGGGACTGATGATCTCAGATGTTACGTCCCATAGTACTTAGAGCCTTTTTTTTCTTTTTCTCTTTTGAGAATAATAACACTGTAAAAACTGCACTTGACTTGTCAGCCTTAAATTATCTTCTTAGTTGTCTCTGTCCTGCTGATAATATGTGTACTGCCTCCTCTTCTAATTCAACCTATCGTTGCCATTACAAGTATCTGCTTTATCTGCTATTTATTGCTTCTAAAATTTTCCTCTCTAATCTTATGTCACTATTTCAATATTAGGCACTCTTTCATACTGCCTAGGACCCTGGTACATAGACAAACGTTCTCCAATCATCCTCTTTTTTTTTTTTTTGGAGAGGTAAGATATTTATGCTGACAGGTCTAGTGTTTCATCAACTGTTATATCCTGAATCACATAACACGTGATAAATATTGTTGTTGTTGTCTTCAGTTCACAGACTGGTTTGATGCAGCTCTCCATGCTACTCTATCCTGTGCAAGCTTCTTCATCTACCAATACCTACTGCACCCTACATCCTTCTGAACCTGTTTAGTGTATTCATCTCTTGGACTCCCTCTACGATTTTTACCCTCCATGCTGCCCTCCAATACTAAATTGGGGATCCCTTCTTCTAGGTAAGTTGTGCCACATATTTCTTATCTCCCCAATTCTATTCAATACCTCCTCATTAGTAATGTGATCTAACGATCTAATCTTCAGCATTCTTTTATAGCACCACATTTCGAAAACTTCTATTCTCTTCTTGTCTAAACTATTTATTGTCCATGTTTCACTTCCATACATGGTTACACTCCATACAAATACGTTCAGAAACGTCTTCCTGACACTTACATCTAAACTCGAGGTTAACAAATTTCTCTTCTTCAGAAACACCTTCCTTGCCATTGTCAGTCTACATTTTATATCCTCTCTACTTTGACCATCATTAGTTATTTTGTTCCCCAAATAGCAAAACTCATTTCCTAATCTAATTCCCTTAGCATCAACCGATTTAATTCGACTACATTTCATTATCCTTGTTTTGCTTTTGTTGATGTACATCTTATATCCTCCTTTCACGACACTGTCTATTCCCCTTAGCTGCTCTTCCAGGTCCTTTGCTGTCTCTGACAGAATTACAGTGTCATCAGCGAACCTCAAAGTTTTTATTTCTTCTCCATGGATTTTAATTCCTACTCCAAATTTTTCTTTTGTTTCGTTTAGTGCTTGCTCAACATGCAGATTGCAGAACATTGGGGGTAGGCTACAACCCTGTCTCACTCCCTTCCCAACCGCTGCTTCCCTTTCATGCCCCTCGACTCTTGTAACTGCAATCTGGTTTATGTACAAATTGTAAATAGCCTATCGCTCCCTGTATTTTACCCCTGCCACCTTCAAGATTTGAAAGAGAGTATTCCATTCAACATTGACAAAAGCTTTCTCTAAGTCTACAAATGCTAGAAACGTAGGTTTGCCTTTCCTTAATCTATTTTCTAAGATAAGTTGTAGGGTGAGTATTCCCTCACGTGTTCCAACATTTCTATGGAATCCAAACTGATCTTCCCCAAGGTTGGCTTCTACCTTTGCAGCCATGGCTTATTAAACTGATAGTTTGGTAATTTTCACATCTGTCAACACCTTCTTTCTTTGGGATTGGAATTATTATATTCTCCTTGAAGTCTGAGGGTATTTCACCTGTCTCATACATCTTGCTCACTAGATGATATGAGTTTTGTCAGGGCTGGCTCCACCAAGGCTATGTTGTCTATTACTGAGGCCTAGTTTCAACTTAGGTCTTTCAGTGTTCTGTCAGACTCTTCACGCAGTATCATATCTTCCATTTCATCTTCATCTACATTCTCTTCCATTTCCATAATATTATCCTCAAGAACATCGCCCTGATATAGACCCTCTCTATACTCCTTCCACTGTTCTGCTTTCCCTTCTTTGTTTACAACTGGGTTTCCATCTTAGCTCTTGACAGTCATGCAAATGGTTCTCTTTCCTCCAAAGCTCTCTTTAATTTTCCTGTAGGCAGTATCTATCTAACCCCTAGTGATATATGCCTCTACATCCTTACATTTGTCCTCTAGCCATCCCTGCTTAGCCATTTTGCATTTCCTGTCGATCTCATTTTTGACATGTTTACATTCCTTTTTTCCTGCTTCATTTACTGCATTTTTATATATTCTCCTTTCATCAATTAAAGTTAGTATCTCTTCTGTTACCCAAGGATTTCTATTAGCCCTCCTCTTTGTACCTACTTGATCCTCTGCTGCCTTCACTATTCCATCTCTCAAAGCTAACCATTCTTCTTCTATTGTATTTCTTTCTCCCCAATTCTCTCCCTGAAACTCTCTACAACTTCTGGTTCTGTCAGTTTATGTAGGTCCCACCTTTTTTGCAATTTCTTCAGTTTTACTCTACATTTCATAACCAATAGATTGTGGTCAGAGTCCACATCTGCACCTGGAAATGTCTTACAATTTAAAGCCTGGTTCCGAAATTTCTGTCTTACCATTATATAATCTATCTGAAACCTTTCAGTATCTCCGGGCTTCTTCCATGTATACAACCTTCTTTCATGATTCTTGAACCATGTGTTAGCAATGATTAAGTTATGCTCTGTGCAAAATTCTACCAGGCGGCTTCCTCTTTCATCTCTTACCCCCATCCATATTCACCTACTACGTTTCCTTCTCTTCCTTTTCCTACTGTTGAATTCCAGTCACCCATGACTATTAAATTTTCATCTCCCTTCACTACCTGAACAATTTCTTTTATCTCATCATACATTTTATCAATTTCTTCATCATTTGCAGAGCTAGTTGGCATATAAACTTGTACTACTGTGGTAGGTGTGGGGTTCGTATCTATCTTGGCCACAATAATGTGTTCACTATGTTGTTTGTAGTAGCTTACACGCATTCCTATTTTTTAAATTCATTATTAAACCTACTCCTGCAATACCCCTATTTGATTTTGTATTTGTAACCCTGTATTCACCTGACCGAAAGTCTTGTTCCTCCTGCCACCAAACTTCACTAATTCCCGCTACATCTAACTTTAGCCTATCCATTTCCTTTTTTTAAATTTTCTAACCTACCTGCCCGTTTAAGGGATCTGACATTCCACGCTCCGACCCGAAGAATGCCAGTTTTCTTTCTCCTAATAACAACGTCGTTCTGAGTAGTCCCCACCCGGAGATCTGAATGGGGGACTATTTTGCCTCCAGAATATTTTACCCAAGAGGATGCCATTATCATTTAACCGTACAGTAAAGCTGCATGCCCTCGGTAAAAATTATGGCTGTAGTTTCCCCTTGCTTTCAGCCGTTCTCAGTAACATCACAGCAAGACCGTTTTGGTTAGAGTTACAAGGCCAGATCAGCCAATCATCCAGACTGTTGGCCCTGCAACTACTGAAAAGGCTGCTGCCCCTCTTTGGGAGCCACATGTTTGTCTGGTCTGTCACAGATCCTCGTCCCTTGTGGTTGCACCTACGGTACGGCCATCTGTATCGCTGAGGCATGCCAGCCTCCCAACCAATAGCAAGGCCCATGGTTCATGGGGGTGAGGGGTGATGGTCACGTGATAAATATTAGGTTAACCTAATAAGCTAAGTCCTTGCAATTTTAGCATATGGATTTAGTTTTGAATGATACACTCTCGCCTTCAGTTTTGGAAAAATTTAATATGGTGCAGTAAATGCAGCACAGAAGATGAGTACATACAAGTTGAAGCTGGTATGATATGAATGAAATTTTAACATAGTAGCGAGTAGTTGGTTAAATCAGACCAATCAGCAACTCAAACATCTCAATTTACAATGAGATTATTTCAGAACTTTAAGAACAATGTACACTGATCAGCCAGAACATTATAACCACCTACTTAAGAGCTGGTATGTCCACCTTTGGCATGGATAACAGTGGCGACATGTCAGGGCATGGATGGAATGAGGCCTTGATAGATCGCTGCAGGGAGCTGGCACCACATCTGCACACACATCACCTAATTCCTGTAAATTCTGGGGAAGGGGACAATGAGCTCTGACACCACATTTAATCACATCCCAGATGTATTCAATTCGGTTCAGGTCTGGTGACCACTCCACCACACTCCTGGTCTTTGAATGGTGCATCATCTTGTTAAAAAATGCCACTGCCATTGGGAAACATGATTGTCTGTAAGATGTAAGTGGTCTGCAATCAGTGTGCGATACTCCCTGACCATCATTGTGCCTTGCACAAGCTCCACTGGACCCATGGATGCCCACACAAATATTCCCCAGAGCATAATGGAGCTACTGCCAGCTTGTTCTGCAGTACAGATGTCAAGACTTGTTCCCCTGGAAGTCACTGGATTCATGCCCTCCCACCAGCATGATGAAGAGGGTATCAGGATCCATCAGACCATGTAAGGCTCTGCCAGTGCGCCAACATTCAGTGTCAATGGTGATGTGCCAATTTCATTCGTAGCTGCCGATGTCATGGTGCTAACATTGGCACATGCATGGGTCATCAGCTGTGGAGGCCCATCGTTAGGAGTGTTTGGTGCACAGTGTGTTAAGACCCACTTGTACTCTACCCAGCTTTAAAGACTGATGTTAGTACCACCGCTGTTCACTGCCTGTCCTGTTTCCCAGCCTACATCATCTGCATCTGTAATGAGGAGCCGTCACCCACCCCACAACGTCTGGACATGGTTTGATATTGGTTTCACCACATGTTGAAGAAACTACAGCACTCCTCAACCACCTGAAAAGTCATGCAGTTTCAGAAATGCTCATGTCAAGCCTCTGGGCCATCACAATCTGTCTTCAGTCAAACTCAGGTGGATCACGCACCTTCCCCATTCTACACATTGACAGCATGCCCATTGGTACTACATGCACTGTGCATGTATTTGACTAGCATTCATTCCTCGTCAGGTGATACTGCTATCGCCTAGACAGGTTTATATTGAAAGTTGGTCAGTGGTCGGAACGTTCTGACTGATCGGTGTATATCTTTCTAGTACAAACTTGTTTCTGGGCAAATACACCAGTCTCCATAAATGACTCTCAAGAGCTTATTGATGCATATGCTCCAAGTATTCATTTTTAAAAACAAATCAGTAAAACTCAATTTAATTTCATTAGAACTATTCACAAAATACGAAAACAGCTAGTAGGTAATGCATATGATGGATGAAATAGTCCTGTCACTGGAATGCAGCTCAGGAGTTGTAACTTTTTACGATCCCCACCCACTCCCCAGAAACAATATTAACTTTATGCTTGTTTTCAGTAAAGCTGCTTCACATACATATAATATTATCATTTAAATCTGGTGCAGACAGTATATTGTGGCAGTCAGCTGCCACTGTCAACAAATGGGAACTGAGACTGCCTGAAGGGAGAGGAGCAGTGCAGGGGAATAAGCCCCAGCTCTCTCTGGAAAGACTGCTATCCTATGTTTGCGTTCTGTGCTTCCATGAAAGCAGAACTGACATAACAGTCATCAGGATAGATGATTCCTGTTGATGTGGTGAGAGTTGCATTCAATGTGACAGAATTTACCTCTTCACAATAAGAAAAAAAAATTCCACAACGCAAAGCAAATTGGTGTACACAAAGCATTTGATAGTGTACTGCGCAATTGTCTGCTATGGTTGGCCTGACCTCTACCAGTATCTTACACAAAACCTATTTAAAAACACTCCCCACTTAAAACTGCCATGCTATAGTGTAGCATAACAACTGTTTTTGTTTATCAACCGAGTCCTATAACAGTTTTCAAATAATATTGTTGTGATAAATGAAAAGCATGAGTTTGCTTTTGTTCTACAATATTGTAGAACAAAATCAAACTAGTGCTTTACATTTATTATAATGTTGTTCTACCAAGAACCGACAGAAGATTCTGTTAACATAATATTGTTGTGATACAGCGGAAGCAGCATCAGTTGCAGAAGTTGACATCTTGGCAGAATCTGTATTTGTATGACTATATGGAAGCTATTACTGTGATTTTAGAAACATCACGTAACACTGTATGCTATTGAGTTTTCGACATTGTGCTTCTTTTTCAATGTCATTATATTAAACAATAACGCTCGCTGTTAACACAAACTGCTAGTATTACTTGTATTTTTGCTACAATTTTGAAACATAGCATCCTTTTACACATGCAGTCTCTGTATTCATGATGTTTGTACTAGAAAATTGTGCTATGAAATGGACTCTCAGTGAAACTGGTCCCTTGTTAAAGAATACTTTTAGCACCAACATACACAGTTATGTGAAGTCATTTCTCAACATTGTGGAGAACAACAAACAGAAAATACATTCATGATTTGAATAACGAAAACTGTATCATTTACTTTTTTTATGCTTAGTATGATGTGTTTCAAGAATTTATTCCCGTTTTCAATTGCTTTTGTGTATTTGGTTACATGGATATGTTTGATGATATATGCACTGTAATTTTCTGCCTTCCTTGCATCTTTTTGAAGTTAGACTCCAATCAGAAAATCAGACAAAACGAATCTTTGAGAGTTTTCAAATGTCAATGATGTTAGAAATTCATGTAAACAAGTGCACAAATGCACTAGGAAATGAGCATAAATTCTGGAAAAGCATTGTGCTAAGCTTTCATTATTTAAATAATGAATGACACAGTTAAAAGCTTTCCTGAATAATCAAATATGATGAATGAAATTAAGAAAATATATTACTCTGATGTTTCTTAAACTAGCACACACAATACAGTTACCTATGTTGTCTTGATAACATTTAAAGCAACACATGACTAGTGGAACATAAAGCGACCATACACTCTTACTGAAAAAGCTCCAAGAAAATTATTTTGTTTCTCACCGTCTAGCTATATCCTCTACATGAGCAGTTGTGAGTGTCATGCTGTGGGTAAATTCTGAGAAATATGTTGCCTCTCTGTTGACAATGCAATGCTGGTACAGCACTGCTCCCCAGTCAGTTGGATGGCTGTAAGCTCGGGCTAAAATGCAAGCTTGTGGGAAGCTGTAATACAGAATGAAGAGTTTACCACTATAAAAGTTATCATAGTATGGTGAAACAATCAGAAGATAGCCAGCAATGAAAATATTACCTCAATTTGTTAACTATCACATCAGAAACTTCCGCTGCAGTCAAGTTAATCAATAAATTCACCAACTGGCCTGCAGGCACAGAATTCAGTAAAGATATTTGGAGAGCAACTAGCTCTGCTTTATGAGCTATTGCCATAGCTTTTATGAGTTTGTTAGCCTGTCATATAAAGAATAAATCAAAATTACATTTTGATTAAACATATATACATATATCTTTGATTATATAGACATCATTGCTACATATATCAATGTAACTATTTAAAAAATGTCATCAGTAGTGGAATAAAATGAGACTACTTCCATCAAACAATATTATTCACTGAGATGCATCTGGCAAAAGTATGCAATTAAGCCCAGATTTAGCCTGGCACTGCAAATTAATTAATGTCATAATATAAATTCCTGGTAAAAAAAATACAGTTTCAAGGAATGATTCGTATGACTGACATCCCTCTCAAAATGATGCCTCTCTTGAGCAACTGATAAGCTAGCAAAATGAGGCAGAACTTCTGTTTTCACAGAATTCTAAGTGAAAATATATAACAAAATGTATGAAAATTGTTGCTAATCTAGTACAGAATTTTAGTTTTTAGTTTATCATTGTTCAAATTTTTCTGTGTGTCATGTTCACAAACAAACAACAGAATGTCTTGCATCAGCAGTCCTTTTGGCAATATGCTGTCCATTTTTGTCTCAGCATACCCTATGAAATGTGGTTTCTGTCACATTATGAAGGCCCAAGCAACAGCAGACAGCACCTCGCATAATGCTACTGATGTAAACTACTATGCAATCCAATTATGAACATTCCAATAAAAGAATAATTGTACCCCACAATGACAACCAGGAGATTTTTCACTGCCAAGAACCTTTGCTTCGTTCTCTGTCCAAACAAAGTCTGAGTGACTCTTATGGAGGCCTCGCTGCGATGGAGCACTTCCTTTCAAGCCGATCTCCCGCTACCCTACCTAAAACCTATTTCCTCATTACCTTAGCCAGCTTCATGCTGCCCCACAACTTCTTCACTTTTGAAGGCCAGACATACCAACAATTAAAGGGAACAGCCATGGGTACCAGGACGGCCCCCTCGTATGCCAACCTATTCATGGGTTGCTTAGAGGAAGCCTTCTTGGTTACCCAGGTCTGCCAACCCAAAGTTTGGTACAGATTTATTGATGACATCTTCATGATCTGGACTCACAGTGAAGAACTACTCCAGAATTTCCTCTCCAACCTCAAATCCTTTGGTTCCATCAGATTCACCTGGTCCTACTCCAAATCCCATGCCACTTTCCTTGACGTTGACCTCCATCTGTCCAATGGCCAGCTTGACACGTCTGTCCACATCAAACCCACCAACGAGCAACAGTACCTCCATTATGACAGCTGCCACCCATTCCACATCAAATGGTCCCTTCCCTACAGCCTAGGTCTTTGTGGCAAACAACTCTGCTCTAGTCCGGAATCCCTGAACCATTGCACCAACCACCTGAAAACAGCTTTCGCATCCCGCAACTACCCTCCCAACCTGGTACAGAAGCAAATAACCAGAGCCACTTCCTCATCCCCTCAAACCCAGAACCTCCCACAAAAGAACCACAGAAGTGCCCCACTTGTGACAGGATACTTCCCGGGACTGGATCAGACTCTGAATGTGGCTCTCCAGCAGGGATACGACTTCCTAAAATCCTGCCCTGAAATGAGATCCATCGTTCATGAAATCCTCGCCACTCCACCAAGAGTGTCTTTCTGCCGTCCACCTAACCTTTGTAACCTCTTGGTTCATCCCTATGAAATCACCAAACCACCTTCCCTACCCTCTGGCTCCTACCCTTGAAACTGCCCCCGGTGTAAAACCTGTACCATGCACCCTCCCACCACCACCTACTCCAGTCCTGTAACCTGGAAGGTGTACACAATCAAAGGCAGAGCCAGGTGTGAAAGCACCCATGTGATTTACCAATTGACCTGCCTACACTGTGAAGCTTTCTATGTGGGAATGACAAACAACAAACTGTCCATTCGCATGAATGGACACAAGCAGACAGTGTTTGCTGGTAATGAGGATCACCCTGTGGCTAAATATACCTTGGTGCACGGCCAGCACATCTTGGCACAGTGTTACACCATCCGGGTTATCTGGATACTTCCCATTAACATCAACCTGTCAGAACTCCGGAGATGCGAGTGTATACCTGTCCTTTTTTTTCCCCCTAAGATAAGTCTTTCCGCTCCCGGGATTGGAATGACTCCTTACCCTCTCCCTTAAAACCCACATCCTTTCGTCTTTACCTCTCCTTCCCTCTTTCCTGAAGAAGCAACCGCTGATTACGAAAGCTTGAATTTTGTGTGTATGTTTGTGTTTGTTTGTGTGTCTATCGACCTGCCAGCACTTTTGTTTGGTAAGTCACATCATCTTTGTTTTACAAAGATATATTTCTCTAAGTTCACTACTGACTGAGGAAGTGGGTATGTCTCTTTGCGTATTTTTATTTATTATTTGGGGATATAGAATTTAAATGATCAAGCTTGTGCACACTGTTAAAAATACACGTAATTATGTTTCCTTAATGGGAGGAGTATCAGGGGAGTAGATACTTAAGACATCATTATGCAGCTGACTGGTAACAACCATAGTTAAAAATTAAAGCAAAAGAGCTAGAGGCTACTGTTATTTAAAGACAGAGGCAGGTACAGGAATGTTTAAGTATAGAGATGAAGGGATATACATAGGTTAATTATAAATAAGGAGGAAACGTGGTTGGTGAAACATAGTCTTACAGGGTTGGCAGTTTCAGTTATTATGTATTAGGAATATTGTAGAATGGAAGGGTCTTACCTCAAAAGAGAGATAAGAGAGGTACCTACATATAGATATATTTAAGGAGATGTAACCTGACCCAAGAGGCAGGCTCTCCATTATTAAATGAGATGCTATCAGGACCCAGAAGGGCAGGGCTCTCGATTTGTTAGGGATATAATGCCATGTGTAGAACAGTTATCCATCACCATGAATATATTAATAGATGAATTGCATTAACTGACAGTAAAATTGGCCTCCATATTAGCTGTGAAAGATGGTTGACAGTAATAATGATGATATAATATATTTCGTTAACAGAAATATTTTTAACACCTGTACCTATTCCTCAATAACTACAGCAATTAATACAAAGCAACCTTTGTATAGAACAATTAAGCTATGAAAACCAATAGTAAAATTAGTAAAACTAATAATGAGTACAATGTATTGTTATTAGTCGACTGGTTACTAAAGTGTGTGTACTAGTAATAGGTGTATGAAAAAGGCTGAACAAACTAGGAACAAAGAAGAATGTAAAGTATAACCTCTGGTACCACCATTTAAGGTTGAAATAATTATGACAATACTTTCATATTCAGAAGTAGCGCAAAGTTGACATATGTGTGTAATCGTTATGATGAGAAAAGGGGTGTAAGGAAAAGTAAACAGTGTGATTAGTAATTACGGACTCTAGTTAATGAAGCTATAATGACTTAGAATTTGGGACAATAATATGATAGACATTGTGCTATAAGAATGATTAATGAATAAATAGACTTTATGTATTAAGTAGGTATGGTGAAGGTAAGAAATGCTACATGGGAAATAATACAAGGACATGCAGCAAGTAATCGAGATAGTCTATGGGAGGCAGAATTTAAGTTTATATAATTCTTATAATTTTGTATATAGTTAATGTCAAAGGATTTGTGTAGGCCGGGGCTACAGGAGGGATGTGTGGTGTAACAGACGACAAGTGGTCTGTTGCATGCGTCATCTATCGCCTCTGGGGTAGCACAAATTCTAATTAAATGATAAAATTGAGTTGCGGGTTAGGATTTGTTAGTTGTGTGCATAAATACTGCGGAAGTATTTGGTTTTTATATGTGCAGATAATTCAAACACCGAACCACCAGCGGCCAGCAACGTTCGTTGATGCGGAAAGTAGTGGGCCGGCATGGAGTAAACACAGTGAGGCTGATGACGTCACTCCATGGAGGTCCATAGTCGCGGCGGTGGGGTACTCTGAGGCGGTTGTTGGACTTCTGAGGAAAAAAAAAAATCTAAGAATGTATAATGAGGAACTTTGTGTATAACAGAGAAAGTAGGAAGAAGCAATTTAATAACCGGTAATGCAGTAGGCCGACTGTACATAGGTATCAGAAATAAATCGCTGTAACTAGTGTAAAAAAGGTGTGCTGAATGAAAGTTGTTATGAGAAGCAGTCAGCCAGCATCAGTTACTGGTGAATGATCGCCATAGGTGACATTTTCTTCATCAGCTACGCCATCCCCTCTTTCACTCGACGAATTTAGACAACATTAAGACAGAGCCGAACTATGTAAATAATAAAACTCATCAGTGGTGCAGGGACAGTGCACAAGTGAGGGTGATTGTGTTTTGGTGGAAAGCATCAATGTTACTAAGGGAGGCTTAGCATTGGTCTCACCAGCAGTTGAAGTTAAAAATGTATCGGTGGAGGTAGATGATTTCTGTTTAAAAGAACAGAGCAATGGTAATTTATGTAATGATGTAAAAGCGACTGGTATTGATACTTCAGAGGAAGGAATTTACGTGTTTCTAGTTACAAATGAAGGCGAAACGAAACTTATTGATGAATGTGTGGATCTAAAACGTTTGTCAGAGTGTGAATGTGAGAATGTATGTAAATTAGGATCAGAGGTTAATCTCGATGAAAAGTGTGTAGAAGTGGCAGTGTCTGCTGATTGGTGTCTGATCACAGCGGAATGTAGCAACTCTGGAAGTCCTAAAATTGTACGACAAGGTAGCAGCAATTTGTGTAATGTAGTGGTGGAGGATTAAGTTGTGTACAATTCACGTAAAGTTAATTTGTCGATGGAGGAAAGTAATATTTCTGAGGTGAATTAATGTAGTGAGTTAAATGGTGTATCAGAAGATAAGGTTGCTGAGATGAATATTTATGGTGATGATGGCTTTGGCATCGATGTATTATTTCAGGAAGATAAAATGTTTAACAGTGAATTGATGTGTAATTTTGTTGAAGGTGCAAGAGTCGATATTTTGGAGGAGAAAAACAGTAAAGTTGTGCATGCTATGGGTAGTGAATCGGTGAAATGTGTGGAAGAACTAACAGAAAATTCAGTGAGGGCTGAAGCAAATAGTGTGGGTGGGGATAGTTTGTCTAATGATGTTCGTACAAATTGGGAGACGAAGGAGGAGTGTGATTCTAGTGAGACTTATTGGCGTTGGTATGGTAGAATGTTAACGGTCGTTGCTGCCGCATATGTGGAAACAAGAGAAGTTTAAAATTGCTAAGGGTATGTAGAGAAAGGGCAGAAGTGAAAAGCTGTTCTAATCTGTAATTAGTGGTAGTAAGTTTGGAGGGACAATTTATGTTTGCTTGGGAATTCATTAGTAATTTGTTGGTTTCTTGTGGCACTGTACGTGTGCAAAAGGGGGAAGTTTAGGTACTGACAGTGCGTGGAGGTCAGTGACCTCATAGATTTTAGTAAAATATATATTGATTTATGCTTTATATGAGAGTGTGGCAAAGAATTTAGTGGTCAATTTGAAGAGTATTAAAATTGTAATTGTATGAACATGCAATTTTGGTGTACGGAGGTAGGAAGGATTGATTTAAATCAATTAAATAGAACTTATGGGAATTTGAGCTAACTGTGATTCAGTTGTTTGCCTTGTGACTGATTTTTGTAATAAAACAATTTCATCTCTTCACAGCCTCTCTCATCTGGGAGTAAGGATTACAGTATAACTGGTGAAGAAGACATTTTTTGGGAAATCAATGTGAAAGACTGGGTGGTATTTGTTCAATCAACATATGATGGTCAATACATGGTCTTTGCATGCCACAACAAAACATTCAATGTCAATATCAATGGCTCTTCCATCATAATATCCAATGACAGACTCAAGCCAGCCTTCATTCCAGCTATCACTGAGGTACATCCTACATGTAGTTCTATGAGGACACACCTAATCTTCCGCCACCATCGCCATCACCACCACCACCACCACCACCACCACCACCACCACCACCCAAGTCTTCATGGGAACTTGTTTTGGGCACTGTGTACGTTTCAATCCCAAATGCCGTTGATACTTGGAGGGGACTGGCGTGGACAGTGATGTGAACAGTGAATCATTTGCTATACAGTTTATAGATGCAGTGTAAACCCTTTGATTCTTCATGTTGCTCTGAACTAAAAATGAAGCATTGATATAGATGTGCTTAGCAATCTTACAATTATGATTATTTCACTGTAATTAACCATTATATTATATGCATAAATAAATTGTATTTGCCACAGTTACATTCTGCACTGACATTTAACCCACACTGTTATAATTCTATCAGATATTGGTTTCCAGTCCAGCAGACTACTCTCCACCATTTTGTTTAGCATAATGCCAGCGCCATTCATGTGACCATCATCTTCATTTGGTTTACCTGAATAGAGAAAAGTCATCTCCTCTGGTAGTCTGGTTTCATCATCTCATTCCTATGAACTTCACTCACTTCCATACGGTCTAGCTTATAATTGTTAAACTCTGCTACAGGTTGTTATTGTTTACCACTCTTGTAGGGGATTTGTAAATTCCAAGATCCAATTCTCATTATGCATCTCCATCCTAAAGTTGTCACCCTATTGCCCGTATTGGTTTTCTTCTTGAAGTTTGTCAGTTTCGTTTAACACTTAAGAGTGTCATGCACATAATAGTATGTTGCTGTTAGCGGTGCGAAGAATGCCATACCAATAATATTTGTTTGCTGCATTGTAGCAAGAACTTCCACACTCGAAATATTAAGGGCAGATTTCTTCATTCAGCTCCTAGCCCCTATGTGTAATATTACTGGTCCAGCAGTTCTCAGAAGGCAGACAAATACTTGTAGTACACATTTCTGCCACTTGAACACACCACAAAGCTTTTGGCATTGCAAAACAAGCATATGCAGCAGTCGACTATGAGACACCAATGTGAGGGTTATTCTTATTCGAAGCAATATGTCAAGTGATATCCCACTGACTGATGCTGGGATTTTCCGCATACCTGATGAATTGGAAGATTATCTAAGTGATATTTCTGACAGCAATGACACAGATGAAGATCCAACTTACGCTGAATCTATATTAGGTAAGACAATCGCTGTAATCTTTTAAATTTTTCACTTATATTTCCTGCACAAGTTCTCAGATGAAATCATTTATTGCAATATTTCCTTTTCTTATTTTTTGCACTTATGCTAAATGACACTTACATTCATTCATCATATACATACTATTTCAGAATCAAGCACTGAAAGTGAAAGCACGATGCCAGTTGCTGCTACAGGACCCTCAGAATTGCTGAAGCACTCGCAGATGTCACGTGGCAGCAGTAGAAAACATGCAAGACAGTCATTATCTCTGTATACGAATACATAAACTCTGTTTATTTTTAAATAAATATCCTATAACATGCAAAACCAATTTTTTTCCTACATAAAAACATCTTCTTTAGTTTTGATTGTGCTGATGAAAGGTTACAAAGCAGGCACAATAAGTGACATGTATTCAAAGAGGAAATAATAATCTTTATTCCTGTGTGAGAAAAACATATTTATGATTATTACTGAATCTTCACCAGAAGGAAAAAGTCCCGTAAAAATTTCTGACACTGAGTGAAGGAGACAGAGAAAATGAGATTTGCATAAATGGCTGGCATTCAAAGTGTTAAGGGATGCAGATTGTTAGCCCACAGTCCCCAAGTACATTGGTGAGGATGCCACTTTTTGGTCCAAGGACATGGCATTCTTGTTAGATGGTCAGCAAGGTGTGGGAAAGTCTTTGTCAGGCTCATCTGCTGAGGCCTGTCTCGCTTGAATGGCCCTACTAGTAGCTACACTAGTGCCCGCATAATCCTCAGTTTCAATGAGATGTGCAAATCCTCCCAAACAGCACTGAAAGTGGTAAAAAGAGAGCTTTTAACACCAGAACTATACCGGACAGATACCCTGTGCCACTGTTGTGTGATTACAATTACATGTTGAGTAGTGCCAATATCTTCATTGTACTAGACTGTATTAAAGCATACATGCAGATACTCGAGGTGGCACAGGCTATCCTGAAGACACATAATTACACCTTTTGGACTATTTGAGAGCATGTTTAAGACATTTGGTCTCCAGAATGCCACATAAACATTGCAAAGGTTTCTTGACTCAGTGCTATAAGGTCTGTCTTTTTGCTTCACCCATCCCGATGACATTCTGAATTTTTTGGCCTCATCTGAGCAGCATCGTCAACATTTAGTAGAAACGTTCAAATGGCTGGAATGACATGGCATTGTCCTCAACACAGAAAGATGTATCTTTGGCAAGGAATAAGTGGATCTTGAGACGCAGAATATTATCAGGAGGATCACCACCACTATCTGAGAGGACGGACATTATCTTGCACATTACACGGCCGAGCACCGCCAAGAACTGTGCTGATTCCTGGGCATGTTAAATTTCCACCAATGCCATATGCCACATTTGGCTGAGCTTCAAGAGCGATTAACTGCAGCACATTCTGGCCCAAAGACTACAGGCAACTCACACATAACAAACTGAAAGTATGACCTCAGAATCTGAAGAAACCAAAAAGAGTATCATGCACCCTGAGCCTAATGCATCCTTGGCACTGGTAGTTGATGCTAGTCAGTTGGCAGTTTGTGCAGTGCAACAGCAACATTGCAATGAAGCATTGCAATCACTAGCATTCCTTTCACGCAATCTGTCACCCTCGCAACGAAAATGGAGTACATATGACCAGAAACTTCTAGCCATGTACAAGGCAATTAAAAGCTTCAAGCCTCAGCTGATACCCAAAGATTTTATCGTGTATACTGATCACAAACTGCTGACCTATGCCTTTCATCAGAACAACATGAATTGTGTCCCAAGGTAGCATGACCATCTGATGTTCATCTTACAGTTTAGCACCAATGTTCAACACATTTCTGGTAGTAAGAATGTGGTGCCCAATCATCTCTTGGGTCAGCAGCATCTCCAGCACACTACATTTGCTGAAGCACAACAAACAGACCAGGAACAACAGGAACTAGTAACAGCAGCATCATCACCATTAGAGTTGCAGCTAACTGAGATTCCTGGAACTGACGTTAAACTGTATTACGACATGTCCACCTCAAATCTCATGCTTTCCTACCAGTTGCATTCAGAAGAAACATACATGTGACTTTAGATGAACTGAGTCACCCTGGCATACGCCTGGTGACAAATTGTTATGTATGATCACGGATGCAAAAAGACTGCCATGTACGGATGAGAATTTGCATTAAATGTCGGTACAGCAAGACTCACTGACATATGCACACACCTGTAGGGGACCTTTCAAACACAACCACTTGCTTCACTCATGCCCACATCAATGGTGCTGGGCCATTACCATCATTCAATGGCCAATTTTATCTACTCACGGTGATAGACCATTTAGCCTACTGGCCAGAAGCTGCACCAGCCAACAATATTTCAGCAGAAACTTTACACTCTGCTTTTGAATCACACTGAGAATTATGATTTGGCTTTCCACTGCACAGCATAACAGACCATGGCAACAATTTCAGTGGCATCTATTCACCTAATTTGCTAAATTTTGTGGCACAATCCACCACAAAATGATGAGCTATGACCCAGCCAGCATAGAGATAACTGAGACATAAAACTGTTCACTTAAAGCAGCACTGATGTGCCATGACACTGAGTGGACTAAGACCCTTACCGTGGTGCTACTGGGCCTCAGGAACACTTATAAATTTAGATGCTTCATCGACTGAGCTAGCGTACAGTGAGGCGTTGTGTCTACCAGGAGAATTTGTGAACTCGCCAGATCAAGATCAACCTGATTTTATACATCAACTCAGAGACTGCATAATCCTGATCCACTCCACCAGCCTTCCAGATTGGGAACAGCCTCTACTTTTGTGCCTCAGGATCTCAATACCTGTTCCCACGTCATGCACAGAGGGCATCAAACTATCTTTACGCCCTCTATACACAGGCCCGCGTTGCGTACTCACAAGTGGAGAAAAAGCACTTGACATTTTGATTAACAGGAAACAATCACAATTTACATTGTCAGGGTCAAGCCAGTATACATATTTCAGGAAGCACTCTCATCAGAATTTACAAGGCTCTAGCCTCATTTATCAGCTGCCTGGTCACCAACACCAATGCTACCAGTACCGAAACCATCACTAGTGATTCCCACGGTGGCATGCACCATTTTACAGCCTGCTTTTTGGATAACGCTCCTCTTCCACTGAGGGGGCTGATTTAGCAATCATCTGCTGTTATGTACTGTTATTTAGTATGCATCACGTGCATAGTTTAGTTTTTAGTTTTTACTGCATAGTTACAGGATAACTTGAATATACTATTCCTGGTGAATTAACATTAAGTTGTGACATGAATTCTCAGATGCTGTTACATTTCTTTGCTATTTCTTCTGTGACTGCATCCAAGAAAGTTTATCACTAATTGCAAAAAAGACTTTTCGTGTAGTCCAGTTCCACCATGTTGAGATATATGCACGATTAAATCATCGAACAACAGTCTACCCAACTTGTACTGACATTAACCATCTACAACTAAAGAATTTTTGAAGGTGTTAAATACATCACATTCCCTTTTGATTTAAGTATATTACATGTACAAATTACAACTGGAACTAAGAACATTATTATTGCTTTCATCTAGCTTAAACCATCATACCGTACGTAATATGACATAGTCTTCATAACTATTTAGAATTACGACTATTCTAAAGTCCTTGTTGCAAATTCACTGGTTATTTAATAACTGTGGATTCCTGTTGAGTTTTCCCACGCAAAGATTTTACTTAAATGTACAACCTTTGATCACCAATAGTCATAGTACATAAGAGCTGTTCAGATTGTATTACAAGTTCATGTTATTTGAAAAGAGAGGACATTATGTATGAAAGAGAGAGAGAGAGAGAGAGACTGCTCACTTCCTACTCAAACATTCAGTTGTTGAGTCATCCAATTCTGTTTTTCCAATCTATAGATAATTTATGAAACATATTAATATATACTCCCTTGCTACATCTAACTTACAAGCATAATGTATATTGCATTCGTCCTTGTCTTTTGTTAATGTACACTTTGGCTCACTATACATCCTGGAAGGTTCTCCCTCTTGGTGGGAGAGCTATAGAGCATGATGCATGATGGATGGATGGATGGATGGATGGATGGATGGAAGGTTGGATAGATGACTGAATGAATTCTTCTCTCACTGATTGGTTGAATATCTTCAGATTTCATTGAGAAAATTAATAAATATTAGACAGAATTTCTGGTCTGTTCTTATCTTCAGGAGGCAGAATGTTGAGTACCGCCAATAGACAGGTGTAACATGCCACTAAAGTGAAGTGATATGTTGTACAATATGTACAGTACTCACAAATGAAGATCACCAAACATACAGTTAATTTTTATTTGTAAGTTTAGATATGCACATTGTGCACATAATTTGTAGTGTTTGTGAATGTTATCAAGCAAGATGGTTGCAGCAAGAAGGAGTGGTGCTGATAGATTAAGGAAAGATTGGGATTAATGTCCCACTGACATGGACGTCATTAGAGATGGAGCACAAGCTAAGATGATGTAAAGGATATAGAGGGAAATCAGCTGTGCCATTTAAAAGGAACCATCATGGTATTTGCCTACAGGGATTTAAGGAAATCATGGAAGAACTAAATCTAGATGGCAGGGGACCAGTTTGAACCATTGTCCTCCCGAATGTGAGTCTAGTGCGCTAACTGCTGTATCACCTCGTATCACCTCACTCAGTCTAGCAGTTTCGTCCCACTGAGCAACATCTGCTGGTTTAATGATTCATTACAGGTGTGTCCCTCTCATTCTGTGGTCTGAATGACCTGTCTTTCCTTTCTAACTTTCTCCTCTCTATTCATCTCCTCCCCGAGGAAGGAATTAATAGTATAAAATCCAGGACAATGTCATCATCTTTACTTTTTATATGTGTCTATTGGCAGCACTAAACATTTTGCATCCTGGAGGTAAGCTTAGGGCCAGCAATTCCGTATCATATTTATTAGGTTTCTCAAGTGAATTTTCCTTTTATACTATTAACCAACTTCATATTTGATAGAACAACTTGACGTTTATAACTGAGAAACACAAACTCCAGTTGTTCTACACTATTCACTTCACTACTATGATGCATCCATGGTTTGTTTTTCTCATTTATGAATATATTGCATTAATCATATGGTAATGGTAAGTCTCTGCAGTATGTAAATAATTTAGGAGTAACACACACCTTTATGGCTAAATTGTGCCAGCTGAATGAAATGGAGTAAATCAGTGAAACATTTTGAAAATTATTGATGCACAGTACTCTAGCAATAATATTTACTGTGCAGTTTTTGTCAAATGTAAGGAAATTAATTTGTTTTCACAAGTCTGGTAACCTTACCTTCAAGTAATACCGTGCTGCATCACTGTAATTAATTACAGCTTTCTGAAGCAACTGTTTAACATCACTTGTATTAGGTAATTGTCTGTTCTCGTCCACTGAGGTCAGCGCACTACTTATGGCTTCATCAGCATCAGCTTCCCACAAATTTGCAGCATCTCCAAACATACTAAAATGGAGAACAACCAGACGGAAGAGATCCTTATCTTGAGGACAGAACTGTCGCAAGAAATCCAGTAGGGCCACCTTTAAACCACGGACCTAAATAAAAGAAAGCTCAGTTGTGATATTCCATAGATTATTCACTGATTGACAATGATAACCACCTCAGCTATTTTGAGAGGATTTAATTAGAGCCAGTTGGGTACAGAGACAAGATGCTCTGTGTGTGTGTGTGTGTGTGTGTGTGTGTGTGTGTGTGTGTGTGTGTGTGTGTGTGAGCGCACGCGCGTATGTGTGAACTCTAAGCAAGGGCACTGTCTGGAAGCATACTACAACTTAAATTTTGTTTAAGTGACTATCTACTGTTCAATGACTCAACTCTACAGTGAGTGGTTACATTTTACTCTTTCCACTGATTATCAGTGTCTACATACAAACAGTGCATAAAAGGGATAAACTACTGTCTGTATTCTTCGAAGTGCACTCTAATTTGTCACCTCTCACTGTTAAAGTTCCTGCATGAGGTACATGATAGACACAGCAGAATTGTTGCTCAGTCTTCTTCACATACTGCTTTTCTAAATTTCCACAAGTTTAATAATGTTACTTTCATTTCAGACATTATCCTACAAGTTCTCTGAGCGTTTCCATTGTTTTCTCCTAGGGGCAGGCTTTGCTGTGAATGGGCTCAAATCTGAACCCAAGCCTGACATAAAGTTTCAATGTCATGAATTTCCACACCAGCATGTATACTACACAATGAAAGTTTAATTCTGAAACAATACATCCTTATTATTGCAAAGAAATGTAAACCACTGAGAATAAATTAGTTGTAAGGCCATGACAGAACTCTTGTCAGGCTCTAACTGAGTATGTTGCAAATAAGTCCCCTTCTTTGCTTACCTTTATCATTATCACATGGACAAGAAATAAAAAATAAATAAAATATTGGAAAAAATATAGGTAGCACCAGTTAATAAAAAGACTAAAAAAACTCAGATGCAAAATGCACCCTCATGTCCACAAGCATCCCCTACTGGTTGGAATATTTAGTGTGTTGTTCATGGTTGAAACTTGGACCTTGTGTGCACAGTAGTTTTGTGGTAAGAAGGCCAAACAAAATGTTTTAATCATTAAATTTATGCTGTAAAAATTCACAAAATGTAACTGCACTACAAACCTGGTAGCATAACTGCACAGTCAATGAAGATCAAACAAAGCTACTTTCACAGTGGTAGCAGAAAGTGCCATGACAACATATTAAAACTACTGACAAGTGGGGGGATCCATGTGGGGTGGGAGTGCATTTGAAGATCATTTCTTATGTTTTTACTGAATAATTCAAAAACCATAGCCTCAAAACTTAATTGAATTTCCCAGAAAAAAGACCCTATTCATTTCTTCTTTAGGACTAATAGAATTCATGATGAGAGTGAAAGAATATTGAAAATCTTGTGCAATGCACATGCATTGCACCTTAGGTGGTTTTGTCAGCCAATTAGAGGTAGTTTCTCAACCACAAGTGTCCTATATCAAACTGTTCACCATGACTCCCTCTTAACCACTGGGGTACATTATAAACAATTATTGTGTGCACCCTGTATATCTGTTTCTTTTATTTAATTCATTAAAAAAGTTCATAAAATAGTGTGACTGCAAAAACAAGGTTTTCTTTGTTTAAAATAAATTAACATTTGCTGCTGCCAGTTAATGTTTTTCTTTACTTATTTTATGCATGAAGATTAATTCCCATTACACCTGTTCACAACTCATAAAATATGTTTCTGATTGTTCATTATTGTATGTTACTGTTTTTAACATGTACTGTAGTCTGTCAGTTGCGTAACTGGTGTATACTACGGGTGCGTTTTTGTGTAATAGGACAACAAAAAATACTTAAGTAAAAGTTATTTCCAAAAATGCTATTATCTATAGAGAAAAATACCACATTAATTACAAGATTTATATATTGCATTAAAGATACCAGAAAAATGTAGCAGTTCACACATCAAAAACCTCACATATAACTGTCATACACTCCAGACAAATACTGTCTTTCAGATTAGCCTTCCTAACAATTAAATTTACATTTAATGTTCAAAAAATTCTATTTTTCAGAAATGCTTTCTTTGATATTGCCAGTCTGCATTTATATCCTCTCTACTTTCATAATCATCAGTTATATTGCTGCCCAAATCAGAAAACTCATCTACCACTTTTATTATCTCAATTCCTGATGTAATTCCCTTAGCATCATTCAATCTAATTTGATTACATTCCATTTCAATTTGTTACTTTAGTTTATGTTCATCTTATAACCTCTTTTAAAGACACTATCCATTCTGCTCAACTGATCTTCCAAGTCCTTTGCCATCTCTGACAAAATTACAAAATTGTCACCACCCCTCAAAATTTTGATTTCTTCTCTGTGAACTTTACTTCTCTTTCCAGATTTCTTCTTGGTTTCCTTCACAACTTACCCAACATACAGAGTAAATAACATCAGGGTTACATTTAAACACTGCCTAGCTCCCTTCTCAACATTACTGAATTTTCTTCAACTCTTATAACTGCTGTTTGGTTTCTGTATGAGTTTTGCCCCTTGTAGTATATCCCTCCTACCTTCATAGTTTCAAACAGTGTATTCCAGTCACCACAGTCAAAAGTTTTCTTTAAGTCTACAAATGCTGTAAATGTAGTGACGCACCTTCACTCATGACATGCACAATTTCATAGATCATGCATGTATTGTATATAGTTCCTGGTCAACTTACAGAAGCCACTTGGGTGGGCCCCCTAGCACACTGTAGTGAGCCGCCAAAGAAACAGTATCATTTAAACGATCTCAAACCAATGCTCGGTCTATTCTGTACCCTTTCTTACTGTTGCTCAGACAATATGCTCCATGCTATGCACAACCTGTATCTTACGTGTTGCTCTATAAAGTACTATGTTCCACAAATTGTGTTTGTCCTTGCTATAGCAAACTTGGTGATGAGTGAGGGTTATGTTTCCTCTATGTGTTAGTCTCATATACTGCAATGTATCACTGCCCAGCAGCAACCATTTGCAGAACAACAGCAGGTTTTCCCCAAAACTCTCAGTCAGGTGGCCTCTGTATGTTCAAGGCAGGTTACTCTCCCATCAGTGAAACAATTGTCATTTACAGCATATGATGAATCAGCTGAAGATTAGAACACGTAAAAGACATGGTTACACCAGCATTTCCAGTTTTCTGTGTGGGCGATACAAACCTGTGTAGGGCTTGCTTTTTTTCTTTCCTGGTTTTTGCCACGCATTTATCAGTTGTTGCGCCAACTTGTGCATTTGCAAGACCCAGCCAGCTTATCATTTGATGAAATGCGCAAGCTTCTCTCAATCTGTTACAGTGACAGAATGCATATCATTGCAATGCACATAGAATTTTACCATAGTCAGAAATGCCCTAACCAAACTTACAAAGCCTGGGCTTCAGAATTACACGGGCTGAGCCACTATTGACAATTTGTCATTAGTACCCATCACAAATCTTACACTGATTACATAGTGCATGGTATTATTTGACTGACCACAGATAAGGGAAGTCCATGAAAAAGCACTTCAATGTGAGAATCCGATGGTTACAGATATAGCACAGTCCTCTGAAGTGTCACGGGCCGCAGGCGATCAGATTGCTGCATGGTGACAGGTACCGAAAGTTGGTCAGTCAACCCCAGTTAGACACGCTGCAAGTGTTCAGGATGATGTGGTAGCTTTTGCATCAGTACACCCTTTGACTCAGTGTCGCATGGGGCAGCACCAGTTATGGCCACAGCAGCAACAGGCTGTGTCACAACAGCAGCCGCATGGCCGCCTTCCGTCTTGCCCATGCAGCATCATCCAATACAAGCATGTTCCATGCCCTAAGTATTGGGCTGTTTGCAACAAGTGTTGAAAGAAAGGTCACGTTGCATTGGTGTGTAACTTATTTTCAAATGTAAATAAAATAGAAAGAAACTTCCACATGGGAAAAATATATTAAAAACAAAGATTGCAAGACTTACCAAGTGGGAAAGCGACGGTAGACAGGCACAATAAAATAACACACAAACACACACAGAAAATTTCTAGCTTTCGCAACCAACGGTTGCTTCTTCAGGAAAGAGGGAAGGAGAGGGAAAGACGAAAGGATGTGGGTTTTAAGGGAGAGGGTAAGGAGTCATTCCAATCCCGGGAGCAGAAAGACTTACCTTAGGGGGAAAAAAGGATAGGTATATACTCGCGCACGCGCGCACACACACACACACACACACACACACACACACACACACACACACACACACATATCCATCCATACATATACAGACACAAGCAGACATATGGGATGTTGTGAGGTTGACATGGTATTAAAAGGTGGAAAGGGTAAGATGAGGTTAAAGTGAATATATATATATATATATATATATATATATATATATATATATATATATATATATATATATATTCACTTTAACCTCATATATATATATGGAGAGATAAAGGTGTGAAAAAAGTCGAAAAAGTGTTGGTTTGAGATGAGCTATGTTGATCCTGTGCTGAACTTAGGTTGGTGAACAACAATGGGTGCAAAGGTCAGGTAGTTGTGTTGTCCCCAAAACATGTTAAAGGGTGGGGAAATTCAGGAAAATTTCGAAAAAAATGCGTGTAAATGTATTCAAAGGACTGGTTATGTACTGGCAGGTTATGAAAATGAGGCTACCAATTGTTTGACAAAGAAATAATAACGTTTAAACCTGTGGGAAGCTGCTAAAAACTGATCGGTTATGTGGGAAAAAAGGGAATGGAAATAAAACGAAAGTTGTTGGAAATAGGTGAGATGGTTGTTTAATGGGTGAAAGGAACTGAAGCTGTTCATGGTTCATGGTCCATGGTTAGAAAATTTAAAAAGGGAAATGGATAGGTTAAAGTTAGATATCGTGGGAATTAGTGAAGTTCGGTGGCAGAAGGAACAAGACTTTTGGTCAGGTGAATACAAGGTTATAAATATAAAATCAAATAGGTGTAATGCAGGAATGGGTTTAATAATGAATAAAAAATAGGAGTATGGGTAAGCTACTACAAACAGCATAGTGAACGCATTATTGTGGCCAAGATAGACACGAAGCCCACACCTACTACAGTAGTACAAGTTTATATGTCAACTAGCTTTGCAGATGATGATCAAATTGATGAAATGTATGATGAGATAAAAGAAATTATTCAGGTAGTGAAGGGAGACGAAAATTTAATAGTCGTGGGTGACTGGAATTCGAGACTAGGAAAAGGGAGAGAAGGAAACATAGTAGGTGAATATGGATTGGGGCTAAGAAATGAAAGAGGAAGCCGCTTGGTAGAATTTTGCACAGAGCATAACTTAATCATAGGTTACACTTGGTTCAAGAATCATGAAAGAAGGTTGTATAAATGGAAGAACCCTGGAGATACTAGAAGATATCATATAGATTATATAATGGTAAGACAGAGATTTAGGAACCAGGTTTTAAGTTGTAAGTCATTTCCAGGGGCAGATGTGGACTCTGACCACAATCTATTGGTTATGAACTGTAGATTAAAACTGAAGAAACTGCAAAAAGGTGGGAATTTAAGGAGATGGGACCTGGATAAACTGAAGGAAACAGAGGTTGTACAGTGTTTCAGGGAGAGCATAAATGAACAATTGACAGGAATGGGGGAAAGAAATACAGCAGGAGAAGAATGGGTAGCTTTGAAGGATGAAGTAGTGAAGGCAACAGAGGATCAAATAGGTAAAAAGACGAGGGCTAGTAGAAACCCTTGAGTAACAGAAGAAATATTGAATTTAATTGATGAAAGGAGAAAATATATAAACATAGTAAATGAAGCAGGCAAAAAGGAATATAAACATCTCAAAAATGAGATAGACAGGAAGTGCAAAATGGTTAAGCAGGGATGGCTAGAGTACAAATGTAAGGATGTAGAGGCTTATCTCACTAGGAGTAAGACAGATACTGCCTACAGGAAAATTAAAGAGACCTTTGGAGAAAAGAGAACCACTTGCATGAATATCTAGAGCTTTGATGGAAACCCAGTTCTAAGCAAAGAAGGGAAAGCAGAAAGGTGGAAGGAGTATATAGAGGGACTACACAAGGGCGATGTACTTGAAGACAATATTATGGAAATGGAAGACGATGTAGACAAAGACAAAATGGGAGACATGATACTGCGTGAAGAGTTTGACAGAGCACTGAACGACCTGAGTCGAAACAAGGCCCCCGGAGTAGACAACATTCCATTAGAACTACTGACAGCCTTGGGAGAGCCAGTTCTGACGAAACTCTCCCATCTGGTGAGCAAGATGTATGAGACAGGCAAAATACCCTCAGACTTCAAGAAGAATATAATAATTCCAATCCCAAAGAAAGCAGGTGTTGACAGATGTAAAAATTACCGAAATATAAGTTTAATACGTCACAGCTGCAAAATACTAATGTGAATTCTTTACAGACGAATGGAAAACTAATAGAAGCCAACTTCAGGGAAGATCAGTTTGGATTCTGTAGAAATGTTGGAACACGTGAGGCAATACTGACCCGATGACTCATCTTAGAAGAAAGATTAAGGGAAGGCCAACCTATGTTTCTAGCATTTGTAGACTTAGAGTAAGCTTTTGACAATGTTGATTGGATTACCCTCTTTCAAATTCTGAAGGTAGCAGGGGTAAAATACAGGGAGCAAAAGGCTATTTACAATTTGTACAGAAAGCAGATGGCAGTTATAAGAGTCGAGGGACATGAAAGGGAAGCAGTGGTTGGGAAAGGAGTGAGAGTGGGTTGTGCCTATCCCCAATGTTATTTAATCTGTATATTGAGCAAGCAGTAAAGCAAACAAAAGAAAAGTTCGGAATAAGTATTAAAATCCATGGAGAAGAAATAAAAACTTGGAGGTTTGCCGGTGACATTGTAATTCTGTCAGAGACAGCAAAGGACTTGGAAGAGCAGTTGAACGGAGTGGACAGTGTCTTGAAAGGAGGGTATAAGATGAACACCAACAAAACCAAAAGGAGGATAATGGTATGTACTCAAATTAAGTCAGGTGATGCTGAGGGAATTAGATTAGGAAATGAGACACTTAAAGTAGTAAAGGAGTTTTTCTATTTGGGGAGCAAAATAACTGATGAGGGTCGAAGTAGAGAGGATATAAAATGTAGACTGGCGATGGCAAGGAAACCGGTTCTAAAGAAGAAAAATTTGTTAACATCGAGTATAGATTTAAATGTCAGGAAGTCGTTTCTGAAAGTATTTGTATGGAGCGTAGACATTTATGGAAGTGAAACGTGGACAATAAATAGTTTGGACAAGAAGAGAATAAAAGCTTTCAAAATGTGGTGCTACAGAAGAATGCTGAAGATTAAATGGGTAGATCACATAACTAATGAGGAGGTATTGAATAGAATTGAGGAGAAGAGGAGCTTGTGGCACAACTTGACTAGAAGAAGGGATTGGTTGGTAGGACATGTTCTGAGACATTGAAGGATCACCAATTTAGTATTGGAGGCCAGCGTGGAGGGTAAATATCAAAGAGGGAGACCAAGAGATGAATACACTAAGTAAATTCAGAAGGATGTAGACTTCAGTAGGTACTGGGAGATGAAGAAGATTGCACAGGATAGAGTAGCATGGAGAGCTGCATCAAACCAGTCTCAGGACTGAAGACCACAACAACAACAACAACAACAACAACAACAGCGCACCCCCACATTTTCAACATCTTTTAGAACAGCTGACAGCCTGTGAACCAACCTCCTTCAATTACCTTAATGATATTGTTTTTTTGGGGTCTTCCACTGAAGACCATCTCAGTAACCTCCAATCACTGTTTTCTGTTTTTGGGTATGCAGGTCTCAAGTGCAATCATGCAAAGTCTTAATTTTTTTCAGCCATCAATTGAGTACCTAGGTTTTGAAGTTTCTCATGCAGGGGGTCAAGCCATTGCAGCACCATGCTGACACAAATGAGGTTTTGCCACAGTCAACCTCTGTTAAGAAAGTGCAGGCATTTCTAGGTAAAGTTGTATACTACCATAAGTTTTTATTGGACACGTCCACTGCTGCTCAGCATCTGCACATGCTTTTGCATAAAAATGTGGCTTTTTTTCTGGTCTGCAGCATGATAGAGAATTCACTCTGTTTAAATCTAAGCTTCAACATGCTCTGTGTACAGCCACTTTTCTGCTGGGTTAGCATCTCAAGTTAACTACAACTGCCTCTTAGCATGGTCTTGGCACAGTGTTGGTGCACAAATACATGGATGGGTCTGAAAGACTCAATGCTTATGCATTGACGACTGTAATTTTTGCTCATCAGTGACACTGTTAGATTGAAAAGGTGGCTTTAACAGTTGTGTTTGCCCTCAAGAAATTTCACATCTTCTTGTACAGTTCTAAGTTCCAGTTAATCGTGGCTCACAAGCCATAGGTTGCTCTTTTCAACCCCTCAGCTTCCATCCTGGCATTGTTTGCTGCAGTAGACTCTCTTCCTCTCCCTTTATTATTATCAGAGCTATTACTGGTGGATGGCACAACACGCCAACACTGATGCCTTATCTCAGCTTCTGATTGGGCCACACCTGGAGTTCACTTAGTATGAGTTGCTTTGTTTCTATTTAAGTACTGAGAACCAGAATGCGGTTGATGGCTTTCCCATCACTAGTACCACAACAGCATCAGCCTTCATTGCAGACCCTGTATTTAGTCGTGTCCTTTCTTTTGTGCAGTACAGTTGGACAGAAAAACCTCCGGGTCATGCCTTGGATCCCTTGTTTAATTACTTCTCCCTCTACCACTGCCTTTCTGTGTTTCACAAAGTTCTTTTGTTAGCTATGGAGGACGTTGCTTCCCAGGTTGTGATTCCTGCTTACTTACACTGTAATGTACTGTGGCTTCTGCAAGTTGGTCATTGGAGAACACCTTGCACTAAAGCTTTGGCCCACCTGCATGTGTGCTGGCTGGATACAGATGGGGATATTAATGTGGCTTATCACTGCTTGAACTCATTATGTTCAGCAATGGGTGGTCCAGCAGGTGTCTTTTTCCCCCTGGCTGTGACTGTGGGGCGTTCTTCTACATGTTGAGTCTGCTGGGCCCTTCCTACGTCAATATTGGGTCACTGTAGTGGATGCCTATTCCAAGTTTCCCTAAGTGGTGCATTGTCTGTCCACATCCACAGTGACCACTAATCCGGCCCTGCCTAAGATTTTCTGCAATTGAGGGACTTCCACATACAGTGAATGCTGATAAGAATTTACATCTTTTAGTTGGACTAGTGATTTCCCCACCAGCAGCTCAACCATTTCATCCGAACACATCGTTCAGATTTTACGACTCAAATGTGGAAGTATGTATCTGGCAGGTCCCCTGAAGCTTCTTTAGACTGTTTCTTCTTCTTCTTCTTTTTTTTTTTTTGTGTACTGTCTCATTCACGTGAGGTACAAGAGTCCAGCAGAGTGGCAACATGTATGCCAAGTATGGATCCTCTTCACCTGCTGCAACTGATGACATGCCCACAGGCATCAGTGGCTGCATGATGGTTCTGGCTAGTTGTATGTGTCTGGGCTTGTGGTTTCAGGCACTGCCTGAACTGGGTTCCTACCATAATTGAGCCTCACTGGGGCCAGTGCCTGTGCTTCGTCTGCACTCCTGAGGGTGGACGTCCTGTCACTTTGACAAGCTGCGGTCATTCCCTGAGGATTCTGTTCTGGAGCATCCAACACCTCTCACATTGCCGATGCCTGTTCCTGTATCGCAGGCGATCCAGTTAGCATCACAGTGGGGGTCACTGCCTGGTAGATCACTGCCTGGTAGATCGCTGTCTGGGGCTCCTGCCTCTATGCCCACTCCTAGGCTGCTATCCCCGGTCTTGCCCTATGGCCTCTCACGAGAAGGAGGCGGTGGGCAAACCACCCCTCATCACTCCCGCCCCTATTTTCCGGCGCCTGCCTGCCACATGCTGCAGTAGCCACCGCCTTTGGGTGATGAAAGGGATGTCAGCGCAGTCACTGGCGTTTTGCATGACATAATCTGAGGGCCTTGTGAGATCAGAACTATTTTATTTCCTTCTTCTGCATGGTACCAGTGATTTTTCCAGTAGCAGTACTTTTTTTATGTACCTTGGTTTTTCTGTACTTTGCACTTTTTTTTAACAATGTATTTTTCTGTATCTAGTGTTTTTCTGTACCCCTTGAAGGGAGGAGTGATGTACCTTCACTCATGTCACATGCATTTCAGAGATTGTGTGTCCATACAGTTCACAGGCCTGCTTACAAACGCCACTTGGATCGGCCCCCAGGTGCATTCTGGTGAGCTGCCAATGAAACTGTATTATTTAAATGACTGCAAACGAGTGCTCAGCCTATTTTCTACCCTGTGTTACTGCTGTCCAGTCAATGTGTTCAATGCTATGTGCAACCTGTATCTTACGTGTTGCTCTATAAAGTACTATGTTCCAAAGACAGTGTTTGTTCTAGCTACAGCATGTAGTTTTGCCTTTCTTCAACATATCTTCTAAGAAATGTTGTAAGGTTGTTCCTACATTCTTTCTGGAAAGCACACTAATATTCCAAGTTTTACCATTCTTCTGAAAATCATTTGCAACCATGTCTTATTAAACCAATAATTTGGTAATAATCACATTGTCAGCACTTGTCTTCTTTGTAATTTGAATTATTAAATTGCTTCTTGAAGTCTGACAGTATTCCTCCTGTATAAAGATGTGAAACAAATACTAACAAAGAGATAGAGGGGCTGGCCAGTACATACCTCAGCTCAGGACAGCTGATAGATACACAAAAAACAACTGAAAATATACGTTCCTAGCTTTTGGAATAAATGTTCCTTCATCATGGAGGAGAGAGGGGAAAGAAAGAGAAGAAGGGAAAGTGGATTTAGTTACTCACAACCCAGGTTATGAAGCAACAGGGAAAGGAAAACAGGGAGGGTACCAAGGATGTTCCCTGTTGCTTCATAACCTGGGTTGTGACTAATTAAATCCACTTTCCCTTCTTCCCTTTCTTTCCCCTCTCTCCTCCCTGATGAAGGAACATTTATTCCGAAAGCTAGGAACGTATATTTTCGGTTGTTTTTTGTGTATCTATCGGCTGTACTGAGCTGAGGTAAGTACTGGCCAGCCCCTCTATCTCTTTATTAGTATTCTTCCTGTGTCATATACAGGATATTTGACTATTATAGGTACTAGTGAAATTGGTGAATAGAGGACAATAAAACAAACGAATAATCATAATAAAGATAGATCTAGAAGCCAATGGTTTTCCTGATATGATGTACCCACAATGCAGTCATGCCAATGTTGCAACACTGTTAATGTCTAAAGTTACCTTCATTTCAAAACACTGCAAATGAGGCATAAATTACATTATGATAAACTGCCCTAATTTGATTTTATCATCATTCGGATACCTTGCTACTGGTAAATGGCATTTCAACAAGTGTATTGGGCATGGCCCTCCAATCCCATGGCCTTCCAGGTTCCCCAACTTCAATCCATTGGATTTTTTTGTGTATTTAAACATTTTGGAGTAATCTGGGCCTGTTGATAGTGCTGATGAACTTTGGGAACACAATAAGGATGGTTGTCAATGCATTCAGAACATACTTGGGATATTTGAACAGGTACAGGCTTTGACAAGCAGACATGCTGATGGCTGCCTTCACATGAACTGAGATGATATGGAATAATTGTTGCATTAGATTTGTCCTCAAGTGTATATCTGCAATTTGGATCCTTGGGGACTGAGGAAAAGCCAACTACTTCAGGGATCTAGCTTCGAGTTAAATCTTTCTATGCTCTGTCAAATTTTTCTCACCATATAATATCTCTACTTCATTTCCATTTACTTTCTATCTCCTTTCTGCAACATGGACATAAAGTTCATTTCTCATGTGCGGCCCTTCTATGATGTTCTGTTCTTCTTTGCTTATGACCAGCTTACCATGTGCTTTCACAGGTGACACTTATCTTTCACAAGCCATTATGACTCTACAGCCTTGCATTTGCACTTTAACCATTCCTTAGACATCTCCACTTTCTGTCAATCTCACATTTTAGATATCTGTATTTTCTATTGCCTGCTTCCATTGCTGCTATTTTATATTTCATCAGGTTATCAATTAAATTCTTCTGTGATATCCAAGGACTTCTACCAAACCTTGCCTTTTTGTCTATCTGATTCTCAGCTGTCATCACTATGTCATCTCTTGAAGCCACCCATTCATCTTCTACGGTATTCCTTTCTCCTGCTTGAATCAATCGGTGTGCTTGCAAAATATGTTGGACAAATAATAGTTCCACTTTCTGCCACCAGGTGAAAATATGGCACTATAACCAGTCAGTGTGCGAAATGTTTCCTGTTTTGATGCCAGTATGCTGTCTGTCACTTGGAAATGCATATTAACTTCTTTTGTGAAGTGACTATTGGTGTAAAAGGTTAAGAAGTTTGAAGCTGTCTGTACAAAATGCAATGGCTACTGAGAAGAAAGATTCTGCATTGTTGGTAAAATTGTGTTACCTGAACAGCAGCAATAATAGCAAGAATATCACTGACAGAAACAGCTGCAAAGAGGCTCCACACCAATAAATGGACTAAAGAATACAATTAACAAATTTGAAGAAACAGGTGAATTAGGTGGTGCAGCTGGGAAAGGGAGGTGCCCCATTACCATGGCAGCTGTTGTTGAATATGCTATAGCTAAAGCCAACCATGCAGGAAATCCCTTGAATTCTGCATCCAGTGCTTGAGTTGTCACACAGAATTCTCTCTTGCCTAGTCATCAGTTCAAAATTTTGTGGCACATTTTACACTGGTATCCCTACAAGATTCAGAATGTGCATCAATTGAAGCTCCAAGATAGGCTACAATGCCGTGACTTTGCCCTTCATTTATTGGCACACATAGAAGGAAAGACGTTTGGCTGGGGTATATTCTTTGGGTGGACGAGGCAAATTTTAATCTGCCTGGTTCTGTGAATCCTCAGAAACTCAGGTGACTAAGTGGTGTGATTTCACAAGGTTCTTTATTCTTGGTCCCTTTGAGGAGATGACATCTCACAGGCCTTCCAAGTGAACAGTGATATCCATGCATTATAATGACCTTCTTGTGCAACACAATTCCAGCTTGCAAGAACGCATCTGTGACCACACCACTATTTTCATGCAAGATGGGATGACTCCACATGTAACTTGCCAGTTCAAAGATTTGCTTTGACAAATGTTTAACAATGACCGCAACAGCTCTAGGCAGAAATTTCAAGATGTGTGGTCTTCCACATCTCCCAACTTAAATCCATGTTACTCCTGGTTCTGGGGATATCTGAAAGATTATGACTATCAGGGATGTATCCAGATGCTTTCTGATCAGAAATGTAGCATACGAAAACATAACGCTCTGATTACACTGGATATGCTGCGAGCAAATGTCAACCAGACTGTATTAAGGATGCAGCATGTTGCTCAGTCAAGAAACCGTACTGAACACATGTAACTTGTGACTATATGCTAATAAATGTGCTGGAACCACTGATATCACGTGTTTGACCATTCCTCCACTTTCCCTGCACCTACACCACATTCGAACTGCTTACAGCACTTTTCTTTTTATCTGGTGGCAGAAAGTTATATTATTATTGTCTTCAGCATACTCCAAAAGCTCACTGATCAATGTGGAACATATTTATGGTGTTTCAGCTTCCTGTGATGTATACAGCACACACTGAAGCACTGGGAACACCATCAGTTTCGTTAAAACCATCCAGTACAACATTCTTCAATGATTCCTGGCAGTTAATGAATTATGGTCTTTGCAAAAGTCTACTATGTGGATTCTCCTTTCATTCTTTTCTTCCAATCCATGCTCTCCTTCCGTTTTTCCTTCTCCTTGCTTTTCTACTTTTTGATCCTAGTCCCCATCACAATTAAATTTTTGTCTCCCTTAAACTGTAAGAATAATTTCTTCTCACTCATCACACATTGTTTCAATCTCTTCATGATCTGTGGAGCTTGTAGGCATATGAACTTGTGACATATAAACTGTGGTGAATGCTGGCTTCCTGTCTTTTATGGTTACTATAACACACTCACCATGCTGCTCATACTACTCCATTCCTATTTTCTTACTGGTTATTAGTCCTAATCCAGCATTATCCCTATTTGATTATGTTTTTATAACCCTGCGTTAATCTGACCACAGCTCTCTTTTCCCCTGTGCTTCATTAGCTCTCACTATATCTAACTTGAACTTTGAACCTGTCGAAATGATTAAGGGACCTAACATTTCATGTGTTTTTCGCAATGACAATATTCTTGTGAGTTGTCTCCACCTAGAGATAAAAAATAGGAGAATATTTTGCCATTGGAATAGTTTAGTTGAGGGGATGGCATCATCATTAAGCTATAATGTACAGTTACATGCCCTCAGGAAAAATAAAGCCTGGAGTTTCCCCTTGCTTTCAGCCATTGACATTACCAGCACAACAAAGTGTATTTTATAATATGAAAAAAAATGTGCAAATGTAAATTCAAACAGGGACCTGCCCCTTTATTTAGATGACAAAATTCAAATGAGTGTGGCACATATAAAAATTCAAATACAACCTCATCTCCTACCTAATCTCTTTACAATGGCAACTTTAATGCATAGCTGAATCACCAGTATTTAATCTAGCAGTCAGCTACAGTTACATACTGTAGTATATTACTGTCTATCAAGCTGTTTATTTCACCTTACAAGGAATGTTTTATAACTAGATCAATCTCGCAGCTTAGAGTATGATTCAGTCAACTGTTTTCTGTACACTGTGATGAAAACAAAAAAATCACATAATAGATTTAACACTGTTGTACTATAAATAAAATCCACATTTATAACTTTCATAGATTTAGAGGAAGTTTTTGACAATGTTGCCTGGAATATGCTCTTCAAAGTTTGGAAGGTATCAGTGATAAATAAAAGGAATAAAGGGTTATCTACAACCTGTGCAGAAACCACATTACAGTTACAAGAGCCAAATGCTGTGAGAGGACAACAGTGGTTGAAAAGGAATTGAAACAGGTTTACACCCTATCCCCAATGTTATTAAATCTGTACACTAAGCAAAGCTGTGAAGGAAACGAATAAGAATTTTGGAAAGGGAATTAAAGTTCAGGGAGAATAATAAAACTTTTGAAGATTTGCTGATGAAGCTGTAGTTCTATCAAAGATGGCAAAGGACTCTCTCAACAGCAGCTGAAAGAAATGGAAAGCATCTTGAAAAGAGGTTATAAAATGAACACCGACAAACATAAAACAGAGGTAATGAATGAGTTTAAGCAGTGGTGAGAGTGTTTGATTAGGAAATGAAACCTAGAGAAATATTCTTGTTAAAACATTTGTCTTTGTCTGATAAACCCAAACTCCAGTATTTAGTTCAGTTTGAGTTGAGAACTTCATAAAGAAAATGAAGGAGAGGATTTTAGCACAAGGATAACAGGGCATTGTGGACACCACATTGCACAATGGTGTAAAACATTAGATCATTTGATTTGGACTATAAAAATTCCAGCTTTGGAAGTTACAGATGATCATCTAAGATATTTACATTAACAATCATATCTCAGTGTGCAGATGCTAATTTTGATAATTTTCAGGCTTTAACCATAACACAATATTAAATATTATGAATTTAGTTGTGCACTGTGAATTATACCTTGTCAAGACCTTTTCCAAGCAGAAGTTCAAAATGTGCATTTTCTTTCAGTATCTGGAAAATGTAAGTCATTTCCATATATCGACCAACACCAGTAAGTAAACGGACCTGGGAAAAAAAGAGGAATGTGTACCACATCATACTATTTGGATTTTGCACAGTGAGAATCAAATAAAGATAAAGGTCGTCATAGGATAGCAAGAATGATATAATAGGAATCTTATGTTATATCTCAAGTGTATTAAAGATAATATCTTTTTTTGCAATCTGTAATCAGAATTTTACTAACATCTGAATGAACCAGTAATTTCACAAAACTATCAAATTCTCCTTACACAAATTTAAATCAGGACGCAAATGAGATTAAATGCCAGACATTATTGAACATAAGTTAAAAAGTTGCATTTGAAATTTTTACATAAATCTTAAACAAAAAAAATTAAGACACACTATGGGTGCATCGCCAGAATTGTGATTTTCATGAGTAGAACTTGTCAATCTGTTAATATTTTTTTAACCCAAGTGGATTATGAAAGTCATTGACTTAACAAGAGAAAGTCTGAAACAGTAAAGTGATTAACACAAACAGAATATTACATAATGAAGATTAGATATAGTTTTCATTCCACAGATCTGCAGTGAGTGGTTCACTAAGAATGTACAATATGGCATAAAACAAGAAAATATAATACATTTTTACAAACAAAGAAGAGAGATGCTAAAGTCCCCTCCACAGATCCAAAATGAAATAGTCCTCATGGATGTGGAATACCTAAAAGAATCTTAAACACATTTTTATTTAAGAGGCAATAACAAACTTGCCACAAAAAGTGGAAATGTACAATACACTGAGACCTGTGAGATAATTCTTAGGCTATTACGCATCATCACAGAGAAAATCAGTTTACAACACCTATTTACAAGGAAGGCATTACTGCTCTGAGGATTTGCAGAAATCAGAATTTATGTAACACTCGCACATTATTTGATATTATTACCAAATATATACATGTCAACTGGTTCTACTAAGAAATACATCAATGGAGTGGAATGAACTGGGCTTTAACTTTCTATCGACTTTGCTTCATATCAAAATATCCACAAAGGGTAAAGTGTCATCCTTTTTGATGTCCTTCAAAAATTACATATTCAGATTGAGCAGACATCCATTGAAGCAACATGGATAGTGTTTTTACTCCATGAGTCCACATCACAATCATGTCACCCTCATACATACAAAAAGCAGAAAGACTTAGATTCTGCTGACTGTAGTGCTTTTCTTTACAGTTCTCCACAAAATAAGTGGGCCCTAAAGGTGAAAGAAGTCTCCCTTTGATGACCATGTCTACATGCTCAAAATATTAATTGGGATTTATACAATGTGATCCATCCAAAGACTTGAGAACCATATATTAAGCACACAGGGGGAAAAGTCTGAAGTGTCAAATTTGTGTAGTACTTTAGGTCATCATATCATTGGAAACCGTGACATGCTTTACTGATATATTTTGCTACTGTTAATTTTTTTACATTTGTTGTGTCTGAAATAGTCAAGGTACTCGCACAAATTTTTTTATTATATTTATGAAACTGCTATCCATTTTTCCTATAAGGGATTTATTGTTTGTACTGCATACACTTTCCAATATGCCTTATTTTCTATGCTTTTTCATTGCTTGTGTAATTTTGTGTACCAGTTTTTAGCTAAGTTTTTGGCGATAACAAATGTGACTTTACTATCCATGCTTTTTGCTAGCTTAACCAGATTACTGACAAAATATCTGAAGAAATTGTGGAAAGAGAAGAGGATGTGGATGAAGATGAGATGGATTATGCAATACTGTGAGACAGACAAATTTGACAGAGCACTGAAAGACTTAATTACAAACAAGGATCCAGGAGAAGACAACATTATTTCAGAATTAAATTCCTCAGGAGAACCATCATGACAAAACAGTTCCAACTGGTATGCAGAATACATGATAAGGGTTCAATACACTCACATTTGAAGGAGAATGCAATAATTCCAATAGCAAAGAAAGCAGGTCTTGATAGGCGTGAGCCCATGATAGGGGTTCAATACACTCACATTTGAAGGAGAATGCAATAATTCCAACAGCAAAGAAAGCAGGTCCTGACAGGTGTGAGCAGCAGTTTAATAAGTCACAGTTGTGAAGTACTACCACAAATTATCTACAGGACAAACGACTGAGTGGCAGAAGCTGACTTCAATTAAGGTCACTTTGAGTTTTGAAGAAATGGAGGAACGCTTGAAGCAGTAATGACTTTGACGCCTATCTTAGAAGATAGGCTGAAGAAAGGCAAACATTTGGAGATTTATACAATACTTTGAAAACTGCCATAGCACCAAGGCTGCAGGAGACCGAGTGCAAAGAACCAACTCGAGACCTAAGTTGGGCAGGAACTGAGAATATCCAGAGATTTACAGAACAATAAATGGCAACTGACCTAGGTGAGATACTCATGATGACAACAAGAAATGGACAAGCAAATGACAAGCAGACAGGCTCCACAGAGCAATCAAATGACAAATAAAGATTACATGCTAATGAGGTAGAGACAATACAGATATTAACTGTACACGATATAAGTAATACCACACTGATCAATCGCATCATGCCATTGTATTTATCTCAGCCTCACTAAGAGTGTCCCTGGAAAGAGCATGGCCTAGCCTGTTCACTAACTAGTTGCGGGCTCGTGCCCAAGTTGACTGGTGTCTGTCTGAGAAATAGCAATGAGGTTGGTGTTGCATGACTGGTGGCTTTCATCAACACATCACTGTTAACCAGTGTTGCAAGGAGTTCTGAAGCCTTCCATGGACACATGCAAGGATCAACCAATATTGGAGGTCAAAACTGGATGTGTGTGTGGCACACTATTGCTTTTGACATTTGTACTGATTTATGTGCTAACCACTTGTCTCGGCTATTGTTAATAGCATCCACTGGTAGTTACTCTCATAGCAGCAAGCCTAGAGAGCAGTACCTGGTATGTAACACTCTTGGTGATGAGTTCAGGGTTCTAGTGAGGGTGGTGTCAGAAGGAGAAGCAAAGATCTCAGCTGTCTCCCATAGTGTAGTCTAATTCAGCTGAGCTGTGATTGATGTGGTTCTGTAGGTACTCAAAGAAAGAGTGCAAGGGCTGATGATGTATTAGCAGATTCTATAACTTTTAGCATTTGCACTTTAAATGTCCATAACCAGTATTCAGCTTTGCCTTTGGAAGATGCATGGAACAGAGGGCTGAAGACATCTTTTACACAGCTGGCCACACAGAAGTAATTGAAGATGACCACTGTGAACTGTAGCCCATTGTCTCAAACCAGTGTGAAGAGTAACCCTCCAATCACTATAACCTGAGCTAGTTTGCTGAGAGTGGCTTCTCTCATGGTGGACACCTTGCTTCAACATACAGGTACCTTGCATAGTCTACAACGAGTAACCACATATTTCCCAAAAATGGTTAATGAAGCCCAGGTGTATGCAGTCCTAAGGTTGCTGCAGGTGAAAGATTGTGGTTGTGCTACCAGCTTCCAGCTAATGTCTTCATGCAAGATATCCGCCAGTGTCTCTGGAGCAGCTAGCTCATTATTTGTTGCTAAAATTCTGATGAAATAACCAACCAATGTGTGCCATTGTCTGAGTCCAAAACAATGACATCATCTATGACAAAGAGTAACGGTGGATGTGTTTCCACCTCTTTAGCTCATTGCCCATCCTTCAGATAAAATACTGTGCCCACTGATAGGTGACATAGTGCAGATCTGCAACAAGACTGAGTCCTGGTGAGTGGTGGCAGTGACATGTGCTGCTGTAATGGGCAAGCTTCATAACACTTGTTTCCTTTCAATGTTGATGTAGAAACTTAAGTGTTTCTTGCTGATCAAATTCTGGGTCCTAGACCATGGGAAAACATTACAGTGCATCAGCATATGAATGCTGCACTATTGGATCATATGCATGGTATAATTGTACCTGCTCAGAACACCACCTAGCATTGGAGAAGATGAGTCGTCCATCTGGGAGGCTGGAGCATGCCAATGCCTCACTTTTGACCTGTATGTAGGTCAACTGTGCTGGAATCAAAGCCATTGAAGCATAGGTGATACTGACTATTCTGAGTCATCCTCATTACTGCGTGTTAGTACCATCTGAGTGCCTTAAGGAGAGGTGTTGGCTTCCAGCACTAGGGGGAGAAAGGGGGAGATAGGCATGAGATGTGTCTTAGATGCATTTTAGCTAGTTAACGACTTGCTCAAAGGCTGGGATTCAGTTGTATTTATCTCCCATCTTTTATAAGTAATTTAGGAGTTGCAAGATGTAAGCAGCCTGTGGCAAGAACTTGGAAAAATAGCTGGGTTTACTCGTGAATGCTTTTAATTCTGGGAGGTTCACTCATCAGGATAGGGAACCTATGGCTCCCATATTTCAATCTGTTGGCTCGATTCCCTCTTTGTGTAGCCAACGACCCACTCCACTTCTCTTTCAAAAAAAACCTACACTTCTCTAAATGGCACCACAATCCTGCACCCTGCAAGGTTATAGAGTGAATGCTGGTGTTTTACAAATGTTGTTGCCAGGAGGCTCCTGTGACAAACAGATCATCTACATAATTCTTGCTTGCTGGGATATATGGTGTTCCCTGTTCCAAGTACCTATACAAGATTGTGTTGGCAGATTCAATGTTACAGGAGAGCTGCTTGTTTCAATATAATTCAGAAGGTATATTAACTACAATAATGTTTCATAAGTCTTGATCTAAAGGGAGCTATAAATACACTACTGGCCATTAAAATTGCTATACCAAGAAGAAATACAGGTGATAAACGGGTACTCATTGGACAAATATATTATACTAGAGATGACATGTGATTACATTTTCACGCAATTTGAGTGCACAGATCCTGAGAAATCAGTACCCAGAACAACCACCTCTGGCTGTGATAACGGCCTTGATACGCCTGCGCATTTAGTCAAACAGAGCTAGGATGGCGTGTACAGGTACACCTGCCCATGCAGCTTCAACATGATACCACAGTTCATCAAGAGTAGTGACTGGCATATTGTGACAAGCCAGTTGCTCGGCCACCATTGACCAGACATTTTAAATTGGTGAGAGATCTGGAGAATGTGCTGGCCAGGGCAGCAGTCGAACATTTTCTGTATCCAGGAAGGCCTGTACAGGACCTGCAACATGTGGTCATGCATTAACCTGCTGAAACATAGGGTTTTGCAGGGATCGAATGAAGGGTAGAGCCATGAGTCGTAAGAGATCTGAAATCTAACGTCCACTGTTCAAAGTGCTGTAAATGCAAACAAGAGGTGACAGAGTCATGTGACCAATGGCATGCCATACCATCATGCCGGGTGATACGCCAGTATGGTGATGACGAATACACACTTCCAATGTGCGTGCCAAACACGGATAAGACCATCATGACGCTGTAAACAGAACCTGGATTCATCCAAAAAAATCACGTTTTGCCATTCGTGCACCCAGGTTCGTCACTGAGTACACCACCGCAGGCACTCCTGTCTGTCATGCAGCATCAAGGGTAACTGCAGCCATGGTCTCCGAGCTGATAGTCCATGCTGCTGCAAACGTCATTGAACTGTTCGTGCAGATGGATGTTGTCTTGCAAACGTACCCATCTGCTGACTCAGGGATCGAGACGTGGCTGCACAATCCATTACAGCCACACGGATAAGATGCCTGTCATCTCGACTGCTACTGATACAAGGCTGTTGGGATCCAGCACTGCATTCCGTATTACCCTCCTGAACCCACCGATTCCATATTCTGCTAACAGTCATTGGATCTCAACGAACGAAAGCAGCAATGCCATGATACGATAAACCACAATCGCGATAGGCTACAATCTGACCTTTATCAAAGTCAGAAACGTGATGCATTTCTCCTCCTTACACGAGGCATCACAACAACGTTTCACCAGGCAACGCCGGTCAACTGCTGTTTGTGTATGAGAAATCGGTTGGAAACTTTACTCATGTCAGCACATTGTAAGTGTTGCCACTGGCGCCAATCTTGTGTGAATGCTCTGAAAAGCTAATTATTTGCATATCACAGCATCTTCTTCCTGTCGGTTAAATTTTGTGTCTGTAGCACGTCATCTTCGCGGTGTAGTAATTTTAATGGCCAGTGGTGTATGCATCAACCATCTTGATTTTTGAGAAGTATTCTCTTCCACGAAGTCTAGTGATGATGTCTTCTGGCTGTGGAATGGAGAAGTTCCTATTTGTAATTGTGCACTGACTGTGGCCAAGAAACCACCACAGTGTAAGCCACTAGGTTTGTTTCTGTATGTGACCAGGAGGATCCAGTGCTCTGGATTTTCAGGCTCGAATACCCAGCATCTTGAAGTCAGTCGAATCCTTGTTTGACTGCTGCATGTAGTGGGACTGGAGTAGATCTTACATGCCAGAAATGAGGCACTGCATATGGGTGGATCTTGATGCAGCCTTAAAGTCTGAGGCGTACCCCTACTACAGAATAGTCCACTTCCTGGAATGGGACTGCATCTGATATGATCTTAGCCTCAACAGTGACAGAAGACTCGAATTATATACTTGTGTTTCAGCCAAAAATGTTGGTAGCTGTAGAGTGATCCTTGACAAATAAGGTGATGTGATGGATGACCTGTCTATAGGCCATGTCGATCAAGAACTGACCCTAAAGAGGGATGGAACTGTCCTCATGAGCTACCAAGTGCTGAGAAGGTGGAGGCAATTTAGATGAGCCTGATTAATCAAAGAAACTAGCAATCAAAGAAATCATAACCCCCAGAATCCTGTTAAAAGTGGACACCCAGATAGGAAGTCCTAAGAATTATGTAAAATTTCCACATGAGAGGCCTGTAGGAGCTACTGACTGCAATATTTGTACAGCCCCCTGCAGTGTGCTTGCTGACAATTGTAGTGGAGCAGCTGGAGTTTCAGATGTCATGCACACATGAGATTGATGAATCATGTCATTGCTATCAGCTGGGGGTCAGCCTGTGTGCTATGTGTGGGTGGAGCATGCTGTGGTACCTCAGTCACCGAAACTTGTCATCTTGCCACAAAGTGATAATTAGTTGCTTGGATGAGTCCAAATAAGTGTTTGGTGCTTAAGATGTCCTGTAGGCATGGGTTGTCCAGTTTCAGTGCTGCTGTGCATACCTTCAACTCTGGAGCCAGCTGAAGAATAATGTTGTAAATTAAAGAGTCACTATGAGAATCTTGGCATCTTGGATTTGTACAAGTGAAATAACTTTAGCATCTCAGTCCTTGCAACTTAGCCACCCAGGAATGGAATGACTGTCTTGGTTGTTTGTGGCAAAAGTGGAATTCTAACCTCAAATGCAACCACATAGTGCCTACACGTAAATAGTAACTAGTCGAGAGCATGCATATGTCTGTGATTGAGTGCACAGCTGTGTTAGATATTACACTAACTTCCTGAGTAGGAAAAATGTGTTCGGTAATGCGCATGACAGCAACAACCACCCCTGCAATGCGTCTTTCATGACCTGAAACACTGAGAAATATTGTTCAGGCAATGCAAGTATGTGTCCTGAAATTCCTTAGCACTGTTCAAAGACTCGCAAGTGAGCGACAAGCAAGACAAACAAACAGCCTCCAAAGAGCAACCAAGCAAGAAACTAAGATGATGCAATAATTGAGTAGAGAGAATCTGGTGTCAAGCTTGATGTCAACTGTACACAACAGTAGCAAAAACCAGGATGATGGGTTACTGGCCATGCAGCCATAATCATCTTGCCTGCAATGAGAGCATTGGTCAAAACATTCATCTCAGGACTTTTGGGTGGCATTGCCTTGGCAACTGCAGCACTTCACATGTGTTGACACCACCTATCGGCCATCTAAGTCCATTTTTTTCAATAGACATTCCACTTCACTTCACTTTTGTGTGAGATCTTCAAGTATTTAACCCTTGTGGCAAGAGGTGCTGTATCCACTGAGTGCACCATGTGCATTACAATCTCCTAAGAGGAAAATGGATATAGTAGTTCAGCAAGTTCTTTTAGGAACTCATCATCAATGGGTTCATAGAGAAGCTATACAGATAACATGATGACGTGAATGTGGGATTTCATCCTGACAGCTACTGCTTGTAGTGTTGTGTTAAGTGCGCACGTGAGGAGTGGAATGTGTCCTTCACAAACAACCCTACCTCACCTTTCATCCTGTCATCAATAAGGTTGTCTTTCTTGTGAAGGTGATACCCAGTAAGTACAGCTACATCCATATTTTTAAAAAGATTCTCCAGGAGACAGAGGCAAAAAGGTCCATCTTGTATGAGGAGTCTCAGTCCTTACAAATGGATCCTGTATCCATTCATATTCCATTGAAATTTGGAAATCATATTAGCACTGCAGTTTTAATTTACTCCCATGATTTGAGATGGAACTGACCTGAATTTTGTAGTTCCATCCTTCTTAGCACCAATCTTGAACAACTAGAAGCTGAAAGTTTAAATGAATGCACGATTGCGTTTGCTCAAAAATTTACACAAAGATGACAACGACACATACATTTTATTCCATGTGAAGCTCATTTTTAATTATGGTGAGCAGTTTTTGAACTACAGACAGATTATTAGTGCAACCATACAAGCCAGATATAAGAATATTTAACAGTCACAGTCCAGTGGTGAATTTGAATCTCCTACTATGGCAAAAAAATAATGTTCACATTCACAAAAAAACCACGACAGATTACATTTATCACTGTCCTTTACTAGTTTATTAAAGCCAATTACACTTGGATAGTCCATTGAGTTCAGTTCTTAACCCATATCACTGAGTCGAACAAAAGCTCAATCTGATTACAATGATCATCCACATACTTGTTGATGACATCACAGTTCAATTAAAAATGTCCGTTAACATAGGTTATAGATATCACTCAAAAGTAATTAGAGATCTTCAATTTGGTGGTGACAAGAGCATGTATTTTCATGAATAGAAGATACATAATAGTGATGTGAAACAACAACAAGAGCACCACTGACACAAATGGTACTTGTAGGCTTTCCAATAGTGAACTGGCAATTCAGGCGTAAGAAGAAACTGTTATTTTGAAAAACAAGTAATGCTTCAAACATCAGCTACATTGTATTTTATTGGTTTTTTCCCCTTTTTTACGAACTGCAAGAAATAATGTCATTTTGATTTATAAAATATGTTTTGATCAGAAATTTAGATAAATATATGGGCACTATTACCCTTATGAGATTTGAATCCCATTGTTTACATGAATGAGCACTATTTTGCAAATTAGAATTAGTTACATGAAATTATTAATTACTGAATTAATCAGTCATTGCTGCAAATCTTCAGAACAAAAAAATAAGGTACCAAAAGTATGTAGTCAAAGTTTGGAATCTAACAGCAGTTACGACAAAAACTGCAATGAAAAATTGAATTGGCATAGAACTTAGATGTTAACTACTGCAGAAGACAATCAGTTTTAGAAAACTGAAAGAACTTTACATGAAAGTCAGAATGCTTTGATTTCTGTTGGTGTGGGTCATTATATGGACTTATGCTGACTAGCACAAAAATTTCCTATTAATCGTGCTACCATCAATTAGTTATAACTTTTAATTAGGAGTGTCCAAATGAAAACTAATTACACCAACGGAAACAAAGCAGGCAAAATAGTAATATGAATAACAAATTCAAGGGGAATCTGGTCTAAATAAGAACTTGAGATTTTCATGTAGGTGTTACATGTTGTTGTTGTTGTTGTTGTGGTCCTCAGTCATGAGACTGGTTAGATGCAGCTCTCCATGTTACTCTAGCCTGTGCAAGCTTCTTCATCTCCCAGTACCTACTGCAGCCTACATCTGCTCTTGGTCTCCCTCTACGATTTTTACCCTCCACGCTGCCCACCAGTACTAAATTGGTGATCCCTTGATGCCTCAGATCATGTCCTACCAACCGATCCCTTCTTCTAGTCAAGTTGAGCCACAAACTCCTCTTCTCCCCAATTCTGTTCAAAACCTCCTCATTAGTTATGTGATCTACCCATCTAATCTTCAGCATTCTTCTGTAGCACGACATTGCAGAAGCTTCTATTCTCTTCTTGTCTAAACTATTTATCATCCATAGCCACACTTCATACAAATACTTTCAGAAATGACTTCCTAACACTTCAATCAATACTCGATATTAACAAATTTCTCTTCTTCAGAAACGCTTTCCTTGCCATCGACAGGCTACATTTTATATCCTCTCTACTTCGACCATCATCAGTTATTTTGCTACCCAAATAGCAAAACTCCTTCACTACTTTAAGTGTCTCATTTCCTAATCTAATTCCCTCATCATCACCCCACTTAATATGACTACATTCCATTACCCTCGTTTTGCTTTTGTTGATGTTCATCTTATACCCTCCTTTCAAGACACTGTCCATTCCGTTCAACTGCTCTTCCAAGTCCTTTGCTGTCTCTGACAGATTACAATGTCACCGGCAAACTGCAAAGTTTTTATTTCTTCTCTATGGATTTTAATGCCTACTCTGAACTTTTCTTTTGTTGCCTTTACTGCTTGTTCAATATACACATTGAATAGCATCGGAGAGGCGCTACAGCCCTATCTCACTCCCTTCCCAACCACTGCTTCCCTTTCATGTCCCTCGACTCTTATAACTGCCATCTGATTTCTATACAAATTGTAAATAGCCTTTCGCTCCCTGTATTTTATCCCTGCCACCTTCAGAATTTGAAAGAGAGTATTCCAGTCAACACTGTCAAAAGCTTTCTCTAAGTCTACAAATGCTAGAAATGTAGGTTTGCCTTTCCTCAATCTTTCTTGTAAGATGAGTCATCGGGTCAGTATTGCCTCACATGTTCCAACATTTCTACGGAATCCAAACTGATCTCCCCCAAAGTCGGCTTCTACCAGTTTTTCCATTCATCTGTAAATAATTCGCGTTTGTATACATACATCTTGCTCACCAGATGGTAGAGTTTTGTCAGGAATGATTCTCCAAAGGCTGTCAGTAGTTCTAATGGAATGTTGTCAATTCCCGGGGCCTTGTTTCGACTGAGGTCTTTCATTGCTCTGTCAAACCCTTCATGCAGTATCGTATCTCCCATTTCATCTTCATCTACATCCTTTTCCATTTCCATTATATTGTCCTCAAGTGCATCGCCCTTGTATAGACCCTCTATATACTCCTTCTACCTTTCTGCTTTCCCATCTTTGCGTACAACTGGGTTTCCATCTGAGCTCTTGACGTTCATACAAGTGGTTCTCTTATCTCCAAAGGTCTCTTTAATTTTCCTGTAGGCAGTATTTATCTTACTCCTCATGAGATAAGCCTCTACATCCTTACATTTGCCCTCTAGGCATCCCTGCTTAGCCATTTTGCACTTCCTGTCTATCTCATTTTTGAGACGTTTGTATTCCTTTTTGCCTGCTTCATTTACTGCATTTTTGTATTTTCTTCTGTTACCGAAGGATTTCTACTAGCCCTCGTCTTTTTACCTACTTGATTCTCTGCTCCCTTCACTATTTCATCCCTCAAAGCTACCCATTCTTCTTCCACTGTATTTCTTTCCCCCATTCCTGTCAATTGTTCCCTTATGCTCTCCCTGAAACTCTCTACAACCTCTTATTATTTCAGTTTATCCAGGTCCCATCTCCTTAAATTCCCACCTTTTTGCAGTTTTTTCAGTTTTAATCTACAGTTCATAACTCTACAGTTCATAACCAGTAAATTGTGGTCAGAGTCCACACCTGCCCCTGGAAATGTCTTACAGTTTAAAACCTGGTTCCTAAATCTCTGTCTTACCATTATATAATCTATCTGAAACCTTTCAGTATCTCCAGGGTTCTTCCATGTATACAACCTTCTTTCATGATTCTTGAACCAAGTGTCATCTATGATTAAGTTATGCTCTGTGCAAAATTCTACCAGGGGGCTTCCTCTTTCATTTCTTAGCCCTGATCCATAATCACCTACTACGTTTCCTTCTCTCCCTTTTCCTACTACCGAATTCCAGTCACCCATGACTATTAAATTTTCGGCCTCCTTCACTATCTGAATAATTTCTTTTATCTCATCATACATTTCATCAATTTCTTCATCATCTGCAGAGCTAGTTGGCATATAAACTTGTACTACTGTAGTAGGCGTGGGTGTCATGTCTATCTTGGTCACAATAATGCGTTCACTATGCTATTTGTAGTAGCTTACACACACTCCTATTTTCTTAGTTATTATTAAACCTACTCCTGTATTACCCCTATTTGATTTTGTTTTTATAACCCTGTATTCACCTGACCTGAAGTCTTGTTCCTCCTGCAACCGAACTTCACTAATTCCCACTATATCTAACTTTAACCTATCCATTTCCCTTTTTAAATTTTCTAACCTACCTGCCCGATTAAGGGATCTGACATTCCACACTCCAATCCGTAGAACACCAGTTTTCTTTCTCCTGATAACATACCAACAGATAAACATGTAGAAAATATAATAAAAATTAGCAAAAAAATGTTTATTCATGGGAATAGAAAAACATAACAGATGGGGAGGACCCATCTGCTATGAGACACCTTGTTAAGCACATGGTGACGCACTGGAAGAGAAAGGGGAAGTGGAGGGGCTGTGTGGGTCTGGTGATGAGGCATCTAGCTTCATGACGTCCACCCCATTAGTCAGATGTGAGCATATGACATTTGATGGCACCCAGAAAGCTTATGAGTAAACTGCTGTGATAATTTCAATGCCCCTTTTCCTTCAAGTTCAATGGGAAAGGGAAGTTGGGAGGCACTCTGTTTTGAGGGTACCTTCTCTAAGCTCATTACTAAAATTTTGCCTTTCTCTTGCACATGGTTTCCTTGGTCACTGAATCTCTTCTGTGTTTACTTTGGCAGGTACAGGTGTAAATACAGTGCTAGTGGTGGGTACTGTTTTGCTGAACATCACAGTGTTTACCTTGGTGACAGATATCTTCACTAAGAAAGCATAAGGAGTGGCAAAGAGTGGAGGCTTTGTCACCTTATATTAGTTCTTGGCATCAGCATTTGTAAGGGATCTACTTTGTCACTTTTATTTTCTGAATTTTGCATTCCATAGTGAAGAAGGAGCACTCACCACTCCAGAATGAGTAGCTCCCAGAGCAGTTGATGACATATTCCTGGAGACAGGCAGTCACATTTCCTGTAAGTTGCTTCATCTTCCCAACTCAGTCTTGTGTGGCCAAATTGTTGACAATTGTAACATATCACAGTGCTAGGTGTGTAAGGCCTAACCCTAAATCGGAGGAACCTGCCTTGAAGTGCACAGGTAGCAATGGAGAATAGGAGATCACAATGAAAGTGTCGGTCTTCTCCATTAATTCTATGCATTCTTTGTTCAATACAAACATTCTGAGGTATCCTTGCACATAATATCATGGCATGTGACTACAACCTTGCTTCAGTTGAGGGAGTTGTGCATCTCGATAACTATAAAATATTCATCCAATTTTTTGGACTTCCTTAGAAGTAACACCTGCTTTAACCTGTTGTTTTCAACAAGAAAGAAACTATTTTGATATCTTTTAATAGTTTTGAAAGTACCAGCAAGCCCTTCTAAATCCTTATGAATATATAAAGGTGACATTTGTTCAAATGTCCCCTCCTTCATCTTGATCACTAGAAAACATTCTGATTTATAACTCCTTGAGCCACATTACCAAATGAAATCAGATCATCAGGAGGACAAGCCTCCCTCAGTCTTTCTGAGGAGTGGCTGTAAATATTCCCAGATGGCACACCCATTGCATCGCGACAGTTTCTAGGTAACTGATTTGCCACTGTGTTCCCACAAGCTGCGAGAGACGTGGGGGTCTACCCACACAGAACCCTGTTTGCCTGGGTAAGCCTTATACAACTGAGATGCAGCAGGTTCTCCAGAGGTTGCGCACTAGTGATTGTTCTGCCTCAACAGCCATGTGCCCCATCAGCACGCAGCACACCTTGAGATTAAGGTCTTTTTTACAGAGGTTTATAGCATCACAATCTGAATGGTTAAGCAAAGATCCCTCTTCCTTGTCAGACACAAAGTTCAGATGTTGGTTCACATGGTGGTCTCTGAAGCATGCCCTGAGCTTAAGATTACAGAGGACTGGCTGTATTCACCAGTCCTTTCTCAGGAAATCTGGGATCGTCAAACTAGTACCTACTATTTGCCATGGCCCAAGAGGGCTCTTGTGGCTTATTGAATGTCACGGATTCAGAGAGAGGCCCCCCCCCCACACACACACACCATAAAGATGTGTGACACAAGATTTGGTATGTAGGGCATCCTCAATTCAAGTAGATCTCTGCCAATTGATTGTCAATTTACTATATTGCTACAGATTCTCCAGATTTGGCCCTATTAAGTTATGAATGGAGTGTAAAAGTATTATTATGGGGCTATTCACGATGTAAGACACACTGTGGATCTGATTTCAGAACAAAAACAAATAATTTTTAATCTTAGGGTTTAAGCTGTGGATGAATAAATGCCAGAACTGTGTTGACTTGTAACAAGAATACATTATATAAACTGATATTCCTACTGGTATTTAATTAGGTCAGAAGTCTTTAAATCCTTTCATATTCATATTCTGATGTTTATTCTTTCTAGTGAGAAGCGAACAATTTTTCCTTACAAAATAACAACACTGTGAAGGAGTAATCTGGAAAAAAACTATATTATAGTAAAATGACTAATACTGTATTCTATTTGGATTACACAAATTTTATCATAATAAATTCTTACCATCAGTCCCCATTCTTCCTTCTTCAACAGACTTGTTGTAAGTATACGAGACTTTCTGAGCACAGACGCTATTCCTTCCATATCACAAGCAGCGGTAAAACAATCATGCGCTCGAATCACTAACTCAATGATGACTTTGTGCACTGCAGAAATATGTATAAAAATATTTAGACAAAAGTATTACAATAAAGTTGCTTCACAACTTCAACTATTAAATTAATAGCAATTTTATTCATGTCAGACTATGTTCACTGGTAAAAAATTTTCTGCTTTGTGATTGAAGGAAATTGCTGAGAAGTTGTTTTGAAAAAGTCTGGTCATTATTTTAATCATTTAAGAAATATTTGTGATTTATGTATAATTCTGCTGAGAGAATAGCACCTGTTAATGTGTGACAAACATAATTTACAAACGATATGATGCAGTAGGAGTAGCCAAGCTGAAATTTTGGATTTGTCATCTTGATTCTTTTTTTACATGATTTTGTAAATACTAGCTGTGTAAGCTGGTATGATTGTATTAATGTGTCTTTGTCTGACCCTTTAGTCACTACTATCAAATAAAGTAGGCCTCATTGTTGATTTTGTGTTATGTTGTAACTAACTAAAAGTTAAAGCTTTCACATCCCTCAGGATATTCAAATGTTAATCACATTATTAATATTAAACTACTTCTTCATCCTTGCCTTGCCCCAGCCCCATTCAACTACAGGTTCAGCACAGATACCTTTCCTGGTGCCAGCCCTCACAGCAGGGACAGAATTTCGTGTACCCCATCTGTACGTGTCTGAAGTCAGCTCATGGTCAAGTATGAGACTATTTTCTAAATGTTTGTGCATCATGTATCTGAGGCAAAATATAGCAACCATCCTAGTATTTACCAAGCTGGATGTGGCAAACTGCCTAAAAACCATATCCAGGCTGGCTGCCTGGCACATGGACCCTTGTAATTAAACTGCAGTTAACAGATTCAATCTGGGACCAGTATGCCTCCCCAAATCCTGGAAGTGGCATATTAACACACTTGGCTATCCATGCGGGTCATTTTTTAATGTTGAACATAGGATGCTTATTCCTTCACTAACACAAAAATACAATATTTGAATATGCTTCTTCCAAACAGAATAAATCATTCAAGTTTATACTTTTCCAAACAATTTTTTTAGATTCTGTTGCCAGAAAACAAATGATATTGTAGGGGAAAATCCAGGATGGAATAATGACAGTACTATCAAAAGGATAGTTACATTCTTTATATTGTGCCTGTCTGTGACTCCTCATCTCTACTAGATGGTGAGTAGCAAATATCATTTTTATAATACTGTTTCAATGATATTGCAGGACAATGATGGAAGCAGAAGAAGCGAATCAAAATTTGTGCCGTGGCTGGGACTCAAACCCAGGTGTTCATGCTTACTAGGCAGAAATGCTAACTATTACACCACCACAGCAATATGGTCAACATTGCTGCACAAACTTCCCACAGTGATGCCCTCCGTACAACAAATTTCAATTAAGATCTTCAGCTTATTTTCCCTCTACATTGTCACTACTGGCAGGGCTCTCCACCATTGTAATAGCACCCCAGTGTTGGACATAATGGGAAAGTCCTGATCTTATAATTAAAGCTTTCCCTGAGACATTTAAGTCTCATCTTTATCTGCGATAATGATGGAAGCAGAAAAGGTGTGGCACAAATTTTAATTCACTTCTTCTGCTTCCATCATTATCGAAAATAGAGATGAGACTTAAATGCCTCAGGTAAAACTGTAATTATAACATCTATAAGATATTGTAGGAATTCAGACACAATTGCAGACTGAAAGATATGCAGAAACTAACATAAAGTAAAGTAAGTGAAAGAAAAGACAGATATAGTGAAATCAAACGATACCATAGTCCGGTTGTACAAAATGCAGAAATTTAGCTCTTATAACTTATATTTGCTCACTTGCAACTTTTACAGGTAGTGAAATTAATGTCATATGTTCTACGCCTAGTAATAAACTTTTAATTATCATCTCAAAATTTATTACATACATAACTGTTTGCTTGTTTGTTGCTACATGTCTCCAGTCCTATTACACACTAAAATCCCCATTGCACAATACCATAGTACATCACAAGAGGAGCGAAAACTAAACTGTCCAGCTTACCGATAAAGTAGAGTACTGTCCAATAATTCACTTTTGGCAGTAGCAGAGAACTTGTATACTATTCAGGTCCATCCAGATCACAAAAAGTCACCAAATCATTCTAGAAGAATTGAAAAATAAACACAGGGACAATTATCTGAAAACCAGTATGGTTTTACCAAAGGAATGGGAACAAGGGAAGCAATATTGGCTCTGAGGTAAGTGATAGAGAAACAGCTGAAGAAGGGCAAGAGTACATTCATAGCATTTGTAGACCTTGAAAAAGCATTTGACAATGCCAACTGGAATGTATTATTCAGTATCATTCGCCAATCAGGAATCACCTTTAGAGAGAGCAGACATATACATAAAACCTACATACATCAAATCAGAATAGTTTATTGTGGTGATAAAGAAGAATCAGCTAGCATTCAAAATAGGGTATGCAAATGTTGTTTCTTACTTACACTGAACACGCAAAAGACAATCGACAGGGTGAGAAAAGAAGTAAACATGGAGTAACAATTCATTGAGATAAGGTAGACATACTGAAAATTGTTGTTGGTATAGCAGAAAGTGAAGGAGACTTGCAAAAAAATCCCAAACACAATGGATAGAATAATGGTGGAGGAATTCCATATGTAAATGAACATGCATAAAACAAAAGTTCTAATCTGCAGTAGAAACAAAGAAAGCAAGACAGTGACAAAGTTGAAAAATGAAACAACTGAGTAAGTGAATGAGTTTAATTACCTGGGGCGTAAAATCACGAGTGATGGAAGAACCTACAAGAAGATAGTATGCAGAATTGTCTGGGCCAAGAATGCTATTAATAAGAAGAAAAATAGCAAGAGAGGAGGGAAACTGCATTCGAAACATGGTGCTATCGCAAACAAGAAAATTTTCATTAGAGCAAGAAAGAAAAGATGCTTCATGAAGCACCTAAAAAGAAAAAGGGCTCAGCTGTCTTTTGACAATAATAATTGAAGGAGTTGTAGAAGCACAGACATTGCAGAGAAAGACCCAACCTCAAATACATTAAACAAATAACAGAGTAGTTGTAACAAACCAAAAAAATAATTATGTTAAGTACATTTATTTTTTCAAGCCAATATCCAAAGTTTTATAACCAGCCCCCATTAATACTTTAGGCATTGAAATATTCAGTAAAATTGATAAATGCTATCTGCTAATCATAAAAATAAAGGAAATTAGTTAACTATTAATAAGGACGAAAAATCATGTAGGTCATAGAAAATAAAGGAACTAAATACCTCCAAAGCAAAAATGTACTTACCTTCAGAAAATTCTAAGTAGTTAGGTAGTTAGTTATGTGTTCCATTGATCAATCTCATGATGACCATTACAACGTAAAAATGCTCAAAATGTTAATTATCTACCACAGTCCCTTAAATGGCACAAAATGCATATATTATACCTATAGATTTATTTATTCCTAGTCAAGAATTCTTCTGTGGTATAAAAGGAGTAGTCGAGGAGATATAATTTCAATTTTTTTAATACTATTACTGCTGTCTTTCAGACATTTTATTTCATCTGGTAACTTGTAGAGAAGTTTTACAGCAGCAAATTTTACCCCTTCCTGTGCCAAAGATAGGTTAAGTAGAGGATAGTGCAAGTCTTTCTTTCTTCTGGTATTATAATCATGAACATCACCGTTGTTTTTAAACTGGACTATGTTGTTGAGATAAATTTCATTACTGAGTAAATATACTGCGAGGTTGTTGTAGGAATTCCTAACCTTTTAAACAGATGATTCCTACGCATTATTCTAACCACTTTCTTTTGAGCAGTGTATACTTTTTGCCTAAGTGTTGATTTACCCCAAAATATTATTCCGTATTATATCAGAGAGTGAAAGTATGAAAAGTAGGTTAGCTTACTGACTTCTGTATCCTCAAAATTGACAATTACTCTGATTGCAAAAGTTGCTGAACCTAGTCACTTTAGGAGATCCAAATATGAGTTTTCCAATTAAGATTCTCATCTATATGTACACCAAAAAACTTTGTATGATCTACCCTGGCTACTGACTTCTGTTAATGTATTATATTTAATGAAGGAACTGTTTCCCCTTGTAGTAGAAAATTGGATGCACTGTGTTTTTTCAAAGTTAAGAGCAATCCCATTCACAGAAAACCAATCAATAACTTTTCCAAAGACATTCTTTGTTTCATTCTCTACTGGGGTTTCTTTTACTGAATTAATAATGATGCTTGTATCATCACCAAAAAGTTTCAGTTTATCTTCTAGTTTCAGATAAGAAGGGAGGTCATTCACATAAGTCAAGAACAGAAGGGGACCCATGATCAAATCCTGTGGAACACCTAATGTAATTTCACCCCAGTTAGAAGAAGTGGGAAACTTCCATAAATTACTTGAACCATATAAAGCAACATTTTGCTTACTGTTCTGCAGATATGTCTTACACTGCTCATATGCTGTTCCATTTATACCACGGAATTGTAATTTATGTAACAGAATGTCATGGTTCATACAATAAAAGCCGGCCAGTGTGGCCGTGCAGTTCTAGGCGCTTGAGTCTGGAAATGCGTGATCGCTATGGTCGCAGGTTTGAGTTCTGCCTCGGGCATGGATATGTGTGATGTCCTTGGGTTAGTTAGGTTTAAGTAGTTCTAAGTTCGAGGGGACTGATGACCACAGACGTTAAGTCCCATAGTGCTTGCTCAGAGTCATTTTTTAATACAATAAAATGCTTTGGATAAGTTACAGAAAATTCCTACCAGTGGCATTTCACTATTACTAGTCCGCAACTTGTCTTGTGGTAGTGTTCTCAGTACCCACGCACGGGGTCCTGGATCCGATTCCCGGCAGGGTCAGGGATTTTTCCTGCTTCCAGATGACGGGGTGTTGTGTTGTCTTCATCATCATCATCATCATGATCATCATCGTTGTCATTCATACCTATTACGGCCAGAGGAAGGCAAGGACCTTGCCTAGTACAGCTGTGTGGGTCTCCCGCACCATCCCCTATGCTCCTCGGAGTATGGGACCTTATATATATATACTATTACTATTTTACTATTTATTATTATGTGGGCAGTGAAATTATATACTGCTGTCTCAGTGGAACAGCATTTTTGAAATCTAAACTGTGACTGTTGAGTTGGCTAACCGCTCTTGATTACATCATTTTCTCAAAGATTTTTTGAAAATGCAGTACGGGTAAGCAACGATATTGGCCAGTTAATATTTATTGACACCTGTAGTGTCTCCTTTCTTGTAGAGAGGCTTCACAATGGCATATTTTAACCTGTCTGGGAAAATACTTTCAGTTACTGATGCAGTACATATGTGACTCGGAACATCTGCTGTAGCTGCACCAAATTGTTTTAATATCTTGTTAGAAATGTCATCTGTTCCAAGATAACATTTATTTTTCAAAGATTTAATGATTTTCCTTATTTCAAAAGATGTTGCTAGGTGAAAATTAATTTGACAAGGATTTCTCAAAAACTAACTCTTCCATGTACTGCTTGGCTTTTTCTTTTGAACTATTCTCACCAGTTTTTTCACTTACACTTCAGAAATATTTGTTATATACATTAGCTACTTGTGTACTGTTGATTAAGATGGTCTCATTCTCTATAATAGTAATACTAACTACTCCAGTTGTTACTTTTCCAGTCTCCTTTCTAACAACATTCCATACTGATTTGATTTCATTGCTTGAGTTGTTAATTTCATCTTGAATATACTCCTGATTTTCTGACAACTTTTCTCAGTATGTTACAATAATTCTTACAGTGTCAAATTATTTCTGGGTCTTTACTAATTCTTGCTATCTCATACAGTTTTCTCTTTCATTCTGAAGACACTTTCATACCTGTAGTAACCCAAGATTTCTTTGAAAAGTGTTTAGTGTTAAATTTAGCAATTTTTTTGGGCATTGAAGTTCAAAGAGGGATACAAATTCATCAAGAAATATGTTACATTTATCATTAGCATTTGGCTCATTATGTACATCTCCCCAATTAACATGTCTTAAACTTTCTCTGACGTGCTCTATAGATACTGGGTTGAGCAACCTTACACTTTTACTTAATAGTTTCTGAACTGTACACCCTGCTAGGTTTTGTAAGTTAATGAATTGTGCATCATGGTCTGATAATCCATTTATTACAGGAAAAGCACCTGTTACTTTTACATCCTCTTGCTGTACAAATACATTATCTATTAAAGTGCTACTGTCTTGATCTATACATTTAGGGAAATTGGTCACTCATTCCAAGTTATATGTCATTAATAATGCTTCTAGTTCACTTTTCCTATCAGAATTGCTTAGACAGTTTACAATGAAATCACCACAGATTAATAACTACTTCTTTTTTCTGACAGCCAGCATAACAGGGAGTCAAACTTTTTTATGAATAGCTCCCAATCTCCTAATGGGGCCTGTACACTGTTGCTAATATAAACACTACATTATCTAGCAGTAATGAACTTCAAAGTGCTGATTGACAAAAAATTTGCTTACTTCTACTGTTTTGTATTTATACCCTTGTTTTGCGTAAATGGCTGTTCCTCCTTCAACCGTGCTACATCTGCAAATGTACACTCCTGGAAATTGAAATAAGAACACCATGAATTCATTGTCCCAGGAAGAGGAAACTTTATTGACACATTCCTGGGGTCAGATACATCACATGATCACACTGACAGAACCACAGGCACATAGACACAGGCAACAGAGCATGCACAATGTCGGCACTAGTACAGTGTATATCCACCTTTCGCAGCAATGCAGGCTGCTATTCTAGCATGGAGACGATCGTAGAGATGCTGGATGTAGTCCTGTGGAACGGCTTGCCATGCCATTTCCACCTGGCGCCTCAGTTGGACCAGCGTTCGTGCTGGACGTGCAGACCGCGTGAGACGACGCTTCATCCAGTCCCAAACATGCTCAATGGGGGACAGATCCAGAGATCTTGCTGGCCAGGGTAGTTGACTTACACCTTCTAGAGCACGTTGGGTGGCACGGGATACATGCGGACGTGCATTGTCCTGTAGGAACAGCAACTTCCCTTGCCGGTCTTGCCGATGGGTTTGGATGTACCGTGCACTATTCAGTGTCCCCTCGACGATCACCAGAGGTGTACAGCCAGTGTAGGAGATCGCTCCCCACACCATGATGCCGGGTGTTGGCCCTGTGTGCCTCGATCGTATGCAGTCCTGATTTTGGCGCTCACCTGCACGGCGCCAAACACACATACGACCATCATTGGCACCAAGGCAGAAGCGACTCTCATCGCTGAAGACGACACGTCTCCATTCGTCCCTCCATTCACGCCTGTCGCGACACCACTGGAGGCGGGCTGCACGATGTTGGGGCGTGAGCGGAAGACGGCTTAACGGTGTTCGGGACCATAGCCCAGCTTCATGGAGATGGTTGCGAATGGTCCTCGCCGATACCCCAGGAGCAACAGTGTCCCTAATTTCCTGGGAAGTGGCGGTGCAGTCCCCTACGGCACTGCGTAGGATCCTACAGTCATGGCGTGCATCCATGCATCGCTGTGGTCCGGTCCCAGGTCGACGGGCACGTGCACCTTCCGCTGACCACTGGCGACAACATCGATGTACTGAGGAGACCTCACGCCCCACGTGTTGCGCAATTCGGCGGTACGTCCACCCGGCCTCCCGCATGCCCACTATACGCCCTCGCTCAAAGTCCGTCAACTGCACATACGGTTCACGTCCACGCTGTCGCGGCATGCTAACAATGTTAAAGACTGCGATGGAGTTCCGTATGCCACGGCAAACTGGCTGACACTGACGGCAGCGGTGCACAAATGCTGCGCAGCTAGCGCCATTCGACGGCCAACACCGCGGTTCCTGGTGTGTCCACTGTGCCGTGCGTGTGATCATTGCTTGTACAGCCCTCTCGCAGTGTCCGGAGCAAGTATGGTGGGTCTGACACATCGGTGTCAATGTGTTCTTTTTTCCATTTCCAGGAGCGTATGATACTAAATTCAAGATGTTAAATTATACCCATTTATACTGACACTTTCCATCCCAACAGTTAAACGGTGTTCAGACAAAGTACATCAATCTCATTCTTATTTTAGACATCATCTAAACACACTACCAGCTCGTCTAGTTAATTTTTGATTCCCCTGATATTTAGTTGAATAAATTGACACTACCCTTAACTTTATTCCTATTTACTGTTCACAAAGCTCCTTTTATTCTTACTCGAAACCCTCAGCTGCCAGCAGGTGTTGTTGATATAACTAAATGGGGACAGCTGAAAATGTGTGCCCTGACCGGGACTCCAAACCGGGATTTCCTGCTTACATGGCAGACGCTCTATTCATCTGAGTCACTGTGAACATAGGGGATAGTGTGACTGCAGGGACTTATCCCTTGCACGCTTCCTGTGAGACCCACATTCCCAACTGTCCACAATACATTCATAATGTTCCTGAAGGATATTTGCCCATTCACTCATTAGTTGCACCAACTAATGTGATGATTCCCATAAGAGCTCGGGCAAAATGTGTGCATTCGCACAGAAGAAGGTCAATGGCTGGTAAAACGGTAATATGAATATTTCTAAAATTATTTTTATGTATTATTTTTTATATGTAGATTTTCTCCTGAAACATGACAAACACTTAGTTACACTAACGTAGTTGAAATTATGTTAAAATATTATGTGATGAAGCAACAACATGAAAGAACAAGGTAGGAACACATGGAAACAGCTAGAGAACCAAAAGACGTTCTCCAAAGGCAAAAGCAAGAGTATATAGACAGCAAGATAACACTGGCAGAAAAGGATTGAACGGCAGAAAAATACAAGAGACTTTTGTAGGATGATCATATTCTTTAAGAAAGGATAGAATGCAAGGATTGACATAACCGAAGGCCAATTGGAGCAAATGATACAGATTAAATGAAACAATATTAGAGAAGGGAAGTTGCTACTCACCACATAGTGGAGAAGCTGAGTCGCGATAGGCACAACAAAAAGATTCACACAATTACAACTTTCAGCCATTAAGGTCTTTGTCAGCAATAGAGACACACACACACACACACACACACACACACACACACACACACACACACACAAACGTAACTTGCACACACGTCTGCAGTCTCAGATAACTGAAACCACACTGCGAGCAGCAGCACCAGTGCATGATGGGAGTGGCAACTGGGTGGGGGTAAGGAGGAGGCTGGGGCGGGGAGGGATAGTATTGTGTAGGTGGCAGACAGTGAAGTGCTCCAGTTTAGACAGAGGGCAGGAGAGAAGGTGGGTACGGGGAGGAAGTAGTGGAAAGGAGAGAAATAAAAAGAAATTAAATGACTGGGTGTGGTGGTGAAATACTGGAATGGCAATGGAGAGGGGGGGGGGGGGGGGGGGAGCTGGATGGATGAGGACAGTGACTAGCAAAGGTTGAGACCAGGAGGGTTACGGGAATGTAGGATGTATTGCACGGAAAGTTCCCACCTGTGCAATTCAGAAAAGCTGGTGATGGTGGGAAGGATCCATAAGGCAGAGGCCGTAAAGCAGTCACTGAGATGCGGTATATCATGATTGGCAGCATGTTAAGCAACAGGATGGTCCACTTGTTTTTTGGACACAGTTTGTCGGTGGCCATTCATGCGACAGACAGCTAGTTGGTCATTACATTCCATTGTGGATTTTCCATTGTTAGATTAAATGAAAGCTATAGAAGAATGGAAAATCTATTTTGAAAATCTCCTGAATGTGGACAAAACCATCAACAATGCTGTGACAGCAAAAGAATAAGAATTAGAAGAATTGTGCAGAAAAAATAGTGTGACTGCATCAACATGGAAGCATGAATTGCCAAGCATGGAAGAGGTAGGAGAAATCATAAAAATTATGAAGAAAGGAAAGACACCACAAATAGATGGTATACTAACAGAAATGCTGAAAGATGGAAGATATATCATACAACAGAGTATGTACCACATTATCTGTTTAACTTGTATGAGAGAAAGGATCCCAGCAGGATGGAAGCAGTCTGTTATCTACTCAATAATAAAAGAAAGGAGACCCAATTAAATGCATCCACTACAGAGAACTTACCTTACTGCATGCAGTTCATATGATCCTGAACATACTGTTGCTGAAGCAGCTAACACCATACATCAAGGAGGTACTTTTATTCCAGCAAGCAGGGTTTAGAAAGGGAAAATCAACCACAGAGAAAGCGTGTATAATAAGATAAGTGTTATCAAATAGCTGGAAATTTCACAGAGACGTACACTGTCTTTTTATGTACTTCCAAAAAGCAGATGATAGTGTTGACAGGCAAGCAATATGATAATAATTGAAAAGGGTGCAAGTTTCCAGAAAACTAATTAAACTAACACACGCATATATACAAAAACAACATGCACGGTGAAACTGAATGGAAAGATGTTGGAGAAATTCAAGCTGAAGACTGCAGTGCGGCAGGGACATCGCCTCCTTCCCCTTTTGTTTAATCTTGTACTAGAACTAGCACTGTGAAAAGAGAAGCTGGGTAGAAGAATCAACACCCTCCTCAATGTGGAAGAACTGATTCAGATGGTAATAGTGCTAATGGAAAAGGCAATGAGAGCAGACATGAAGGAAATATAAATAAGACCAGATACCTCACAGTGAGATGACAGATCTTTTCATGTTGATGGTAAAATCGTTCAAATGTAAAAAAAAGAGTTCAAATCTCTGAGTGCAGAACTCAATGAAAGAAGGAAATAGAGCAGAAAATAACAACAAGAATTCGAGCAGAAAATAGGGCAATAAGATTAAGGTTTGCACTCAAAACGCTACTCAAGCCTCAGGTTCTATCAAGATCCATGAAAGTTAGGATCTACAGAACTGTAACACAACATGTAGGTCTATATGGAGCAGACATATGATCTCTAACCCATAAATGAGAAAGAAAACTCATGAGATTTGAGAATGCTGTTCTAAGACTGATTTTTGGACTTATGAGGGATAGAGATGACTGGAAAAAAGGAAAAACTATGAACTGCAGTAGTTGTACAAATCGATGGGCACTGTGGCAGTGATTAAGGGGAGGAGACTAAAGTGGTATGGGCAAGTAATGCCTCATGAAGGCCAGATCACCAGGCAGCTGGTGGAAAAAGACGCCAGAAGAACAGACCAAGCTGAAGACTAACTGAAATGGACTGATGGGATCAGAGAAGATATGAATACGATACAACTAGCTGGAGAAAAACCCACGGCATGAACTGAAGAAGATGGAGGATGTGGACTGGTGAGAGCAACCTAGTAACTAAGAAAGTATTGTGTGTTTCATTTACATATACCAATTTATGTGCAGCATTAGTTTGTTCTTGTATCTACACAACAAATAAAAAGAAAATAGTAAATAAATAAATAAATAAAGTACAGTGGTAATGGTGAGATATTTTTCCTCAGTTATTCCATACTTAATTACTTTTCAATGAAAAGTTTGATTTTTTGGCTATCGTCTATGGACAGATAGTGAATTCATGTTTATATTTACTTCTTTTCTGTGCTGCTGCTCACTGGCATTCTTTCCAGGTTCTCCATCAAGAAGAATGTTTGCTTTTCAGATATGTTGAGGAAAAAAAAAAAAAGGACAGCATTGTCACCCTACATTACTGGTGGTGGAAAGAAACTGATACTCTAATTAAACTAAACATCACTATAGTATTGTCAACAGGCCTTGCATTGTTAATTTTGGTATGATTTTCAGCTTGCTAATTGTCATGGAAACTCATTAGAAGTGAACAATCTAGATTAATGTGTGATTTTAGGTTTCTGTGTACATACATCTAGAATATTTCTGGGGTGTTCAGTCGGGTGGCACTGTCCAAAAGGCGCAATATTTTGGCAAGCCCGACTTTTTGCCATCTTCAGACATTCCTGGAGTCTGATTGATCACTGACAGATGCTGACTCTATTTAGTCTTTAGCTGCCTCCCGCAGTCTCCATCTTGGTGCCTCTGCATGGTCCAGGCTAGTGGTGATGGAAGCACGGCGCCGAGTGGTGGGTGGAAGCGCAGCGACCCATGGCAGATCCATCTGCGGTCACAGCCAAATGCAGATCTCAGCCCCCATGGTGACAATACATCTTCTGATGGGAGTGGACTTCCATGTACACTACCAATGTGATTTGACCATACCCAGGGCTGGGTCCCAGGTCTTGCTTAACTGGAAGCTGCTGCCCTTCCTCATTAGCTCGTTATGCAGTCAGATCTCCATTGCCCCTTTGCGAATACAATTCCAGAAGTTATTCAACTACTGAAACACTTTTGTGCCATCATGGTTCATGTCATGTCCATGGGAGGTGCAGTGCTCTGCCACGGCTGACTTTGTAGGATGTAAATTGTATGTGTGTCATTTATGTTCAGTGCATCTCTCCTGCACCAGCTGAATGGTCTAGCCTACATACATTTTTATGTACTGGCAAGGGATGCAGTAAACTCCTGGTTTACAGAGTCATAAGTCATCCTTGACTGATCCCAATAAGGTTTTCATCTTGGATGGAGGGCAAAACATGCACTTGACATTGTGTTTTCATGGTATTCTGCTGATCTTTGCCAATATGTTCCTGATGTATGGTATAATTGCCATCAAAACTGATTTGTCTTCATCCTCAGCAGGCTGCAGTCTCCGCTTCTTCAGTTTTGGGGCATGTTTTAAATGGCAGCTGCTGTAACCATTCACGTGGAACATGGCCTGTAAGTTTCAAGATTTTAAACATGGCTGCAACAGCAAATGTTGAAATTCTTCACGATGAAGGATGACAGCCAAAACAGTTGCAGCATAAAAATTTATTAAAATTCTTGACCAAGGTTTTGGAACATATAAATATACCTTCATCACAAGTAAAAAATCCTGAACAGGAAGATACTTTCATTAGAAAAATCTTAGCATTGGAAGTGAGAAACACAAAAGCTTAAGTAACAGTGAAATTACCAGAGTAATACAGGCACAAAATCTTTTAGTTACGTACTAAAATTACATATGCAATGGAGATTAATAAAACAATTGTGCCAAAGGCGCCGTCAATAATTAAGACATCTTCTCCCCTTGTACACTATGACTATGGGCACGGGGTCAATGCGAACAGTTTAGCACCAGTACTTCGCCTATGAACTATTGAGACAAAGAGTGTGAAAGCACTAGGACAGATGGTATCGCCAAGAGAGGGCACTTGTGGTATGTGCCAGACACTTGCGCATATTAAAATCCATGAATACCTACATAAGCGCATCAAAATTATTAAAAGTTGTGTTAATTCAAACTTTCTGTCTTAATAAATAAAACATATCAGACCATTTAAAAACATTTAAGTAAAATAGAAAATATGGAACCAATTTACCTGTGTCCTAGTGTCAAACAGATGAATCTTGCGTGTAACGTAGGCGGTGAAATACATACTAGTGAAAACAACCAAAATGTTATAATAAAACGAAACCATCTGTCGTTGTGAATAAAAACATACTAGTCAATTAACCACACATACACGTCGAAAATCACAAACAGCAAACATCAAAAATACGTAAAATCCCAACAAGACAGGGAAAGCACATTTCACTGGCATCAACAAGCAAGAAAACTAACTTCTAGTCAGCCAGACTATATTACATTAAGGCAAGGAGGGGTTCGAAACTGTTTAAAAATTTTTTGTTTCTAAGCTGCACCTGTTCATTAAGAACCAAACCATCTTTTAGAGACAGATGCTTGAAAATCTCTAATTCTTCGAGCAAGTCCAGTTTGTAACCCTTATTCGCTTCATGAAGCAACTCTACATCATCCAGTTCACGTGGCGTATGCTGTAAGAGCCATAGATGTTCGGCAAACATGGAATTATGTATGTTTTCCCCATTTTTACCTAACACGTGTTCTTTATACCTTATATTAATGGGTCTACCTGTCTGTCCAATGTAATAGTTTGGGCAGTTGTTACAAGTAATTTTGTATACACCGGATTTAGTGCAGAGTTCTTCCCGTGCTCCAATAGTATGAATCACTCTTTGTTTCAGGCGATTATTTATGGAAAAGGCAACTCTGTAGCCGTTTTGTTTCTGTAAAACTCTTCTTATCTTATACGAAATGTTCCCCAAAAATGGAATAGAAATAAAGTTATTATCCTCATTTATTTTCGCCCTGGTATCTCCTAAAGTTGAACATTTTACAGCTGTTTTTTTCTTAACAATTTGGTCAATTAATTTAGGGTCATATCCATTGTTAGTAGCCATTGATTTTAATAAAGATATTTCTTTTTCTAAACAATTCTGTTCTAAAGGTGTGCTCACAGCACGATGAACTACAGAATGAAAGCAGGCGATTTTGTGAGTTTGAGGATGACAAGACTGTACTGGGATAATATTATCAGAAAAAGTTTCTTTACGAAAAATGTCAAAGCTAATAGTGTTACCAGATAACTTAAGTTTCAAGTCAAGGAAATGGAGTTCTCTCTCATTGTATCTCTTTTGTGAATTTCATTTTCTCGTGAAAACTGTTGAAAACATGAAACAGTTGTTGTAGATCTTAGTCACTCCCTTGAAATATTATGAGTATATCATCAACATAACGAGCATAGAAAGGAATCATATTACCCAACACAGGATAGTTTTTGAAGAAATTTTCTTCTAACGAATTCACAAAGATGTCAGCTAAGATACCAGCTAACGGGCAACCCATGGCTAAGCCGAATTGTTGCTCATACATTTTGCCATTAAACTGAAAGTAATTGTAATCTAGTACAATCTGCAGTAGTGACATAAGTTCCAACAACTGTAGCTCACTTAGAGTTCTATGTTGTTGAATGTTATCTTCAATAATCTTAAGAGTGATATCCACTGAAACATTAGTGTATAAACTTACAACGTCAAAAGAAACCAAACGAGAGGAAGAAGTGATCTCTATCGATTTTAGCTTGTTTATTATCTCAGCACTATTTTTAACAGAATAATTGTTTCCAAAAACAAAGGCTTCTTTAATTTTAGTGTGTAGTGTTTCAAAAGAAAACTTTAATTAATATGAACCCTAGGGCACTTACGCTTAGTAGTCAGTTTAAGGTACACAAAAGTCAACACCCAATTCGTCCCATCGTTAACAGAATAAAGAGTCCACATCATAAATTAGCAAGATTCTTACACACTAAATTTTTTTACTTTTGATGAAGATATATTTATACGTACTGAAACCTTGGTCAAGAATTTTAATATATTTTTATACTGCAACTGTTTTGGCTGTCATCCTTTATCGTGATGGCCTGTAAGTGCTGCAATTCAGCTGCTAATCTGTCACAATCCAAAATATCACATGCTCCATGCACTAGTCCGCTTAGGACACCTTCTTGCTGTGAAGGGGCATGAGAGCATGTAAGTACAAATCTGTATGTACCCCTTATGGTAGACACTGTGTGTCATCTGGTCTTCATCTGATGAGCACATCCAGAAATGGAAGCTGGTTGTTTTCTTCTACCTCCATCATTTACTTGATATTCTGGTGCAACAAGTTCAGGTTCTATAGAAAGTATTGTAGGTGATGTTGCCCACCTCCATATTCAGAAAAGCAAGAGAGCTTGTAGACCGACGACTCCGGGGCTTCTTCGTAAAAGGCTCCATAAACATATTGGCCTCTACTGGTGATAGTGGGCAGCCCATCACTATTCCATCTGTTTGTCCATAATAATGCCCACAGAACAGAAAATAAGTTGACTTAAGCACAGATTTGAATAGTTTTGTTAGCACTGGTCTGAACGTTTCTCCTGTGAGTGTTGGGAGTCTCTCAGAGGTACCCTAGTAAAAAGGGTTATCATGTTGAACTTAACCATGAGGTCTTCTTGGCCCATTAACAAGTTCTGGGCCTGCTGGATGAAATGCACCAAATTTCTTACGCGGTGCTGACAAGACTCAACTTTCTTATCTGCTAAGGTGTGCTGGAGAATCTAATTGCCTTTTCCTCTGCTGGCAGGATCAACGTCAATTCTCGTGTAGGTGTCATCGTCTAATATGACATACCGTTTTTCCTTGTATATATTACATAGTAATAGTACAGCACAATTTCCTTTACCTGCTGGGAGGGCAACAGCCTTATCTTCTCAGAGCCATTTTAGTGCTTTCCTATCTTCCTTAGAGATGTTTGGCTTCAGGAGAACTGCTCTGGTAAGTACACAGCATGTTTCACATCATATTTCCTCTGCAGCAACACATGGAAGTGCAAGAGCAGCCTCTTCCGCAATGCTGATGAATTGCACTGCTGGTATTTTTGTCAGTGTTGGTGCAAAATTTAGTCCCTTTCCAAGTATGGATAAGGTAGTATTGTCAGTTATTTTTTCTGTACAATTGATGACAGTTCTCCGAGATTCTTCTTGGGGTGGTTTGGTTGCAAGGCACTTGTATTTAGCAGTTTGTCTGCAGGCAGCCAATTGCTATGCCCTGTTGACTTAAGACCAGCTAACTGCATCTATCCACTCCCATGAGTCACGGGAGAGAGTTGAGGTCAACTTAGTCAAGTCTGCATTGTGTGTACTGGATCCTCTCCCTAACCAGGGCCAGGCTGGCGTTCTGGTGATTGGTTGGTGGCTGCTGTTCTGATATGATGAATAACCTTTACCTTGTCTTTCAACTGCAATGCCAAAGAGGACAGAATCATACCATCTTTTGCAAAGTTTGTTCATCATATCAGAACTGCTGCCAACAACCGGATCACCAGAAAAGCCAGCCTAGCCCTGGTAAGTGAGAGGATCCAGTACACTCAATGTAGATTCAACAATACATCAAGAGAACTCTTTTCAATTCACTTAAGGCTGGCCTCAACACTCTCCCCTGACTCATGTGAGTGGATAGATGCAGTCAGCTGGTCCAAACCAATGAGGCATGACAATCGGCCACCTGCAGACCAACTGCTAAACACAAATGCCTTGCAACCAAACCACTCCAAGAACCACCTCAGAGAACTGTCATTAATTGTACAGACAAAATAATAGATGATGCTACCTTATCCATACTTCGAAAGGGACTAAATTTTGCACCAACACTGACAAAAATACCAACAGCACAATTCATCAGCATGGCGGAAGAGGCTACTCTTGCATTTCTACATGTTGGTGCACAAGAAATATGATGGGGAACATGCCATGTATTTACCAGGGTGGCCCTCTCAAAGCCAAACATTTCCTAGGATGATAGTAAAGCACTGAAGTGGCTCCGAGAAGATGCTGAGACTGTTGTTCTCCCAGTAGATACAGGGAATTGTGTGATCCTACCTCCACGTGACGTACACAAGCAAAAATTGTACGACCAATTCAAAGATGACACCTACATGGGAATCGAAAATGATCCTGTCAACAGAGTGAAAAAGAAGGCCATTTAGCTTCTCCAGCACACTCTCCCAGATAACAACACAGTGAAGAAACTTCGTCCACAAGCAGCTGCGCCGCCTAGTCTTGATAGACTACCTAAAGTACACAAGGAATGAATGCCTCTCCGTCTAATTGTGAGCAACATTGGAGCACCAACACATGAATTAGTAAAACTCCTATGTTGATGCTCAGCCTCTTTGTGGGCAAATGTCAGCACCACATACAAAATTTGGTGCATTTCGTCCAGCAGGCCCAGAGCTTCTGATTGCTTCAAGAAGACTTCATGGAGAACTTCAACGTGGTAACCCTCTTTACTAGGATACCTCTAAGAGACTCGCAAGACTCAAAGGAGAAAAGTTCAGACCAGTGTTAACTAAACTGTTCGAATGTGTACTTACATCAACGTAATTTCTATTCAATGGGAATTACTATGAACAAACAGACGGAGTAGCGATGGGCTGCCCACTATCACCAGTAGTGGCCAATATGTTTATGGAGCTTTTTGAAGAAGCAGCCCTAGAGGTGGCAATCTACAAGTCCTCTTACTTTTTTTCACATGTAAACGATATATTTGGAATCTGGTCACATGGATGATAAAGCCTACAAGACTTCCCACAGCACCTGAACTTGCTGCATCAGAATATCGTGTTCATGAGGTAGAAGAAAGCAAGCGGTTTCCGTTTATGGATGGGCTTGTCAAGCGAAGACTAGATGGCACACTAGGACACAGTGTCTACCATAAACTGACACATATAGATCTGTACCTGCATGCCTCCAGCTGCCATGTTCCTTCACAGTGAGATGGTGTTCTAAGTGCGCTGGTGCACAGAGCACATGAAATCTCAAACCATGACAGCTTAGCAGCTGAATTGTAGCATTTAAAGGCCATGTTCTGCATGAATGGTTACTACAACCACCAATTAAACATGTTCTATGACCAAAGAAATGGAAACCGCAGCCTGCCAAGGCCGCAGACAAACCTGTTGCGATGGCAGTTATACCATACATCAGGACACATTGGCAAAGATCAGCAGGATACTCTGAAAACACACTGTCAAGTGTGTGTTTTGCCCTCCATTCAAGACAAAAAACTTATTACGATCAGTCAAGGTTGACTTAGGACTCTGCAAACTGAGAATTTACCGCATCCCTTGCCAGTGTGGGGAAATATATGTAGGCTAGACCATCCAGCTGGTACTGGAGAGATCCACTGAGCATAAACACCACACAGACAACATACAGCCAACAAAGTCTACTGTGGCACAGCACTGCATCTCCCATGGACATGACATGAACTACAATGGCACAAGGGTTGCAGCAATTGAATTCTGGGATTGGATTCTCAAAGAGGCAGTGGAGATCCAACTGCATGCTCAACTAATAAATAAGCACAGCAGCTTTAAGTTAAGCAAGGTCTGGGATCCAGCCTTCAGTATGATCAAATCACATCAGCAGTCTACATGGACATCTGCTCCTGTGAGGACATCCGAAGGAGGAGACATATTGTCACTATGATGACTCTGATGTGAACAAGGCTGTGACCGCAGAAGGACTGTGGTTCATGATCAGTCACAGGGCACTATGCTTTCCCCACCACAAGGTGCCATGCTTCTCCCACCACCAGCCATGAACTGCACAGGGGCACCAAGACGGAGGCTGGGGTTGGGTGGTAAAGACAATATAGGGTCATCATCCATCAGAGATGAATCAGTCTTCAGGAATGTCTGATGATAGCAATAAGTTGACCTGACAAAATATTGCACCTTCTGGATTAGGCCTCCCAGCTGAATGTCTGGAAATATTCAAAAGCTACATTAACTTTACTTTGAGGATTTGTTACTTATTGTTGACAATATCATGAAAAGGAAAGTTGCCACTCACTATATAGCAGAGATGCTGAGTTGCAGATAGACACAACAAGAAGACTGTCACAGATAAGCTTTCAGCCAGCATGGCCTTCATAAAAAAATGGACGACACACACACTGTGTGTGTGTGTGTGTGTGTGTGTGTGTGTGTGTGTGTGTGTGTGTCATCTATTGTGCCTATCTGCGAATCAGCATCTCCATTATATGGTGAGTGGCAACTTTTCTTTTCATAGTATTGTTACACTCCATCCTGGATTTTCCTTTGTTTGATTATTTCTTTTGAAGCTGTTACCATAGTTGTCTATGTAAATGGATTATCATAATAATCACTAAACATCTGGAGATAAATTTTACCTCATGATAGCTGCCACTCAATGCATGTTCAGCCATGTCTACATTCTACACATAACCCAGCCTGCAGTGCCATTTATACTTAATGATCTTTATGATGAACCTTCCTGTGAACCCAACATAAACTTCTGTACAGGTGCAAGGTATGCAGTATAATGCCAATAATGTTAATACATTGGAGGCATGGTGGCCAAACATGAAGGGAGCAGATCTCGGGGCACTGGGAAGAATATTTTAATCGGTCTTGCTATACATGCACTAAGTTCATGCACTCAAAGAATAGTTGCTATTAAGATTTCTGCTGCTGTTCTTCAGTAGTAAGCAACAGCAATTTCCACAATTAGGGCATTACAATTCATCATGTAGATGGTGTCCACCACATTCCAGGCATTAACTTTTATAGTGTCTCCACTGTTCCCTATTTTTTATTTCTCTCTTCCTTTGTCCCTCAGTTTCCATCTCTTCCTACCTGTTATTATTATTATCACTACTATTACTCTTATTTATTGTATTTTATACTGTATTTTCCCTGTAATAGTTTTTTTCATAATGTTAGTTTGATGCCCTTTGACACAATAACTGGATTATACACCTAAACTTTTCATCAGTTAAAATTCCATTTGAAGGAGCATTCAGCTTGATTTTTATTTATAGGTTTCCTTTAACTGCAGGTTCTGAAGGATTTAACCCTTTTTGTAAAGGTTCTTAGTTCTATAACAGAAGATTCAAAAATGACAGAGTTTACATAGAAAAACATTAAATTTTTTGTCACACAGAAATAATTACATTAACTAAAAATGGGAGTAAATGAAGTTTTTGTGATATATTTAATGACTGATGAGAAATAAGATGAATTTACAATTTGAATCTAATATTTGTAATGAGGATTAATTTAATAATGGGGAAATTGGGAACTGTTTCCAGGTGACAGTAAATGTAATGCTTTCTTATGTAAGCTCTCTCTGACATTTTTCTATCTTCTGTACAAATAATATCTGTGTAAGTCGCACATTGTATTTACCTGTGTTTGTGACATCCATGCCAAGTAAAGAAATAGTACTACAGAAACTAAAGAATCAAAACATACAATAAGTTATAACATACCTTTATATGCAGTTTCCCCTTGACTAGATCCAAATCTATTCGAAACTTCCAACAGCTGTGATCCCAACAATGATGGATTTTCACAAAGTTCCAATATCATATGGAAATTTGCATCTAAATCATAGCCCCATAATCGAACTATATCTGGATTTTGGTTACCACCTGAAAGACATTTCCAAACTTTATCAGTTTCACGGAAAAATATGAGTTACAGCTGTGTATTATAGAATATGATGCCAGAATTTAGTAAGTAAAACTAACAGTTATTTATATTTTTCGGAGGGTGGAGAAAGGCTGAAATAGTGCGGGGATGGGTGATTTAGAGGAACTGAGGGAAAAGAATGTGAGCAAGTGTTTCGCATGTTATTACCAATGTTATTACAAAAACGATATTGTTACATTCCATTGTTTTATCACTAACATCATCAGATGAATCAATTGAACTACAAATGCTTCCACAATGTCTAGCCACAAAATGCGTGTATTTGAACAGATTAGTGTCCAATATACAGTCAACTGTGACAGCAACATTACTATCACACATTTCTATCTCAGTATCCACAATTCTCACTTCTTATCTCCACATCATGTACCCATCACTAACATAAAACAAAATCTAATGCTCATGGTATTCTGCTAGTAGTCATTCATAATATCAAAACTTTCTACAACTTCACTAATGCTGCAATTGCTTTGTAACATACAACTGTTATTATTATTTCACTACAAACAGGCCATCTGAGTACCACGTTCCAACATCAGTTCTTCATTCTTTATTCTTGTCTTTTCTTCCAGTATGCTTTCACAAGAGTCAAGGGGCATGAAAGGGAAGCAGTGGTTGGGAAAGGAGTGAGACAGGGTTGTAGCCTCTCACCGATGTTATTCAATCTGTATATTGAGCAAGCAGTAAAGGAAACAAAAGAAAAATTTGGAGTAGGTATTAAAATTCATGGAGAAGAAGTAAAAACTTTGAGGTTCGCTGATAACATTGTAATTCTGTCAGAGACAGCAAAGGACTTGGAAGAACAGTTGAACGGAATGGACAGTGTCTTGAAAGGAGGATATAAGATGAGCATCAACAAAAGCAAAAGGAGGATAATGGAATGTAGTCGAATTAAGTCGGGTGATGATGAGGGAATTAGATTAGGAAATGAGACACTTGAAGTAGTAAAGGAGTTTTGCTATTTAGGAAGTAAAATAACTGATGATGGTCGAAGTAGAGAGGATATAAAATGTAGACTGGCAATGGCAAGGAAAGTGTTTCTGAAGAAGAGAAATTTGTTAACATCAAATATAGATTTAAGTGTCAGGAAGTCGTTTCTGAAAGTATTTGTATGGAGTGTAGCCATGTATGGAAGTGAAACATGGACGATAACTAGTTTGGACAAGAAGAGAATAGAAGCTTTCGAAATGTGGTGCTACAGAAGAATTTTGAAGATAAGGTGGATAGATCATGTAACTAATGAGGAGGTATTGAATAGCATTGGGGAGAAGTTTGTGGCACAACTTGACTAGAAGAAGGGATTGGTTGGTAGGACATGTTTTGAGGCATCAAGGGATCACAAATTTAGCATTGGAGGGCAGCGTGGAGGGTAAAAATCGTAGAGGGAGACCAAGAGATGAATACACTAAGAAGATTCAGAAGGAAGTAGGTTGCAGTAGGTACTGGGAGATGAAGAAGCTTGCACAGGATAGAGTAGCATGGAGAGCTGCATCAAACCAGTCTCAGGACTGAAGACGACAACAACAACAACAACAACAACAACATGCTTTCATCTGATCACTGTGTTTCTTCTTTCTGTCTTCAGTGAATTTGGAACTAGCCTTCAGCTACCCTGTCTTGGGAGCCTTCCATTTTCAACACTTTTTAGGAAAGGGTTCTCTGTTATTTATGTCTTCCGGTTTTATATTGTTTCTTTCTAAATTGTTTTTGCTTTGTTGACCCAGCTTGTTGTGGACTTCTTACCTCTACAAATACTTGAAAATATTATTAGTTAATTTACTGTCCTGCACTCAAAATAATATCCAAAAAGTATTAATCTTCTTTTTCTTCCTTATGTTTGAAATATATTTTGGTATATCTGAGCATTACTTGCTAATTTCCAACCTTCTGCTGTGTTCTGTGCTCCTAAATTTTCCTTATATTTTACCTTTCTGGTACTTCTAGTTTATCTAAATTACAGTTTAAAGCCAGGAATTTGATGGCACATAGGCATTCTGGCGTAACTACTGTGTTGTAATGCCTTGTTTTTGCATTTTTCAATAGGCAGTTTTTTTTTTTAGATGTGTTTGGTGATACCATATGCTCTCCCCATTTTATGCAACATTACCTCTACTGCAAATTTTTCCAAAGCATTTTCTTGGATTATCCTCCCTAGATATTTGATTTTTTCCCCCTTCCTTATTTGGCCAATATCAGTTTTCAAGAATTCTGGAGCATCCTCAACGATTGTTAAAAATTTGTTTTTTTTTTTTTTTTCTGCAGGAATTCTTAAGCCAGCTCTGCTGGCTATTGATTCCAGGACATATATTTGTATTACAGCAAATGCCACATTTTTGGAAACTACAGCAAAATCATCTGCGAATGCAAGACACCTGATTTTGATCTTTTTGCTTCCTCTTTTTAAGCTTATCAGTGAAACGTTGAGTTCAACAAGTTTATGTTCAGAATTCTCACTGTTTTCTCTAACACACTAATAAAAAGAATTGGGGTAATCCATTACCTTGTCATATACCTATTTTTATTTTGAAAGGCTGTGAAATTTTTCCATATTTTTTACTTTACAGACTGTATCTATAAGTGTTTCACATATTATATTCATCAGTTTAGAATTTACGCTAAATTCTTGCATTATTTTATCTACAGTTTCTCTATCAACAGAATCAAAACTCTTTTTGAAATCTACAAGGATAACTACAATACCCTTTAAATTAAGTAACCTGTAGTGAATTACTGACTTGATAAAATATTTGTTCTGAGAATGACCTTCCCTTACTAAAAAAAACCTTGATATTGACCTATATGACTGTCTAACGTTGTTTCTATTCTGCTTAAAAAAAGCTTGTAAAATACTTTATACGCTACTGACAATAAGGAGATCCCCCTGTAGCTGTTTAGATCCAGTTTATTACCTTTTTTGTGGAATGGATGTATCAAGCCAACTTTCCATTCCTCTGGGATTTGTTCTATTTTCCAGATTTCTTAATAGAGTAAATTTAGCCCATTTGCTAACTTTGGCAAGGACCACTTCAAAAGTTTAGCTGTATCTTCTCCACTTGCTTTGTTATTTTTTAGGGTTTTAATTACTTCAATTTCTTCTGAAGTTGGTGGTAAATCACCTTCCAAATTTTCATTAATATCTGAGGATTCCAGTTCATGACACAGTTCAGGACAGTTCAGAAGCTGATTAAAATATCTTGCTAGTATTTCAAAACTGTCAGTGTTGCTTAACCCAATTCTGCAATTTTCATTTTTGAAAGAGGCATGTGGAGTTTGGTTCCCTTTTTTAATTTTTTACGAAGATTCCATCTATTTCCAAAAGTTTCATCTTTTCAAAGGGTCGTTTGGTATATCTGATTAATCAGGCTGTTCCCTTTCTTTGTTATTTAAATTTATCACAATTTTCAATTTTATTTGAGCATTTACATTTTTCTAACTTTTTAGACCTCTCTGTTGGGGCTGCTTTCCGGATTTAATTCCACAATATTTTTATTTTATTTTTTATCGAGCCAAATTTTTTTTGTGCAGCATTATTAATTGCTTTTGATATTTCTTACCAGTTGCCATGTTCACCCACTTTAATTTCATTTTGATAGTTTTTAACTGATTCTTTTGTTATAGTAACACTGTCTGTATTCTATTTGATTAAGCTATGTGATTTTCTTTGCTTTTTATTGGGTAGGAGCCTGGCATTAATTTTACAGTGATAATGATTCAACATTCCTTACTACTTTCACAATCATTATTTCTATTGTAGTTTTTATGAAATAGCCACATGATCTAACTGAAATTATTATGTTTAACAATATTATTGTTATTGTCAATGTTGGTTAACTTTATCAAGGGGGGGTTGTTTGGGGAAGGAGACCAGACAGCTAGGTCATCGGTCTCATCGGATTAGGGAAGGAAGTCGGCCGTGCCCTTTCAAGGGAACCATCCCGGCATTTGCCTGGATCGATTTAGGGAAATCACGGAAAACCTAAATCAGGATGGCCGGACGCGGGACTGAACCGTCGTCCTCCTGAATGCGAGTCCAGTGTCTAACCACTGCGCCACCTCGCTCGGTCTTCATCAAGGCAAAAAGAAATTAAAGACATTAGCTACCAGTGGGCACCAGCTTAAATCAATGGGGAAAGTTGAATATTTGTGTCAGACTGGGATTTGAACCCCGGTTTCCTGCATACTACGCAGATGCACTTACCACTACGCCATATGGACACAGTAGCCATCGCAATCGCATGGACTACCCTAGCACACCTCCTTTCTCAACTTATCCACACACTATTCATGTAGTGTCCCTTGCCCATTGTCCTCATTACTCACAGCATTTTGCCAACACCTGTAAGAGTTTGAGTGTAGTGTGCATCTACAGTCAAAAGCTCATTGGCCATCCTAGTCTTAATCCTATGTGTGGTGCCTGGTCTTCCGGACATGTCCAAAACAACAGACACCACATAGAAATGGTTAATTTTATATTTAACATTTGTTGGCTCATTTTAATTGGTAATCAATGTCTTTTTATTTCTTTATTGAGCATACATCTGGTACTTAACACATCAAAAAGCTTGAAAAGTCATTAACCCCCCTCCCTCCCCAAAGACAGAACAGTGAACTCCATTTATTTGCATCTAGAGTAAATTTCACAAGAAAGTGTGACACAGTATTCCTAATATATGGGTTGTAGGTACCCGAGATGAGACATCATTACTAGCCTGGTATTCACCTAATGGGATGTGAGAACCTGCCATAAAAACCACATCCAGGCTGACTGGCACACTGGTCCTTGTTCTAAATCTGCTGCACAGATTTTAACCTGGCAGGTGTACCTCTCTGTCCTAAAAGCCAACACAATAAAATATATGGCTATCTGGACAGGTAAAACAAAATAAAAAATAAAAATAAAATAAATAAATAAAATTATTTGATATGACCTAATGCAGAATTTCAATTACACGTTAAGATACAACATAGGGAGGTGGAACAGATCCATTTGCTCTGACAACATGCATAACATAAATAATATCTTCTTTTGAAAAGGATGGTTGCTACTCACCATACAGCGAAGATGCTGAGTCACAGACAGGCACAATAAAAAACACTGTCATAAAGTAAGATTTCAGCCAACAAGGCCTTTGTTGGAAACACACACACACACACACACACACACACACACACACACACACACACACACAAATCAATACACACTCCTGGAAATGCAACTCACATACATATTACCATGTCTCTGGCTGCTGAGGCCAGACTGTGAGCAGCAGTGTATAACGGAAGAGCCAACTTGGTGGTGGGGGTAAGGAGGACACTGAGGTGGGAAGGGGAAGGGGCAGCTAGGTGCAGTCGGGAAGTTAGATGGAGGGCAGGGGGGCAGGGGGTAGTGGGACAGGAGAGAAGAAAAAAGACTGTGGATGTGTTGGTGGAATGAGGGCTATGTATTGCTAAAATCGTAACAGAAGGGGCTAGATGGGTAAGGACAATGACTAACAAACGTTGTGACCAGGAGGGTTATGGGAAAATATGATGTATTGTAGGGAGAGTACTTGCACATGTGCAATTCTGAAAAGTTGGTGTTGGTGGGAAGGATCGAGATGGCAAAGGCTATGAAGCAGTCACTGAAATAAAGAACATAGTTTTTGGTGGCATGCTCAGCAATGGGATGGTCTGCTGTTTCTTGGACACAGTTTGTCAGTGACCATGTTACATAAGGTTTGTTGACTGACATGTCCATGTAGAATGCAGCACAGTGGTTGCAGCTTTGCTTGTAGATCAGATGACTGGTTGCGCAGGTAGCCCTGCTTTGATGGGGTAGGTGATGTTAGTGACCGAACTGGAGTAGGTGGTGGTGGGATAAATGTAAGGGACAGGTCTTATATCTAGGTCTATGGCAGGTGTTGAGGTAAGGGACTGGGAGCAGGGGTTATGTAAGGATGGACGAGTATATTGTGTAGGTTCAGTGGACGGTGGAATAACACTTTGGAAGGGGTGGGAAGGATAATGGGTAGGACATTTCTCATTTCAGGGCATGACAAGAGGTAATCGAAAAGCTGGAGGAGAATGTAATTAAGTTGCTCCAGTCCTGGGTGGTACTGAGTTACAAAGGGAATGCTCCTCTGTGGCTGCACTGTGGGACTATGGGAGGTGATGGGTGACTGGAGAGATAAGGCACAGGAGAGTTGTTTTTGTACAAGGGCGGGAAGCTAATTATGATCTGTGAAGGCCTCACTGAGACCCTTGTCACTGCAGATGTGCAGCCACAGATGGTTAGGCTGTATGGAAGTGACTTCTTGGTGTGGAATGAATGGAAGCTATAGATTTCTAAGACTGCTTCACAGCCTATGCCACCTGGATCCTTCCCACAAACAACAGCTTTTCTTAATTGCGCAGGTGGGAACTCTCTCTGCAATATACCCTACATTCCTACAACACTTCTGGCCTCAACCTGTTGTTGTTGTTGTGGTCTTCAGTCCCGAGACTGGTTTGATGCAGCTGTCCATGCTACTCTATCCTGTGTAAGGTTCCTCATCTCCCAGTACGTACTGCAGCTTACATACTTCTAAATCTGCTTAGTGTATTCATCTCTTGGTCTCTATGATTTTTACCCTCCACGCTGCCCTCCAGTGCCAAATTGGTGATACCTTGATGCCTTAGAACATGTCCTACCAACCGATCCCTTCTTCTAGTCAAGTTGTACCAGAAACACCTCTTCTCCCCAATTCTATTCAATACCTCCTCGTTAGTTATGTGATCTACTCATCTAATCTTCAGCATTCTTCTGTAGCACCACATTTTGAAAGCTTCTATTCTCTTCTAGTCCAAACTATTTATAGTCCATGTTTCACTTCCATACATGACTACACTCCATTCAAATACTTTCAGAAACGTCTTCCTGACTCTTAAATCTATACTTGATGTTAACAAATTTCTCTTCTTCAGAAATGCTTACCTTGCACTGACAGTCTACCTTTTATATCCTCTCTATTTTGACCATCATCAGCTATTTTGCTCCCCAAATAGCAAAACTGCTTTACTACTTTAAGTGTCTCATTTCCTAATCTAATTCCCTCAGCATCACCCGACATAATTCGACTACATTCCATTATCCTCGTTTTGATTTTGTTGATGTTCATCTTATATCCTCCTTTCAAGACACTGTCCATTTCGTTCAACTGCTCTTCCACCCCTTTGCTGTCTCTGACAGAATTACAATGTCATCGGGAGAACCTCAAAGTTTTTATTTCTTCTCCATGGATTTTAATACCTATTCCGAATTTTTCTTTTGTTTCCTTTATTGCTTACTCAATATACAAATTGAATAACATTGGGGAGAGGCTACAACCCTGTCTTACACCCATCCCAACCACTGCTTCCCTTTCATGCCCCTCAACTCTTATAACTGCCATCTGGTTTCTGTACAAATTGTAAATAGCCTTTCGCTCCCTGTATTTTACCCCTGACACCTTCAGAATTTGAAAGAGAGAATTCCAGTCAACATTGTCAAAAGCTTTCTCTAAGTCTCAAAATGCTAGAAGTGTAAGTTTGCCTTTTCTTAATCTAGCTTCTAAAATAAGTCGTAGGGTCAGTATTGCCTCACGTGTTCCCATATTTCTATGGAATCCAAACTGATCTTCCCCGAGGTCGGCTTTTACCAGTTTTTTCATTCATCTGTAAATAATTCGCGTTAGTATTTTGCAGCTGTGACTTATTAAACTGATAGTTCGGTAATTTTCACATCTGTCAACGCCTGCATTCTTTGGGATTGGAATTATTATATTCTTCTTGAAATCTGAGGGTATTTCACCTGTCTCATACATCTTGCTCGCCAGATGGTAGAGTTTTGTCAGGACTGGCTCTCCCAAGGCTGTCAGTAGTTCTAATGGAATATTGTCTACTCCCGGCCCTTGTTTCGACTCAGGTCTTTCAGTGCTCTATCAAACTCTTCACGATGTATCATATCTCCCATTTCATCTTCATCTACATCCTTTTCCATTTCTATAACACTGCCCTCAACTACATCGCCCTTGTACAACCCTCTATATATTGCTTCCACCTTTCTGCTTTCCCTTCTTTGCTTAGAACTGGGTTTTCATCTGAGCTCTTAATGTTCATACAAGTGGTTCTCTTATCTCCAAAGGTCTCTTTAATTATCCTGCAGGCAGTATCTATCTTACCCCTAGTGAGATGTGCCTCTACATCCTTACATTTGTCCTCTATCCATTCCTGCTTAGCCATTTTGCACTTCCTGTCGATCTCATTTTTGAGACGTTTGTATTCCTTTTTGCCTGCTTCACTTACTGCATTTTTGTATTTTCTCCTTTCATCAATTAAATTCAATATTCCTTCTGTTACCCAAGGATTTCTACTCACCCTCATCTTTTTACCTACTTGATAATCTGCTGCCATCACTACTTTATCCCTCCAAGGTACCCATTGTTCTTCTACTGTATTTCTTTCCCCCATTCTTGTCAATTGTTCCCTTATGCTCTCCCTGAAACTCTGTGCAACCTCTGGTTCTTTCTGTTTATCCAGGTCGCATCTCCTAGAATTTCCACCTTTTTGCAGTTTCTTCAGTTTTAATCTACAGTTCATAACCAATAGATTGTGGTAGAGTCCACATCTGCCCCTGGAAATGTCTTACAATTTAAAACCTGGTTCCTAAATCTCTGTCTTATCATTATATAATCTATCTGAAACCTTTTAGTATCTTCGGGAATATTCCATGTATACAACCATCTTTTATGATTCTTGAACCAAGTGTTAGCTATGATTAAGTTATGCTCTGTGCAAAATTCCACCAGGCGGCTTCCTCTTTCATTTCTTACCCCAATCCATATTTGTCTACTACATTTCCTTCTCTTCCTTTTCCTACCATAGAATTCCGTTGTGGTTGTACCTACGGTACGGCTATCTGTATCACTGAGGCATGCAAGCCTCCCCACCAACGGCAAGGTATATGGTTCATGGGGGGGGCTGAAACTATATTAGTCATTATCCTTACCCATCTAACACCTCCCCTATTCCCATTCCAGAAGTATACAGCCCTCATTCCACCAAAGCATGCACAGCCCTTTTACTTCTCAACTTTTATACTACTCCCTCCCCCCTACCTGCACCCCCTCTCGCACCCAAATCACTGCATGCTCCATCTAACCTCTCGACAGTACCTAGTTGCCCTACCCTCTCTGCATATCGTCCCTGTACACTCCCAAATGCAGCACTTCACCATCCCCCACACCTACCATGCTATCCCCTCTCCTTCCTGCCCCACCATCCTCCTTACTCCCACTGCCTGGATGCCTCTCCCATTATGTGCTGCTGCTTACAGTCTGGCCTCAGCAGCCACAGATTGTGGTCATGTGTGTGTGTGTTGCACATGCGCGCGCGCGCGTGTGTGTGTGTGTGTGTGTGTGTGTGTGTGTGTGTGTGTGTGTGTTATATTTCTGAAAAGGCCTTTTGGTTTAAAGCTCACTTTCTGACTGTCTTTGTGTTGTGCCTGTCTGTGACTCAGCATCTCAACTATATGATGAGTAGCAACTACCCTTTTCATAACATTGCTGCTTTCCGTACTGGATTTCCCATTGTTCAATTTTGCCGGCCAACTTTTCTTCCATTCTCTAACCCAGTGTTGTTTCCCTTTGTTACTATTTTTAATACATTACTAAACACAGCGTCTGTCCTCCTCTCTCTTCTTTCTTGTGTTTCTTTAGTCGCTTTACAAACCACACTGCATGCTCTAATTATGAGCCACATTGTATCAACTGACTCAGCAGCATGCAACAGACAGCTACAAGTCTGCACTGATTGTTGTTGCAGCATCTCATGTCCCACATTGCTCCCGCTGATATCAGTAATCCTATACCAACAAATTGATCACTTTTCCTTTGTCACTCTCGTTTATTTTCAAGTGTTATTTCCCTACTTTCCTGTGCCACACTAACTTGTATCTCATCCTACTAATTCCTTCCCACCCACTACTCCTTCTAGTCTGTATTCCAGTTCGCACCTACTAATTTCACGTAATCTATTCACACCTGCTGTCCCCCTCAACAATTATTCACACACAGACCTGCTAACCATATTAAACTCCTTTTAGTTATTTTTTCTTTGATTTCATTGTGTCTTCACACCAATTTTTGTTGGTATCTGCCTTTCCGTATTGGCCTACTCTCTCAGATTTCAACTTGCTTCCTCTCACTTTAGCAGTTCCATTCTTTATGCAATTTTTCCCTTGGATTGGAGTGTTTTTTTTTTTTTTTTTTTTTTTTTTTTTTTAATATATTTCTACATTATTTATGTTTCTGTATGCATTTTCATCCGCCACCATGCATTCTTGCTTTGTCCATCTGCATCACTGGAGGTAAGTTTCTTTATACCTAGAAAGAATCAAGTGGCACATACTGTTCCTGCATTGTTGCTTAGCTCAAGGTATCCCTCCAAATGGCCTTACCATCAATAACTCATCTCTGGCTGCCACCCTTCCTTTGAGAATGTCCTCCATCCGTTCAGATTCTGCCAATTCTTAACCCTCACCAATATAGTCCTGTAAAACCATATCAATCAGGCCCAAAACTACTTCCAAAACCACCTCTCCATCCACCACAAAATTCTCCCGCAATGCAATACCAAATTCTTGGATCCTATATCACACATTGAAACTCTTGCCTTCCAGAAATGAGAGCAACATGCACAGTGCCACCTCAAAAAACACCCTGTTCACTTCCTACTACAACTATCCACCACTGTCCACCATCTCTACAACAGCCTCCAAACCGCCCCCACATTCCCTCATAACTGACAAAACCTGTCTCATAGTCCTACTACATTTACGCTGCCCTCAAAAACTCCCACCATCAAACAGAATCGAGAACCTAAACAAACCCGAAACACAGTCATGAACCTTTCCTCCAAAAGCCTTAGACCCACAGAAGTATCGGTCCTTACCAAAGATCTCATATTTTGCTCCACTCCCAAATTCAAAATGCAGGACTTGTTAAAGACCTTCTCTCCTTCTCCTGGTGCCTACAGTGGAAACTTCCCCCCCCCCCCCCCCCCCCCCCGCCCCCCACCACCAACCCTAGCAATCAGACTTGACCACAAACCAATACTGAACCCTGCCCAACTCACTTCACTCCCCCATCCAATCATGATCTATCCCCACTGCCCTCCCATCTCCCATCACCCCTGTTAACTTTCCAGAATTTCTTAACCTCGAACTTTGCCTCACCATGATTCGCCATATCCCTCAACATGGAAACTAACCCAAAAAGAACCACAGTACACCACCTAACAACTGATCTCCAGCTTATAATCCTACCTGCTAACAAAGGCTCCACCTCTGTTGCTTTGAAGCGAAATGAATACCTGGCAGAAGAATTCCCCAGCTGTCAGATTCATCTTTCAACAAACCGTGCCACAAAGACCCCATTCCAGAAATCCAGCAGGATCTCCAGTCTCTCCTCAAATCCTTACCCCAATCCCAGAACCTTTTCCAGAGTCCATCTCTCTCCTCAGCCCTACCACTCCCCACATCCCTACCTTATAAATGCTTCCTAAAGTCCATAAACCCAATCACTCTAGGACACCCTATTTTGGTCAGTTACTGTGGCCCCATTGAGAGGATCTCTGCTTTCGTAGACCAATGTCTTCAGCCTATTACCTTCAATCTACCCTCATATATAAAAGATACCAACCATTTCTGCTACCAACTCTCCACAGTTCCTGTTCCTTTACCATATGGTGGACTGATCGTTACTATTAATGCCACCTCCCTTACACTAACACCCATAATGCCCATGAACACTAGCTTTCCCAATGTCTGACAATATTCCACACCTACAACCTCCTTTCTAGTCACAATGACCAACTGTACCCCACCACAATTACTTCTCCTTTGAAGGCATTACCTACAAACCAATCCAGGATATGGTTATGAGTACCCACATGGCACTATCCTATGCCAACCTGTTCATGGGCAATCTAAACAACCAGAATCACAAACATCTCACCTGGTTCAGATTTACTGATGACATCTTAATGATCTGGATTGAGGGTGAGGACACCCTATCCATATTCCTCCAGAACCTCAACACCTGCTCCCCCATTCGCTTCACTTGGTCTTAAGCAACACAGCAAGCCACCTCTGTCAATGTTGAGCTTCACCTCAAAGATGGCTACATCTGTACCTCTCTCCATATCAAATCTACCAACCACCAGCAATAGTTCCACTTCAACAGCTGCCACCCATTTTGCACCAAGACGTCACTTGCGTACAGCACAGCCAACTGCAGTCTTTGCATTTGCAGTGTTGAGTGGTCCCTCTCAAAATATATTGAGGGTCTGACTGTCTCACTGAGGCCTTCACAGAGTATAATTAACCTTCCAACTTTGTACGGAAAGATATAGGTGTTCATTCTTCCCGTGCGCTATATGAGATTGGAACAATAGAGAATTGTGGAGGTGGTTTGATGAACCCTCTGCCAGGCACTTAAATGTGATTTGCAGAGTATCCATGTAGATGTATAAAAACATATCTCCCATGCCTTACCTCTCCAGTCACCCATCACCTCCCAAAGTCACACCATCCAGCCTCAAAGGAGCCCTCATGATTCCATATCAGCCACAACTGGAGCAACTGAATCACATTCCCCACCAGGGCTTTGACTATTCCTCATTGTGCACTGTAATGAGGACTGTCCTACCCACTATCCTTCCCACCCCTTCCACAGTGGTATTCCTCTACCTACTGAAGCTACATGATATTCTCATCCATCCCCACATAATCCCTGTTCCAAAATCCTTGCGCTATAGCTCATATTCCTGTAATAGATTTAGAAGCAAGACCTGTCCTGTACATCATTCCACTGCGACCAACTCCAGTCCAGTCACATGCATCGCCTATCCCATCAAAGGCAGGGGTCCCTGTGAAACTAATCATGTGATGTACAAGCTCAGCTGCAACCACTTTGCTGCATTCTATGTGGACATGACAACCAACACACTGACTGTCTGCATAAATGGCCACTGACAAACTGTGGCCAAGAAACAACTGGACCAACCAGTTGTTGAGCATTCTGCCCAACAGACAATCTTCATTTCAATGATTGCTACACAGCATGTGCTATATGGATCCTTCCCACAAACACCAGCTTTTCTGAATTCCACAGGTGGGGGAACTCTCCCTGCAATATATCCTTTGTTCCCGTGACCACTCTCACCTCAATCTTCAGTAGTCATTGTCCTTACCCATCTAGCCAATTCGCTGTTCCCATTCCAACACTACACACCCCTCATTCCACCAACACACACAAAGTCTTTTTACTTCTTTTTTTTCTGCTACCCCTGCCCTCTGTCCAATTTCCCAACTGCCCCTAGCTGCCCTACCCTCTCTCCATCTTGTCCCTTTATGCTCCCACAAGCAGCACTTTACCATTGCCCACCTCTACCCTGCTATCCATCCCCCTCCCTGCTCCAGCCTGCTTCTTATCCCCACCACCCAGTTCCCTCTCCCATTATGCAATGCTGCTGCTATTCACAGATGGCCTCAGCAGCCTCAAATTGTGGTCATGTGTGAAGAAGTTACTTTTGTGTATGTGTGTGAGGGGGGGTCTATTTCTGTTGAAGGCCTTGTTGGCCGAAAGCTCACTTTCTGACAGTCTTTTTTGTGTGCCCATCTGTGACTCAGCATCTCCACTATATAGTGAGTATCAATTATCCTTTTCATAATATTTTTACATTCCATCCTGGATTTCCCATTGTTTAATAGGTTTTTTCCATTTTCATTTTCTTGTTTTCATGTTGTGTTCTTCAGTCTGAAGATTAATTTGAAGTAGCTCTCTGTGCTACTCTATCCTGTGCAACCCTCTTCATCTCTGAATAACTATTGCAACCTACACCCTTCTGAATATGCTTACTGTATTAGTCCGCTGGTCTCCCTCTACAATTTTGACATTCACCCCCCCCCCCCCCCCCCCAACACTCACACATATACACAGTTCCCTCCATTACTAAATTGATGACTCTGAATGTGTCCTATCAACTTATTTAGATCTCCTCATTAATTATGTGATCTACCCATCTAATTGTCAGTATTCTTACACTCAGTTGTGGACTCTGCCTTCTTTTCTAAGGTTCAGAGTGAATTTATATACTGTAGTAGTAAGACACTCAACGAGATCGAACCCATCATAAAGAAGGTGACTGGGAATTCCCAGCGAGTCAAAACTAAAGGCTTTTAAATAAAATAGTCTAAAATCGCTTGTACAGTGTTAAAATTTAAAATACACTAATCAGGTGGCTAATTTAGTTGTGATACAAGCATCAACTGACCATTAAAACTCCATGATAACAGCTGGAGAGAGTGGCAAGGAGCAGCCCGCTATATAGAGATGACAAACACTGTATTTATCATCACTACATAGTGAGCTGTCCACTGAGTGATGAGGAGCAGCTCACTATATAGAGGCAACAAACACTGTATTTATTGTTGCTACATAGTGGGCTGCTCCATGCCACTCTCTCTAACCATAATCATGGAGTTTTAATGGTCTGATGATGATTGTACTATGATCAAAACTGATCACCTGATTAATAAATTTCAATGACTTGCATGTGATCCTAGACTATTGTTGTAATTGTTTTATTCTTATTTTTTATCGCTGTTCCAGCAGATGAACAGCAGTTATCTAGTAAAACTGAGGGGGCAGCAGCTTTACGAAGTAGCAGCTTACTCTCTAATTAAGTTCCTCATTTGTGTGGCGATATTGTGCATAGTTGCTTTCCAATTCCTGAGTGTATTTTTACTCCATCATTACAACTACAACAAAATGCATGTTTTTCTCATGAAATGTGTTTTGCTACACTGAAGCAAAACATTATCAGTAGTGGTAATTCCAGCTTGGTTTCTCCTCTACAGCAGGAAGTGCTATCTGCTAGTATGTCTTTGGTTTCTTTCTTCATTAGACACTTGATACTTGTAGTCTAATTTTTGGCTGCTTTGCTGAATTATGTTTTTTTATGTCTTACATAGCACACTTTTTTATACACCACTGTTTACTGTAATAGTGGTGTATGAAAAAATGTGCTGTGTAAAATGTAAAAAATGCATTGTTCTACAAAGCAGTGGAAAATCAGACTTCCTGAGAAACCAAGCAGAAATTACCACCATTGATGATACTTTACTTCAATGGAGTGAAACATATCTCATGAGAAAAACATGCACTTGCTTGTAGTTGTAGTGATGGAACAAAAACACCATCAGCAATTACATCCTACGATGGGTTGCCGAAAAAGTAATGCACCACATTTTTTCCTCAGTCAAAAACAATGCTACAAATGTGAAATGTTATGTGTGTATTATTTGAAGCCTCCTGAGTGAGCACACCAAGTTTCAATCACTTCAAACAGATAGTGTAGATGCAGGATAGCTTCAAAATGGTGTTCATAGATGATGTAAGTTACAAGAAACATGCCTTCAGTGAATTTATCATTACAGAGAAAGAAACTGTGGGGAATATTCACAAATGCTTGTGCAAAGTCTACAGAGCATTTGCTGTTGATAGAAGTTCCATTAGTAGCTAGGCACAGAGAATGAGATCATCATAAGGTGGTTCAGTAGAGCTCCACAATTTGCAGTGGTCGGGGAGACCATCCACAGCTGTCACACCTGACATGTTGCAGCAGAGTGATGTCATCGTTCACAACGACAAGCACATTATGACCCAGCAGTTGGCGCTGCATCTGTCAATCAGCAAAGGAAGTTCACATAGTGAGCACTGGCTCTGCCACCATGAAAAGGATTGGTACCGACAGGGCATACATGCCCTTGTTTCGCATTGGAGGAAGGCCATAGAATGGGATGGAGATTACGTGGAAAAATAGGGTGTGTAGATAAAATACCATTCTTTCGAGAGTGTATGTTCGATAAATAATTGTTGAAGAAAAAAATATGGTGCATTACTTTCTGGGCAACCTTGTAATTAACATGATTAAATTAACTGGCATAAGCATGAACAAACATTATGCAATATAGTAACAAATTATCATTAACACGGTATACAGATTATGTTTCTATATTTTCCTTGTCTTTTTTTAATGTGTATAGCTTGACTCATTTCACATTCCTAAAGGTATTCTTCTCAATCGGATCTATGGAAGATCATGAATGAATGACTGAATAAGACAATTACTACATCTTGGAGCCAAAATCCAGACACTTATCTGTTAACCTTAGAGTCCATATCTGGATGCAGTATAGTATATGACCTAAAGATGGGTCATTAATACATTGCACTTCTATTTTGGAGGAGCAGGGTTCTGTCATCACAGTTAAAGTTTTACAATGAGGTGACAAAAGTCACAGGACAGTGATACACACATATAGAGATGGTGTAGCACAGGGTACATAAGGTATAAAATGGCAGTGCATTGATGAGCTGTCATCTGTACTCAGGTGATTCATGTGAAAAGGTTTCCAATATGATTATGGCTGCACAACAAGAGTTAACAGACTTCAAATGCTGAATGGTAGTTGGAGCTAGACGCATGGGGAATTTCAGTTTGGAAATCATAAGGGAGTTCCATATTCCAAGGTCCACAGTGTTAAGAGTGTGCCAAGAATACCAAATTTCAGGCATTAACTCTCACCATGGACAACGCAGTGGCTGACAGCCCCCACTTAATGACAGAGAGCATCAGCATTTGCATAGAGTTGTCAGTGCTAACAGACACGCAACACTGCATGAAATAACTGCAGATATCAATGTGGGACATTCAACAAATAGATCCTATACAACAGTGCAGCACAAACTGGCATTAACGGGTAGTCTATGACAGCAGACAACCAACATGATTGCCTTTGCTAACAGCATGATATTGCCTGCAATGTCTCTCCTGGGGGTCATGGCTACATCAGTTGGTGTTTTAACTAAAAGTTGAACAAATATATTTCAAGGATGATGCAATACATGAAAGTCACAGATCAAGTAAACAGAGTAAGACGTGTGTCACTTTAACAGTCAAATCATAACTGAGTCCGAGTCTAGCGGCAACTGGCTGGCTGGCCGCTTAAGTGCCGCTGCTGCTGCATGGCTGGCAGACAGCGCCGCAAGTAGAGGACGTGCGTAACTGCGTGGCGGCACTTTGAAAGATCGACCAGTCACAACACTTTTCCCCCTTTGAAGTTTTTGCACAGGTCTTGATGGAGATGGCCTGTAGATTGCTTAAGTCCATAGATGTTGTTTGACTGGCCGTAAGGTCTCGAGGAGGCTGCTTCCCGTATGGACAGAAGTGTCCCTGATGATAACGGATCGAGATGGGCGATGTGTCCGCGTCCGTAGGAGGAGGAGGTGAGTAGAGTTGCTCCGACAGATGGTGGTCATCTGGTTCCCGCATGGGCACGTCTCCTGGTGGCATCAGTTCTTGTGCTGTCACCGATATGATGGCGAGAGGACTGCGTTGTGAGTAATGAGAGATTCCAGGATCCCGAGCGTAAGGTAAAGTCGAAGGTGGTGTAGCGGCATCCGGAACAGGGGTTGCCGGCACACGAGACCGAAGCTGGTCCGAATGACGCACTGCAACACCCATGTCCATCTGGATTTCATACAGGCGTCGGCCACGGTGTCTTAAGATGTGGCCAGGACTCCATTCTGGCCGCCTGCCATATTGCCATACTCATACAAGGTTGCCGGCGGTGAACCGGCCAAGCAAAGGCATCCGCGGCAGTGAGGTGGAAGGCCGTGGAAGATGACGTAGCGTACGGGGCTGTCCGCTATGTAAGAGCTCAGCCGGGTTGTGGTCGCCCATGGGGGTGAAACGGTAAGAAGCCAGAAAGTGGAGAAGTGCATCATCAGCAGCAGAAGAAGTCAGGAGTTCTCTCATCTGAGCCTTAAATGTATGGACCTGTCATTCAGCTCACCATTTGACTGTGGATGGAACAGAGGGGCAGTGACATGCATGACACCGTGATGGGCACAAAAATCCACAAAATCGGAAGAGGCAAATTGCAGACCATTATCAGTAACAAGAGTAGAGGGAAGGCCTTCCAAAGAGAAAATGCAAGCTAGAGCATTAATGGTTGCCGTGGTGGTAGGCGACGTGTAACGGACAATGAAAGGAAAGTTAGTGTGGGCGTCAATAACGAAAAGCCAATAAGTACCTAAAAAGGTCCCGTGATATCAGCAAGAATACGCTCCCAGGGCTTCTCAGGTGAAGGCCACAGTGACAAAGATGACTTCGGGGCAGCGGCTTGTGACGCACAAGGGCCGCAGGCAGCAACCATGTGTGTGATTTCAGAGTCGATGCCGGGCCAGTACACATGACGGCGTGCCAGAGATTTTGTGCGAGAGACACCCCAGTGCCCTTGGTGAAGGAGGCGCAAGACCGAAACACGCAAAGACGTAGGTACCACAACACGTGGCGAAGCATTTTCCGTGGAAAGGAGGAGAACACCATCCCTAGCCATGAGGCGGTAACACAAAGCGTAGTAGTTCCGCAATGGATCAGAAGTCTTAGCGGACAGACGATCTGGCCAACCCTTCTGAATACATTGTAAAACCCAGGACAGGGTACGGTGAGAACCCGTAGCAGCTGCCAGCTGGTCCTCGGTGACGGGGAACCCGTCCACAACCCGCTGCTCAGCAACATCCAGTTGGAAACACAAAAGTTCGTCCCTATCAAATGGCAGATCAGGACCCATGGGAAGGCGAGACAGTGCATCAGCATTCGCATGTTGAGCCATCGGCCAGAAATGAATCTCATAATTGAAACAAGACAAGTAAAGAGCCCAAAGCTGGAGGCGGTGTGCAGCCTTGTCGGGAAGTGACGTTGATGGATGATAATACAAGGAAACAAGTGGTTTGTGATCCGTAACAAGATGAAATTTGGATCCATAGAGGAAAACACCAAACTTATGAAGCTTCTTTTTCAATTTGAGAATACTTTTGTTGGGCATCTATGAGCGTTTTGGAGCATAAGCAATGGGTTGTTCAGAACTGTCAGAAAAACGGTGCGCAAGGACTGCACCGACTCCATATTGAGAGGCGTCCGTAGCAAGAACAAGATGTTGGCCAGGTCGATAAGCAGCCAGGCACAGGGCCTGTTTCAGCATAGTCTTCAATTTCTGGAAAGCCACATCACATGATGCGGACCAGTGAAAAGGCACGTTTTTATGCAACAGGTGATGTAACGGCTGAGCCACTGAGCAGCAGACGGTAAAAACCTGTGATATTATGCTATTTTCCCCAAGAAGACCTGCAGTTCCTTAACAGATGTAGGGTGAGGAAGGGCATCGATCGCAGCGACAGCGTGCTGAAGCGAACGAATACCATCCCGAGAGAGTTGAAACCCCAAGTACGTGATAGATGCCTGAAAAAATTGTGATTTCTGAAGATTACACTTAAGACTGGTGGTCTGTAAGACATGAGAAAGTGTGCGGAGGTTCTGAAGATGTTCTTCAGAGGTGGAGCCAGTGACAACAATGTCGTCCATGTAATTGATACACCCAGGGACAGGGAGCAATAATTGTTCCAAGAATCGCTAAAAACGAGCAGGGGTGCTGGCAACCCCGAATGGCAATCGTTGGTATTCATAGAGGCTGAAATGCTGTTAAGGACTAGAAATTGCCGGGAAGCAGCGTCGAGAGGAAGTTGATGATAACCTTCTGACAGGTCAAGTTTAGAAAAATACTGGCCTCCAGCAAGTGTAGTGAACAATTCTTCAGGTCGAGGAATAGGGTAAGTGTCAATAAGGCATTGAGCATTTACAGTGGCCTTGAAATCGCCACAGAGGTGAATATCACCATTTGGCTTAGCAACAACGACGACAGTAGAGGACCACTCACTGGAAATGACAGGAAGCAAGACCCCTGAAGCAGTGAGACAATCCAGCTCCCGTTTGACCTGATCACGAAGGGTCACAGGAATGGGCCGAGCCCGAAAAAACTTAGGCCGAACAGTGAGTTTGAGAGTGATATGAGCTTCAAAGACATTTGCACGGCCTAACCCAGGAGCAAAAAGGGACAAAAATGTCATCGACAAGGAATCCAATGTGCTTTACACTTGTGGGTTCATATCCCATCCTCGTCGCCAATTGTTTTAACTTCAAGTTGAACAAATATATTTCAAGGACAACGCAATACATGAAAGTCACAGATCAAGTAAACAGAGTAAGACGTGTGTCACTCTAACGGTCAAATCATAACTGAGTCCGAGTCTAGTGGCCGCTGGCTGGCTGGCTGGCTGGCTGGCTGCTTAGGTGGCGCTGCTGCTGCATGGCTGGCAGACAACGCCGCATGTAGAGGACGCGCTTAACTGCGAGGCGGCACTTTGAAAGATCGGCAAGTCACTACAATTGGATTCTAGGTGACTGGAAAATCTGGCCCGGACAGATGAGTCCTGATTTCAGATGGTAAGAGCTGACAGTAAGATTTGAGTGTGTCACAGGTTGTAAACAAGGCATTGTGCAAGCTGGTGGTGGCTCAATAATGGTGTGGGCTGAGTTTACATGTAATGGATTGTGTCCTCTTGTCCAACTGAACTGATCACTGATTGGAAATGGTTAGCTCGGCTACTTGGAGAACATTTGCAGCCATTAATGAACTTCAAGTCCCAAAATGTGTCACCTGGGCACTATCATTCACAACTGATTTGAAGAACATTCTGGACAATTCAATCAAATGATTTGGCCACTCACATTACCGACATGAATCCCATGGTACATTTAAGGAACATAAACAAGAAGTCAGTCTGTGAACAAGATCAGACACTGGCAACACTTTCGCAATTAGGGACAGCAATAAAGGCAGCACAGCTCAATATTTCTGCAGGGGACTTCCAATAACTTTCTGAGTCCATGCCACATCAAACTGCTGCATTATGTTAGGCAAAAGGAGGTCCAACACAATATTAGGAGGCATCCCATGACTTTTGTCACGTCACTGTATGTAGTCTGTCTAATGACTTGGAATGAATATTGGGGTGATTCTTTAAACAAAATTAGGGCTAATATTCTCTCTCATCTTTGTCCAAATGAGCTAGTGCTCTGTCTAATAGCTTTGTAATGAGTATGACTTATATCTCTAACCAACCTCTTTCCATAGTGGACAGTAGCTAAGAAAATGTGAAAGTAAGTTTCCAGAAAAGTAGGAATTTCCATCAACTTCCTGAAGACACTTACACAATTATAAACATTAAAATTTATAGTGTCTGTGAAATACTGGTGACATACATGACAGGGAACACCACAAAAACAAAAATCAAATTACCTTGCAAATGCTGCCTAGTGATGGCTGCCACAATTTCTGAACACAAAAGCTCCGCTACTTCTTCGTCAGTAGATCCAGCACAACATATAAGATCATTCACAGCTACTAATTTATTTATACTGTCATTTTCAACAGCAGTTCTGATTAGTGATAATGGATCTTCCAAACTAATTACATGCTGAAACAAAAGTATTTGAATCTCTTAGATTACAGAAGCTGCTATGGAGTTCCTTTAATTTAGTACTATACAATCAACATTTGAAAAGCCCAATTAGATATTTAACTATGTTTCATTTATTAAGGAATGTAAAAAGATGTGATATACCACTGCTCTTAAAAGCAGACATGTGTGTTAACCAATAAATACTTCTCAGTATTGTTGAGATGAATGGTAATGACATGATTGGCTGCACAATTATGGGAACCAAACCTGTCACATCTGAAAGTGATATGTGGTTTTTGTTCCTGCACTCTGGATAGAAGAGTTCAAGTTCATTCACTCAAATGAAAGATAGCTACTTTTTATTATTTGAAATTACAATCTGCTAATGAATAATAAAATGAGGAAGATTACAGTAGCACATGTTCTATATTATGAAGTTACCCCTGCCTAATAATGAGAACTTGTCCCAAGACCTACTGTAGATAATAACAACATAGGTTACTTTTCTGTAGATTAAATACATTAATTAATTTTGAAAAATTGCATATGTATGATTTATACAATTTTTCACCAATAATATAGCTGATATGTGAGGTCTGTTCAAAAAATTGCAGAACATTCGTAATTTCATGACAACGGTGTGTTGGAGTGCAGTGGGGTAGGCATTCCTCCTGCACATATCTGTGTTTAATGTGTAACTGGTAGAAGTTTCATCATTGTATGTCTGTTACTTAATGTTCGGTGCTGTACTGAGTAGAACATTGTATCACACAGTTTTCAAATTTCAATATGGCAGAGTTAGAGGAGCAACACATCTGCATTAAATTTTGCATGAAACTCAAGAAAACTTTTACAGAGACACACCAAATAATGTAGGAAGCCTAGGGCGATGAGTGCTTAAGCTGTATTTGGTGTTATGAATAGTTCACATGGTTTACAAATGGCTGGACAGAAGTTGAAGATGATACTCATTCAGGAAGCCCTTCGACGTCTACCGATGATGCTCATGTAAGAAACATCAACGAAATTGTGTGTGCCAATTGAAGACTGACGCCCCAAGAGATTGCAGAAGAATGTAGCATTTCAGTTGGATCATGCCATTAGATCCCGACACAGCATCATGGAATGCATTATGTTGCTGGCAAGTTCATTCCATGACTCATGGGGTCACGACCATAAAGCCCTTCATCTCGTAACCTGTGAAGAACTTTCGGATCACGCAAATGAGAATGAGATGTTCCTTAAGAAAATCATAACTGGTAATGAGACATGGATCTATGGTTATGTTGTTGAGACAAAAGGTTCAGAGTTCATCTTGGGTTGGGAAAGGTTTTCCAAGACAAAAGAAAAGCTCGTCAGGTCAGGTCAGGTCAGGTCAAATGTCAAAACCATGCTGATAGTTTTCAGAAGGACTAATTCATCATGAATTCATGCCACAGGGACAAACTGTTAAATCAATAGTACTATTGGAACATGTTGCAATGCCTGAGACAAAATATGAAAAGGAAATGGTCTGAAATGTGGTGTGACAATTCATGGCTCTTGCACCATAATAATGAATCTGCACATTCATCCCTGTTGGTGCATGACTACTGCACAAAAATCGAAATCACTGTGCAGCTTCAATCTCTGTACTCTCCAGACCTGGCCCCTATGGACTCTTTTTTTATTTCCAAAGTTGAAAATCCTGTTGAAAAGATGAAGATCTGCAGCAACAGTTGAGATAAAACAAAATTCACAGATGGCACTTTCCGCAATCTAGCAAGAGGTGTACCAAGACTGCTTCTGGGAGTGGAAATGCCATTGGGAGTGGTATATCAATTGTAGAGGAGAGCATTTCAAAAGATACAATGCACAATAAGTAAAAGGTAAGTGTATAAAAATGTTGTGGAGAAAGTCCTGGTATTTTTTGAACAGATCTCTTATGTCTCTAAACTAAAGTGATCAGCATTTTCATTTATTCTCATTTTACTAGCTTCTTTCTTGACTGTACATTTTGCTCCTTTTGTTTTTTCCTTATACAAATCATTCACCATCGGCACTCTTCCCTTCCTAAATTGATCTAGATTCAAACTAGTATTTCGCAATGAAGTAAGATTAATTTTTAACATCCCTTCAATGATGGAATCACTAGAAACAAAGTTCAGTCTCAAAATGGATCAACATTGGAAAGTAAATTGTCCATATCTTCATCAAAGTAATTGTACTGGTTTTTGCTTTAAGCAATTTAGGTAAACCACAAGAAAACTAAATCTGGATGACCAGACAGAGATTTTAATGCTCCTCCCCCTGAATGTAAGCCCAAGTTCATAATCACTCCATAATCTCACTAAGAAGGACTGTTGTTGAGAAGAGTGCTTAAATCTCTTTCCAAACAGATAGGCTAAAATTTTTTGGGTTTTCTACATCACTTCAGATGAATTCAGGGATGAGACATTCAATAAGTAAGGTCACAGTTGATTCTTTCCTCATGCTCTTCTGCAATTACATAATGTTTTATCTGTAACAACTGAAATTTTGATGAGTGTTGAACTAAACTTTTCAGTTTACGTTTCAGGGATAGGAACTCTTCCAATTTGAACATCATAGCAGGCAAAAATGTGTCTTTATTGATGCACATGTATTTTCACAATCCTACAAACAATTCACAAAACGTTGATTTGTGTAACCAGTAAAATTACATTAATCTTCTGTTGAATTACGTCTTACAAAATTATCCAACAGTTTTTACAATGACTGACATTCTCTTTCATAATATATCACACCTACCCTGGCTGCAAACCTCTTTCCATTTGGTTTTGGAGTTTTATGCAACTTTTCATCCTCATTTTTCCTGTCAAGTACATGAGCAATTGCTTATTATTATTATTATTATTATTATTATTATCTCTGCTGCCATCCCATTTTCACTTGTCTTAAAATAAATGTAAAAAAATGAAGTGACAGATATAATGTTTTTTCTCCTGGTGAATAGTGAACTGAGTGGATGAGGCATGTTCACGTTTTGTAACAAATTTACTTAAATAAATGATGAGTCTAAAGACATGTTGACGTGAACTACATTAATTAATAACCTGCTTAATTTTATATTTATGTTACCAGGAGAATAAATAAAGAGAGCACATCAAACAAACCATAGGAAAGATTTCTTTTGCTATTCTCACGGAAGATGATACATGACTTTTTACCAGTGATTCTCACTTAAGTGCCTCGAGTGCCCATTATACTCTCATATCAGGTAAACAAAGCATTTGGAACTCAAGCAGCGTTTTGCTGATTTGTTTTGCATTTCTCCTCCATTTCATATTCATGAAGCTACCAAAACCATGAACAGAAATTCATGTTATGCCACAAGAATAAGTCACTCATCTGCAATTTCTTTGTGGTCAAAACACTGAGGGACTGATGGCTCTGTAGTTTGGTCCCTTTACTCACCAAACTAACCAACCAATCAAAACACTATCGCAGAAGCAATGAAAAAACCACACCAAATTTATAACAACACAAAATCTACAAGATTTGAAATGTTTTACCAAAGCTCGAAACTTAACGCAGACTTCAATGCATGATGCTTTTAATAGTTTCAACAATGAAATTCTGCCTTGAAATCTGACAGAAAACCCAAAGAGATTCCAGTTTTTTGTAAAGTACACCAATGGCAAGAGGCAGTCAATACCTTCACTGCATCATACCAATGGTAAAATTACTGGTGACAGAGACACTAAAGCAGAGTTATTAAACACAGTTCTCTGGAATTTCATCAACAAAGAAGATGAAGTAGATATTCCAGAATTCTAATTCAGAACAGCTGCCAACATGTCCTCAGTGTAGCAAAGCAGCTTCAATCACTCAGTAAAAACAAGTCTTCCAGTCCAGGTAGAAGACCAACGAGGTTTCTTTCAGAGTCTGCTGATACAACAGCCTCATACTTAGCAATCATATACCACCCTATCTCAATGAAAGATCTGTGCCAAAAGACTGGAAAGTTGCACAAGTCACAGCAGTACCAAAGAAAAGAAATAGGAGTAATACCACGAATTAGAGACCAATATCACTGACATCAATTTGCAGTAGGATCTTGGAATATATATTGTATTCGAACATTTTGAATTGCTTCAAAGGTAATGGTCTAATGACATATAGTCAGCAAAGATTCAGAAAATATCATTCTTGTGAAATACAACTAGCTCTTTATTCTCACAAAGTAATTAGTGCTACTTGTATCAACAAGGGATCTCAAATTGATTCCATATTTCTAAGACTTCCACAATGCTTTTGACACCTTCCTTCACAAGATACTTGTAACAAAATTGTTTGCCTATGGAGTACTGTCTCAGTTTGCAACTGGATTCGCGATTTCCCTTCAGATAGGCCACAGTATGTAGTGATTGATGGAAAATCGTCAATTGAAACAGAGGTGACATCTGTGTTCCCTATGGAAGTGTTATACGACCTCTGCTGTTCCTAACCTATATAAATGATTTTGGAGACAATCTGAACAGCTCTCTCAGATTGTTTGCAGATGATGATGTCATTTATCATCTAGTAAAGTTATCAGAAGATCAAAACAAATTGCAAAATGACTGAGATGTGATATTTGTATGGCGCAAAAAGTGGCAATTGTCCCTTAATGAGGAAACGTGGACTTTGAAGACACTTTCAAATCCCAGAATCACTAGTGAAACTTGTATTAGATTTAGATAACTGTTTTCAGCAAGACTATGTTGCCATCTTTGGCTCAGTCAGTTGTCAGCTGTTTATGTGCATGAGCACTCGTAGTATATCTTTTATTGCATCGCATTTATCATTTTCCATAGACCCCTTGGAGAGGAGTCTCCGGGATGTGGAAAGAGTCTAAGCTCTTTTTTTCCAATCTCAGATACATGGACATTGTACAATTCTAATGCAGACTGAGTTATGAGCTATAATCCTTGTGGAGATATTCATCAATGGAGTAGGAGGAGTTGGCCAACAGGAAGTTCTTTAACTCATTCTGAAACTGATCTTTATCACTTACAAGACCTTTGATATGCTTGGTAAGTTATTGAATATATGAGCACCCATGTATTTAACTTCTTTTTGTACTAATGTTAAGCTTTTATGTCCTTTTACAGATTGTTTTTGGTTCTGGTATTATAATCATGTTTTGCACTATTTTGTGTAAAAAGAGACATGTTGGAAATGACAGAGGACATCAATGAGTATATGTACTGAAAAGTAGTTGTTAGAATACCAGGTTTCTTAAAGAGGTCTCTGCATGATGATCTAGGACTGAACAGATATAATTCTAATAACTCGTTTCTGAATTTTGAAAATGTTCTCTTTGTGAGAGGAGTTTCCCCAAAAGATCATTCCATAACTCATTAGTGAATGGAAGTAAGCTGAATAAACTAAGTTCTTCATTTTTAAATCACCTATTTCTGCTATCATGCATACTGCAAATATAGTGAACTAAGGCATTTCATTAAGTCTAGAGTGTGAGTTTTGTAATTTAGGTTGTGGTCAATTTGTAGCCCTAAAAATCTGACACTGGCTACAGCTTTAATTTCATTGTTTGAATACATTACGATTATAGGGTCAGGTATTCTTTGTGAGGTTCTAAACTGTATGTACTGGGTCTTGTCAAAATTTAGTACACCAATACTTGTATCATCTGCAAATAAGACAAAATTTGCATTTTGTGGCACTGCATATGAAAGGTCATTAATATATAATAGGAACAACAAGGGAACAAAATAGAGCCCTGGGACACCCCTTGTCTGATGGTTTCATATTTTGAATGATTATTGTTAAGTGGTAAGCCTAATACAGACACACACTGTTTTCTATTAAAAAGATAGGATGAGAACCATGAGCCTGCTACTCCTGTTATCCCATAATATTTTAACTTTTGTATAAGGATATCATGCTCAACACAATCAAAAGCTTTAGCCAGATCACAGACTATTCCAAGTGGTAATATCTTTTGATTTATTGATTGTAATATATCATCTGTAAAAGAGAATATAGCTTGATCAGTTGACATGTTGATTTCCAGTGAATTTCACAACACGGACACATAGATATACATGGTGTAACACTACTTTACTAGTGATACTGACATCTGAGAGTTACACACTAATGTAGATCACACCAACACAGGAAAAGTGTGAGGTTATCCACAAGGTGTGTACGAAAAGAAATACATTACATTTTTGATACATGATAAATCACAAAAATTTAAAGACTGTTAATTCAAGTAAGTATCTGGAAACTACAACTATGAAAAACTTATATTGGAATGATCACATAAACAAAGTTGTGGGGAAGGCAAACCTAAGACTGTGTTTTACTGGCAGAACACTTAGAAGATGCTACAGGTCTACTAAAGAGACTGCCCTATACTATACCTGTCCATCTACTGCTAGAGTCTGGCTTTGCAGTATGAGATCATTCACAGATGTCATTAATGGAGGGCATCAAAAAAGTCC